>NC_056736.1:94582249-95302249 GCF_019279795.1 Protopterus annectens
TTATCTTCTTGCATGTTTTAATTTGTTCTGGAACCTTAGTCTTGTAGTTTATTTTGTAGTTGTCAAAAGATTGTATGTTGCAACAAGATATTAGCATTGTTTTACATTATACTGCATTTATATTTTCATAAGTAGAAGTGCATATAAAGGGTAGCTACTTATTTGTATTTTGAACACACTCCAGATGATCTTGTAGCTTCTTTCACAGTGGTGGCAGGACTGTATTCTGCTGCTATATTTGAGTCTCATTAAGTCATTTATTACAGTGTTACTATCAAAGTTATGCATAATCTGGTGCCTTAGTCTGGGACAGGATTTCAGGGATGACAGTATTGTGAATTCTGCTCCAGGATTTGTGGTTCAGTACTTTTTATAGCTGTATATACATGATTAAAGTTGTATTCTAGTAATCTGGTGCATTAATCTGTTATGGGATTGCAGTAGTGGCAGTATTGTGAATTCTGCTCCAGGATTTGTGTTTTAGTACCGTTTATATCTTTATATACCCACTTAAAGTGGCATTCCAGTGTTGTTCTGTTTACCTTGCCACTGTTTTTTCCCCTGTTGTTTAATTCTCCCCCTGTCCCCACCCCCACCAATGCATTAAACTAAACGTTTCTGAAATTCTAACCACAGTACTTGAACACCAGTTTAAATTTTTTCCTCAACCCTCCCATGCTTTTGTTGTTGTGGTTTAAAGGATGTGTCTTTGTCTTCTGCCCCTTATGGTAATCTGACTTCCAAAGTCCCTCCCTCCCCTATTTCATTTGTATTTTCTGTTGTGTAACATAAGTACTTTCCCACCCATTGTGTTCCACATATCCATAATACAAAGTGCCCACCCAGAAAACCAGTATGGCATTTGAGTAAACCTTCTTTACTACTATTGTCTCCTGCTCATTTTCCATTTTCTTCTGCTTGGTACCCTAGCCACACTCTGGGGGGGGGGGTGTCCTGATTTAATCCTATTCCATCCTTAACAGATAAGAGATTTATTTTATTGCATTGCACTTCAGTTAACTGTTTAGAGTGCTACTGTTTTATTTTTCTTTGTTTGTTGATTTTGCCTTTAAATCATTCTAAACTTCCATAATACTTGAAATTGCCTTGTCAAGATAGTTTAATTTTTATCTTTTTCCATTACACTTGCAAGCAATCTTTCTTGGTGCTTTTACATCAAAAGGTTAGCAGTATCCTGTACAGCCACAAATGCCCAGAAAGTACATTTTATTTATAAAACTACTATTAGAACTGAAAGCTCTAACTTTGTGTTTCTAAAACAAAGCCAGAGTGCAGTGACAAGATTTGAGTATATAGTTTGCACATTAAACAACACCACTACCAAATCTTAGCACAATCTAACCTAGTGTAGTGCCAAACCCCAGAGACTACCCAAGGAGGCCTCTGTATAACCCAGTCTACCATCTAAAGTAACCATTCGAATACAACAAGGATATGCAGTTTCCAAATGCCTCCATAACCAACTTGGTAGATATGGGCATCCTGAGCCAATGTAGTAAATGTCTCATGTTCACATGCAGCCATTTAATCCTTAAAAAACAAACACAGTATGTGCGAGATGTACATACACAATTTCACAGAAGGTAAAAATCTCGCATACAAACAAGGTTGTAAAGAACATACACACTACATCCACCACGCACTCAAATGCAATCCTCCCAAACCTCAATGACCCCCTAAGCCTATAAACCATCATGTCTGTCCTCAGCAATCTCTAAAGCACTTACCAAAAGCAACACCAAACACCACACATACTCCTACACCTGGTGGAGCCCCAAGAGCAAAGCCTATAAGGCATGAATACACATTGACCAGGATTCTGGGGACCCCAATTGTATGATACACAGATGCTCCACTCAGCAGACTCAACAAGGTGCAGAAAATGGTTAGTTGCTTATCTGGAGCCAGGATCCACCGAGTTTTGCATGGACTCACTACAGCATAAGTACCAGTATGATTATATCACATTCCATGTGAGCATTAACAAAATGAGATGTACTTCCCTGGACTATATGAAGAGAGACATTGTTGATCTCTCTGAATATGTGTCTGAGGCAGGTATGTGCCTTGCATTAAGCAGCATTCTACCTTCACCAAGAATGATGCCACAATATGAGCAAAAGATGATTGACTTCAATAATTGGTTTAGTTTCTGGTATCTTTCCACAGTGATGCAATATTTGTCAGCTTGGGAGGACATAGTTAACAGACCATGTTGCTTTGCAAAGGATAGTCTACATCTGTCTTCCCCAGGCTTCCAAATATTGGGTGAAACTTTACCCCCCCCCCCAGCTTAGAGCCTTTTTATTATTATTCTGATGAAGTATCTTTTCTATTGAGATGAAAGTGCTCAATAGCTGTGCTAATAAAGACCGGTTTGGATTACAGTAGCTACGATTGTGCTCTCTCGGACTTTCTACATTTTTATTATCACCTTTTTTAAGCAATGCCAAATTGACAAACCTACCAACATAGCAAATAAAACCCAAAGAGACCTAAAGGTGTTACTGTTCAAAGCTACGAGCCTAAACAAGAAACTCTATACCCTACAAGCTCTCTTCACTCTGGAGAATATAGACATCTGTCCCATTATAGAGAAATAGTTTAAATCAGCCAAAAATACTCTGGCAGTGCAAGGCTTTAGTGCCTTCCACACATGTAGACTATCAGCTGCACATACAGGGAAAAATGTAGAGGAATCTCAATCTGTATTAGCAAGATGCAGAAATGGTTAAACAGGATGATGTAGTGGAATTTATCCATGTGCAAATCACAGTAGGCAAAGTCCCATGCCATATCCTAGCAAGCTATAGCTCACCTTCTATGTCCCTAGAATCCCATAGCTCGTACCTAGACCTATTGGACACATTCACCATTAAACAAAATACCCTATTCATGGGAGACTTTAACTACCCCATTGAGGACTGAGAAACATATACTGCCTCATACTTGCAGCCACAATGATTACTAGACTTTATTAGCACAAATACTCTTGACCAGATAATGTGCACACCCACTAAAGGTTCAAACATACTGGCACCAATATGGGACAAGGCAGACCCCTGCCCCCCAAAAATATCACATCCTCAGTGGTGATGTTGTAGCTGTCTCCTTCAAAATAAAAATCAACTTGGTAACCCCAGCATACCCTGTAACAGTTAGGAACTATTCCAAAGCAAACTACAATGTATTAAGTGATAGTTTATTAAAACTCAGTGCCCCTCCCAACCCCAAGTTCACAACAATATATGTAGACTTGTTCACAGGGACCTTGTACAACCATGTTAATGACTGTATAGAGGCTGCTGTATCTACTGGAAGTAAGCCCAAGACAAACTCTATATATAACAAAAGGGAAAGAAAAAGTCATGGCTAAATCAAGAAGAGCAACTCCCACAATTATAGGAGCTGTTTAATTAAACTAAAAAGGAAATTAAAAGGACTAATTAGGTCCAACAAGACCATTTATGAGGTCAGCATTGTCACACAGGCTAAACACAACCACAAGGCCTTCTACAGCTATGTTTAAAACTCCAAAGGCAGCACATGTCAATGTGCTGAACTGGTGGTCAGTAGTGCCACCTTCACTGAGCACAGTGACATAACGAATTTGCTGTCTGACAAATTCTGCTGAAACTTCACCCCCCCAGACCCCCCACCTCCCTCTATGAAACACCTATTAGCATAATCCCATTAACTATTAACAAGGAGCATGTCCTGGTGGCATTGACTAAAGCCAAAATACAGCCTCAATAGGCCCTGACAATATCCTAGGATGCTTCTAAATAGCTGGAAACATGACCTATTCGGACTGCTTGAGTCACTTTTCAACTATAACCTCAAAACTTGCTTTGGCTTTGTACCATAAGAATGGAAGACTGCAACATTTATCCCACTTCATAAGGATGGACAAGAACCGATCTTGACTAGTCTAATATGCAAAGCCATGGAATGAATTATCACAGAAATGATCAACAAAACACAGGTAACCATACACTGGACCCAACCACATTTGAATTTGTCAAGGGAAGATCATGCCTACTAAACTTGTTGGACTTCTTTGAAAAGGTCACCAAGGCAATAGATGAGGGGAAAATGGTGCATACCACCTGCCTGGACCAGTCTGAGGCATTTCATACAATATCCCACTCAGGTATAGTTGACAAACTAATGGGCATAAATCCCTACATAACTCTCTGAACTGACAGCTGGTTTACAGACAGTACCAGAAAGTCAGGATTGGTGATACCATCCCCACTAAGAGTCCTGTCACCAGTGGGGTACCACAGGCCTTCATGCTAGGACCACTTTTATTTGGTATCTACTTTTTGGAGGTACTAAAGGTTAATATCAAGGGCCTTTGGTTCACTAAGTTCACAGATAACTGCAAACTGGGCAAACTGAGATAAACATCTTGAAAGAAGGTTTAACACAGACAAATGACTGCTGCCAAAGTCACGGGCTAAACTCAATGTCAAGAAATGCATTACAGCATCTTTTGGCAAAACTGATACCAGGCTACTTACCTCATCAATAACATACCCACCAAGAGTTGACCTAGTAGTCAGGGATCTGAGAACATATGTAGACAGTAATCTGGCCTTTGACCAATATGTGGCCAAGGCAGAAAGAAAATCATTCTATGTTGCCCAACTTTTAAGTAAGGGCATGAAATCTATGTCCAAGGAAGCATACCACTTAACTGTCCAGATTTTCACAGAATGCCCAGATTTTTGCCTCATATTTTTGGTCTGTTCCTCATAATATTTGTGATTTTCTAGAAAATCATTGAAAACTGAAGTTACTAAATAATGACAGATACCTAAGTTTCATACTTCATATCCTTCAGAAAATACACGCTAACACAAATCCTGTTATTCTAGCAACTTTCTAAGTTCATAAGAGCAATTTTTAAAATCTGTCCCTATTTTTGGACCTTTGACCCCCCCTCCTCATAATTTTAGGTTTTGTCCAGATTTCTTGCACAAAAAGGTTGAGAGGTATGGCAGAAGGTCACAGTGGCACTTTATTTGACCCTTATCAGGCCCATCATTGAGTAAAAAGCACCCTTCAGCATGTACCTGATCAAACATATGCAACAGTTGGAATGCCCACAAAGGGTCCGTATCAGGAGAATCCAGGGTATAAACACATTGCCCTGTATGGATCAACTTAAAGCCCTATCTCTGTACTCTGTCTCCTACAGGTTACTGAGAGATGTATGCCTGGCATACAAACCATTCTCAGATCCAGCTCTTATGGACCATTTGCACAACGGAAAAATGAACTGCAGCAATGTCTGCTATGAATTCAATATCTGAATTATTGATTCTTAATATTTCTTGTCTAGACTCTGATTTACTACCTTGTATCTGTGCTTTTAATTAATTTTCATACTTCATTTTATCAACTCTTTTCATTCCAATAATACTCACAAGAGCTATTTGTTGGTGCACTTCACATTCATGTTTCTGTTTAACATTGTGCAGGTATTTTACACAAACACATTTTTTCTTATTAGACATATTTGAAAAATAATTCTTCAAAGGATCATAGGATTATAGGCGGTTACTATGCTATGGGCCCTGAGGCCCTTATAAGCCTAGCCAAGAGTTTAACCCATGCTTAGACAAGTCATCACCCAAAGCCCCTGTCCTGCCGGGACACAGGTGGAATCCCAGGGATATATTTTCTGTTTCCCATCCAGTTATCCAGGTTGCATTTAAAAAGGGATAATGAGGTACTTTGCTTGACGTGGAGATAGAGTCTATTCCACAGATGGGGGAGTCTCTGGGACACAAATCTGTCCCGCCAACAAGTCCTATTGAAATCACAGATCAGGATGAGGTCACGCGTACAGGTTGCTCGAGTGGAAATCGACTTGCAGATATGCAGCAGTCCCATCAAGGTGGGGTCTGAGATTGCTTTGTATGCCAGACAGAGATCACTTCTGAGGAGTCTGTATGAAACTGAGTAGAGGGACCGGACGTTTAGCCTATCTGTGTACGCTAGATGTTTGAGGCCCTGGATTCTCCTGGTGAGGAACCTCTGTGGTCTCTACAGCTGCTGCATGTGCTTTGTGAGGTACATACCAAAGTGTGCATTGTACTCAATAATTGGCCTTATAATGGAAGAATACAGGGATGTTATGATGTCTTTGTCCCTGGATGAGATAGCCTTACTTATGAGGTGGGCCATGTAGAAAGCTTTCCGTACAATGGAAGCAACATGGTGGTCAAAAGTCAGGTTGCTATAAACCTGGGTGCCCAAATCCCTCACTACTGATTGTGTACTTAGGACATTGTTATTGATGTGAAAATATGTGGGGATGTCACTCTTCCCCCAAAGGGAATGATGATGCATTTTTTTGGCATTTAGCTTGAGGCCATGTTTCTGGCACCAGTCATTTGTTTGGGTGAGATTCTCTTGTCTAGTTGAGATGCTATAAAATGTATTAAAACAGTATTTTTTTTATTTATTTTTTTTATTTATTTTACATTTGTAAACTGGGCTAGTCTAGCTGGATATATGTCCATTTTCAGTAGAGGCCCGGGGAGAAAAGCTCCAAGCAAAGGCACAGACAATCAATATTATATATAGTAATGGTTGACAGAAATACAGTAGATGGTTTATAATTGAGGTTCAGTTAGACTTGAAACAAAGCAGTATAGTAGGATATACTAAAACAAAATACATTTAGTGAGCATTTGAGAGATAACAATTAATACAATTATTGACTAATATACTTTCATTACCACAAGGACTCATAGTGCAGTAGATCAGGAGAATAGAGAGAGCAGCAAGGGGAAGGAGGTGTTAGTCAGGGTTAGAGCAGGGACAGAGCCAGTGAGTTTTAAGGTATTCTTTAAGTAGCATTTTGAAAAGAAGAGTGGAAGTGAGGGTGGTAAGTTCATTAGGAAGCTGGTTCCAACTTTTTCCTATTGTGTTGGAGAAAAGAGAGTCTCCTGCTTTGTTGTTGGATTTAATAGTGGAAACTAGTAGCTTATTAGCTGATCGAAGTGTAGTAAGATTTTTGTAGGGGGTGATCAGATTATTGAGGATTGGGGTATTGTTAGGATGATAGAGAATCTTATGGGAGATGACAAGTTGTTGGCAAAGCAGTTGGTTCTGCAGTTCTAACCATCCCAGTTGTTTGATGTTGTGACAGTGGTGGGTTCTAAAGGGGGTGCCAGTGGCAAATCTGGCTATGTTATTGTAACATGCTGAGAGTTTGGAGAGGTTGCTTTTAGAAAGATTGGTATATATTGCAGAGGCATAGAACAGGGTAGAAATCAGATGGGTCTGGGAAATGGTTATCCTGGCAGAAGGGGTTAGGAAGGGTTTGATTCTGTAAAGGGTGCCAAGTTTTTTGTTAACAGACTTTATTGTAGAGTTAATATAGTGATCATAGGTAAGGTGGTTATCAATTGTTACTCCCAGTAGATGGGTAGTAGTGTCAGGGGATATGTTAGTACCATTGTTAGAGGTTACAGTGAAGTACAGTTGAGATGACCTGAGAGTAGGAGCAAAGAGCAATAATTTAGTTTTTTTGGGGTTCAGTAGGAGACCATGTTGCAAGAACCAGTTTTCAGCACTGTTAAATATGGATTGGGTGATTGACTGGAGAGAGGTTATGGACTTGGCTGAACAAATTAAGGTAGAATCATGTGCATATTGTATGCAGGTGGCTTGTGGAATTGTGGTGTGTAGGTTATTTATAAATAAAGAGAAGAGAAGAGGACCTAAAATAGAGACTTGAGGTACTCCTATGTTCACAGGGAGTGGTGTGGAAAGATTATTATCCCAGAGTATGGCTTGATGTCGGTTTTACAGATAGGATTTAAACCATTGTAATGCCTGTGCATCAAGTGACTGGACCCTTAGTATGTCAATAAGCAAGTTATGATTCACCATATCGAAGGCCTTTGAAAGGTCAATAAAAAGTGTAGATGAAAAAGTGTTATTGCTTCAGTTTTTGTTTACAGTGTCAGAGAAGGATAGCAGGGCAGTTGTTGTACTATGGAATGGTCTAAAACCATGTTGGCAGCTTGCAAGTAAGTTATTCTGGAGAAGGTGGTCAAGTAGTTGTCTGAATGCATTTCTCCATTATTTTAGCTATTGGAGAGAGTAAGGCAATGGGGCGAAAGTTGGAAAGGTCAGTAGATGGGCCACCTTTGTGGAGAGGGATGATATGTGATACTTTCCATATGGATGGGATTTTGCTTTCTGAGATTGTTCTATTTATAAGTATGGAGATGACGTAGGCAATGGCTTTAGCTGCAATTTGCAGGAATTCAGCAGGAAGACAATCAGCAGAAGGGGTGCAGGGCTTAAGTTTTAAGAGGAGGTTGCATATGAAGGATGTGGGTACTGGTTTTATATGAAAGGTAGGAGATGGAGTATTAGTGGTATCTAACTGGGAAGAGGTGACAGGTGGCAAAGTATTAGCTAGGGTTAGAATGGCTTTGGTAAAGTAGTTATTAAAGGCATCTGGAATCTGGTTGGCATTATTATGGTTGAAACCTGAGGGGGCAGGAGTTGTAGAGTGGCCTGGCTTAAGAAGATTGTTTATGCCTGACCAGAATCTTTGTGGTTTTTGTTGGTAGGTTTGTTGGAGGTGAAGGTAATAGTCTTTTTTGTCTTGGAGAATTTGTTTTTTGGTGGCATTTCTTAATTGTTTGAAGTGGAGGTGATCTGATGGTTTTTTTGTGGCTCTCCATTTGGCCCAGATTTTATTTCTGAGGAGGATCTTTTGTTTGGTTAGTTTTGAGAGCCAGGGGGCGGTTTTGGTCCTTATTTGGGAAGTGTGATATGGGGCATGGAAATCTAGGATTTGAAGGAATCTGGTATTGAAATAGGTCACTGCTTCATCAAGTTGAAGATGAAGCAAAGTACAGTACAGTAAAGTACAGTACAGTGTTTCCTCTCATGTTTACAGCAACATATAATATGAGAGGATTGAATTAATAGCTACTTTGTAAGTCTTTGAATTGCTTGTGATAGCAATTGTAATAGCTAATTTGTAAGTCTTTGAATTGCTTATGATTACTGTACTTTGCTGTGATGATTACCACTGGCAGCTCATGCATCGCATTGGCACAGGCAGCCCTCATTTCACCCCTCCATGATAATGTACACACAGACACACACAGACACACACACAGACACACACACACACACGCGCACGCGTACATGCACACACACACACACACACACACAGATAAACACACACACACACACACACACACACACACACACACACACACACACACAGTCACAGTACATCAAGCATAATCCCTCACCCAATTGCACACGCACTCTGACTCCACCTATCCCTATTCCTTAACATTAATAACACATGCACACGCACACACACACACACACACACACACACACACACACACACACACACATGTATTTTGCAGACACAAACACATGTTGTCACACATATACACCACTATCTTGCTACTAAACTCTCTGACATTTACTTCTAGTGAGATCTCTCTGTCATTGAACGTACTAGGTGAATCTGACAGACCTCTCAACTGTCCTTATTTTGTAAGGACATCCCCTGATGTTTCTCAAAATTTTGTTCCATTTCTCCTAAAATTGGAAATCATTTTGTGAATTTCTTAGATAATAGTGCCAACATTTAAAATGGGTCCCTAATTTCGTGACTTTTCCTTAGTTATTTTGTACTTTGTTACAAATTCTGTTGGCAAAAGTTGATTTTGAATGAGTTAATTAATGCAGCTTGCAAGCAAATTTATGCAGCAGTGCAATTCTGTGAATCACTCGGTTGTGAAAAATCACTTACCACAGGCATTTCCGGAGGACAGCATATGACTATCACATGCTGCTACCCCAGAATGCCTCATTGACATTTGTGGTAAACTGCGGAGACAACTCACCATGGTGATTTTCATAGAGCATGTACAATCACTGTGCTAGGGGTGTCTATGAATCAGAAAGGGCTTACTGCCAGTGGTAAAACATCCACATTAGGGCTTACCACTGGTGGTAGCTCTTTTTGAATTTCGGAATAGTCTCTCTAAGACCTTATGCTTGTATAATGAGCAAATGACAGCTAAAGAGACAATTCTTTTTAGGCTCGCACTGATTCCTGAATTTCTGTCTAATTGATGCTGTTCTCTCCTTCTTCTCTTCTAAAAAGGTAACCATATTAAATGACAGCCCTTCTGTTGATCGTGCATTTACTAGCTGGATCTTAAGTTACTTTTAGCATGTTGCTCATATTTTAGTACACAGTAGCTTGCTTTATTATAAATAGTCTACTCTATCTGTAAAGTCATTGAACTCAAACAAAAGAGAAAAGTTGTCTTTCTTGTTTTGTAACACTTCACTTTTCTCAAAACTTGTGTGAATTTAGAATTAGTATATTTAGAGATCTAAGCTGTGGGAACAGTGCACCCACACTGGATAGTGCACAGAAGCATAATTCCTCTGAAAAATATTATTTTTTACTGTTTTTCTCTGTTTTGTACATAGATTTTTGTATGCATGATTTTGTTAAAATTTAGAAGTTATGCCTGTAATGTTTTGCATCTTGATTAAGGGATTCTCAGTGTTTGATAGTAGTCCTATATTAAATACCTTTAAGGCTTATTCCTTAGAGAAATACAAAAATGTGGCACATGATACATTTTCAGATTTCTCAGATATTATATTCACATAGGGTAACAAACAGAATTTTGGAATCCAAATGCTTCCAAGTTGTCTTGCAGTGATAAAACTTGTTGATGAAGATCAAGCTTTTCCCCTGAAAGCTACACCTCTATATTTCAAAGTGTAATCGTTCTTGAAAAGAAATGCATGTATTCATGTTTGCAAAAGTGGGTAACTCAAAAGGATGAATATATAGATAGATGGATAGATATAGATATATATAGATATAGATAGACAGATACATATAGACATATATGTATGCTTGCAGTTGACTTGGTCAACAATGTTTTGTGCAACACAAGCTAACTACTGAATGTGTTGAGAAAAGGGCAGTTAGTGTGAATGCTGTTGTAGGTGACTTCCAGTTAGTCAACAAAAGTAAGTAATGGGGTTTGTAGTTTGTGTGGGAATGTGTGTGTTTTAGGTTTAGGGTAAGGGTTAGATAAGGAGATAGATTTAGTGTGTGTATGTGTGTATACTGAGTGTCCTAGCTGCCTTGTGTAGTGGGAGTGTTACAAAAAGGGGTTTTGTATGAATAGGAGCAAAGGCAGGGTTAGTGTTAGGGTAAGCAAACATTACCAATGTAGAACGGGGAGGACTTATTGTGATGCCAGAGTAAACGATACTTAGCAAGAAATATCCACTTTCTATCACCTACATTAAAGCACAGTTTAAGTTTTGTTTTAACTGGCTATACATCTATCAAATCAATTTGTTTCAGGAAGAAACAGTGACACAACATCAAAAAGCTGATACTAGAAGGACAGCATCACAAGCATATTCTGACAGTGCTTACTGATTTAATGTTATGTACATGAGAATCTTTTATTTGTATAAACCAGTCTTGAAGACAGTTGGTAAAGTATACAATTATGTCTGATGGGGTGGGTGCTACTGAGGAAATAACAGGTCTTGGAAAGTATTTTATTCCCACTATAATGCCAGCACTGGATGACATTATTATTCTAAGATAATGGGTTATCTGTTAAATTGTTTCATATTTGTTTTCTTACTAGTATATACTTTTTTTATTTTTGAAGTAAACTACTTTCTCTTTTTAATATTTCAAAGCTGCTGTAGCATATGTAGTTGGTGTTGGAGGACATTTATATTCATAATATAAGCTATGTAAGTACATAATGTCAACACACACACACACACACACACACACACACACACACACACACACACACACACACACACACACACACACATAAATGTACCAGCAATTACAACCACATTCTTGACTGAATACACCTCAGATGTCTCATTCTGATCAAACAAATTACAAAAAAATTCATGCAGTGCAAGACATTGCAACCATCCCATACTTCTCAACTGTCCCTGATTTTGCAGAATACCTCTGATTTTGTCCAATATTCTTGCTCGGCCCCTTAGTAAATTGCTGAGGATTACAGCCAGTCAGTCAATCAGTCACTAAATCCAAATGTTACTGTTTCATATTTATTGTTTAGACAGAGCATGTTGATGAAAGCTTCTTAATGTATTTCTGAACTGAACTCTTGAAAAAAGTATGCCCTCTCCCTCCCTCCCTTTCTGTTGTTCATTAACTTTCTCGATCTTTCGCTCTCTCTCACACACGCAAACACACATAAACACACACACACATATGCACACACTCATGTAATTGCACTACTGCTTCTTTTTCCACATTGCTGGTCTCATTTTTTTAAGCTGCACTTATCGAGAAGAAAGTAAAACAGCGAGTCCCTGTAACTGCTCATGCAGTTATTATTGCTAGTTAACTTTATTTTATTTTTATTTACTTTTTTAAATGTTATACTCACTATACTGCAAATGGTGGACATTTGATTTTTTTTTAGTTTGAGCTTCACGGCCACTTAATGTGCTGCTACAAAGTAGCAGACTTGTTTTTTTTCATCAGGCAATATCTATACACTAATACCTTGCTGAAGGAAGTTTGTTCTCCACTGCAGTAATGATGTACATTTCACACATTATCTAATGAAAGTTAGTGAAGTTCTCAGTCTGAAGGCATGCATTAAATAGCTAAGTAGTCAGTGCTGTTGATATATTCTGACACTGCTTATTGATGTAATGTTACATACATGAGAATCTGTTATTTGTACAAACCAGTCATGAAGAGAGTTGGTTAAGCATACAATAATGTCTCACACACACACACACACACACACACACACACACACACACACACACACACACACACACACACACACACACACTGTACAATTATATCAAATGTAAGAGCAGGATCCTTTGTATAAGTTATTTTGCCACCTGCATCTAATACATATCCATTCTGCAATCTTGAAAAGTATAATTTTTTTTAGAAATATGATCTTAATATAATGACACATGCATCTGTATCTAAATTTTCATATAACTGGAACTGTTTTCTTGAAAATGACAACAATTTTATTGTGTTTCCTTTGCAGACCTTCTTCAATATTTCTATTTGGGCTAACTAAACAGAAGAGTTACAGATAATCAGACAAATGTCAGAACACAACAAGAGAATTTCATTCCCCCCTGCACAAACAGAGAGCTCAAGTTCCACTCGACACTTGTCAGGTATGACAGCAAAGACAGATATAGTTGTCTTTCTTGTCTGTAACACATTTCAGGTGAAAACCACATGAGTGCAGATCAGAAGACTTTAGAGTAGCAAACATAAAGTAAAGACAATGAGTTAAGTGCGTAGCATAAAACAAGTCTGACCTATAAGTCTGTAGCAGTAACATGACAATATAATGCAAACAAATGCCAGGAAATCACATAAGCTGCATTGGCTGCCTGTGATGGATGACATTATTGCTCCACATTAACTGAATAAACATGAATAATCTTCAGCTGCGTCAGTACAGTAATAAACATGGACATCAAAAGCTTGTCCTGCTCATAAACCATACCATTCAACCTCTTAGAACAATAAATCTGGAAAAAGACATAAATAATGGGGGGCAAATGCCCACAATTAGGGGCACTTTTTAAATATTGCTCTTACAAACTTTGAAAGTTAATAGAATAGGTTTTGAATTAGCATGGACTTTCTGAAAGGTATGAAGTCTGAAACTCGAATGTCTGGCATTATTTTTTTACTTCAAACCACAAATATTTGCCAGTGATTTTCCAGAAAACCACAATTTTATGAGAAACATACCAAAAATATGAGGCAAAAATCTGGACATTCTGTGAAAATTTTTACAGTTGAGAGATATGTCTTAAACATATTACTGTCTAGGTTCAGTGCTGCATTAATTTGCTGACAGCAAATTCTGAGGCATCTTCAAGATCTGGACTTCAGCCTGACCTCAGCTGAACTTGTCTTGTTTAACTTCAAACATGGCAAACCAAGTGCATTCTGCAGTAATCTGGCAGTTAGCACAGAGGATTATGTTTTTTTATTGTTTATGAGCTGCTCCCTATTACCAAAGGATATAGAGTTTGATTCTTTCCACCTCCGTTTGCCTAGTGGGTGTGCTGGAGGCTGGAACAACTCACTTAACCACCCTGAAAAGGATCACAAGTGGGCTTATCTGGTTAATAAATGTGAAAGAAGGAAGAAAAATAAATAAATAAGTAAATTAAAAAAATATATAGCAACATATCAATTTTCTTCTATTACTGGGCAATCTAATCATAGACCACAACAGAGTTATCATCTTTAAAATCATGCAGTCTAAGTAAATGTCATTGTACAAAGAACACACGCATACTAACAACACAAGAGATAGGCGTTTTCCATGTACCTTGCAGAGCATGCATTTTGAAATGAAATATCTACACCTGAAAACATGAACCATGGTTAAGGAAGTGTTTGCCTCTGTAATAACATCACAAAGCATTCAAAATGAATCTTAAAATACCCTGTTTGATTGTTTCTGCATACCACTCTCTTCACCTCATTGCACAGTGCAGCAGAGTTTCTTTTTTTCCCCAAGGGACTGTGAAAATGATAATTATTTTTTTTGTTTTCAGGACTAACTTGCTGCTTGCATAAAAATTTTAATCCATACATGGCATGCATGTACGTACGTATGTGCATATGTGTGCATATGTATGTGAGAATGTTTGTCTCTCTCTTTTTCTCTGTATCTGCCTGTTTGTTTAATGATTAATCTGTTTGTCTGTCTGTCTGTCTCATTATCCAACTAGCTGTCATTTGATTTATTTTTAATCTAGCAACTTTGAGAGGATGCTCGGAAGTATGGGACAATGTACTAAAATGTGAGGTTTTCATTTGAAGCTCAGCTGGGGTACATAAGACACTGTCACAATGAAAGACATAAGAAGCATTAATTACATCTACAATGCTTCTGGTGAAATGTGCAGTAGGTAGAATGTATGTACCGCTGAATGACTAATGAATATAAAATAATGCAGCATGCCTGGGGTAAGGTATAGGCAGACCTGTTTAAACTGAGAAGGAAGTAAATAAATGTGCAGATTACTATCACACAACTAATAAATTCCTTAACATTATTACCTTTGAATTGCACTCCTTGGCATAATTTCCAGCTGACCAGCAGCTATATGGCTGCACAATTTTAATTTTAATGCCCTCTGTACTATCCCTTTGTAACTGGGGCCACCCTAGTGACAGGCTGGAAGGAGTAAATAGAGCAGGGTAGCTAACAGAGCAGCTAACAGCATCCCATCTGCTGCCCTGCATGCCAGAGTACTTTTCTGCCTGCCCAACTTGGACAGAGCTACCTATGCCACATGCATCACCACACATAATGTCAGTTAGCACTAGATTCACCTCCCATCACATTTGAAATGCTAATGTCAATCTGTTGTATGATTTAAGCACTATCCACATCACACAGGCAGGAATTACTCCATCCTGGAATGGGCATACCAACAGTGTGTTTTTGAAAAAACAAACTGAAACAACAATCAGTATGTTTAAAAACAGAGTGGAATGCACATTTGCATGTCTATATTTGGAAAAAATGGATTTCAGAGAAGATCAAAGATGCAAAGAGCTCTTGACATTCTTAACAAAGATTCATGAAAATCCATCTGAAATGACAGCACAGTAGAGCACTGGGCAACATTGTTGCTTAAAAGCAAGAGGTTCTACCTTTTGATTTTTGGTTGGGGTGCCTTTTGTACAGAGCCTGCATGTTCTCCTTGTGCCTGCATGGATTTTCTCTAGGTACTATGATTTTGTTCCACTTGCCAAAGATATGCACTAGATAGCTTGGACACACTAAATTGGCCAAAGAATTGTGCTTTTGTGTGTGTGTGTGTGTGTGTGTGTGTGTGTGTGTGTGTGTGTGTGTGTGTGTGTGTGTGTGTGTGTGTGTGTGTGTCTAAAGAAGAATAACTGTTTCAGGGCTTAGCACCTGGCTGTATGAACATTGGCTGTGGAGAGTGTCACTGTTGATGTGACACCCCAACCAACCTGTTTTCAATGTTTGCAGGATGAACAAACCATATAGCTGTTGTATTTAGTACATGTAAACAGATTTCTTAACATGACAAACTATCTAGGTAAATACAAGCTGAATCTTTCCACAGTGGGACAGGCATTGCATGAACTTTTTAAAAATATAATTACTTGGAGATTAGACTCTATTGAAATGGCTGCATTTGTGCATATGAAGGTACTTCAAGCTGAAGTATCATTTTTTACCCATTACATTAGACTCACCACTTTTTCAGAAGATGTCAGCACTTATATGATTGGCATTATTCTTCCCTGTCTCCAAGTAGGAGAGGAAGATAGTGGAATATTGTTTCTTGACAGTCCTAAAGAAAGAAATCGGATGCACACAGGTAGAAAAGGAGTGTCAGGCATCTGTATCGGTAGGAGAAATTCAAGCATCTGCATAGCCTAGAAATTTTCAAGCTGGTGACAGCTCATAAGAGAATGGTTACTTTGATTAACAACTAAAATTAGAAGTGTTTTTGTTGCAGTGTCAGTGTGAGTTCAGGATACAGCTTATGAGGTTTAAACCAGCAGGACTCTCTCTGTAGAAACAACAGAGCAGATACTCATTCAGATACTCGCTATTAAACAGCAGCCCTTACAGAAAACATACCAGCTTCTCCAAGAATGATAGGCTGTATTCAAGATGACTGCAGCTGTAATGGTCCAGGACTGACTTCTGGGTACTGGTGGATACAGCTGAGTAGGTAGCATTGGATACCAGTACTGGCTTACACATTCTAGAAGATGGAAGGCAGACCAGCCTCCATCCTAGCTGGCACCTAGTGGCAGCAGGAATCCTATCAAACAGCATGAAGGCCAGAGACATCTGCACCTGTATTTCAGCTCAAGATCAGAATTATGCATAAGCCATTAGGGTGACATTGTGGGATTACATAATCATCAGACTGTCACAGGGACAGTAGGGATTAATACAAAATCCTTAACTCATTCCTCTATAGTTTGTAAAGTGGTCAAGGTTTAAATTCATCAAGTTTAGTTTCCCAGTGATGACTCCCCTATTCAATCAGTTTTTAAATTAGAAATCGCAACCAGTGTACTTTCTTTTAACAGTGATTCACTATGTGGATGTGTGTGTGTGTGGGGGGTTCTGTTTTTGTTTGTGCAAAAGTGGAACTAATATATATATATAAATATATATGTGTGTGTGTGTGTGTGTGTGTGTGTGTGTGTGTGTGTGTGTGTGTGCGTGCACACAGACACATATATATATATATATATATATATATATTTACACACACACACACACACACACACACACACATATGTATATATATATATATATATATATATATATATATATATATAGAAGAAGAGTGTGCCCCCTTGCAAAAACTACTTTTTTGAAATTTTGTGGACCTAAAGTTGTGACTTATTTGCTTCATAGATCTGAAGCTTCAGAGCTGAATGTTGTTGAACCTTTCTAAATACATTTCATCGTAGATGATGTGACTACTAGGTGGGAAGGTCTTGCAGAATACTTCTCTTGCTCCTGGCCAATTAGCTCTGCCATTAAATTTGACCAACCCAGTCTGGAGAGGTGAAGCAAGATGCTCAGGCTACTGCAATGAAGGAACTTTTTAAATTAGTAAGTACCCAGAAGGAAGGGCACATCAGAAAAAAGTTCCCTGACCTCCTAAATAACAACTCTCTGCAGTAGTTTCTTGTCTCTGCAACCAACCTCTGAGAGGCATGAATTGTCTCAGAACCCATGGTAAGAATGGGCTGATGTTTGGCAGACATGGAGGAAAAATATTCTTGAAAACAATTAACAATCATAGCATGATGGTCTGGTAATAATAGGATCCAGGATGTTGATGCTGCAGACCACAATGCCAAGAATATGGTGAGCATCAAGGTTTAACTAAGTCCAGAGAATGGACCAACACTTCAGTATGATGACCAGGAATCTCATCGGTCATAAGAAGCAACATTATGTCATGACAACTACATTGTGAATTGAGAGCTTTGCTAACAAAGAAACAGTGATTCCTGCACTACTTCATAACTGTCCCTAGAGCAGAAGCGTTATGACCTTGAATGGGTAAAATAAAAAAAGATTGCCTAGTCATGTGTGTCTATTATTCAAGATTCATTGGATTACTTTATTTTAACTCCACCACAAGTACTATAGTTACAGTGATCTTAAAAGCAACTTTTTCTTCTTTGTTCACGTCAGAGTTCCAGAGGAAGACATGAGAGACAATGGTGTATAACTTGCAAATGCTGAATATTAATGACTAGTAAGCCTAGTCCCCAGAAGCCTCAAAGCAGCAGCCATGTTGAAAGGAGTGCACCAAGTTAAGCAAAACGATCTCCAGCTTGTTCATATATTTTACAGATTGGCTCCTTGTACTACTAGAATGAGGCCAGCAAAACTTCTACTGGAAAGAAAAATAACGAGTCTTCCCACTTTGGAAAAGCCTTTGCAAACCAGATGACCTAATAAACAATGTGCCAGCAGAAGAATTCACTCAAGAAGAAGAGGCAGCAAGTGTATTTTTACAACAGGTCATTTGTAGCGAAGCCTTACAAAATGGCTTATTATTGCAACATACACTATGGTATGAAACCTTTTCCAAGTTTGCATCCTCAGAACACTGTCCTTACCAAACTAGATCATGGAAAATCCCTGCAGTAGTCATGGGTAAAAGCATCATGTGAAAATTCCTACAATATTGAAATAGCAGGGAGCAGTGCTTTGACATAATCTACTTTACCTTTGGGATGGGTCAATTATTCAGCCAATAGTACAATATCTACACCTCCTGATGATATACTCAGAAATCTTCTACCACTTAGTGAAACTATCTTAAAGTTTATAGCAGTTAAAATGTTGGAGCAAACTCTTGGTCTATGAAAGATCTGGCAAAGTTATCATACTATGCTTATGATTTGTTTCCTATCAATACAATAATTTATATAATGAATATTTAAAACCATTATGGAAAAAAATAATAATATCCACACTTAAAAAACCAGACAGATATCATGTATGTCGTTAATATAATTAAATCAATAACTGTCTAGGGAGCAGGACTCCCTGGCTGGCTGGCTGCAGGAAAAAACTCTGCCTGCCATATGAGACATGTAAAATCGGGGTTGTTGATGTGAATATAGTCTGTAGCTTTGTTATGTATCTTAAGGTTTCATGCCATTAAACAAATTAGAAACTTACCTTTCTTGTCAAGTGTCGTTTAGTCTGACACATGTGGTATGCCTTCACTTAATGATGATGACAAACATCCTGTTTTGCTTCCTGATAAGTGATCTCTCACCCCCACACCCACAACACATTGTCTAATAAGCCATTTGAAATGCAGTAAAATGTATCCTTTTCATTACAAAGTGTTAGTGCCTCACAAACAATATGTTTTGCGCAATAAGCTATCACTGCAGCTGACTTTTTCTTTTCAATATATCATAAAGTTGATATTTATACCTATTCAAACCACCAACATAAACTGGCAGCAAGTGTACTTTGCCTCCATCCCAACAAATAATTAGAAATGTTGGAGCTGTTGGAGAGACTACCCTGTGCCAGATTAATATTGTGCTTTCAGGCTGAGGGAGCACAGATGGATTATTTGCATGTCTCTGTTCAAAGGTATTTTGCAGACTGCACAGAGAATTGGTTATGTCAGAAAGTGTTTACAAAATGATGTCTTAGGTATTCACATCTTCATAAAAGTAACAGATGAAAAGTGTCTACCAGCTTGTGTAATCCATAAAACTTTTCCGTACTATACCGACCTGTATGAATCCCCACTACTTTATACATATATATATATATATATATATATATATTTGTATGACTTTTATGCTATATAACAGCAAGTACCTCTGATACAACAATCTGGCTCTTTTAAGTATCTTTCATGCATTTACTGATGAGTAAATTCACATTACCCCAATGCCTTTAAGTGTCTCACATCAGATAATGGTTCCGTAACTGTGAGCTTGTTTTGCAATGGAATATATTCCTACCTGGTATAGTATTTAAAACAAAAATATCATTAACTCATTAATTCTCTGATACTCTATTTAAGGATCAAGCAGGAGATGGAGTGTATCCAGTCCTGACTGATTGCTCAAGTTGCACAAGAGAAAAATTAATTGTAGAATGGATGGCAGTCTATCACATGAGATACACATGCACGCACACATACACACACACACACACACACACACACACACACACACACACACACACACACACACACACACAGACACATGCACACACTCATGGAATCACAACTACAGACAATTCAGAGCATCACAAATTGAACTAGAAACCAAATAGTCCCCCAAGCACACCATAGAAAGCATTTTTCTCTCATCATTTTGTAGATTTATGGCTAGAAGCTGCTAGATCTGCTACTTGATTCACTTGATTCACTAGTCCTGCTCCCACTGCCATTGGTCTGTCACCATGGGACTTGATATTATGTAGGGACGACAATGATGATGATGATGATGATGATACTGCCTTACAAAACACTCACACCTATTAACTTCTTATTCTTCACAAATGTCAGTTATATTCATAGGGTTATCACATCATGCCTCAAATAATGTTTAATTGATGCAATATTGATAATTTACCATATGCAGTTATAGCATCAGTCACATGCATAGAGTTGATATGTTTTCTATAGTTCTGATTTATTCCCCACCCCAGTCTGATCCTGAAAATTTTCCCTATGAATCAGTGAAATAAACAAGCACACCAATAAACAAACAAATAAATAAATGATACCCATGGCAGAAGTCTGGGCATGAATTCCTTTTGTGCACAAAAGCTGGCAAACTGACAACAAATGCACAAAACTGACAAGTTAGAAATTGAGATCTACTGGCACAAGAAAAGTCCTTTGTTGTGGTCTTCATCTGCCTTCAGAGCCACTGACCTTCTATGATTTTCTGCTACCTTTAGTCCTCAGAAGATGGACATCCTTTAGTCCAAGACTTCACCTTTCTTGGTGTGCTTGTTTGTTTGCTTATTACTAGTTGTTAAGTGGCATAGACCACTGATCCATGTGGAAATACATAATCGAAATACCTATGTTATTACACTGGGATGAAACAGCCAGGCTTGAAATGACTTCTGAGTTGATAGCCTAGTAACCTGCTATGATCCTATGATCAAATGGTGCCAGGTGGGTAGATGGGGCTTTAATGCTGCCAGTCACTTATTCCATAATTATATTTTATTGCTGATACTGTACATGGTAGTGATGCAGAGTCACAGTCATCAAGTTCCATGGCTGTACATCAGTAAACAAAATCATTGTTTTCAACAGTCCCATAGGATAAGCATTTGCTACCAGTTTCTTGTTGTCTGCCATGTATCTGGTTGACCTGCAGTTACTTGTGTGAGCTCACACAGCAAAACATTTCTTTGACCTCTTCTATGTATGATCATTGAGTACTAGTAACAGTGGAACACTACCATACAGTATGCCAAAATGTATTTATTTATTTATTTATTTATTTATTTATATATGTTTTACTAAAGCTGCTGGGCTGTATTTGCAGTATTTCACATACTCTTTCAAGCCATTATAGTAGCACATTTGTAGAAATATGTGACTGCACAGTTTTGAAGAGTCCATTGCCTCGACTGTGTGGCTGCTGTAAGTAACTAAAAACACATTTATATATATATACACACACATATATATATATATATATATATATATATATATATATATATATATATATATTTGTAACATATATGTTGTGTCTTTCAGCTTTTCTCTGTTAGGGGTCGCCACAGCGGAACTCCGGTCCACTAATGATTGGCAGTATATTTTTACGTGCCGAATTGCCAGCCCTGACGCACAACCTTCAACAAAGGTACGCCCATTCATGCATGTATCCACACAGAAGATGCTCTAGCTGAGAATCGAACAGGACAACGTCTTACTGTGAGGCGACAACGCTACCGCAGCACCACCACTGCAGTTCCTTTTGTAACATATATATATATATATAAACCTTTTTTTGGCTCTTAGCCCACCCATTATTTTTGGCTTTGTCCAGAAATTTTGAACAAAGTTGAGAGATATTTTGATCTGCTCCTCATGCAACTTGTGGTTTTCTGGCAAATTGTTGAGGACTGCATTTAGTAAGTAATGACAGGTACATCAGTTTCACATTTTGCATTCTTCATGAAATGCTTGCTAATACAAAACTTATTATTATAACAATTTGTTTGATACATTTTGAAAATCTGCTCCTGATTTTAGGCTGTAGTCTCTGATTCTTAAGCTAAGAAGTTGAGAGGCTAGAAGGGGTTTCAGTTGGTCATACCTTGAGGTTCTGTTAGCATCGAGGTAAGATATATTTCTGGGTCATTATCGATGTATTTATTCATTCATTCACTTGATCGCAAGCAGATATCTGGGCATACCTCTCAACAGGTCAGAATTTTGCAGAATGTCCATTATTCTGATTCATATTTTGGGTCTGTTCCTGATACGATTTGTAGTTTTCTGGCAAATCAGTGAGGACTGAAGCCATTAAACAATGACAGACACTTGAGTTTTGGACTTCATATCATTTAGAAAATGCATGCTAATGCAAAATGTATTATTCTAACACTTTTTTTATGTTTTTAAGAACAATATTTAAAATACGTCCATGAGTGTGGGCCTTTGTTTATGACCAATGTATCTCTGCTGTATACAGTCATACAAGTGGTTGTAACTGGCAGTCACATCTGTGTGTATGTACACATACACACACACACACACACACACACACACACACACACACACACACACACACACACATATACTTGGTCCCTACATGCTCGAGTAGTTATGGTGTAAAATAAGTAATCAATTGCAGTTAACAATTGCAGTTAACAATTGCAGTTAACAATTGCAGTTAACAATTGCAGTTAACAATTGCTGTTAACAGTTGCTTCATTATGTGAAGCATGCACTTGGTTATGATTCTTGGTTTCCTTGTTTTGTTGACTATTAGCAGTGTGTTTATTATTTGGTTGTTAAACTGGACAACAGGAAGTCTGTGAGTTTCATGTTAACATTTGAAGTTGGCAACATTTTTAATTTACGATATACACCAACAGAGCAGCGCTGAGCTAAGAGCCTCCACAGATCCAATGAATTTAAATAGTCCAAAAACAGAAGAGGCTCACCACGACCACTTAAAGTATAAAACTCTTTAATACTGCAGCAAAGTAAGCGCTTTCACGTTACAAGAACGCTTCTTCAGACTTGAATAACTGCCATATAAAATCAGGTGTTTAAATACCATTTAAAACCACATCTACCAATCAAAAATGCAACTTAATTATAACAATTAAGGTACTATTAAACAATCACTAAAACTTTTATAGAGTTTATAATATAACATATCTATGAGTATATAATGGAAATTTTTGTATATAAAAAACATCTAAGGCACATATAAATACTGAAACATAAAAATACATTTAACTATATCATTATATATATAACTACTAAAATTGTTTCATATACATATTCAATGTGTGTAGGGACGGGCTGCCAAGAACGGCTTGAGTGTAACACGCTAATTCAAACCATGCCCTCTCTGGCCCTGTAACCTTAAAATCCACTTATTTTCCCTCTCTTCAGTATAGTTTTTGATATCACCTAACCTATTAGATTTTCTTGCCAATTCTAATACTGTGAAGCTAAATTTATGAAATGTGCCTTGTTGTAATACATGACTAGCCAAAGCATTAGACTCATTTTCTTTATTTATCACATAAATATGTTCTCTAACATGTTCTCTCAAACTTCTGTTAGTCGTGCCCACGTAAAAACATTGGCATTTTTGACATGTAGCAACATATACAATATCTCTCGATTTACAGTCTGCATAGAAGTTCATATAATATGTCTTTTAGTATCAGGATGGACAAAGCTATTATTGCCAGTCATCAAAGCACACTGGTTACAGCTTCTACACGGGAAAGTTCCTTCTCTCATAGATCTAACAGGTTTTTTATTCTCACTTTCATAGCATAATAATCTCTTAAGTGACTTGGTGTTCCTATACGTGAAACTTGGTTTATCCCCCATTATCTCGGCTATTCTATCATCCATTGTTAAGATGTTCCAATTCTTACTTATTACCTCTCTTATTTTTAAATTCTGATTCGAATATGGAATGGTTGACCTCTTAAATTTTTGTACCTGTCTATTATTATCATTAACTCTCTTGATAATTTCCCTTGCGTCTATACAAATAGGGTTTCCCTTTACTAGTCCTATTAGAATCATTAACAAACAAGACTTTTTTCACCTCTAATGTACTATAGCCTCTTGATTTTAGATTTTGAGTTAACATTTGCTGTTTAACACCAAGCGTCTCTTCATCTGTTGTAAGGCGAGACACTCTTAAACTCTGGCCTGTAATAATGTTGGAAAAGATATGTTTAGGATGCATGCTGGTACGATGTAGGATGTTATTTCTCCAGCATGGTTTCCTAAAAATCTCCGAATGTAAGTCTCCTCCTTTCTTCGAAATCTGTACATCTAGAAACTCAATGATATACTTTGAGCTTTTACACTCAAAACTTAAAAAAGTCATAGTCCCATTAATGTAATGAATAAAATCATTCAACTCAACTTCAGTACCTGCCCAAACCAAGAAAACGTCATCAATAAAACGTTTATAATATTTAATATTTCTATAGTAATGCTTATTTCTTATTATGTACGTACTCTCCCAGTACGCCAACACTAGTTTGGTGTACGAGTTTGCACAACGGGTGCCCATGGCAACCCCTTTGGTTTGGAGATAGTAACTTTCTTTATATAAAAAGACATTGTTACTTAATATCAAATCAAGAAGTGCTAAAATCTTAATAATCAAACTCCTAGAAACATTTTTCTCAATTAGGAATAATCTTAAAAACTCCATTCCAATGGTATTCGGAATGGATGTAAACAATTAAACTACATCCAGGGTCACCAATAACTCATTCTCCATATGACTTTCAGCCTCCGGAGTAGTTAGATAGTTACCATAACTCTCAAGAAAATCCTTTGTGTCCCTTAATATAGTATCTGTATTATTTACAATGGGTTTCAACTGTTTCTCAACAAAAATAGAAGCTGGTTCCAACAACCAGCCCCTACCTGAGACTATAGGTCTCATAGTGGGATCTATTAAGCCTTTATGTATTTTTGGTAACCCCCTAAATACAGGTACAGTGGGTTGATCAACCAACAAAAACTTATATAAATCAGCATCAATTGTACCACAAAGCAACATATCATATAGTTCAGAATGTACATTCCTTATCAAGTCATTAAAGGCCATAGCATTCAAAACACAATAGGTATCTGCATCATGTAACATCACATTCATTCTTCTATCATATACAGATGCATCTAAAATTACAATAGCACCCCCTTTATCCGCTTGTCTAATAACAATCTCAGAGTTGTCCTGTAACTGCTTGATACTCTGAAATTCATTATAAGTTAAATTAAAGAAATGCGGTTTATTGTTGTCTTTATATAACTCAAATAAGTCTCTTTCACAAGCTTTTTCGAAAGCTTCCAAGGCAGGATGGCCTTGGGGTATAAAGGTGGATGGTTTAGAAAAAACATCATTTCTAGCTATTGCAGTATTACCAAACATCCGACTAAGACCAATCTGTCTCATAAACATTTTCACATCTAAAATAACATCAGTTATGTCAACAGTTTTTGAGGGTATAAATGATAGGCCACGATTCAATAGTGACCTTTCATGTTCAGTTAATGTATAACTAGAAATGTTAATCACTAATTCCTCACTGCGGGTTTCAGTACCTTTTTTAGAAACTCGTATTTCTCCTCGACCATCTTCCGCTTCCTTGTTGCACCTTGTGGAGACCAGCCAGTTGAGGACGGCTTCCGTATAGGTATAGGAAAGGAAAAAGAATCCTTTTCATTAAGGAGAGTCATATCCAAACTGGCTAGCTTGCTTCTAGCCCCCAGATCTTTGTGTGTATTCTCAATAACTGGCATTTTTGTCTCTATTGACGTATTCATGCCTGTGTCGAGCGGGACTCCATTATCAGCACCTAAATCTGTAGAAGTATCTCCTTGCGTGAGTTTACGATCGGATGTCATGTCTATGGGTTTGTCTTGAGGTCCAGAACTTATAAGATTCGTTCTTAAGGTGGCAGCATCCATATTACCATTTCTCCGAGTTGAACTTGGTTTAGAAACATTGGCATAGCTGTTAGCATTATTCTTATTATCGACTCTCGGCCAAGAGAACACCTGGCCTTTCCGAAAGTTGATTAAATCCCCTTCTAATTTCTTCTTTTTATCCAATAACAGCTTATTATCTAAAATGGCAATCCTTGAAGATATGTCAGTCGAGAGACGTTCTTTCTCAACTACACTCACCAAGTTCATTAAATCATTCTTTATTGACATTACTTCCTGTGTACATGACAGTTCTATCTCCTTATATTGTTCTATTAATAATTTTATGTAGGCAAAACTTGTTTCTAAATTTAGTTTCTGCCACTTAATAAGCAGTTCTGGGTAAGTAGTGCCGAAAGTGGGCATTTTCAGCACTCTTAACCCTCTAGGTATTACCTTGAAGGATAGACACGCTTCCATATGCTGTCGCTGCCATTGAGTGCCCCTCAGTCTCTGTAGAGTATTTTCCAATTTACGAGTTAATTGGATAGTTTCAGTGTTCCTGTGTGTGTCAAGAATGCAAAGACCATCATATACTCATAGATATGTTATATTATAAACTCTATAAAAGTTTTAGTGATTGTTTAATAGTACCTTAATTGTTATAATTAGGTTGCATTTTTGATTGGTAGATGTGGTTTTAAATGGTATTTAAACACCTGATTTTATATGGCAGTTATTCAAGTTTGAAGAAGCATTCTTGTAATGCGAAAGCACTTACTTTGCTGCAGTATTAAAGAGTTTTATACTTTAAGTGGTCGTGGTGAGCTTCTTCTATTTTTGGACATTTTTAATTTAGTTTGTTTTTGCAGGCATATCAGTATGAATTGCACTGTGTTGGGCTATATAAATGTTTGTCTGGCACTTAGTACAGATGAGTGATGTTAGCAACTGTTATTGAGCTGCTTTTAGTAGTGCAGGGTTTGATTCCCTCAGCCTCTGCTTGTCAGCTATGTGCCTCTGCTCAAGTCACGTCACCAGATAGTGTTTATGGGTTGCCCTTGAATAAGGACACTTGTGACCAGTAAGTTATCCCTGGCAGTTAGCAAATTGTAGCAAATGTACATTGTTACTAGGCAACAGACCAGTTAAACCATTTGAAACTTGGTATGCCTAACAAATTGCTCTCCCTGTTAACAAATGATAGGGGAACTAGGCCTGTAGTAAATTTGTGGTTTCTTATTCACTTTTCTAAGATATATTTAAGGATCTTGAGGGAAATGCTTTGCTATACAAAAGCATGAATGTGTTCCAGAGGTTGGTGATTCTTTGGGACAGAGATATCAGACATGTCAGCAAGTCTTATTCATGTTGTGAAATACATTTAGGTCCCTTGATCTTGTATTTGCGTTATTCCTAATCTGATGTTTATGTAATAAATCAAGCAGAATTGCATCACTTATAGCTTTGTAGACCGATCATAGATCACCACTGAGGAGTCTGTAGAAGACACGAAAGAGAGATACGGAATCACCCTAGAACTGTAAGTTAGAAAAGGAAGAACACATTGGTTTATACAATGGATTTTATTCCTAGATGTCAGGGCTGTTTAAAGTATTAATTTTAGTCTTCTAAAATATTCCTTACTAAGTTTTATTCACATTTGTTCATGTTTTATTGTTGATCCTTCATCAGTTCCCAAATATTTCCCTCTTGCTCAAGTTCTTTAATATCACATTCCTGTCCCAAACTGATATTTTCTTGGTGCTACAGCTTTCCTTCTTTAAAGGTTGCTTTTGCACTTTTATCAAGACCGAATGACATTCTTATATCATCTGAGAATGTTTTGACCACTGGCAGTTGTGCTTTCAGCTTCTCATTATCCACAAGAAGAAGATGATAAGTTTTTATACATTATTGTTTTCTAGGATCCATATTGTAACCATGACCTAATCAGTTAAGTGTACAGCTTAATGGGTTTAGGGAAAGATAAAGGTACAGAGATGAGAAGGAGTCACCCTAGAATATTCCACTTTGAATTCTTATTCCTGAGATAATAATTTGTCCTTTATCATGTCTTAGCTGCAAAGCTGGTTTGCCTCTGTTTTATGGTCACTGTAATGTAATTGATCAATATAGGGTGTATCTTATACATCTGTAAGCACACCTTTATCCATGAATGTGTGATACTGTGAAATGCTTTTCCGTAATCTAGCCATCCCATAGTTTGCTTCTTCCCCTTTTTACAATTCTACATTATGACTTTATTGAACAACAAATGATCCTTTGTTCATATGACTTTCTTTTGTTACGCTTTTGTTCTACTGCCACGACTGAATTTTCTTGCAGCACCAATTTTGGAAGCCAAGTTATTGGCCCATAGTTTTTAAGATAGCTTGCAGGCTCATTCCTAAGGAGGAGAATTATTTTTCCTGCTGTTAATCAGGTTGTTGTATGTTAAGGATGCACATATAAATAGTTCTTACTCAAGGCTAAATTTTCCTGTAAAGATGTTAATGTTTGTAGCCAGAAGCTAGGTACTGCATCTGGGTAAGGGGTGTTCCATTTAAGAGGTTTTATTAATTTTGTTTCTATTTCACTAGCAGTTACTTCATCCAATTTCATATCTTGTACATTTAAACTTCTTACTGTGTCTTTTACATCTTCTATCAATTTAGCATCTTTATTATGTTCTACAGGGTCTGCATAGATATTTCTCCAAAATGTGTCTGTTTCTACTTCTTTTGGTAATGTTTCTAAGCCTTTTGCTTTGTTTCCCAGTTCTCTATAAAACCTTTTGGGTCATCAGTGAATTGTTTATTTTGTACTTTTCCATTATACTTATCTGTATATCTTCTATGTTTTTTCTGCCTGTGCTGACATGTTTACTTTATTATTTGCAGTAGTGTACAATAGATCTTGATCTGTTCTGATACTGCATTTTGCTTTTATCATGTTTATCTTTCTAAGTATTGTTGTTGATCTGTTCCCTCTTATATATTCTTCTAACAGTGACACTTCTTGTCTTAATTGTTTTATAGTTTTCTCTAGTTGATGTTTCCATGATGGCATTTGATTTCTTCCATTCCTTTCCCTTATTGCTCTTTTTTTGTGATAAGACAATATCTGTTATTAATTTAACTGCACAGTAATATATCCTGTTCACTTCTGTTATATCACACGGATTTCTGTTAATAGTCTTGATTACTGTGTTCATTTTATCAGACTTCTATCATTGGGTCTTATTGACTTTCTGTAATTTATTTCTTTCATTGATCTTAATGTCTATCCATCTCTATTAAATCAAGCAACTCTTCCCTTAGATCATTTTCTTCTGAACTGACGGCACATTCTTTGTTCTCTTTTTCCTGCTGCCATTCTACAGAAAGCTCCAGAACATCTTCCTGTGGCATATTCTCTTCAGCTGCATCCTGTGTCATTTGTACCTCTTTCATACGTGAACTCACCGGCCTATCACTCTGTGACACAGGCTGCATCAGAGTTGCAACTGTTTCTTAATCATTCACTTGCTGTGCAACTCTAACTGAACTTTTGTACTGGTTTCCTGCTAAAGGCTCCAGAGTGTCTTTATGTGGCAACTTATCAGATGCTTCTCTTTCTACCTGTTTCTCCTTAATTTGAGGAGTCGTTCCTACAAGCTGTGATGTTACCAGGTCTGGAATTCCTGCACTAAATACTTCACTCTGCAGGTAATCCATAACTTTAATTTCTATTTCTTTAACTTCTGCATTACTAATCCTCTTTTCTACTTGTTCTTTTTGTTTTCTTATTTTTTGCTTTGTAAAATGTTCCATATCCGGATGCCTTTGCCTATATTTTTCTTCAAATATCTTTGGTGCTGCTTTTTTATTGATTAGTTTTGCTTTCTCCTTTGCATAAATATTTCACCATATTAAATCTCTTTTTCTTTCTCATGTCCATATTTCTTCTTCAGATGTCTCCTGCTCCACTTGTTTCTCCATACTTTGAGGACTTATTGTTCCATCACACTGTGAGATAACCTGTGTTAAACTTTCTACACTAAATCCTTCACTTCACAGATATTCCACAACTTCAGATTCTGTTTGTTTAACTTCTACTTTACTAATCTTCTGTTCTACATTCTCCCTTTGTGATCTTATCTTTTGTATTGTGAAAAGTTCCATATCTGGGTGCCTTGGCCTGTATTTCTCTTCCAACATCTTTGGAGCTGATTTTTTGTATTGATTAATTTGGCTTTTTTCTTTGCATAAATACTGCACCATATCAGACCCCTCTCTTTCCCATATCCATGTTTCTTTTTTATACCTTTCGAAATCTGAAGGTTTTATTCTTTATATTTTTGCACTTCTGTCGGTTCTTTCTCCAAACTTCCCAAAGTTTCTTGGCCTATATAACTTTTCTATGTATCTATTGTATTAATGAACATAAATTAGCATTTAAAGCTTTTGACAGTTTTTCTTGTCCAAGTATTTTTCTTTCCTCTGATTTTCTCTTAATCTATTTGAATATCTTCTAGCTGGAAATTCTGGGCTTCTTGCATAATAGGAGAAATATATCATTTCTTCCTTATCCTAAATAGTTCAATCTGTCATCTTTATGGCTCTTTCTGTGGCCTGTCAGTTTTTGTGGACTACTACTTCCTTATGCAATGGGGGGGGGGGTATCCTCAAGGCACTGGTGGGTATGCCACTAGAGATAAGCTTGGTGCAATGCTGGGCATGATTTCTGAGGTTCTTTATGTAATTTAAGAATGCCATGTGGTTATCCTTTACTAATAATGACTTTTTAGTTCACAATCGGATTTTTATTAGGATTTTCTCTCTGTGTGAAGCATGGGATATGATTATTTAATGCACAGTGCTATTGAAATAGGAAGATGCATTATACATGGCTTGTTTATGCATTTGCTTATAGCTTATAGCTTGCACAACCTACTAATTATCCAGCTCATAATGATGTGCAAAACCATGCCCTGCTTCAAAACATAGCTAGCTTACCAGTCACACTGTCTCTCCTTTGTTTGTGGACCAAAAAAAAAAAACTAAGTAGCTTGCTACAGTCAGACGAAAGTGCTTTGACCATAAGCAATGCCAATACTGAGAGCTTGAGGAGAAAAAAACAAGGGTCTTTACGTTAAAGACCAAATGTACCAGGGAGTTTACTGTAGTTATACTATCACACACTGAGCTCTTAAGCACTTCATACATGACTGTAAATGCAGTACCTGCGTGCATCAACTAAAGTCAACGCTGCAGTGCTGTCCATGCCGCTCAGCTGCACACAGTTTTACAGAACAGTCTTCACAATGCTTCATTTTTTGCCCTGTCCCCAATAAAATAATTTGATTTTCTGATAACTGAAATTTATGTTCAGTCAATAATTCCAAACATTAGAGTGTTCTATTCTTCAGAAAATTAATATTGATGCAAAACCTGTTGTTCTATTAACTTTTTAAAGTGAACTTCAATAATATTTAAAAGCTGTCCTTGTCTTTGGGCCTTTGTTCCTCCATTATTTTTGTCTTTGCCCAGAATTCTTGAGTAAAAGAGTTGAAAGGTATACTACCTACAAACACAAAAATAATTTATTTTTATTCAGTCTGCATTGTGATTTCCTTCCTTGTATATTTAATAGGAATTATGCAGAGCCTGCTGTGCATAAATTCATCATGCTCTGTCATCTTAGGATTAATGTTGTCTGCCATAAAGAAGGACAAAAATAAAGGCACGTGGTATAAAGCTTGTGTAACAGAGGAAGTGAAAAGCTTAGGTGTGTCAGTGTGATCCATCTAAAAATGCATTTATGCCTCGAGGATGAAGTCACAAGGCAATGCTGTTTAAACAAAAATGTTCTTAAACTTTTAATTCATCATTTGACAAGCCACTGACTGAAACAATGGGTGGGGACAGACCTGAAATTTTAAAATGCCCAATTGATTTTGATGCCTGATAAAGGTATACACGGTAAGTGTAGGCTCCACATTGCGTGATAAAGGTGGTAGTGAAAGAAAAAAAACAAGTTGAACAGGTTTCTTTGTAATAAGAGTATCAAGGAATAAAAACAACCATGTAGTTAGACAGAATATTCAGCTATAGATAATAATATATTTTTATGAATCAATAAGAAATTCAGTCCTGCTATCTAAAATGACTACTTCACTTAAAATCTCTAGCGATCCTGAATAGTCAGTGCCTGTTTAATATATTTGCTTACATTAGATCCAAGTATGGCTGAAGCTGACATTAACTATTTTAAACTGACTTGTTAAGCATATACCACTCCCAGCAGATTAATATTTCCTTGCACATTTCTTTACTCTGCCACTTCAAACTTTCTCTTATAGCAGAAGCCCTGGTCGCTGTTGCATTCCCACCTTCTGCCTCAGCATTTTCACTGAAAAAATTACTTTCACGTCTCAGAGAAACTACTGTTACAAATTCTTTTCCTCTCATTTTGTCTACTTCATGCTCGATCCACAGGATTCTGCCTTAATTTATTTTTAATGCAACATATATACTATCTTCTTTGCCTTAATTTAGAACAAGTCTAATCTGTCTTGCTTATTTCTTTAGTTTTATCTTATGTTTTACAGAAGATTATAGGGCAGACATTATTCTTACACTAAATTCTTCACTTTGCAGGTAATCCATAACTTCAGTTTCTATTTCTTTAACTTCTGCATTACTAATCCGTGTTCTCTTTGTTTTCTTATTTTTTGTTTTGTAAAATATTCCATATCTGGATGCCTTTGCCTGTATTTCTCTTCAAATATCTTTGGTGCTGCTTTTTTGTACTGATTAGTTTTACTTTCTCCTTTGCATAAATATTGCACCATATTAAATCTTTTTTTTCTTTCCATGTCTATTTTTCTTCTTCGGATGTCTCCTGCTCCACTTGTTTTTCCTTACTTTGAGGACTTATTGTTCCATCATGCTGTGAGATAACCTGTATTAAACTTTCTACACTAAATCCTTCACTTCGCAGGTGTTCCATAACTTCAGCTTCTATTTGTTTAACTTCTACTTTAGTAATCTTCTGTTCTGTGTTCCCACCTTGTGATCTTATCTTTTGTGTTGTGAATGTTCCATATCTGAGTGCCTTGGCCTGTATTTCTCTTCAAATATCTTTGGAGCTGATTTTTTGTGGCCCTGATGGGTAGAAGTTGTTGTTTCCCAGGTACGTCAACTCTCTCATCCATGTCCACTGCTTCCACCTCCAATTGTTCTGGCCTTCCCTCCATGGGTTCAGATCATAGTTCACTTCTTCTCTCTAGAACCTTGGTGGGGTGTATCTCTGGTTGTAGTTCTAATAATTCCTGTTCACGTGTACTGGGCTCTGGTGATATGAACCCGAGGGTTATATTGTGGCTAGATAGGATTCTGGTGTTCTCTCATGTCTGTGGGTTCTGAAGGGTACTGGATGCTATTGGTCAGTCCTCCATTTGTCTGTCCCTCACCAGAGGACATGTGATCCTGGATCACATTGGAGACTACGAAACTAAAAATGACCGTACATGGAATAGGCCTTTTGGTAGAACTATGCAACGAGGCCACCCTTACCCAAAAGAAGAGAAGAGTAAGGACAGTTGCATTCTAACTTACATCTGTGATTTCAATACAATTAAAACCATTATTAAGGAGAACTGAGCCATCCTCACTAATAATCAGCAGGTTGTAGGGGTTTTAGGACAACACCCTACTTTTGTATATTAAAAGAGCAGAGGCATATGTAGCTATGTGGAAAAGAAAATTAAGGAACAGCAGGATGACAGCACTAAAATCTGTGGGGCACCTAACTGCACTTTCTGTGAGTACATGAGGGAGTGCAACTCATTTGATTGCCCCTATCTTAAAAAAGACGGCAAAATCTTCAGCAGGTGATAACTGTAATAGTGAAAAGGTTTTATATAGGGCCAAGTGTAATGTCTGCCCTACATTTTATGTGGGTAAGACTATGAATAAACTGAAAAGGAGGATTTAAGGTCTTCTTTCTGACATCAGGCAAAAATGACAGAGAAACGCTTTATCCAAACACTTATTAGAACACCCCAGACATCTGGTTTTAAATTTGTCATTCTGGACTGTGGGGCGATGGATGAGCTTAAAGAGGACATCAAAGGTGTTTTGGAGAAAAAAGAATTATGCTAGCAGCTGAAATTAGATGCATTCAAAAAAACAGGACTTAACTGCTATTGCTCTATTAAAAGTGCATTGAACTTACGTAAGGTGCCACACAATATATAGAGTTTTTTTAGGAAATTTGTGAGGAAATATTTTTATGTACTAAAGGTACCAAACATACTAAAAAAATAATAAAAAAAATATGTGTGTAAATATATATATACATATATATATATGTTTAGTTACTTTAACCTCAATTCTGATTTGATTAGATTTAGTACACTCTTGCATCACACCGGAGATTTAAATGCTAGATTCAAAACACACATTTTTTCATGCCACTGTTACCATAAAGTTTTGGTATAATTTCCCCATTTATAGGTTCATAGGTTCATAGGTAAGTACTAGGCTATCGGCCCAAGGGCCTACATAAGCCTAGCCAGCAAGGTTCCATAGCTTACGCCACCCAAGAAAGTTATTTTTCTGTGCCACTGTCCAGCAGATACACAGAAGTGATCCCCGGGGTGTATTTCCTATTTCCCATCCACTCATCAATATTTTTCTTGAAGAGTGCTAATGAAGAACTTTGCTTGACATTGATGTGTAGCTTGTTCCAGAGTATAGGAAGTCTCTGGGACAGGAATCTATCCCTCCAGCATGTCCTGTTTATTGTGGTGACAAGGTTTAGGTCCCTAGAGCATGTAGCTTGGAGGGATTGGGATTTCTTTAGGTGTAGCATGTCCAACAGCTCTGGGTTTGACATAGCTTTATATGTTAGGCAGAGATCACCTCGGAGTAGGCGATATGCTATGGAGTAAAGCTGGATTTTTTTGAGGCGTTCAGTGTAGGGCATTTGTTTGAGGCCAGTAATCCTCTTTGTGAAGTACTTCTGTGGCCTTTCTAGCTGCTGCAGATGTCTTGTGAGGTACATTCCAAAAGGGGCATTGTACTCTATAATGGGTCTAATGAGTGACGAGTAGAGGGGAACAATGACCTCTTTTTTCCTGGATGAGAACCCTTTTATGATGAGGTGTGCCATGTAGAAGGACTTCCTGACTACTGTGGTGATGTGACTATCAAAGGAAAGACTACTGTCCACCTGGGTCCCAAGGTCTCTTATCACGCATTCGGTGTTAAGTAGATTGCTGCCTATGTGGTAGTTCATGGGTACAGAGTTTTTACCAAAGGGGATGACACTGCACTTTTAGGCATTGAGCATGAGGCCATGGCTCTGACACCAGGCATCTGTTTCAGTGAGGCCCTTCTGTAGGATGTCCACATCATTTGGGGACTTGACTATGGCTCCTAGTTTGCAGTCATCTGCGAACTTCATTAGCCAGAGGCCTTCTGTTTTAGCCTGTACTTCAGAGAAGTAGATACCAAACAGGAGAGGTCCCAGGATGGAACCCTGTAGTACTCCACTTGTCACTGCTTTGAGGTCAGATTTGGTGTCTGCAACTTTTACAGTGTGGGTTCTGGCAGTGAGCCAGTTGGCAACCCACCTTGTGTGATGTTGGGATTTATACCTAGTTTAGTGAGTTTAGCTATAATTCCAGAATGGGGGATGGTGTCGAAAGCCTTGGCGAGGTCAAGATAGGCTGTGTGAACCACCTTACCCTCATCCATGGCTTTGGTGACTGCCTCAAAGAAGTCAATCAGGTTCAGGAGGCATGATCTGCCTTTCACAAACCCGAACTGGGTGGGATCCAGAGTTTGGAGGTTACCAATGTCTTTGTTTATGAGTTCCATGATGATACGTTCCATGGCCTTGCAGACCCGGCTTGTCAGGCTAATAGGTCGATAGTTCCCAGGATCAGTGGTGGTTCCCCCTTTGTGGAGTGGGATAACTGTTGCTGTGCACCATTCAGTGGGCACAAAGCCTGATACGAGGCTATTATTGAACACGGTGATTAAGTGGGGAGCCAGTTTGTTCTGAAGTTCATGTAAAACGCAGCCTGGGATGTTGTCCGGTCCCATGGATGCTGTGTTTTTGGCTTTAGAGACTGCAGCTTTTACCTGCATAGTTGTGATTACAGGGGCTCTGCATTCTTCCTGTATAGATATGGGCCCTTTAGGGGGTGAGAGGGGGGTAAAGTTAGCACTGAACCTATCTGCCAGGATGTTGGCAATATCAGTTGGTTCTGTAATTTTCGTGCCTTTGTGCTGTAACTCAGAGCAGATCTGGGTGTTGCCATCTAGATTCTTGACATAGCTATAGAATGCTTTGTGGTTGTCCTTGGATTTAGTGGTGATTTTGTTTTCGTAGCTGGCTTTGGAGCATCTTATAAGGGATCTCAGCTTCTTACTGAGGCTGACCAGGGAGTTCCTCCACTCATATATTGATTTACACTAATTCACACTAATGCACATACCTGCATATTTTTATACATTACTAGTTTACCTCATCCAATGTTTTCTGTATTTCTACTAGTTTTCATTGTGTAAACATTTTTGGGGGGGGCTGTAAACATGAAAACTATCATGACAGGTCTTTTTTTTATCAACTGCAAAACACTGACATTTTCTCTGAGCTGTAAATAATTTAGTTTTTATGCACACTAATACATATAGATGGATGTTTATTTAAGCAATAACCGATGATGTCGGTGTGCTATATTAAGATTTACCCAAGATTAGTGTGGTTTAATCATGAGGGCAAAGCCCGAGTGATTAAATAAAGCCAACCGTGGGTAAATCTTAATATACCACACTGATGTCGTTGGTTATTGCTATTATACAATGACATTCTTTAAGGAAAAAAAATTACTTTTCTTAAATAATGTCTTTGTATAACAGCACTGTGCTGTCCTGGTACATATCCAGTTGCCTTTTTTGATATCCTACGCATAAGTTCCCATGCATACCCAGTACATCAGTGCTTTGGAAAGGAAGCAACAGAGAAAAGAAGATCTCCATTGCTCCGTTTTTTTTTTCTTTTTTTTAAATTAAAAAAAATAAACATTTCTGACAGTTTAGGGGTAGGATAGAGACAGAATAGAGGAAATACAAGGAAAATCAGGTATTTATCTTTTTAATAACATACCTGATTTTTCTAGTATTTTCTCCGTCCTATCTCTCTGCTATATCCAGAGTCTGGATTTCAGTTTTTATTTATTTTTTGTAAACAAAAAAAAAGTTAAAAGTTAGTGTATACCAACAGAAAAATGTCCAGCCGATGGACCTTTTTCCGTTGATATATGCTCTGATTTACAACGGGCACGCTAATTGGGCTGACTAATCAGCGTGCTTGTTTTGGAATATTCATGGCCAGTCATTGTATAATAGATATTATTACACAGATATATATTTATATTTATAGTATTCTAATTAGATAATGTTTATGGTTAGATAGCTGTGTGTGTTTTTGCTTATATCTGTCTAGTTAGTGCTTTTTACGTACCTACCTATGTATATGATTTTAGTTCTTGTCACAGACCTGATGAAGGCTTTATTGTATTAGTTAGCCAAAATAGATTTTAGATAAAAGTCAGTCTTTTTATATGTATGTTATGCTTTTCTTAATACCTTATTTTGGAATGTGGGTTGCAAATAGAAAGGTATTATTTTTCTTAACTAGGATTTAGTTTGATCTAATCAGTAGTAGTGTGTGGGGTAGTTACTTGATGTTCTTAAATGCATTTTACAGCCCTGCTTATATTGTTTGTCTGGAATAAGCTGGTTTAAAATTTAACAATACATATAGTTTGCACACCTACTTCTAAATGTATAAAAGCTGATATGTTTAGCATTGTAAAGTATTTCTGAATTTTTTTTTTTTTTTTGTTACTGAGGATCACTTGTCTGTGATGAATAAAGGCTTGTTGCTTTCGAACACTACCTGAGTTTCATGATGTTTGGAAATTATTGTGACTGAGCTCATCAACAAAGTTTTAAGACTACTAGTTTTTCTGTTTTCTTTTTTTTTCTTCTTCTTCTTTATATGTCGTATACAAAGGGCAGCATGGTCACTTAGTAGTTGAAATTCCTGACTAATGAGTTTGGGGTTCAGTCCTGAACACTGGTCGCTGCCTATATGGAGTCAGTTTTTGGATATTCTCCCTATGTTTTCATGAGTTTCTCTAAGTGCTTTTAGCTTCCCTCCACCTCCCAAAAACCTGATGGTTGCATCAACCAGCTTTGTGACATGCAGGGAAAAGGCTCTGACTGTTCTGAAGATGACCTGATTTCAGTTAGTGGTCAGGTGCCTGTAACAGCTAGCTCGAGAGGATGGCCACTGTCAGCTCACTCACCCTGGGTGGAGTGAGGAGGCTTTAGATCAAAACATGGGTCACAACTAGCAGAAGCACTAGGTGTTCACCTAGTAGCCCTCTAAACTCAGCAAGCCCATGCTGCAATAATGCATTAGTACTCTGCAGATGAGAAAAGCTCAGTAGAAAGTTACTGTAGGCTCTCAAGAAATATCAAGCCGAGAGAGTAGGCTGCCCTCCCAGGGACCAGCAAGTTGGCCTTCTCCCTACTAACGTCTCTAGACAGATAATGGAGGCTTGATTGGGATTCTTGACCAGGAATAGATGAGCCATAGGGTTATAATTTTGCCCAGAAATATCCAGTCCCCCTTCCAAAAGAAATACTGAGCTAATTGGGCAAATGTACAGCAGCAGTTTGTCAGATGCAGGAGTATAGCTGTATGTTTTAACACTGATTTGCTCTGAATAGTGTAATGCCATTTTTTGTAAGTATTTTTCTCCTACCCTCTATGATCATCATTCTTCCATGCCTCATTTGTTTTGTTGGCTCATTTGCCCCCCCCCCCAACCTTTCTACAACATACACGGGCACTGTGATAGACAGGTAAGAACTGGTGATTATGGCTGCCATCCAGCAGACAGAAGGTTTTATATGCTCCTAACCCTGCCTTCAATGGCATTCAGTGTGTGCACATGCAGTCTTCCTATGCTGTGGTTAATGTGAGCACACATCCATTGTCCATTGTCAGAGCCACATAACTCATTTGAAATGTTATAAATCAAATGTGCATGAATTAGTGTGGATTCACTCTTGTACAACCACTAGTCCACTGCTAGTCCACTTCTTCATAATTACTACCTGGCTTACTGTCTCTTTACCTGCCCCAGAGGGTAACATGCATCCATTGTCTTAAACTGCTTTCCTCTATTAGCCTGACTTTCTACAGTTATACTTTGCAGGATTGTGCTCAAAACCACAGTGATACTTAATTACATTACTTGGACAGATCATCTAGCTTTTTTTTTTTTGCATATGAGATATATTTGGCCTGTAAATCACACCTTTAATTTATCACATTTTCAGAAAATACATGTTTCAAATTTGTCATCTCTCCCTACTTATCTGAGGGACTACAATTCATTTATTGAAAATGCCACCAACAATCAATATATCAGGAAAAATGCTTGAGATATGATACATACTTTAGCTTATGGTACTTCATTATTCTTTTACTGACTGTCATTAGAAAACTTGCTTTATTCACTTTATCATAAAACTTCTCAGTGTTACCATTGTTTCATTTTGCACACGTGTATACAACAATCCTTTACAGCTAAAGAATACTGCTTCTCCAAAAATAATGCTATTATTATTATTCTTAATTAATTAATGTATTTATTTATTTAACATTTGTTTTCCGGGAAATTCCATCTGGTTTAGGAACCCATTTTCAGTGGAGGCCTGGGGAGAAAAGCTCCAAACGATACATGAAAGTTAATACAATTTACATGAACAAGATAAAAACAGGCATTAAAGCACACATTAATAACAACTGAATACTAAATAAGCACAGGGAGGTAGATACAATAATAAATACAAAATAAGTATAGAGAGGTAGATGCAATAATAAAACGTGCTAAATTAAAGTGGTAGATTGCAAACTCTTTTTTTAATATACATCAGGTAGGGGTAAGGTAAAGAATGAGGATCAGAACATTAGATGCAAGTAGATGCTTAGAAGGATGGGACAGTTAAGGGTGTAGAAATACGGAAAGTCTATTAGTCCAATATGTTAGTGGTTAGTAGATGAAATTCCTGTTTTAGGGTTAGAAAGGAAAGCCCCCTAGAGAGTGAATGGAGTTCATCTGTTAGGGAAAGAGTAGGGGCAGGTCTGCTGGCATAGAAAATGTTTTTAGGGTCTGTTTGAAGTTGTTAAAGCTCCCAGTGGTAGTAATGTCTATTAGCAGAGAGTTCTAGAGCTTGGTGGTGGCATGAGAGTATAGACACTGTCCAGTTCTTTTGTTTGGAATGTAGATGGTTAGGAGTTGTTTGTTTTCAGAGTGTAGGGCTTTGGTAGGAATGTAAGGTTTTAGGACAGATTTGAGGGCTGGGCAGTTATCAGGTGTATATATCATTTTATGTGCAGAAGACAGCTGTACTAGGCTTAGGTGTTGTGTGAGTTCAAACCAATTTAGTTCTTACAGAGCTAGGCAGTGGTGGGAACAGTAGGGGTTACCTGTGGCAAATTTGGCAATTTTATGGCAGCTGGATTGGAGCTTATTTTTAAGAGAAGATTGTAAATTGGTGTATAAGGGGGATGCATATAAGAGTGATGGAAGCAAATAGGTGTTGGCGAGGGTTTATCTGATGGAGCTATCCAAGAAAGTTTTTTTTTTTTGTCTGTAGAGTGTTCCTAGTTTGATGTGTGTTTTTTTAATGCTATTGTAGATGTGGTGTTTGAAAGTTAGTTTGGTATCTATGGTTACACCTAGAAGCTTAGCTGTGGGAACTGTTTCAATTTCTGTATTATCCTGTGTGAATATTTTAAAGTCAGATGAGATTGGTTTATTTCAGAAAAACAGGAGTTTTGTTTTTTTAGGATTTAAAAGTAGCTGGGCTTCTCGCAGCCATGTCTCCATTGAGGTGATTGTGGCTTGGGTGAGTTACTTGAGGGGAAAATTATGGTAATGTCATCTGCATATTGAATAATGGAGTTAAGGGGTGTTGAGGTGTGCAGGTTGTTGGTAAAAACATTGAAGAGTAAGGGTCCAAGTATGGACCCTTGTGGTACCCCAGTTATGTTGGTTTGATATTGGGATAATTTATTTTGCCATTTTGTGCACTGTTGGTATTTGGATAGGTAGCTCACAAATCACTGGAGGGATGGTGGGGTGTAGCCTATAATGGATAGCTGATGAAGAAGTTTGTTGTGGGACACTGCCTTTGATAGGTCTAGTAGTAATACACAAGTGATATTAGCAGAATCAATGGATTTGGACACAGTGTCCATGAAGAAGATTAGTTGAGTGGTGGTGCTGTGTGATGGGCTTAAACCATGTTGAGTAGGGGTAATTAGTTTGTTTTGGATGTGGTGGTACAACAGTTGCTTATGTATGCATTTTTTCAGGCGTTTGGAAAGAGAAGAGATGATGGAGATGGTTCTATAAATGGATAGTTCGATGGAATTACCCCCTTTATGTAAAGGGGTGATGATAGACTTTTTCCAGAGGTTAGGGACAATGGACTCTGCTATAGAGTGATTTATAAGGATACCAACAGGATATGCTATGGCTTCTGCAGCAAGTTTTAAGTATTCTGGGGGGATGTTGTCAGAGTAGAGGGAGCATGGTTTTGGTTTTTGAAGTAGTTTTTGAATGACAGGTAGGGCAGGTTTAAGAGAAAAGGGATAGAAGACGTAGTACTGGTTTGCTGGGAATGTAAAGGGTGTTTTTGGTCTGTGCAGGAGTCTTGAGATAAGGGTGCAGGGGGATCAGAGATGGGGCTTGAGGTAGTTGTGGAGGTGGGATTTGTTAACGGTTTGCTGATGCTGTTTATAAAGTGATTACTATTATTATTATCATTGCAGCGTAATGAAAAATGACATTCTGAGGAAATCAACACTATGTGGTACACAGTCCTGCTTGTTGTAAAATACTCTGCACATTGTACATGGATCACATCATCAAATATTTTAAATGACTGCATGACATGCAGAAATATTAATTTATGTATCACCCAGCTGATTGTACTTAATTCAGTGACTGTTTTCACTTGGCAACTCCCATTAAGGGTTTCTTTACATGTCTTGGTAATTGTTCTGTCTTATCATACATGATCTGAAGATGACCCAGGCCTGTTGTCACAGGACCTTAATTATTTATGTGTATCATTAGTGTGCTTGAAATATCTAAAGCCCAGTTTCAAAGAGCCCTACGGAAAATGATTGCATTTTAACTTCTTTCACTTCATGCGACACCTTTTAATAATGCAAAAGACTGTTCACAAATAGAGCTGAACTCAGTCTATGGAAAGATTTTGCATGTGTTTGCAGTGCTCACCAGTTTACAGAAATGTATGAGAAGACAATGCCAGGTGTACTAAAATGAGATAGGAACAGACAGTGCTTAGGAGAACAATACTACATTCAGACATGACAACAACCAGGCTAGTAGTGGCAGTATAGCAGTACTAGGTGCTCTGACATAAACATGGCCCAAAGTGTTGCTTACCCTTGCAAACAAGCCAGTGGAGAGAGTTTCCAGCCAGGCACTGATGCTACCTGTTAAGTATGACCATTACAACTCCTTCACTCCAGCTATATAACCCTTTGAGAGAAGTGGTACTACTGGCTAAGGTAACTAAAGGGCTACTTAAAAATGAGACCTGAAAAGTGAAAGTCATGACTGATGTTCATAACAGTAAGAGTGTCTAACAGTGTGTCACAAGGGCTAGTCTAAGTTGTAGCCAGATTTTAATACATTATTTTGGGAACTGGCATGGTAGTGACCTGTTGGGAAAGCAGTTTTGCAGACAGATGCCAATTTAGTGGAAAGACTAGACCTGTCTTACTAGAAAATTTGTCAGACAGGTGACATTTAGAGCCACACCTTGGGAAGAACCATGCTGTAACGATGTGTTGTTATCTATTACTGAATTTAACTTAACAAATCTGCTATTTTTTAAGTTTCAAGAAGGTAGAAATCTGCTCAGAAAAGACAGCTTTGCTATACAAATGGAGTCCAGCCCTGTAGATTGCTATATCACCCAATTAAAGAGTTAGAGATACACCACCAGTAATACCATTCAAGAAGAAATCATTAATGAATAAAACAAACAGCAGTAGCTCCAAGAGTAAACCTTGGGACTTATCAAGGTGATGGGAATGTGAATTGTGTGACAAGTAAGTCACAGTCAGAGCAACAATGTAGAATTATTTCCTGGAGTCTTTTGTAGTTGTGCCTTTCAGCTTTTCCTGGTTAGGGGTCGCCACAGCGGAACTCCAGTCCGCTAATGATTGGTAGTTGATTTTTACATGCCGAGTTACCAGCCCTGATGCACAACCTTCAACAAAGGTACGCCCATTCATGCTGATATATGTACAACACAGATAGTTTGCTCATGCCAGCAGAGATTGCCTTTATTTTGCGTGTGTGTGTTTTTTCAAATTACTGGGTCCATTTTGTTGAAAAGCTTTAGATGTCTGATGCATTAAAACAACCTTGATAATACACAGTGTATACCCTTCCATTAGTTCCAGGAACTGGATATAGAGAGAAGTGGGTGAGAACTACTACCATACCCCTAAAATACCTGGAGTGGGACAAAAGATCATATTTATGAGACCTGCTGTACTAACCTGAATCACATGGGATTGGTTCTACTCCTGCAGCTGGTGACAGAAGTGGGGCCTGTTGTATTAACCTGAATCATGTGGGACTGGTTCTACTCCTGCTGCTGGTGACAGAATGGGTTTCTGTTGTACAAACCTGAATCATGTGGGATTGGTTTTACTCCCGCTGCTGCTGGTGACAGAATGGGTTCCTGTTGTACAAACCTGAATCATGTGGGATTGGTTCCACTCCTGCTGCTAGTGACAGAATGGGTAGAAGCCATTAATTTCTGGACATTCGTGGAAAGGGGTGGTTGCTCAGTATCTACCACCAATTTTGTGTTTCTGTTTTACTGAGAAGTATTTCATGTTTAAATTTTGGACTGTTGTGCAGCCTGGTGTTCTATTATGCTAAGCTGTGCTGCACATGGCTGCCATCAGACTTGTAGAAGTAGTAGTCATTTAGTAGCTAATAAGCAGATTGCTATTCACTTTCACATTGTCTACAGAAAGCATATTCTCATTAAATCAACTGTGACTAGTACTACCCTGTGTAGACTGCCTCCACTAAGGTAAGGTTACCATTTACAGTTTTCATAGCTCTTTGCGGTGACCTTTTATTTAATAATTTAAAGCTGTTTATTTCACATTCTCTCTCTATTACGTAATCTTGATATTTTTAAAATCTTAGTGCCTATTTATTTATTTGTATTTGTTTATCAGAACAGTGCATCTGTGTATGAAAGCCCCCTTTCAGCAGAAGACTGGGGAGAAAAGCTTCACAGAAGTAGGACAATTTAAGCATCTACAAAAGTTACAGTAGTAGTTCAAATACAGAATATAAATTGTAGCATTCTACTAAGAGTTATGAAAGTATACCAGCTCAAAGACAAAAAGCCTTTAGACAGACTCAAATTATGTCTCACATTTCAAACAAATGTTCATATCTCTGGAACCATAGGGGTTATGAAAGAAGTATAAATGGCAAACTCTTCAGCAAAAACTATTTTTATAGTGGTAGTATTCTTTAGGTTCTAGGTTCTAGCTCATAAACAGAATTTTATAAATCATAGTAAACACAATAACCTTACATTTGTAATATTTTGTAAACAACTTACAATATCTCAGCAACCACTCAAGTTACACACATACTGTCAGCAGCATTTTATCCATCTAACTGATTGCTTTCATATGAGGCTAAGGGGTTTTGTCTGTGTAACTTGGTTGTTGAGATAGTTAGAAAAATGCGAAAATTATATGTATATAAATTAATATAATAAAAACAACAGTTAGTATCTATTTACCTCCACTAGACAGAAGTCATATATTACTGCAGTTCAGTTTGCCATTGTGCAAGCTTTACAATGAAATCTTTTAAAACCTTGTACCTGAAAGCACCTATACCTTCTTACAAAGCCTATGCAATGAAATCCGATTCACTTGTATATCTTTTATTTGATCACCTGTATATAACTTGTTTTATACATTAAAAAAAAACATTAGGGGTTCATATACTAATTTCTTTGAGAAAACCCTCTTGCTGTAATTTGAATATGTTTGAGTCATATTTGTATTAATATGTTATGGAGTTATAATTGGTTATGGTACTTTTTATGTTTTGTTACCTATGTTATCATAATTGTTTTTGTAATTGGAGCTTTTCTCCTCGGGTCTCCACTGAAAACGGGCTCCTGCCCAGCTGGACCAACCCAGTTAACAAATGTCAAATAAAATAAAATAAATAATAAATAATTGTACGTAGCACAGTTTTAGAATTATTGATGCAAATATGAGCAAGCAATATTGGACACCTAGCGGCGTCAGCATGAGTTAACAGCAGATGTACCTGGAGGCATCACTTGGATATAATGAGTTGTTAAAGTATACAAAGTTCATAAGCATTAGAGCTAAAAAAAAAAACAAGAAAGTAGAGCTAAAATAAGCCAATGAATGGCAGAAACAGTATAGAAAGTTAAAGCTCATCAGAGCTAAAACCAGACTAGACATGAATTTTCCTTCCAAATCTCCCAAGAACAAGTCCACAAGGTACTACCCAAGGGCAAGAAAACTGCTTCAAAAGGGCCAGATAACAAATCAAGATGCCTTCTGGCTAGCCTGAATCAGGAATTGTCAAACTCATTAAGAGATTATTCAATATCAACCTCCAAACAGGTTATGTGCCAGATGAATGGAGGACAACAGTCATCCCCTGCACATGAGTGGGCATCAGCTGACAAAGGTGATTACTAACCCATAAGTCTGATGAACTTCATCTGCAAGGATATGGAAAGGACCATTATTGAAATAATAAAAGAACATAGACAACCTACAAACCCTTGACCCGGGCCAATTAAATTTTTTTAAGATAGATCCTATCTGCTCAACCTGATTAACTTCTTTGAGAAGGTTATGGAAGCAATGGGTGAGGGAAAAATCAGTACACACCACACAACCAAATAACTCTAAGACATTTGACATCATTCCACACTCTGGCATTACTATATGCCCTACCAGCTAAATGTCAATTCCTCTGTAATTCAATGGATAGCAAATTGGTTCACAGAGTCCAGGAAATTAGGGTGTGTGATTCTATCTCCTGCAAAAGACTTGTCACCAGTGGTGTATCACAGGGCTCTATCCTTGTGCCAGTCCTCTTTGGCTTTTACTTTTTGGATGTCAAAGTCAATGTTAAGGACATGACTCACCATGTTTGTTGATGACTGTAAACTAGGTGTTATTATTAACTTTCCAGAGGACACCAAGATCCTTCAAGAGGACCTTTCCCATATCAATAGCTTGTGTCACAACCCTGGACTAAAGCAAAATACCAAAACATATATGATAGTGTTCCTTGGCAAGCACAACACCCCTGCAACTATTACACTGACAACATACTCATGAAAATCAATCCAGTAGATAGGTCCATACATTATAAACTTCAATTTAAGCATCCCCCCCCATTCTTTTATCCACAACCAAAGCATTATTTTTTTCCAAAATCTTTTGTCAAAGTTCATTTACCATTGTATTTAATTTAATTTAGTCTCTCGTTCTATATAGTCCGTGAAGCATAAAATATTACTCACTTCTTCCTGTTTACGTGCACCATAATAACCAAATTCTATTATGTCCATATTTATTTGTTCAAATGTTAACAAATGTTTCACCCTATTATCTTTACATATTTCTTTCCACAAATTATTAACTCTTTCACATTTCAAAAACACATGCTCAGTAGTCTCAAACTCTCCAGATTTGTTACATATTCTGTCTAGCTTTCTTTTTGTATGGCATATTTGCCTTAACGGGCAATTTTGTAATAGACAATCTCCATAAAAAAATCATTACATTCTTTAATCTTTTTATAGTTATTGTATCTTATTATTATGACTTCTTTCTTATCTATTTCTAAATCTTTCCATGGATCAATACAATAAAATGCTTTCATAATACTTAAGTACCATTCCTTTCCATTTTTCTCACATATATTCTTTTTTTATTTTCCATAACACAATTTTGTTTTGGTACTCTTTCATTTCTTCATTCACATTGCTTTTACTTCATTTTTAACTTCCATTCCTTCCTACAATTATTTGTATTTATAATATAGTTTCATTTCTATCAAGTTTTTATTTTCCTTCTTAATTCATTTTAATACCTTATACAAAATTAAAAATGCTGCATGTACTATTGGGCTTATTAAACCCAAACCTCCTTGCTCTTCTTTCATATACAGAATTTTGACTGGATTCAGTCTAGAGCCCCATATACAAGAGAATATAATCATAATTAATTCCTTTTCATACTTAATATGAATTATATAAATGTTAGCAACATAAGCAATTTTTCCTATTACCATGGTGTTCAAGTGTACTTTTTACTATATGAAAATCTATATGATTTCCAAAAATTAGTCATATTCTTTACTTTTTTGAGTACATTATCCTATTGTTGTTGTCTGTATTCATTCCTTCTGAATGTTATTCCTAATATATTTATATATTTTTCATTGAACTTATCCCCTCCTATCATACCTTCAAAACCAAATCCTTTACTTTTCTCCTTATTTATACTTAGACCAATTTTTTAAATTTATATTTAATTTTTCATTTACTTTTTCCATCCATACTTTATTTTTAACAATTAATAAAATATCATCCGCATAATTATACATTATTGGCAACTATACTTCCTTTTTCATTTTGTATCCACCACTACTTGACATTTTATTAATTTCCTTCACTATTACATTCATAACTGATGAGAAAATTTTACTACTAGCTGGGCAGCCCTGCTTTAGTCCACATTCTATTTTTATTTCTTCCCCAAATACAGCTATTTACATTTAGTTTCACATAGTTCCTTTCATAAACAGATTTTATTACCTGTAATATTTTTTGCTTACATTATATGTCTGCAAAGTTCCCCATAATGATTTATATTGAATATTATCATAAGCTTTACTTATAGCACCTATCATAACCTTTGCTTCTACATTTTTATTTATGATATCATCAATTATTTCTCTTATTATCCATAATAACTCTTGACTTTCTTTTCCTTTTCTTCCAAATACATTTGGTCATATATTCTATCCATTTTTTTCTGTAACCTTTTTGTTATTATTCTCATAAAAAAATATAATCTGTATTATTCAGTGTTATAGGTCTCCAATTTTTTATCTCCTCTTTATTTCCTTTTTTAAATATAAATGATATAACTCCTGTATATATCTCTTTCTCTTTAATTACAGTTTTTAACCATTCATTCATTACTTCTATAAAAAAAATTTTTTGCCACTCTTTCATTTCTTTATACATACCATATTCAATTCCATCCAGCCCTGTTACAGAATTCATGTTATTATCTTTTAGAATTTCATTAAATTCTTTCATGGTTATTTTTTGTTCTAAGTACTCGTTATCTTCTTTATTTAATTTTTCACCTTTATAAATTTGTTCTATGTTTTCTTCTCTCTTAACAAATAATTCCAATACATATTCTTTAATTATTTCATATATTCCTTCTTGCTGTCTTATTTGCTTACCTTCCTTATTTTTTAATTATCTTATTATTTTTCTTCTTTTATTATTTTACTCAAATATGCTGCTACCTTTTCTTTCTTTCCTTGTAAACAATATTTTAGCTTATATAACAAGTCTTTACTTTTAATTTGATTAATTTTATAGATTTGTCTTCTCTAATTAGCCTCTAAACGTTTCTTGACTTAATATCTTATCTCTCTTTTTTCGTTTCTACATTTCTCCCTTAAACATTCTAACATGTTTTTCTTTAAAATTAAGCCACCAAACAATCTAATTCTCATAAAAATCCCTCAGAGGCTGAACTCTGCCCTTCTGAGCTGGGAATTTCTGGTTAAAGGCTTATAGTGCCTGCATATTTGAACTGTTTCTTATTAAAATTGGTGTGCCTTGTTTGCTGTAGCATAGAGTAGATCCAGGCCTGCTGAATCTAGCTTTGTTTGTATAGTTTGAACACTAATCCAGGCCTTCTTTTTTGGAGAAGGTTCCCCTGCACCCCAGTGGCAGGAGTGTGCAGTGAGAACTTGTCTGATTGAAGACTACAGGAACAGGGCTTAGTTTTGAGATTTTTTTACTGGTTAATTGGGTAATTTGTTTAAAAGTCTATTCTGATTGCTTGTAGTCATCTAAAGCTGTTTTAAGTTTATTTTTTACTGTTTGTAGCTGTTTAAAACTGTTTTAAGTGTATTTTTTACTGTTTTTGCCTTATCTTTTTTTAAAAAAAATGTCCTTATTTCCCACCTTTCTAAGCTAGTATAGTCCAGTTTTCAGGCTAGTGCTGAATTCATGGCTGTGTTACAATTTTCCGAGTTGCCCATACCTTACTTGGATATAGGGAGGTTTCTCTGTTCACCTGTGAGAGAGGGAGCTTTGAGCAGCCATCTGTCCCTGGAGGAGTGGTTCCAGCCCAGAAGTTAGTAGTTTATAGGCCATTTTGGGCTAATTTCTATCTCTTTCATTTCTCTGCTGTAAAAACCATGTTTGCACAGTTTTGCATGTCCGGGCAGCGCCAGTTAGCTAGGGCTACATTTATCCTGGCACCACCAAGTCTCCTCTTCAGTTTTTCCCTTGAAAGTAGTCTAACTCTCAACCTAAGCATTTAAAAAGCATCCTACAGTCCAGCACTTGCTCAGACCTAATAGCAAGCACTAATATACCCCGACACTTGATTGCCCAGCAGGGCAAGGCCAATTATTCACCCCTCACCAACCAAGTGACTAAGCTGCTCACCCTACTTTTCAGGCATGACCAAAAGGCAATTTTAGGTATACTCTCTAGTCCAGTTGGTGAACCTGGGTATCCTGAGGCAATGTTGCAACTGCCTCAAGTACACAGACAACCCTCTTCTCCTACCACAAAACATTAACATATGCAAGAGATGCAATTATATAGCTAAATTGGAGGCTAAGCTCTCTCCACCCAAAACTGGAACAGGCAGTCATGAGGAGAAAATTAACACTTGCTCCACACCTTCAGCCTCACATAGACATACTAAACCAGCACTGGCAGAAAATACACATAAATACACAAAATCATACTCAGAGGCTCTAAATAAAAACCTACAAAAGCATCACAGACCTCCAAACCAGACACCCAAAAAATATGCACCTCCCATCACAAACCAGACAACACATAAAACACAAATTCAGTGTGCCACACAATCACAGCCCTTAAGGCGAAATAACATGCCTAACACACTAGTAATAGGCGACTCTATAGTCAGGCACACTGACCTCCCACTCACTAGGCTGGACAAGGAGAAGGTTACAGTTAGCTGCCTGTCGGGAGCCAGTATCTGCCACATAACACAAGCACTCAGGTCACTCCAGAACAAGTACAAATATGACTCTGTCATTGTTCATGTTGGTGGGAATGACCTGAGACGCACCTCCCTGGACTACATGAAAAGAGACACAGAAGAGCTCTCTGATCTTGTAGCCCAGGTGGGTATGACACTGACCCTGAGTAGCATTCTGCCCTCACCAAGAATGATACCGCAGTATAAAGAAAAAATGATCAATTTCAACAATTAGTTAAGTTTCTGGTGTCATTCAAAGGGGATCCAGTGTCTATCAGCCTGGGATGACATGCTTGACAAGTCTTGTTGCTTCACAAGGGACGGCTTGCACCTGTCACCCCTAAGCTTTCGAATACTGTCCAAGGCTTTTGCTGCCCCCATAGTGCCTTTTTTAGGCAAGGCTCAAAAGTCAAACCCACCTCCGTAAACAGCACAAATAAAAAAATGAGGGTTATGCTACTCAATGCCAGGAGTTTAAATCTCAAAATGCACACACTCAAAGCACTCCTCAGTATGGAAAACATCGACATCTGTGCAGTAACTGAAACCTGGTTCAAGGCAGCACAGAGCACCCCAGCACTACTGGGCTACAACTCATGCCACACATTTCGGCCACAGAACATGGACCGAAACACAAAAAGAGGGGGTGTATCCATATTAATCAAGGATACCTACACCTCCAGGTTAGTGGCGCAGCATGATACCTCCGAGATCATCCATGTGCAACTAACATTAGGCAAATCTGCAATGCAAATTGTGGCCTGCTACAGATCATCCTCCATTACCCATGACCACGACTCCACCTTTCTGGAGACACTGGAAAACATGAAGGTCCTACCAAACACCCTGATATTGGATGATTTCAATTACCCTACCGTTAACTGGGAAAACTAATCAAGTACAAACTCCCAGGTCCAGCACTTCCTGGATTTATCAACTCAAATGCCCTGGATCAGCTGGTAAACCCCCCTACCAGAGTTGAAAGCATATATGGGTGACAGGTGTTTCACACTAGAGGTTAACCCATCACTGGTTAGATCAGACCATAAACTAATCACTCTGGATGTCCACACAACACCACCACCTCCAACCAAAGAAATCACAGTGAAAAACTTTTCTATAGCAAACTTCACCTTACTTAAGATAGAGGTGGTAAGTTTCACAGCCCCCACGCTAAAGGATAACAGTGTCCAAGATGCAGGAACCTTTACAAATGCACTCTATGAGCACCTACAAGGATGCATAGATCATGCTATCCCTAGCAAAACCAAGAGTCACTCCCCTAAGTGAAGGAAACCAGTCTGGTGGACCCCTGCCATAAACAGGCTATACAGTAGAAGGAGGAAACTAGTTCAGAAAAAAGCAAATCCCAAGAAGGAAAGACATCCCTGATCAGTATCAGTAAGAAACTAAGGTCCCTCATAAAATCCTCCAAGGCTAACTTCAAAAGAAAAATTGCCAAGGATTCGAAAGATAACCACAAAGCCTTCTTTAGCTATGTCAAGAATCTAAGTGGCAACTCACAGATATACTCTGAGCTAGTGCAAAATAACACAAAATATACAAAACTACTGATATTGCCAACATCCTGGCAGATAGATTCAGTGCAAACTTCGCCCCCCTCTCACCCCCAAAAGGGCCCACAACAATACCCAAAAAGTGTAGTGTCCTGGAAATCACAGATGCACAGGTGAAAATAGCCCTTTCAAAAGCCAAAAGCACAGCATCAATGGGGCCAGATGGTGTCCCAGGCTGTGTCTTGCATGTACTACAGAACGAACTGACCCCCCCACCTAAACACACTGTTCAACCTCAGCCTCTCCACAGGCTACATGCCCATAGAATGGTGCACAGCAATGGTTATTTTGCTCAACAAAGGAGGGGTCACAACTGACCCTGGTAACTATCACCTCATAAGCCTGACTAGCCTGGTCTGCAAGGCTATGGAGCCCATCACCATGGAACTCATTAACAAAGACATTGAGAACCTCCAAACACTTGACCAGACCTAGTTCGGCCTTGTTAAGGGCAGATCATGCCTACTAAACCTGGATGATTTCTTCGAGACAATCACCAAAGCCATAGATGAGGGGAAGGTAGTTCACACAGCCTACCTTGACCTTGCCAAGGCTTTTGACACCATTCCCCACTCGGGAATTATAGAAAAACTCACCAGCCTGAACATAAATCCCTACATCATGAGATGGGTTGCCAACTGGCTTACAGACAGAACTCACATGATAAGAATAGTGGGCTCCAGGTCCGACTCTAAACCAGTTTCAAGTGGTGTCCCACAAGGCTTGGTCTGGGGACCCCTACTGTTCAGCATATACTTCTCAGAAGTATAATTTTTCTGCATTTTCTTACTGCCTTTAGCTATTTGTGCCTAAAACACAGATTTTCTAGAGTTTTTGTGATTTAAAAAGCTTGTTTCAGCTACATATTCTACTTATTTTACTGCCTGCACTTTAATAAAGTCATTTTTGTGTTTAAATTACATGTTTAACTGTTGCAGGCTACACACTCAAGTGTGATAGCCATTTCTGTGCATTTAAAGTGTTTTTTTTATTGTATCTGCTTTATTTTCTGAAAAAAAACAAAAAAAAAATATATTTGTTTTCCTGCCTTTCTAAGCTAGTATAGTCCAGTTTTCAGGTTAGTGCTGAATTCAGGGCTGTGTTACAAGTTGCTGTGTTTGCCCATACCTTACTTGTATAGAAGGAAGTTTCTCTATTCACTGTGAGAGAGGGAGCTTTGAGCAGCCTATCTGTCCCTGGAGGACTGGTTTCAGCCCAGAAATTAGTAGTTTATTGGCCATTTTGGGCGAATTTCTCTCTTTCATTTCCCTGCTATAAAACCACATTTGCAAGGTTTATGTGCTAGTATACAGCTCAGCAAGCTCCTGCCTGGTGCCCTGCAGAGTTCTACAGCAGCAGAGAGACAAAAGAGAGACTTTGGAGTGATTAAATATAATTTTTTCTATATTTTCTTGCTGCCTTTAGCTAATTCCACCTAAAATGCCAATTTTCTAGAGTTTCTGTGATTTAAAAAGCTTGTTTCAGCTACATATTGTACTTATTTTACTGCCTGCAGTTTAACAAAGTAATTTTTGTGTTTAAATTACCTGTTTAACTGTTGTAGGCTACACACTCAAGTGTGATAGCCATTTCTGTGCATTTAAAGTGTTTTTTTTTATTCTATCTGCTTTATTTTCTGAAAAAGACAAAAAATATATACTTGTTTTCCCGCCTTTCTAAGGTAGTATAGTCCAGTTTTCAGGTTAGTGTTGAATTCAGGGCAGTGTTACAAGTTTCTGTGTCTGCCCATACCTTACTTGGATAGAAGGAAGTTTCTCTGTTCACTGTGAGAGAGGGAGCTTTGAGCAGCCTATCTCTCCCTGGAGGAGTGGTTTCAGCCCAGAAATTAGAAGTTTACTGGCCATTTTGGGCTAACTTCTATTTTATTTCCCTGCTATAAAACCCACATTTGCAAGATTTTTGTGCTAGTATACAGCTCAGCAAGCTCCCACCTGGTGCCCTGCAGAGTTCTACAGCAGCAGAGAGACAAAATAGAGACTTTGGAGTGATTAAGTATAATTTTTCTGCATTTTCTTCCTGCCTTTAGCTAATTCCGCCTAAAACTCCAATTTTCTAGAGTTTCTGTGATTTAAAAAGCTTGTTTCAGCTGCATGTTGTATTTATTTTACTGCCTGCACTTTAACAAATTTGTTTTTGTGTTTAAATTACCTGTTTAACTGTTGTAGGCTACACACTCAAGTGTGATAGCCATTTCTGTGCATTTAAAGTGTTTTTTTTTATTGTATCTGCTTTATTTTCTGAAACAAACAAAGAAAATATACTTGTTTTCAGGTTAGTGCTGAATTCAGGGCTGTGTTACAAGTTTCTGTGTTTGCCCATACCTTACTTGTATAGAAGGAAGTTTCTCTGTTCACTGTGAGAGAGGGAGCTTTGAGCAGCCTATCTCTCCCTGGAGGAGTGGTTTCAGCCCAGAAATTAGAAGTTTACTGGCCATTTTGGGCTAACTTCTATTTTATTTCCCTGCTATAAAACCCACATTTGCAAGATTTCTGTGCTAGTATACAGCTCAGCAAGCTCCCACCTGGTGCCCTGCAGAGTTCTACAGCAGCAGAGAGACAAAAGAGAGACTTTGGAGTGATTAAGTATAATTTTTCTGCATTTTCTTCCTGCCTTTAGCTAATTCCACCTAAAACGCCAATTTTCTAGAGTTTCTGTGATGTAAAAAGCTTGTTTCAGCTGCATGATGTATTTATTTTACTACCTGCACTTTAACAAATTTGTTTTTGTGTTTAAATTACCTGTTTAACTGTTGTAGGCTACACACTCAAGTGTGATAGCCATTTCTGTGCATTTAAAGTGTTTTTTTTATTGTATCTGTGAGAAAGGGAGCTTTGAGCAGCCTATCTGTCCCTGGATGATGGTTTCAGCCGAGAAATTAGTAGTTTATTGGCCATTTGGGGCTAATTTCGATCTCTTTCATTCCCCTGCTATAAAACCTGCATTTGCGTAGTTTTGCTCACAGGGCAGTGCCAGTTAGCTAGGGTATAATTATTCCCGGCTCCACAAAGTCTGCTCTTCAATTTTTCCCTTGGAACTAGACAAACTTTTAACTTAAGCACTCAAACCATTCACTTCTCATTCCGGCACTTGTTCAAAGCTCATAGCAAGCACTGATAAACCTTAGCACTAGACCCCCCCATATTGTAGAGAAGGACAAGGCTCTCTATTCGACCTTACCAGCCAGTCAGTAAAACAGTTCACTGTACCTATCCAGGCATGTCCAAAGGGCAGTTTCAGGTGTGCTCTATGGTCCAACTGATGAATCTGGGCATTTTGAGGCAATGTTACAATTGCTTCATGTACACAGACAACCCTCTCCTTTTTCCACCAAACACTAATACATGCAAGAGATGCAATTATACAGCCAAACTGGAGGCTAAGCTCTCTCAACTCAAGACTGGACCAGGCAGTCAAGAGGAGAAGGGAATTACTTGCATCACACCACCAGTCTCACATAGACCTCTGAAACCAGCACTGACAAAAAACACACATAAATACACGAAAACATACTCAGAGGCTCTAAATAAAAATCTGCAGGAGCAACAGAGACCTCCAAAGCAGACATCCAAGCAACCTCCACCCCCCCCAACTCAAACCATGAAACACATACTTCACAAAACCAGTGTGCCACACAATCACAGCCCTTAAGGCAAAATAACATACCTAACACACTAGTAATAGGTGACTCTATAGTCAGGCACACTGATGTCCCACTCACTAGGCTGAACAAGGAAAAGGTTACTGTTAGCTGCCTGTCGGGTGCCAGGATCCGCCACATAACACAAGCACTCAGGTCACTCCGGAACAAGTACAAATATGACTCTGTCATTGTCCATGTTGGTGTGAATAACCTGAGCCGTACCTAGTAACAAAAAACTGAGGATAATGCTACTCAATGCCAGAAGTCTAAACCTCAAAATGCACGCACTCGAGGCACTGCTCAGTATGGAGAAAATCAATATATGTGCAGTAACAGAAATCTGGTTTAAGGCTCCAGAGAGCACCCCAGAACTATCAGGTTACAATTCATACCATACGTTTCGGCCACAAAACCCAGACCGAAATACAAAAGGCGGGGGAGTATCCATATTCATCAAGGATACCCACACCTCCAGGTTAGTGGCACAGCACGATGCTTCAGAGATCATCCACGTGCAACTAACAATGGGCAAAACTGCTATTCAAATTATAGCTTGCTACAAATCACCCACCATGTCCCAGGACCCCCACTACGCATTCCTGTAAACACCGGGAAACATAAAGGTCCCACCAAACTCCCTGATATTGGGTGATTTCAATTACGCAAACATTAACTGGAAGAACTACTCAAGTACAAAGTCCCTTGCCCAACATTTCCTAGAATTTATAAACTCAAATGTCCTGGATCAGCTGGTCAACACTCCCACCAGAGGTGACAATATATTTGACCTGGTCATCACCAACATGGATGACCGGTGATCCATACCGGAGGTCAATCCATCGCTGGTTAGATCTGACCATAAGCTAATCACTCTGGATATCCACATTCCACCACCACCCTCAGTCAAAGAAACCACCGTGAAAAACTTTTCAAAAGCTAACTTCACGTTACTTAAGACCGAGATGGGAAGTTTCAAAGCTGCCATGCTAAAGGATAACACTGTCCAAGCTGCAAAATCCTTTACTAATGCACTCTACGGGCACCTATAAGAATGCATGGATCTTGCTATCCCAAACAAAACCAAGACTCACTCGTCCAAGAAAAGGAAACCAGTCTGGTGGACCCCTGCCATAAACAAGCTATACAATAGAAGGAGGAAACTAGTACAAAAAAGAGTAAAATCCCAAGAAGGGAAGACATCCCTGATCAGTATCAGCAAAAAACTATGTATCCTCATAAAATCATCCAAGGCTAGCTTCGAAAGAAAAATTGTCATGGACTCCAAAGATAACCACAAGGCATTCTTTAGCTATGTCAAGAATCTAAGTGGCAATTCTCAGATCTGCTCAGAGTTAGTGCAGAATGGCACAAAATACACTGAACCGACCGATATAGCCAACATCCTGGCAGACAGGTTCAGTGCAAACCTCACCCCCTCTCACCCCCAAAAGGGCCCATAACTATACCAGAAGAATGTTGTGCCCCTGAAATCCCAGACACTCAGGTTAAAACAGCCCTCTCTAAAGCCAAAATCACAGCATCAATGGGACTAAACGGTGTCCTAGTCTGCATCTTACACAAGCTCAAAGATGAACTAACCCCTCACCTAAACACGCTGTTTAAACTCAGCCTGTCCACAAGCTACATGCCCACAAAGTGGCACACAGCAACAGTTATTCCACTCCACAAAGGTGGAGCCACAACGGACCCCGGGAACTATCACCCTATAAGCCTGACTAGCTTGGTCTGCAAAGCTATGGAACACATCATCATGGATCTCATTAAAAGAGACATTGGAAATCTCCAAACACTGGACCCTACCCAGTTCGGCTTTGTTAAGGGCAGATCATGCCTCATAAACCTGGTGGACTACTTTGAGACAGATACCAAGGCTATAGACAAGGGAAAGGTGGTCCACACAGCCTACCTAGATCTTGCAAAGGCCTTTGACACCATTCCCCACTCAGGTATTATAGACAAGCTCACCAACCTGAACATAAACCACTATGTCATGAGATGGGTTGCCAACTGGCTTATGGACAGAAAAAAAAGTTGCGGGAGCTAGGTCTGACTCTAAACCGGTTACAAGTGGCATTCCCCAGGGCTCAGTCCTAGGACCCCTCCTGTTCGGCATATACTTCTTAGAGGTACAGGCAAGCAGAGAAGGACTATGGCTGACTAAGTTCGCAGACGACTGCAAACTAGGGGTTAAAATTGACTCTACAGCTGACACAGACATCCTCCAAAAGGGTCTCACTGCGACAGATACTTGGTGTCAAAACCATGACCTCAAGCTAAATGCCAAAATGCGCATAGTCATCCCCTTTGGAAAAAACAAAGTACCCACAAACTACCACATAGGTGGTATCCCCCTAAATAAGGAAGATGTGATAAGGGATCTGGGGACCCAAGTAGATAGTAACCTCTCCTTTGATAATCACATTGCCAAAGTGGTTAGAAAATCTTTCTATGTGGCCCACCTAATCACAAAAGGGTTTGCATCCAGATCGAAAAAGGTCATTGGGCCCCTCTATGCATCACTCATCAGACCCATCATAGAGTACAATGTCCCATTTGGGATTTACCTTACAAGACACCTGCAACAACTGGAAAGACCACAGAAGTACCTCACCAAGAGTATCATTGGCCTCAAGCAGATGCCCTATGCAGCTCGACTGAAGAAACTCCAGCTGTACTCGGTTGCATACTGCCTACTCAGAGGTGATCTCTGCTTGACATACAAGGCCATGTCCAACCCAGAATTGATGGACATGTTCTACATAAAGAAAACCATATCCCCTTGAGCCACATGCTCCAGGGATCTAAACCTCACCACAACAATAAATAGGACGTGCTGGAGGGATAGATTCCTGTCCCAGAGACTTCCCATGCTCTGGAACAAGATTTTGATCTACATTGGGCAGAGCTCCTCGCTAACCCTCTTCAAGAGAAACCTTGACGAGTGGATGGGAAACACAAAGTTTACCCCAGGGGACACTTCAATGGCTCTGCTAGACAGAGGCACAGGGAACTAATCTAAGGGGGCGGCAAAAGCCAACACATTCCAGCTTGGCTTATAAATGCCTTTGGGCAGATAGCCTAGTACCTACCTATGAACCTAAGAAGTAAAGGCAAACACAGGAGAACTATGGCTAACCAAGCTCACCGATGACTGCAAATTGGGAGCCATAATTGACTCTCCGGCTGACATGGACATTTTCCAAAAGTGCCTTACTGAGACGGACACCTGGTGTCAAAGTCATGGTCTCAAGCTAAATGCCAAAAAATGCATAGTCATCCCTTTTGGGAAAAACAAAACACCCATGAATTATCACATAGGTTGCAGCCTCCTTAATACAGAAGAGGTAATAAGAGATCTGGGGACCCAGGTAGATAGTAATCTCTCCTTTGACAATCATATTGCCAAAGTAGTTTGGAAATCCTTCTATGTAGCCCATCTAATTACTAAAGGGTTCACAACTAGAAATAAAGAGGTTATAGTGCCCCTCTACTCATCACTCATCAGACCTATCATAGAGTACAATGCCCCATTTGGGATGTACCTCACAAGACACTTCCAACAGCTGGAAAGACCACAAAAGTACCTCACCAAGAGGATTACTGGCCTCAAACATATGTCCTATGCAGCCCAACTGGAAAAACTCCAGCTGTACTCAGTCGCATATCGCTTACTCAGAGGTGATCTCTGCCTAACTTACAAAGCCATGTCCAACTCAGATTTGATGGACATGCTCCACCTAAAGAAATCCAAGTCACTGCGAGCCACTCGCTCTAGTGAGCTAAACCTCGCCACAACAATAAATAGAACATGCTGGAGGGATAGATTCCTGTCACAGAGACTCCCCATGCTTTGGAACAAAATTCCTAACTACATTAGGCAGAGCCCCTCACTAACACTCTTCAAGAGAAACCTTGACGAGTGGATGGGTAACAGAAAATACACCCCTGGGATCACTTCATTGGCTCTTCTTGACAGAGGCTTAGTTAATTAATCAATGGGGCAGCGAAAGCTGACACACTCTGGCTAGGCTTATATATACCCTAGGGCAGATAGCCTAGTACCTACCTATGAACCTATGAACCTATAGTCATATGATTCTTCCATAATCCCACAAGTTCTTTTTCATTAATTCGCTTTATTCCTTTTCCTATTCTTATGTATTCTGCATTTTCCCGTACTTTAAGCCATATTGCCACATGATCTAAAAATCCAGCATACTTAATTCCTTTTTTTATAACTTTTAAACTATCAGATATTAAAAAATAATCAACTTATATAGGTCCAGTGGTTATTCTCCTATACACTTAACTTCCCCCTTCTAATAATTTCTTTAGCCATTTTAACATCACAATTTCTCTTATTTTTCCTTAAATTACAATTAAAATCACCCACCACTATAATGTCCATATTTACACAAACATATATGTTTAAACATCATTTCTCTCTCTTTCTTGTTACATATGCATATACAGCTATAATGATATACAAATATTTGGTCCATCTCACATCTATTACTGTAGTTCGGCCTAGTTCCACTATGGTTACATCTAATATTTTAATGCTTTCTTGACATAATATACATATGCCTGAGCATGTTTCTTTGCCCATGTGCCAAGCTACCACACCATTCCAAAGTTTTTCAGTTTGTGTTCATTCTTCCTCTGTTAATAATCTGATAGAGTATAAAACAGTAACATGTGCATCTACTGCAGCACACCATTGTAATATTCCTATTCTCCTTTTAGGATTTTTCATACTGTACACATTTAAAGCGAATATTTTCAGCTTTTAAGAACAGTTAGTATAATAAAATGTTTATCCTTTTGCTTTTTTATTTTCTCTAAGCATTATGTTTTTGAATTTTCTTTTCCTTTCTTTAACTCTTTTCCCTATCGAATTATGCTTATTTCTTACTGTGCACCAATCTGCTTCTTCCTCCCTTCTCCTCCTTTTCTTTTTCCTTGTTACTTTCTTTAACTTCACATATAACCTCTTTATCAGTCACATCTTTTTGTAAATTTTCATGTATAACACATTCTACTATCTCTTTATCCTGTATAACTTCATTTTCATTTTCTTGCACATTCATTTCACATTCTAGCCATGAATGACCAGTATTGCCACATTTTTCGCACTTTAAATCATAGTTTTTTGCATTATGCCGTTTTACCACATAAATAACATCTTTTTTATCACATTCAGTGATTAAATGATCATTTTTACACAAAAATAACACATTTTTGGTTGACCTCTGTATTTCACAAAACCCCTATTACCATGAACATTAATAATACTAGGTAAGTGCATAACATTATCATTTTCCATTTTCAGTATTACTCCACATTCACATCCCCCACTCCATAGTCGTCTTTCATCATATACTTTTGCAGTGCCCATTACTTCTTTACATATAGTTAACAAATGTTCTTTCAGTTCTTTTGCTTCAACTTCAGTTCTAAACTGGATCATTATTCTTTTTTTTTGTTTGTCTGTAAAAAGCTTGCATGACATATTCTGACCATGGATAAATATTTTTCTTTTGTTCATATACACCCAAAAAAATTTCCATGGCCTGTCCAGTTTCAAATATCAAGTCACAAAAAGCCTCTTTATTAATTAAAACGAATGATCTTACCTTTTTTGCTTTGACATCTAGAGATGCTATGACAGAGTCCCAAACCTTATACCTGTCCAAACTTTATTCTTTTTTACAGCTCACACGTACTGTATACTTCTTTTTTGTTTTTTTTATTTCTTCTTTCTTCTTTGCTCCTTCTCCCACAGTTTGTGCATACGTTTTTGTCTCTTGAACTTTTTTCTAGCATAGTCTCTTCTTCTTCCTTTTCTTCTTTTATTTTCTCCATGATGTCACTCCATGAAATTGCTGCTCCACTTTCTGGTTCACTTTGGTTTACCATTTCTTCCAAATAATCATCCCAAAACCCTCCCGATTAGAGGGTTGTAATTATGCATTTCTCAGAGGTAACTGTCTCTCCTTCAAACAATCTCCTCTGAAGGTTTTCCTCTGAATCCATCTCTGTCACAGCTACAATCTCCTTTTCTTCCAATAACACTGTTTTTTCTGCACCCACAGCATCAGAAAAAAACTTCTGGTAGCGATTCTACCATTTCAGCTACATTTTCCTAAACCTTCACTTCATTTTCAGCCAAAGCTGAATCAGACATATTTTCTTCCTGCTTTTCCTGGCTGCCTCTGCACCTGGACAGGAAACAGGAAGTCAGGATGTATAGCACACAAATCCTTCCCCGACTACCAAGAGTAGGGGAAGTTCCCTGATGCCTTCACCAATTTTCCCCTAGTAGTATAAATGCCACATTGTTTCTCCTTTGAAATCAAACTATTAGCCTAGTGTGACTAACCTGGCCAACACAGGGTAGATAAATAGATAGATAGATAGATAGATAGATAGATAGATAGATAGATAGATAGATAGATAAATTCCACACAGGAAATTGCAAAATAGTATGATAATTGAAAAAGGTCATTTTGCCATTTGATTATAAGAATTGTGCAGCCTTATTGCTGCATGTTTTCCACTCTGTTTAGGATATGGTGTTGACTAGTTTTGTAAATGCTAATCTTTGCAGGTGTAGCCTCTTGCACTTAAGAGTAGTCTCACATATGGCCAATTTTTTGCATGTGCTCTTCATTATTGCATTATTTTCCATATGCTGTGTGATAATCATCAATGTAGGTTCATGGGTTATTACTAGGCTAATGACCCTTGGGGGTCTTTTTAAGCCTAGATTTGCTTCTCAAATATATCTAGGGTTGATTTATGGGGTATGTGTAGACTATCTAGTAGAGACATATGAGCCAGACCCAATGGTAAATTTCCAATTCCCCATCCAGTAGTCGAAGTTACATTTTAATTCGGTTAGGGAAGAGTTCTGCTTGACATGGATGGAAAGTCTGTTTCAGAGAAGGAGAAGTCTCTGACAGACATACCTGCCCCTCTAGCATATTCTATTTATTCTGATGCAATTTTTTACGGATGTGCAATAGGTCCATTCAAGTGGGATCAGAGGATGCTTTGTATGCCAGGCATAGATCATCTCTTAGCAGCCTGTAGGACAGTGAGTGCAGGAACAAGAATTTAAGGTAGTCAGCATAGGACATGCTGTTTATGGCATGTATTATTTTTCTGAGGACCTCTGTGAATACTTCAGTTGTTGCATATGCCTGGTCAGGAACATAGAGAACTGTTCATTATACTCAGTGATTGGTCTGATGAGGACTGAGTACAGCGGAGTAATAACATTCTTGGACTAGATGATATACCCGTGATTATAAGTTGTGCAACATAGAACTATTTCCTTACCCACTGTACATGGATGATGATCAAAGGCCAAGTTGCTGTTTACTTGCATTCCCAGATTCCTGACCACAGGGTGTAGTCTTAAGAGGTATATTGTCAATGTGGTAGTTTCCAGGGGTAGCTGTCTTGACAAAGGATACCTTTATGTATTTCTTGGCATTAAGTTTGAGATTGTCACTCTGACACTAGTTATTTGCATGCCTCTAGCCTTCCTGGAAGGTATTTGTGTCACTGGGGCACTCCATGTGTGGACTCAGTTTGCAATCATCTAATGACTTGGTCAGACAGAGGCCCTTGACATTGTTTTTTACCTCAGGGAAATAAATGCCAAAAAGGAGTGTCCCCAGCATCAAGCCCTGAGGAACTGCACTAGTACCTGATATCTTTATGGAGGTAGACACCCGTATTCAAACTTCTTGTATCCTGTCTGTGAGCTTGCTGGCTATCCAGTGGGTGACATAAGAGTTTATTCCTAATTCTGAGAGTTTGTCAAAAATACCTCAGTTTTATTGTGTCTAAAGATTTGGCCAGGTCAGGTAGGCAGTAGAGACTGTTTTTTCCATGTTCATTGCTTTAGTGACCTTCTGAAAAAAGTCCACCAAGTTGAGTAGGCATGATCTGCCTTTGGTGAAACCAAATAGGCTGGATCTAGTGATTGAAGGTTTCCTGTGTAGTTTCCTAATTCCATGATCATTATTTTTGTGATCTTGCATATGAGACTTGTCAGATTTATGGGACTGTATTACCCAGGTCTGTAGATGGCCTACCTTTGTGCAGCAGGATGACAGTTGCTCCATTTACTTGGCATAAAGATAGTCTAGAGGTTATGGTTAAATAGTGATTCGAGTGGTCCTGATAGGTCATGTTTCATGCTATTGAGGAGACATCCTGTGATGTTATCAACCTCCATTGATGCAGCATTCTTGGCTTTGGAGACTGTATTGAGGACATGTTCCCTAGTGATAGTTGGGGCAGTTATGGTTGGATATGTCAATTCAGGTAAGGCAGTTTTAGTGAACACAAACAAAATGAAAGCAGGTCACAGATACCCACTTCAGCTAACATTTAAATCATTTTTTTTGCAGGAGGACAAGCCCCCCCCTGCACCCCCAAATTGGGGAATATCCATACATCTCCACAATTATATGTACTAACTCCAAGGTCTCACAACAATGGAGAAATAGGAAATCTCCACTGTCACTAAAGTGGTTTTGGCAAACTGTTTTTGTTTTATTTGCATTTGCCAAAACTGGCTTCAGTCAGATGGCATACTCTCATTATGGTTGAGGGTATTTCTTCAGGAGTGTCTGGGGTTGGGGTCATTAAATTGGAGTTAAGTGTGTTGGCTAGTAGATTTACAACAAACTAGCATAAAAAAATAAACATGAAGCTCTTCACAATCACCATTTTATTAGTAGAATAGAATAAGTGCTTTCATCTTTATCTTGTAAAAGACTTCTTCAAAATAAAAACAATTCACTCACTTCTCAGTTTAAAACCCTGAAACACAGTCACATGACTCAATTAAATAATTCAAAACATTAAACAACTAGGCACCTAACAAATAAATGCACATGCTCAAATAGAATAAAATACCTTATAAAAGTACTTATTTTAAAAAACATTTTTCTAACTTCTAGTTTCCCCAAAATTTTGTTCAAAATGTGCAAACCAACAAATAAGATCATTAATTATTGATTATTGTTCTATCTTGTATGTCTCTTCAATTTAAGAAGGCAAGTAATTGATGACATTTCATTCTGGGAGATTACACATTGGAACCGTGGCTGATGACGCCTATCAGAAATACACACACACACACACACACGCACACACACACACACACACACACACACACACACACACACACACACACACACACACACACACACACACACACAGTAAAGAATGCCATGATGGGGCACTCACTCAAACCAGAAATATCACAGAGCATGTATTTTAGCTGCTGAAGTCACCATTCTGGTACCTAGATACATCTGGGGAGCCTTGCAATGCAATCCATGGACATGTACTGAAATATTCATCCTGAAAAAACAGCTTCAGTTGGATCAACAATGAGAAGGAGCACACATCCTACCACCAATGCCAAGGTCACCACAGCCAGATGCAGCTGAGATGCCAGAGGGGGAATCAGCAACTGCTGAGGGTGTGGGCAGATGTAGGAGTGCTCAATATGCCATCACATTGGCTAAGAGACAAAGCATAGCACACTCACTCATCATCTAAGGGCCTAAAACCTTCCTCCTACTCACATACATATACTAACATTGATGCCAGGCAACTTTCACAACCTTTAACTCCCCATGTACTGGCTGTGTACTGCTGGCATCAGACATAGTTAGCTCTGAACTAAAACTGTTGCAACTGGTGCATTTACAAAGTAAGTATTGAACCTGATGTGTATTGTGTAATAATATGAATGAGTGGCATATCCTTGCATTTCTTTATTTCATAGGTTCATAGGTTCATAGATGTGTACTAGGCTAATGGGCTTGGAGGCTTACAAGCCTAGCCCATAGGATTACCCTGGCATTGTGCTACCCGACACTCTGTTGAGTAAAGCCACTGGAGTGATCCCTGGTGTGACTTTTCTATTTCCCATCCACTCATCAAGAGTTCTCTTGAAGAGGGCCAGTGAGGTGCTCTGCTTGACATGTATGGCAAGTGTATTCCATAGCATGGGCACTCTCTGGGTTATGAACCTGTCCCTCTAGCATGTTGTGTTGATTGAGGTAATGAGGCTGAGGTCTGTGGAGTGTGTGGTCCAGAGGGATTTGGGATTTCTCTATCTGTAGCATTTCTAACAGAGCTGGGTCAGACATAGCTTTGTAAGTCAAGCAGAGATCGCCTCTAAGTAGGCGATATGAGACAGAGAATAGTTGGAGTTTTTTTAGTCTGTCCATATAGGACAAATATTTAAGGCCTAGGATACTCTTTGTGAGGCACTTTTGTGGCCTCTCCAGTTGTTGCAGGTGTTTGGTGAGGTACATGCCAAATGGGGCATTGTACTCAATGATTGGCCTAATGAGAGAAGAGTAGAGGAAGACAATGACCTCTTTCTTCCTGGATGCAAAACCCTTAGGAATGAGATGTGCCACATAGAAGGACTTTCTGACCACAGTGGCAATGTGGTGGTCAAAAGAGAGGTTGCTGTCAAACTGTGTTCCCAGATCTCTTATAACACCTTCTGTGTTCAGTGGACTACCATCGATGTGGTAATTCATGGGAACCAGATTTTTCCCAAAGGGGATGATGACACATTTTTTGGCATTGAGCTTAAGGCCATGGTTCTGACACCAGTCGTTGGTCTAAGTGAGGCCTTTCTGTAGGATGTCGACATCACTTGGGGAGTTAATAATAGCTCCCAACTTGCAATAATCTCAGCCAGCGTCCCTTCGTGTTGGTCTGGACTTCAGAGAAGTAGATACCAAACAGGAGAGGACCCAGGACCGAACCCTGTGGGATTCCACTCATGACTGGTCAGCAGTCTTACTTGGCGTCAGCTACTTTCACACTGTGGGTTCTACCTGTGAGCCAGTTTGCAACCCACCTAGTGATATAGGGGTTGATGCCTAGCTTTAGTGAGTTTTTCCTATGATTCCTGAGTGGGAATTGGTATCAAAGGTCTTAGCCAGATCAAGGTAGGCTGTATGAACCACCTTGTCTTTATCCACAGCTTTGGTTACTGACTCAAAGAAGTCGACCAAGTTGAGCAGGCATGATCTACCCTTCACAAAACCAAACTGTGTGGGATCCAGAGTTTGGAGAGTCTCTATATCCTTGTTTCTTAGGTCCATGATGATGCGTTCCATAGCTTTGAATATCAGACTCGTCAGGCTAATGGGGCGATAGTTCCCAGGGTCTGTAGTTGCTTCTCCTTTGTAGACAGGGATGATTGCAGTGTGCCATTCAGTAGGGACAAAGCCTGAAGTGAGGCTGTGATTAAATAGGGCACACAGATGAGGTGCCAGTTCACTCTGTAGTTCATGTAGAACACAGCCAGGGATATTGTCAGGTCCCATAGAAGCTGTATTCTTGGCCTTGGACAGTGCTGTTTTAACCTATGCAGCAGTAATACTGGGTGCTTGGCAATCTACTGGTATTGTGACTGGTCCCTTAGTGGGGGAAGAGAGGGGTAAAGTTGGCACTGAATCTGTCGGCCAGTATATTGGCAATATCTATTGGCTCAGTATAGAAGGTACCATTGCGCAGTAGCTCAGAGCAAATCTGGGTATTGCCGTGAAGAGTCTTTACATAACTATAGAAGGCCTTGTAGTTGTCTTTACTATCTGCTACAATTCTGTTTTCATAGCTAGCTTTAGAGGATTTGATGAGGGATCTCAACTTTTTGTTGAGGCTGATAAGGGAGTTTTTCCGGTCTTGGGACTTCACCTTATTCCACATCAGTTTTCTCCTTCTGTTGTAGAGTTTGTTTATGGCATGAGACCACCAGCTTGGCTTCCTTTTTTGGCAGTATAAGCAAGTAAAAGGTAGGAGATTTGTACAGAAATGACCATAACATGTGACAGTAGAGACTTTTTTAGCTTATATGTATCTATTATTAAGTAGTAGGCCTCAGGCATCAAAGATTCACACAGTCATACCTCTTGTACTGATGGTCTCTGCATGCCCTCAGTTTAGCACCATACATTTGTACTGGAAAATCATTAAAGAAAGAAGTTAGAAAGTAATTACACACATTTCGGTTTTTAGACTCCACAACCCTCACAAGATCTTTCACAATAAAGTTGGGAAATTTTGATGCTGTCAGCTGTCTAGCTTTCTAAGACCAATATAAGTCAAAGGCACAACTACCAGTTCAACATCACAAATGCAGATATACTAAGCACTAAGTCAGCTAAGCACCCTGAGCATCAGACACAAAGCTTATGTATTTCTGAATCCAAAAGGTAGAAAACAGGGATATGATACAGTTATCCACACTTGCACAGGATGTTGTGTAGGGGACAGTAAACCTAAACTGACACAAAAGGTTGGTGGGTGTATGTAAGAAAGAGAAGCAGGCAGACATTTGGATAAAACAACAAATTGCCAGTGAGACAAAATGAGTTGTAAGCTGCACAGCTGAACCATGTAACTGTTGTGTGTGTGTGTGTGTGTGTGTGTGTGTGTGTGTGTGTGTGTGTGTGTGTGTGTGTGTGTGTGTGTGTGTGTGTGTGTAGAGGTCCTCCTGGTGAAATTGATGTGTGAGTGTCTGCATGAACACAGCCAACTGTATGCCAGCTCTACATCTTGGTATGTTGGACAGGTGTGGGCTGTGCATGGTAGAGATGGCAGTCCATCATTGTACCCAGCCACAAGAATTGGCTCTGCCAGGAGTTACACTGGCACATCCACACCCATGATCAGATGCACTGATGCTATCTGAATGTGACTGATGTCTGCTGGAGAAGCTCCCTTCAGGAGGACACCCAGGAACCCCAAGGTCTGCCATGTCTGGGTGTGTGGACAGAGCAGTGGAGGTACTGCTGCTATGGGAGCATGATCGGGCATGGCCATGTGGGATAACAGCAGGTGATGTGGCTGACCTATGCCCACAAGGATGCCGTTCCTCTTCAGCAGATGTTCAATCACAGACACTGCTCATTCTATCGCAGACACCGCTCATTCCAAAGTGTCATTCATCCAACTCATTGAATCTGCAACACGGTGGAGGCAGTCATGCATGTCAGCCTGTACCACATCTACAAGTCTAAGCATTTCTCTGGAGCACCTATGGGAACATGCTTGTGTCTCCATGATGGCCCTAAATATACATTAAGTGGCATGGGAAGAGACACCTGGATCAGGTAGAGAATGGACAGCAGGCCTCCTACTAGCACCAGTAACAAACCTCCTGCATGGCACCTCACCTACACTTTGGCTACAGCCAGAGTCAGCATGCACTGAAGCCACAGTAACTACACTTCCCTGATCAATTACCTCATCCTCCACCTGTCCAATGTCTGACAGCTCATGGGAATGGGTAGGCAAAGGCCTACTGGCTGCACCTGATGGAATTGCAGGGCATGGCTGTGTGTCAACCTCAATGTCAGAGTCAACCTCTGCACCCCCTGACTGTGCCTCTGTTTGGTCACTGTTATAATCAGAGTCTGCTGATATACTGACATCAGGTGGTAGAAGTCCCATGCTTCCACTGTCAGGATCACTTACGATAATAAGCAACAAATGCAGGAGCAATTAATACCTAAACTAATACACTCCAATATATGCTAACTAAACAACAGTGCTGCCACACACAACAGTCTTGACATCAACATCACACACTAAAATATTCCTTTAAATTGCTCATCAGTACTGACATAAAAATGTTTGGCTTACCATCTATACATAAGGATATCCTTTGAAAGCCTGATGGTCCTGGAAGAAGTTAAGCAAATGGTAAGGACAACCTCATCACAAATAATGTTCATTAACTATACTTTCAATAAGAACTTTGATGACAACTACAATCTAAGCTAATCAATCAGAATCTTCAATCCCCCCAAAAAACATAAATTCTTGTGAAACAGATGTAACATATTGATTTCAATTGTTTTACTATACAACAGTAGTCAACAATTGAAATACCAAAGCCTACCTGGAAGCTCTTCCTAGGACATGCTTGCTGTCCCTGAAACTATCATACCAATGTTGAGTACATGCTGTTCTGCACTTTCCTGGGAGCTGTCTGGATCCCTGGCACTCATCAGGAACTCTTTATTTGGTGCTAGTGGTGGCTCAATAGCAGGCTGCCCCCCCCCCCGGTACCCATCCGACCATGTCACACTGCATCTGCACTCCTCCATGCAGATGTAATCATGTCAGTCGCCCTATGGCACACCTGCTCATAATTCCTGCTGTGGCCATCCACAGCATTAACATTATCAATAATCTGTTGCCAAATCTGCATTCTGAGTGAAATATATCCCTGTCCCCTTTCAAGCAGGAAGGCACCATGTTGCCTAAAAGCATTGATGATAACTTGGTTTTCAGCATCAGTAAAGGGTGGTCTTTGAGGATTGAGATGCCTGGGTAGCACAGTCCTAGGTGTTCTAAAAGACAACAGAAAGATAACACACATGGGTATCATATAACTACAAAAGAACTGTTCCCAGATAAAATAGAAAAGGTAACATCTCAGTGTTACCCAATGGATAAACATAAAACAGTCTAGAGATCTGAAATACAAACAAGTTGGATGCAAAAAAGGATAGTAACAATAGCAACATATCCTTGTTTGTGCCATAACAGGCCCCAATACCCCCCCCAAAACAGGCAAATTACACATTTTGCTAACAAACCATCTTTGAAATGATAAATGTGCTATCAAAAGAACTGTCCCTGAAACATGTCTACAGATTTATCACAGCACTTTCCATTTTAAGGTATTGTCAATCATGTATACCTGTGAAATGCCTTGACAAACCTGCCCATGGCATCAGTATACTTCTAACTAATGCATACAGATAAAAGTGCAAAAGCCTTTGCTTCAGATTTTTCTTAATTACATTCTAGCATATGCAGTATGTAACTGACAAAATGCAAGCATACCTTTTCAAGTTCAGTAATCATCTGTGCAGATATATCCCAAAGTAATAGCCTTTGTTAGGTGTTCTCCACATAAACAAGTCTCCTTATCTTCAGTTTTCCTAGTTACATGGTTGCCTTTTTATATGGTGTAAATTTAGGGCTGTTAGCATGGTGAAGATGCAAATAAGGTGTGAACTGATTAGAACTGCTGAATCCCAAATACCTTGCTCCATGTAGGAGATGTAAACATAGTGCAGGCTCTCCCTCAGTGTTTGTTTTTAATGGATTGCAACTGTGAATAATACTGGTTGGGAGAAGGAAAATACAGCAGCACTGCAGGCTGCACTGCATCCAGTGGGTGTGTTAGCTTAGACTTACAAAGTCCTAGATGTAAGGTTGGAAATGTAAGTAAGCAGCACACAATTTGCAGGTACTGTTCATTAACACCCAGCCTCCATTTCATTTGTTGGCAATTGGATATGATATTATTTCTATTTAATATCCTCACTCATTTTAAGGCTAATGATATAGAATGGCTTACAGACTGCATGTCTCAGATTACTGGTCAGCTAAGAGAATAATGACCAACAAACACAGAGAGGTAAGACAGAGCTGTATATTTGCAAGCAATAATTATAACTGGTTGTGTGATCACTTAGTGCACTACATCCAAAAATAAATGCACAAATAGTTGTATAGTTACATATTACTATAGATGATGTTGCAGTTGGTTATATGCAGAATGATTTCAGTTACTTGCTGCAAAGTTGTGTGTCAAAGAAGGATAAGGCACCCTTTCTGTGTTCTGAAGGTTCACTGGAGTAAGAGTTCAAATCCAGATATATGTAGAAATATTTCATGAGAAATAACATTATCTGTCGTGTGCATCATAGATTGGTTTTCCTCATTTCAACTACTTGTCCCTTATTTCTTTGTTTTCTTTTCTTTCTTGTTTTTTTTTTGGGGGGGGGCAGTGTTTGCACTGTGAATATCAGCTTTGGTTGTGCTGATCTCATTTGCGCAAAGTGCGGCAGTGTGCAAACTGGACAATTGAACCACCCAGAAAGCAGACAGAACACCTGCAGACAGGACCCAGAGAGCCAAAAATAGAAACCAGATGCATTCAATTACTTCTGTTGGGCACTGCACAAACCTGCTAAGAGGCATTGCACAGTGGTTAAAACAGAGACCTTAAGAATGATGAGTAAACTAAGGAATGTCATGTAACTAGTCCTGTGGTAGGAGGTGTAAGTGTAGGGCTCGAGTACAGATGGTCTTGGGTTATAACACAGGGTTTGCAGCCTTTTTTCTTACTGTTGTGACAGTGCAGTTTATAGCAATCAACTGAAAAACAGACAAATCTTATTTCAACATTCTTGTGGCAACAGGTGTAAGTGTAGGGCTCCCATAAACATGGCTCTGGGTTGTAATAAGGATATTCCATACACTTTTATTGTTGTTCCACTTCATGTTATATTCACTCTCACTTATAACAGTTTAGATAGTGGAACTGATATGAATTATATGTATGAGGTATGAGAAGCCATTATTGTGTTTTCAGATGTATGACTGAGGGTACAGTGTATACTATTGTTCTGTAAGTATAATTCTGCTATTTGGACATGCATGGGCTTCACTTTTGCCTAAGACACATATACACCTGGATCTATATCTAATAACCTTGTCAGGTCATGCACATACATGTGTTACAGCTGATACTGTCATCTATATTTATATATGATTCCTGACTATGTCCGAGCAGCACTTCTTCTGTGGCAAAGATGGAAAATCAATGCTGTGGAAGAATATGTTTTGTTCCTTATGCCTAGGTCTGAATCCCACTGTGTAAAAATCAATTTTCTCAGTGTATAAAAGTAAAAAGAAATGTGTCAGTTCATTACATTTATGCCTCACAGTGCATATCTGCAAACCTAACTCACCTAAGAGTAGCTTTCCAATTTTCAATATATATTTCCAGGCTACATCAGAAGGCACCACTCAAACTAAGGCCAAGTGTCAGATTAACCTTCCAGTTGTAATTATTTCATTCCTCCCTGCTTGGCACTGCTGTTGTCCACTTAACATCATGCAAGCACATTGCTCGGGTTTGTGCACTACCAGCATACCTCCCAACTGTACTGAATTACTTGTTTTTTACTGAGTTTTGTGGTCCAAATGATGGGGTGCCATGATTTTTTTCTAGCTTTTTGTTTTGAAATGCGCAATGATGTCAGCTGCATCAGCCTGTCGGAATTGACATTAATAATGATTTGTTAAAAATTTGGATCAGCCCACCTACCTGGCTATTAAATTTAAAAAACTGCTTGGCACTGCTGTTGTCCACTTAACATCATGCAAGCACATTGCTCGGGTTTGTGCACTACCAGCATACCTCCCAACTGTACCGAATTACTTGGTTTTTACTGTGTTTTGGGGTCCAAATGATGGGGTGCCACGATTTTTTTCCAGCTTTTTGTTTTGAAATGCACAATGATGTCAGCTCCATCAGCCTGTCGGAATTGATGTTAATAATGATTTGTTAAAAATTTGGACCAGCCCACCTACCTGGCTATTAAGTTTAAAAAACACTAACAGATGCAACCAAAGTACATTCTGCAGAAATACAGTATATTTACAATGGTACTTGGGAATTAACTATCATCTCTGATAGCAATCTACTAACTCAATATTTGGTCCCATCCCTTTGCTGAAAGTCAACACATGTGATCCCGAAACCACAAGTATCTGCCCACACCCCAAGTTGACAGAGGTCCTTCAATATACCATAACTTGCCAGCCAATGTCAAACTCTAGAACTGCACTTTCCATTCAATCTTACCTGTCATGACCAATACCATTCTTCTCCAGATCAACAACCGAACTAGGGCTTAAAACTCCACCTGTACTCCAAAAGTAGCAATACTGAACTACTTAAGACCTCCCCATGCCCTTGTATTGTAATCCACTTTACTTAGGTCCTGTCACCTTTCCAGAAACCTCCTCTTTTACAACAGTGCGTGCTACCCTGTTTGATTGAAAGCACAGCACATCTGAGTCATTATGGTACCAAACAACAATAAATGGATACATGGAGTGGTAGGCACTTTGGGAGATATAGTTTGTCTCTAAGTCTTTCCGAGTAGCCCCCCCACCATAGTGTCGCTCTTTTGATGTTGTGGTTTTGCATCAGTCATTCTGCTTTGCTAATACCAGTGTGCCAACACACGTGAACGATTCCTTCTTTCAATAGTTGTGCAGTTTCTGGTGTTGGGGTAATTGGGTCTCTTGGTGTTATTGCTGCTTATTGCAATTCAGAACATCATTTGTTGTTTCAATAGGATTAAAAGTGTAGCTTTAGTTTTAAACAATAATAATACCGCAAGGAGGTAAACCCCAACTTAATGAGGAGTGGTTGAATGAAGAAGAATATATGAAGCCTGTACTTACTACTGAGGGTAAGTGCAAATCTTGGCCAGTAGTTTGTAGGAAATTATATACTTAGCTGTCTGTGGTGTTTGGCATTCCTATTTTGTTGCATTGTGTCTGGAAACTTGTTAGTTACTTGCCAGTTTGCATGCCCAATAGGAAAGATAGCTTTTTATTGTTTGTCCTGTTCTAGTTTATATTGCTTTGAGCTTGTTACAGTTTATGGGTGGTAACTCCTTTATTTTGTCTTGGACCTTGTATTTTTCATATACTTTTTATCTTATGGATGTGTCATTTTAGTTGAGTATTGTTGGTGGGAGTTGTCACTGTTTGAGTTGACCAGTTATCTAGGTGTTAAAACATCCCCGTTTTATTAATGTATCTTCTGGAGGCATTTGCAGTACCCTTTTGCTAGAGAATACACATATGAAACAAGGGGTACAGTTAAACAAAGCACTGGCATTAAAAAAAAAAAAAAAGACCTGGGCACTGGTTCCGCTTGTTTTGAAATCATGACTGTCTTTTGCAGCATTGTTGTTATTGCCATTCCCATTTCCTTTTTAACTTTGAAGAGATTCCCATTAGTAGAGCTGTGTGGAAGTAGACTTTTATCATGGAAATGTTCTGAATAGGGCAGTTTTGTCATTATTGGTTCATGCATTTTGTTTCATTGCCTACTGGAAAAATGTTCAAACAATAAATTTAAAATGTGATTATGGGTGTGGAAGTAGATTTTATGATGGAAATGTTCTGAATAGGGCAGTTTTGTCATTACTGGTTCATGCATTTTGTTTCCTTGCCTACTGGAAAAATGGGGTTTATATCACAGGATAGAAACGTGATAACACTGAATGCCTGAACATCGAACTGTTAACTGTGAAAACTTAAAACTCCGAAAGCTGAGAACAAAAAAACATTTTCCCTGAGAAAAAAAAATTGCTGTTCCAGCACAAAACACAAAACACACAAACACTGCAAACTATGTCTAATGTGGGGGGCTTCACCCCCCCACATCCCCCAATGTGGGGGCTGTGCCCCCCCACTTAAATGTACCAACTCTGAGATCGCACCACAGTGGAGGAAATAGTGAAGCCGCAGAAATGGCCCACCAAATTCTTTCCCTGGGACATCAAGTACTCCAGCCACTAGTGTAGTAAGATGACAGTGATGACAGTCCAGTCCAGTGGGTGAGGATTCAGTTCTCACTGTCTCCAAGCTTGACAGCCATGGGCCTGGGTTGTCCCCTCCCTCACCCTAATCATACTGCCCCCCAAACTTTTGTGTCCATCATCATCCCTGTCTCTTGTTTTGTTTGTCTTTTATATTTGCAATTGCTTCCTCACCTACCCAACTTACCTGACTCAGGCATATCTACATCTCTTCCCCAACATTCCTCTCTTACTGATATAAAAAAAAAAAATGGGCACCTGTGTCAAAAAAAAAAAAAAAATCGTGCCATACATCCATACATAGCTTTACATTTCGCACAAGTGTCTTCTTGACACACTTGATTCAGTTCAATTGGGTATACAACATGATTGTATTGTGGTCACCCATCCTTGTGAAGGTGGCAGTCCAAATTCAGTTAATTTTCTGCACATATTTTCAGTTTACACTGTTAAAGAAATGGATAGCTATGGTTATTTCCTACCTTCCTCCTGCACACACCTGTACTGCTTTCCCTTTGTTCTTCCCCTTGCTTGCTCCCCATTTCACCACTTTCCTGTCTACCCCATTTTAATACCTTTATTCTGGTCAAAAGATAGAATCACACACAATACACATAAGTAGCAGAAAAGGCAATAGATCCCTTCACTTTTTGGATTCCATGTTTGTCCAGAGATGCACATCCTGCACCAATGCACGGTGACTGTGAGCAGCAGCAAAATGCTTTGTTTACTTCCATGCAATGTCGCTTAACCCTGCTGTGCTATGCCACTATACAGCAACATAAGTACTATAAAGAATTCATGTCATTGCATTATTCATGTTTATTTAAAAGTATTAGATACACCTGAATTCAAATCCAGTATAATCTGGGCTGAAAATGAAATGTGTTAATGCATTTACACCTACTGCCACACAGTCCGTTGAGCAGCAGGTGTATTTCATAGAATCAATACTATCAGAATTTAGCAAGGCAGCAAGTTTGCATTTGTGCACTGCTTAGCTATGTGCAAACACAATTGGCATTGGAAATGTGTATCTCGCATGTGCAAACACTTTGTCAATCATTGCCCAAAGCCACCGCACACCACACCATGGAAAAGTAAACATTATTATGTATTACTGCTGTTTATGATCCATTTCTTGCCTATGACATGAAATCACATGTGGAAACATAACAAACTAAAGACCCTATCCAACAATATGTCACATATTTACAATATAGCCATGTGTTGCCTCTCCTCAAGCCCTGAAACCCTAGTGTCTCACTACTTTTTCCAAACATATATCACCTACACTACAGAAATGAATACATTACTTTTTCCAAACATATTTCACCTACACTACATAAATTAATATCAAATGTGTGATATGCAACGCACATCAATCTGGTAACATGCAGAACTAAAACTATTGACCCATAAGCCTAAAAATCCCTATCTGCAAGGCTAGGAAAGGAATCAGACCTTATCCACAGGGACATAGGTGACCTTCAACACACTTGACCTGACCCATTTTGTTTTTTTCAAGGATAGATATTGCTTATTAAACATAGTGGAAATCTTTGAAATTAACTTCAAAGACCTGGATGAGGGATACCAGGACATACTGCCTATTATGAGTTAGGCTTTTGACATTATTCCCCATTCATGTATCATAGAGAAAATCTCCCATCTGGGAATTAATTTGTATGGTACTAGATGGATAGTCAACTGGCTCACTGACAGAACACACACACTGTCAAAGTTGGTGACTGCACCTCCACCACTAGACCACTTACCAGTGGAATCCAACAAGGATCTGGGATGGACCCTCAACTGTTTGGAAACTATTTTCCTGAATCCCAGGCAAAGGTAGATGGGTTTACCAAGTTTTCAGATAACTGATAACTGGACACAGTCAGATAGTGTCCCCCAATTATGGTAACATATTACAGAAGGGGCTGGCAGAGCAAATGATTGGTGCCAAACTCACAGACTGAACCTTAAAGCAAATAATGCCTCATTGTCCCCTTTGGCAATGAAGTAGTCCTGCTACTTATGATATACATAACACCCCTCTAAGCTCAAACACAGTGTTGTGATTCTACATTGAGCACATCATAAATAAAGCCATCACATTCAAGACCAAGGAGGTTATAGCTCTGCTATACTCTACCCTTATCAGACCACTAATTGAGTACAATGCTCCCTTCTGTCTTTACCTCACCAGACACCTGCAGCAACTGGAGAAAACCCAGGAGTCCACAGCCCCCAAAACATGACATACATGGAAAAACTAAAAGACCTGTCATTGTACTCAGTATCATGCAGGCTGCTGAGAGGTGACCTATGCCTGGCCTACAAAGCAGTCTTAGACCCTGCTCTACTGGAAATGCTAGACATCTACAAATGAAATGAGACAAAAATAACTTTCTCATGGGATCTCAACCTAGCCAGTGACATAAACAGAACATGCTGGGAAGACAGATATATCTTCCAGCGATTGATGCTCCCGTGTAATATGCTCCCACTGCATGTGAAGCAGTGCTCCTCAGTTCAAGCACAGCCTTGACAACTGGATAGGTAATTGTAAATTCACCTCTGGGGTGGCGCCTGTGTCCCTTATGAACAGGGCCAGTTGATGCTGCTCACGAAATCACTCTGCTAACAATGACGATCTTGCTCACCAAGGGTGCTAGTGTTTTTACACAGCTAGGCTTGTAAACGTCCTAGGGCCATTAGCCCAGTAAACTCCTATGAATCTATGAAGCTACAACTCTATGCAGGCTTCCCAACATCTTCTCTTCAACTTGGCCTGCTGATATCATCCACTATAAGTTGACCTGCAGTCATGTAAAAGTCAGACTTTTGCCATGGCTCTTCTGTAAAGCACTGAGTTCTGTAATCTGTGTACTTAGGTAGGGGTCCTTTTCTTACTACAGTCAACTGTGTGTGTGTGTGTGTGTGTGTGTGTGTGTGTGTGTGTGTGTGTGTGTGTGTGTGTGTGTGTGAGTGTGTGTTTGTGTGCTTGTGCTCTTGCTTGACATTACAGAGAGTCTTTTACAACAGCACATGGGACACTTGTTATTGCCATATTCTCCTCATCAGACACTACTGTTGTCATCAGCTATAAAGTGTTGTCTAAGACACTCCAATTTAGACTTGAGTTGTGGTGCTTGCCTTAAATTCACAGGTCTGTATCCTGTGTACCTTAGATAGGTAGGGGTTCTCTTCTCACTGCAGTCAACTGTGTATGTGTGTGCGTGTGTACTTGTGCTCTTCCTTGTCATTAGAGAGACACTTTTACACCAGCATGTGGAACACTGTTACTGCCATATTCTCTTCAACAGACACTGGGGATGTCATCAGCTATAAAGTGTTGTCAGAGACATTTCAAGTCAGACTTGAGCTGTGGAACTTGCCTTAAATACAGAGGTCTTTAGTATGTGCAATTAGATAGATAGGGGTTCTGTTCTCACTGCAATCAACTGTGTGTGTGTTCTTGCTTGACATTCCAGAGAGGCTTTTACACCAGCATGTGGGACACTGTTATTACCATATTCTCCTTAACAGACACTGCTGATGTAATCAGCTTTATCTGATTTGTGGATGTGCACTATTCCCACTCAGGCAGGGTCAGAAACACTCCATAATCAGACCAATAGGTATGTGACCTGTGTCTTGGAGAAGATGGTAATGGAACATCCACTAGTATATGGTCACGGTGCTGACTACTCCCTTGTATGTAACACAAGTACTGAGTATGTGAAGGACATCCACATCAGAGGCCATTATACTTCCATAGTTCCCATCCTTCATCACATCAATAACTGAGTACAATGAACCCTTCTTCATGTACCTCCCTACACATTTCCACTGATGTGTAACTGAAGTATACCACCTTTGTCACAGTGAGCTGTCACACATCTTATTTTCCATTCCTAGGTATTCTTTTTGTGGGATAAACATGACTGTCTGATGGTGTGGAACACCAATTAAGTTGTTACACCAGATGCATGTGTTCTACCAGTTCTGGTGATGCACCCACTACATATATAGGTGTTTGACAACATTAATGGCATGGATGTCATTCATGACAGTGTGAATTGTGATATCTACATATATATATATATATATATATATATATATATATATATATATATATATATATATATATGTCATGCACACTAGTCAACTAGCCTGTATTGCTTATAGTGTTGCGTACAGGTATAGCAGTGTCCTTCCTAACACTTCCAGCAGATGTTACACTGCCAGGACATTGTGTGTGATTACCCTCATAGAGTGTGCATATCATAATAGTTGTACAAGTGTGTTTGTGCAAAATCATCTCTTATCACTCTAAATCACATATGTTATGTCAGAGTCATGAGATTACTGATGGTATTACTCTGATATTGTCCATGATTGTCATTGTTTTTTTAATGTTGTCCATGATCCTTTATCTGTATCCCACTTGCTGGAGACCTCTGCTGAGATTATACTCATATTCAGACAAATCAGTTTGCACAGCTTCACAATTTGCACCATACCCCAATTATGTGTTAGATCCCTGATAGATATCCTCATCATTATTCATTTATGGATGCTTATCTCACACAGACATTCTCCCCATTATGTCACCTTGTGTAACAGTCACATACTACACATTTTCACTGTGGAGTCCCTATTGTACCATACATATATATGATTGGTGTTGCTGCTACAACCATCTTCCTTTGACATGCCTTAATTTGCTGCACATTAGGTTGTTTCATCTGTCCTCTTTCCCTGTGTTCATTCCTACTATTCACATACTCTACACTGTAGCTACACTGTCCTGTACTGTGTTTGAACCATGTGCTTATCATTCATACCTCTCCACTGACCAGATTTTCACAAAATGTCCAGATGTGTCCCTTATCAAATCTGTAGCTTTCTGCCATATCACTGGGAGGATTTCAGTACTGATGTGACTCAATATTACATACAGTTGAGTTTTATACTTCAAATCCTTCAGAACATGTATTTTAATGGGTCTACTTGATATGGTCAGCATTCCACTCCCCTGCACCCCCACCCCCCCCAGAACTTAAATATACCAACGCCGAGATCACACTACAGTGCGGAAGTGGAAATCTTTCCATTCCTCACTGTAGAGAGATGCCAGTTCCCCATGGTCGACATTTAAAATGTTGATCATATGGTCTCGGCCATATGAATGCCGACATTTTGAAATGTCGACCATTCGAAAGGGACCCATTTTAACACATACTCCTGGTTATTCTAGCACATTTCTATAAGGCAAAAATGTCAAATATGTCCCTATTTCTTGGCCATTGTCCCCCCATTATATTGGTTTTTGTCCATATGTCTTACACAAAGAGATTGAAAGCTATCTGTGAAGTTGTGGTGATGACTGTGGCATTCTGCACAAAACGGCCAACCACCAGTGCTCTGATTTCAAATGGAGTGCAATCTGTGTTCACTTACATAGTTTCCAGCCACCTCACTTAAACACTGCTCACCACACACCACCACTCACACATGTAAACTCCATGAAGGCTTTGTCTAAAGCCTACACAGAGTTTATTGAATCCCAGGGATACTTTTTTCTTAAATGCAAGCCAAAATGTTTTCCAAAAGTTACATGTGTGTTTTATTTTTTCTATTACATTTTCTATTACATAGCTACAGTATCTTGGTTCCCAAATCCAATTCCTAAAATCTATATTTCTTTCCTACTGAAATCTATGTCTTTTATTTTCTCATGATATCCCAATCATTTTCAATTTGCTTTATTCAAACTCATACCAATTATTTGCAAACATTTATGTAACTGACAAATACTTCTTTCATGCCACTTTGCTATTCTGTAAGAAGTATAATATTATTAGCATAAGATAACATGTGAAAGTCAATTCCCTTTTTTGTTTTGCAATTTATATTGCTAACCACACAATTCAGATAACTTGTTACTATATTCATAACTCATGCACATATTATTCCACTCATAAGGCACCATTATCTTATCCCTCTTTTAATATTTATTTCTTTACTCAACCAACCATTGATTAATACTTTTACTTTATTTTGTTTATAAGCAGTAACACATGCATTCTGAATTTTCTTGCTCATATTATATAAACTAAATATGTCCCACAACATTCCATGTTGTACGATGTCAAAAGTCTTACTTAAATCTATTATCATAATTAGTAATTCTTTCTGTCTGTTTAATACATCATCTACTAATTCTCTAACAACCATTAGCAAATTTTGACTTCTACCTTTGATGCTATATATTGTGTCCTGTATAATACTCAAAATTTTTAATTCCATTCTCATTTGTATACTTTTAAAAAAAAGATTTTATAATCTGTATTATCCAAAGCAATAGGCCTCCAATTATTTATATCCCTTATTTCATCTTTTTTTCACGCAGATTTCAATATCCCACTATATAGTTCCTTATATTTAAAACCCACATTTAACCACTCATTTAATACTTCTATAAAGAATTTATTCTGTTGTGGAGTAGTATTTTTATACATTTAGTATTCTATTACATCAGGTCCTACAACTGTATTCACATTTACTTGTCCTAATATTGTATCTAATCCCACTGCTACTACTCCCTTTTCAAAATCCATATTATCTTGGTCAGAAAATGTTTTCACTTTCCATACCATACTTTCTTTCTTAACCATTTTCTTTAAACATTTCTTGAACCTAATCTACCACTATTCTCATTATATTGTTTTGGTCTCTCTCTGCAGTATTCCTTTTTTATCCATCAGCTCCATCATTATACTATCCTCTTTTATGATGTGGTTTAAATATGGTGCAACCTCTTATTTTTTTCTTTTAAGAAAATATACTTGCTTAAATAGCAGGTTCTTAATTTTATCTTTATTTACTCCATATATTTCTTTTTCAGTGATAAAATATTTGTTTTTTTTTCTAAATTATCAAATGCTTCTTAACTTTAAATATTATACTCTTTTTACTTCTTTCCTCTTAGTTACCTGCCAGACTAGATAACATTTTTATATTTTCCTTTTACTGATATCCACCATTCACACCAGTCCTTGTAAAAGTGTTTCATGTTAACACGGTCTTCCCATAATTCTAAATTTCTTAATTCAGTTTCTGCTTCCCATTCTTTCTTGTTTAACCTTTTTAAACCTTTTACTATATTGGCAACATCTGTTTTATCACTTATTTCTATCCGAATAGCTCTATAATCTGAAAAACCTGTTGCTATTGTCACTTCTTCCTTTGTCTGCAACCCAACCCTTCCTATATAAGACAATACTCAATCTCCATTTTTATATATTCCTCTTCTATATGTCCATTCATTGTTTTCCAAATACTTAATTTACCATATTTTATAATTTTCATAATTTTTTTGGAATCACTTCCTTTTTTTTCCCTTACATCACAATTAAAATCTCCTGCTGTAATAATTTCCATATTTATAGAAACATAATTCAAAATTTGATTACACATAATTTCTCTTTCTCTGTTTGTCACATCTGCATACAGCACCATTGTTCTCTATACCTTTTCTTTCCATCTCATATGTAAAATATTTATACTCCCTAAGGTTATAGCTAGAGTTTTAACTATCTTCTTTGTTAAAATTCCTAATCCTGAACATATATCTTGTCCTAAATTCCAAACGATATAATTCCCCATACATACTCTATTTGCAATCTCTCTTCTCTCATTAATCGTCTAATATCATCTAATATTGTGTCAAAATCTAAACATTTGCACCATTCTATAATAGCTAACTTTACTTTAATAGCTAATATTCTACAGTTATCACTTTTCTAATACCATAATATCCTATTGGAAAGAATATATGACACCTTTCAACCTTTTCCTTTTTTTTCCTTTGGTATTTAGTCCTATAAATTTGCTTTTTATCTCTTGTACTCTTTTAACAATATATATATATATATATATATATATATATATATATATATATATATATATATTAACCATTTTCCAATGAACATCCACTTCATCATCAATCTCCACATCTTCATCTATAACGGATTCTTCTTTTTGTGATGAGATTTTATCCATATTTTCATTATTAACTATGTTTAGTACAACCTCATCTGCTATCTTCTGTCCCAGCCCTCTTGAATTATAATTTCAACTACTTCTTGTATTTTTTCCTTCTCCTTTCTCTCACACTTACTTTCATTATCTAACTTATCTTTCATTTCCTTACAATCCATCCACTTATGCCCTATCTTATTACATTTAGAACCTTTCAAATCACATTTTTTGCATCATGTACTATTATTCCACAAATATAACATTTGATTTTAACAAAAGCAATAATCAGATGGTCCATATTTTCAGAATAGAAACAAGTTTTTTGTTGACCCCAATAATTAACAACCCCTTTTTGACTTTCCACATTTATTATACTAGGAATATGCACAATGTTTTCATTTTCAATTTTTAATATCACATTACAGTCCCATCAACAGTCTATAGTCCTTTGTTATTATACATCTTAGAAATGTTCAGTATTTCTTAAAAATATTATTAAAGTCTCTCTTTAAACTCTCTTTTTTAACTTCAGATATAAGGTAAAATAAAAACAACGCGGAATAAACGACTCCTCAAAAACAACGTAATGATTATGAAAAATGCAGGCAGTTAGAAGAGTCGAACATAGCATGAAATGATAGTCTCTCCAAACGATAGTCTCTCCAAAACTTCACAAGCGACAATTGTACAAATAAATTGGTTTATTAAAAAGAGTAAGCGCTTTCACCTGAATAAGGCTTCTTCAGACTCAGACAACAAAATACAATTGGAGTCACATTTAAATAGCCCAAAGGGCGGGAAACTTATACATTCATGAAACAATCTTAAAGCACCAGCAGATGTTATAAAAATATATAGATAAAAACATATCTTAAACTTTGTTTTATTTTAAAATATATATAAAATATGAGACATGACATTCATTAAGTGCCTAAAATAAACTAATATTCTCTCCTGGTCAAAATATTATTCCAGAATCCCTTGTATGTCTAATATTAAGGTCCTAAAATGTAAACATATATTGTGTACAATATACAAATAAATAAAGTACTTTTCCGTACTTTTCCGTAAGTGAAGTTTCGCTGGAGTTATTATGTTAAGAACATCTACCTATAATTATTTTCACTATTGGTGAAGTTTTTGAACAGTGGTGGAAGCCGTTAAGCAGCAGCATTTTATGGTGACTGACATTATATATTCTTTGGCAACGCTGTTCCTGAACTCGGCTGGCTTGCTGTGTGGCATTTGGGTGATTTACTTATCCTCTATATTGTTTATGTTTATTTCCATAATATTATTTTCTCTTGATATTCTTTTATTTTTCCCATTTACAGCTTATTTTCTTTTCCTATTTTTAATTTGTTCATCATGTACCATATATTTTCATATTTTCTTTCATTATTACACTTATTAACAACTTTTTTCTTTTATCCATTTCAATACCTTATATAAGTTTAATGATCCTGCATGTACTACTGGATTTATCAATCCCACTTCTTCTTCCTCCTTAATATACAATATACTTCTTTTTGTGGGATTTAATCTGGATCTCATTACAAAGACATGCATTTGGAATGTTTCTCCCATGGCCTCAGCAGAAAATAGGCTTTATTCCAAGTCGGACTTTCCCAGTAAACAAAAGTTAAATAAATTAATTAAATTAAATAAAAATGTTAAACAAATCTCCATATAAATGAAAACACAACTGGCATTAATTCTTTCTCACATTGTATTGGAATCATATAAACATTTGCTAAACATGCAATATTTTCTAACAATACAGAATGTATTAAATATGCTTTCTTTTTGTATGACAATTTATATATTCTCCAAAATAAACATATATTTTTAAAATTTTCAGCATGTCTTCCCATTGTTGTATTCTAGCTACTTCATTTGCAACTATAATACTCAATATTTTGATTTCTTTCATATTAAACTGAATCTTCCCTATTGTAGCTTCTTCCCCAAATCCTAGACTCTTGTCTCTGTTTATACTCCTACCTACAGCAGTCAGATATTTCTTAAGCATTTAAAGCATTTTCCATCCATTCCTTATTCTTTGTTACTAATACTATACCATCCCCATATGAACACATTGTTGGCATTTTACTTCCTTCTATTGTCATATATTCTGCTACCTTTAGTCACATATCCATTGTACATACTATTGCATTCATAACTAAACAAATAAAATACTACTTATTGGACATCCCTGTCTTAAACCACTTTATATATTGATTTTGTTATTTAACCAGACATTTACTACTTCTTTCACTTTAACTCTGTCATATGCTGAAACAAAAATCTTTTGCATAATCTCATTTATATTACATTCTTTCATTATGTAACATAGTATTTCATGTTGTATCTTATCAAATGCCTTGTCCAAGTCACCTGCCATAAGTTTTATTTCTCCTTTCTCATTTAATATGTCTTTTCTTATTATTAAAAATTCTTGACTTCTTTTTCTCTTTCTTCAACATATATCCTCCAATGTTTTATTTACATTATTTTCCAATCTCATGTCTATAATTTTCATAAAAATCTTATAATCTGAGTTATTAAGCACGGTGCACCTCCAGTTTCTTAAATTTTCTCTCTCTCTCCCTCTACTTTTTACCATATCAGTTTCATGGCTCCAAAGATATGTCTTCCTGTCTGAAACCTTCATCTAAGCATTCATTCAACATCTGTACAAAATACTTCTGCCAGTGTGACATATCTCTGTATATATGATATTCTATTCCATCTAGTCCAGTTACTAGTTCTAAGTTCACCATTTTTAATGTTTTATTTGCTTCTTTATTGATATTGCTTTTTCTAACTCTTATTCTGTTAGCTTTTTAACCTTCCACTTCTGTTTTCTTTTAATCTTATTTTCTTTAAATTTATTTTCTATATATTCCATGACTACAGTCATTATTTCTTGCTGATGTTTTACACATTTTCCTTTTCCATTTTCTTACCCTTATCATTTTGTTCTCTTTTACTATATTACTTAAATAAGGTGCTACCTCTTCTTTTTTCCCTTGTAGAAAATATCTTTATTTATTTTATTTATTTTTAGTTTACATTTCTTTACCGGGATAGTCCAACTGGATACATGTCCATTTTCAGTGGAGGCCCGGGGAGAAAAGCTCAAAAAAACACTCATCTTTATTTAAATAAATATTTTTTTAATCTTTACTTGACTTATCTCATATATTTATTTCTCTCTATCAAAAAAACTCTAACTAAATCTGCAAATGCATTACTACTCACTTCTTTATATTTTCCTTTCCCTTTTTTATTATACTTTGCCATTCCAAATAGGACTTCTTATATTTGTCTTTAAAGCATATCTACCATACCATCCAGTTCTTATAAAAATCTTTCCTTTTCACATGATCTATCCATAATTGCATAATCATTTTCTTACCTTCTTTATCTAACTCTTTTCCATTTATTCACTTAATCCCTTTACCTATTTTATATGACCATATCTTTCTTGGATTGCTATCCAAATAGGCAACTGGTATGGAAAACATGCACATTAGTTTCTTCTTGTATTATTTCTAAACTTTCAGAAATAATAAAGTAGTATATTTCTGTCCTTAAATTATTTCTTTTATATGTCTATTGTTTATTATTCCAAATGATTAACTTACCACTTTTAATGATTTTGAACATTACTTTTAAATCCCCACTCCTTTTTCTTTTCTTTTTCTTAAATCACAATTCAAATCACCAACTAATGTTATATCCTTATTTACACTAACATAATATAATATCTTTTGAAACATATCCTCTCATCCTTTCTTTGTAACATATGCATACATTCCTATAATTCTATAGACTTGTTCTTTCCACCCGACATCTACTACTAGTATTATTCGACCCATAATAACCAGATTATAATTTAAGATTTTTAATGATTGCTTACAAAGTATTCCTATACCTGAGCATGTTTCTTTTCCTATATTCAAAATAATCTTATTACCTCATAAATTTTCTGGTTGTAATCTCTCTTTTTTCTGCTAATATTCTTATGTCTTCTAAAATATTCACATCTACATCCAATGTTCCACATATCTCTAATACTCTTATTCTTTGTTTTACATTTTTTATACTATTGACATTAATTGCTAAAATCCTCAGCTTTCTATTTTATTTTTCCTATTTTAATGTATTTTTATTATTTAACCTTTTCATTTTTCTTCTCTTTCATTCCTAAGTCTATAAATGAACTTTTCCTATCCTTCACCCATTTTCCAGTTCACCTATTCTTCTTCACTAATTTCTGATATTCCATTCTACCTTATTTTTTTTTTCAACTTTATCCTCCCTTTTTTCTCTCAATATTTGTTATTATTAATAATGGTTAAGGTGCTTATCTTATAGACACAAGGTACAGGGTTTGATTCTTACATGGGGTAGTTGACTAGGCTTAAAATGGCCCACAAGAGTAATTAGCATAATACTAATCTATGAACCTATGAACCTATATGAAACATTATTGCTTACTTATCTTGTTCTTTTTCTTGCTCTTGTACTATATTTTATTCTTGTTCTTTTTCTTGCTGAATCTCTTATTCCTCACTTGCTTTTTCTTTAATTAGTTTTATAATTTCTTTACAATCTATCTGTAAGTCCCCTGTCTTTTCGCATATGAAACATTTCAGTTCACAATTTTTTGTGTCATGACCCCTTTTACCACAGATGTAACATTTTATTTTACCAGAGTTATTAATTAAATTATCACATTTTCCACACACAAAAAAATGTTGTCCCAATATTTTACTGTACCTCTCTTACCATCTATACTTATCGTACTTGGAATGTGCTCAATCTTTTCATTTTCAATTTGTAATACCACATTACATTACATCCCCTAGTCCATAAACCTTTATTAACATAAATTAAGTGACATCACATCTTTGCACACAGTCTTTAAATACTCATTTTATGTCTCTTTTTCCACTTCAGTTCTAAATTGAAATACTTTTTTAACTTCACTATTGAAAATACTTGAAAAGCATACAAATTCCACAGATTACTGTTTTTCTTTAATTTATATTGTCCTAAAAACTTTTCTATGCATTGTCTTGATTCAAATATACTGTCATAAAATAGACTTTATTAATATGTATAAAAGCTCTTATCTCTTGTGGAGAAGTACCCAATGATGTTATTATGGTGTCCCACATACCATATCTATCTAGTTCTTTCTCTTCTTCCCTGCTTATCCTGAGTAGATATTTTTCTTTCTTGTTTCCATTTACTTTTCTTCTTTCTTCTCTCCTTCCTTCATTTTATGTGCATACAACTTGTTTTCTTCACTATTTCTTCTGTTTATTCTTCCTGTAGTCTGTCCACGATGTCTCCCCATGATGCTACTTTTTCACTTTCTGGCTCACTCTGCAACAATAAATCTTGTAATAAAACATCCTGCAACAATCCTGACTAGAGGGTGTTATAATACATCCAGTCTGACTGTCAGTTCCACTTTCAAATAATTTTTGCTGAAACACTTCTGTGTCTTGTGAAGGTTTGATCACCTTCATTCCTCCACATACCATCACAACTGTATTCTCAATATCTGATGGCTCACTCACCTTCATACACACCTCCTTGACTTCTAAATTCTTTTGTGAAGGCTCAACCTCCTTTGCACTACATATGATCACCTCATTCACCATACCACCATCATTGACCATTGTATCATCAGTCTTTTGCAGAAACAACTTTGCTGAATTACCACTACCGTCTTGTTTCTCCTCCATGATTTCTCCTACTTCTCTGGGCTGCCATTGCATCCAGAATGGAACCAGGAAGTGCAATATGTCCCTTGATTAATTGAGTAGGGGAAGTTCCCTGATGCCCTGGCCAAATTTCCCCTAGTAATTTAAATACCACCTTCGGTCTCCCCTGTAATGAGACTACTAGCCTAGTAGGACTAACCTACTCAACAAAGGGTAAAAAACTATATGTGTACCTTAGCAAATATTAATCATCTTTTTCTTGGAATTATTTTTGGTAGGGGTATAATTCTGTTTTTTCCCCATTAGTAAGCTAAAATTAAAATGCTTTTTGATGCAACCACCTGAGAATGAGGTGTACTAGTAGTTTTGTATAATATTTGTGGCCAGTACACTGAACATAGAGGTGAAGAGAAAGTCAGGAACAAGTGAAGCCACTTAAGGAAGCTCTAGTTTGCTATGAAGAGATGGACAGCAAGCTAAGAGTAAACTTTCCACAAATGAGAAAATATTTGATAGTTGGCTTTAATGTAATTAGACAGCTTAAATCAACCCTTTATTTTATTTATCCTTTGCTGGCCAGGTTAGTCCTACTAGGCTAGTGATTTCTTTCCAGGAGAGACAGAAGGTGGTGTTTATACTTAAAAGGGGGGGAATCTCAACTTAACATCTCAAGAACAGCACAGTCAGGCATGCAGTACCTATCTATGATTCACTGCAGTGTCTGCAATCCAACTACCCAGAGTGGTAATAGAACCCGCAACCTTTTGCAGCAAAGAGGAGTGTGCTACCTGGTGTGCAACTGACACTGCATACTTAAATTACTGCAGATATAGCCAATAATTAGCTGTTTATTATATGCTGATGAAAAGGACTAAAGATAACTCCTAGAGTTTTCAAGAGACATTTAAGGGAGGAACAAGGCAAGCAGGTCAGTTTTTATATCTTTGACAAAACTCTCAGTTCTGTGCTAGCTAGGATCGATATACTATCAGATATAGTCATGAGACAGACACCGCCTGCCCCCTCTCACCTGAGCAGGAGCACTATGGACCCTGCAGCTGTCCACCAGCTGCTCCCTTAAGGACTTCCACCCGGAGGGGGAGCCAGGATCTGGACCCTCTCACCAGGTGCGAGTGCTCCCTGCCCAGCCATTTTCTGCTTCTCTCTCCCCCTTCTGTACTTCCATTGGGACTGACCACCCCTCCGAGCTTCCACTTCTACCTGGGCAGGAGAGCTCTTTCCCCCAATTATATATCTCCTGAAGGCTGCCAAATCGTGTAGTGTCACCTGTGCCCTTGGAGCCTCTCAAGGGAACTTCCCCCCAATCCTGGACAGCCCACGGAACCCCCCTTGGCCACAGAGGGGCAGGTCCACTCTCATTGAGATTTCTGAGTCCCCTTCTTTCCGATCCAGACCACCATGCTTCCCATCTCCCACATATCTCTGAAAGGCTGCCAAATTGTGCAGTGTCACCCGTGCCCTCGGATCCTGCCCCCCTTCAGGTGGAAGTCCTTAAGAGAGCAACTGGTGGATGGCTGCAGGGTCTAGAGAGCTCCTGCCTTGGTGCGAGGGGACAGACAAAGCCCCCCCAAGATGGAAGTCCTCAAGGGAGTGATTGGTGGGCATCTGCAGGGCCTGGAGAGCTCCTGCCAGGCAGGGGGAAGGCATCCAATCTTATCATGATAACTCTTTTCTTAGCTTGGTTTCTAAGTTGCTGATAAAGTGTGAGATCACTTTCATTTTTGGGTGTACAGTATAGTGACCAGGCTCTATCTCTTTGTTTCATTAGTTGTTTGGTTTCATTAGATATCCATGGGAGTTGTTTAGATTTTTGGCGAATTTTCCTGGAGGGGGCAAGGTTATTTAATATTCCAAGGAATTTGTTATTGCAGTATTCTACAGCAAGGTCTAGTTGCAGGTTTTTTAATGGGGACCCATCACAGTGTTGTAGTAGTATAGTAATATAGTAGTACGTAGTAGTAAATCTAAGGTGTCAGGGGAGAAATTATTTTTGCTACGGGTGTATTTGTAAGGAATACAGGTTTGGATATGTATTCTTTTCCTGCAGACAATTTTTTTATTCAATCCATTTAAGTAATGTAATCCTTAAGCTTGGCTATGCAGTCTGATAATGTTTTCAGCATTCTGAAACTTGTGAATGATTCAGAAACATTCCAAGTAGCCTCCTGTGACTTGCCAGACCTTCTCCAACATCCCACAAAATAGAAAATGCAGTTACTCCACTGCACTGCTAGACTCTTCTACCTTTCTTTGGTCATTTCTGAATAAAGGCGATACTTGTTCCTGTACTTTCCTATCCATATGATCCCTACCTTGATTGCTCCATTCCCTTATAATTTAGCATCTCAAAAGGTGCTTCTGATTCCAAAGTCCCAAAATACTCTAGAAGAATCTAGAGGCTGCTTATCCTGACCATAGCTCATGGCTGTACAGTGGCTTCTCACCACAAATGAATGGCCTGATCCACCCATTTGCACTATCCAGTTTCTTCAGCATCCAGTACTGGTCTGAGCATTTGTGTTGTCTGTCATGCAAGTAAAAAATGTCTGTACTATATGAAAAATAATAGTGACTTTAAAGAGTATGGGAAAATCCCATGCAATTTAAGGATTTGAAGATAATCATGCAGCACATTATAGTCAATTTTGCAAACAAGTAAGTGGATACTGTAACTTGAGTGCAGGTTTCTAACATTCTTACCAGGTACCATAAGCACTGTTCTGTACTGTTACACCTTATGCACTTTGATAACCAGGCAAGACCCATTAAGCATACCTACCTTTTTCAGAAGTTATCCTGTATTTTATTCCTTAACTGACTTGATCAAACTCACAAGACAAATGAGCACAGATTTATTGGAAACTGTGTTTCTCACTATGATTTGCAACTTGCAGGAATGGTATTGCCTGAAATTACAGTTTTGCAATCAATTGTCCACATAAAACAGAGTTGCTATTCCTTGAAAGAACCAGGCACCAGGTAGAGTAAGGTATTTAGCGCTTTCATTCCCTTTATTCACAATCAAGAAAAATGCAACTTCATCAGATACAATAACCTTACCCACTTCCCCTCTTTTTATACAATTCAGTTATGCTATTTGCACCAATCAAAACACTTTACAATCAATTAAATTCTGCATTCCCCCATTTTTAAAAACATACTTTCTTCATTATTTAAGAATCCATCTTTTCTAGACCTTACTTATTTTATGTCATAATTTAAAAAATCATTTTGTTGGAATCAGCCTATTTTAAAATTAATAACTTGATAAAGATAATAATTCCTTAAAAAAAAAAAATATATATATATATATATATATATATATATATATATATATATATATATATGTATATATATATATATATATGATGAACTGATGAAGTTCCATTTTTCTTGATTGTGAATACAGGGAACAAAAGTGCTAATTACCTTACTCTGCCTGGTGTCTGGTTCTTTCAAGGAATAGCAACCCTGTTTTATGTGGAAAATTGTTTGTGACTACAGATTTTTTTGGACATTGGTGTAGGTTTTGTAATCAAGATATATACTGCTGTTGTCCACTACCCACCTAGCATTTAAAAATGCACACAGCTCATCAGATCTTGCCTATTATAGATTTATAATATGACCACCACCACATTTTCAGCTCTTCCTTAATATAATCATAAAACAAGCAATATTTAGTGACATAGTTCTGTCTTTAAGTATGTTGTACACAGATCAGGTCTGAAGACAGTATACAATTCTAGATGTTTTGAGTTCTATGAGCTATTATGTTTCTGGGGTCACTCAGAAAAATGCTCAGTTATGGCAGACTATAGTCTTGTTTGAAAGCTCTCATTTTATTTTTACAAATATTTCCTTAGTTAGCAGACTGTTTCATAAAAAAAAGTTTTTAGTGGAAAACATTTGCATTAAGTGTTGCCATGTTATCTGTTTAACACTGTAGCCGTGGAAGCTGATTTTGATTTCTTCTTGAAATGGTCTCCTTTTTGTTCTTACAGACAGTAATAACCAATACGGAAGTATGGATAAAAAGAGAACAGTTCTGAAAGATAACAGTTGGATAAAACATAAACCAGAAGATTTAAGGTAAGTCACACTTTCTGCAATGCAACGTTTTATGCCAAGACATTTTTGATTAAATACATTTGCCTGTATGAGTTACAGTACTATGTTATTATATGACCACTGATTTACTGACATTAAACAATGTAGACCACCAAAATTTAAAACGAACAACAATGTTTTACTTAAAGTCTGTTGCCTTTAAGTAGAACTCATGAACAGAATTAAGTATTGTAAAATAAGGTACATAACCTTTATATATTAGGGAATGATGTAATGGCATGGTGCTTTAACCTTATAATTCATAAAACACACAGTGCCAACCCCACAGCATTGTTCAGTAAGGTTTACATGAGTTACTACATAGTATACATTTCCTGGCACTAAAACAGAGAACAATGCAAATAAGCATTCCATATAAATATTCCATTATGCAATCAACACTTTGCGCTCACTTCACAGACAGAGAGGTCCTAAAGTACTAAGGCTGGTAGCAAACCATACCATATGTTCATGTCATGCAGTAAGATATGGAACATTCAGGCCCCCTCCATGTCACATCTACTTGTCCTTATTTTTATAACTGATTTTTTATCCTACTGTGACCACCCCACTTAAAACCAGTCAGCAACTAAGGAGCCTCAATCCTCACCATTGTCTCCAGTAAGGGAGCGTCACTGAAAACAGGGATAGAATACACAATTTCCCCTGAATGTGTGACAGAACCTTTTAATGTGGATCATGAACTTTTTAAAACCCCAAATGAAGTATGTTCCTCGTAATAAGGTATACTTGAGAGGTATGCACTTAACCCTTACCCTAACTGGTAAACACTCACACTTACTGAAATCTAACCAGTGAACATTTGCACATACAGAGCAACCTAATCAGTGAACACTCACACATACACAGCACCTAACCAGTGAACACTTGCACGAACACACCAACTTAATCAGTGAACACTTGCACATACAAAGCACCTAACCAGTGAACACTTGCACATGCACAACAGCGAGCCAGTAAACACTTACATATACACAACAACCTCTAAAAACCTTTTCAGTGAAACATTAATTTCCTTGTGCACTGTGAGTATTCAGTCATTTGAAGATTCAGTCAATTTTTTTTTGATATTTCGGGCTGTAACAATGCACATACAAACACACACACACACACACACACACACACACACACACACACACGTGTGTGTGTGTGTGTGTGTGTGTGTGTGTGTGTGTGTGTGTGTGTGTGTGTGTATATATATATATATATATATATATATATATATGTATGTATGTGTGTCTATGTATATATACAGGTATATATACATATATATATATATATATATATATATATATATATATATATATATATATATATATATATATATATATAAGTGTTATGAGTAAGTAAACAATGGTTACAACCTACAAACAATAAAGCAGACCTTTGCAGAATGGCATTGACAGTTCTAAAAATTGCACAATAACGTAAGGAAATAAGTCATACAGGGAATCTGTCTCTATTTAAGTCAAAGGTTGTGTTCTAGACTACATAACAAATATTTGCTGCAAATACATTGTTGGTATATAATACAACTCTTTGTCAGATATGAAACATCAACAGGTGGGAGGTTGGCATAATGGTTAAGGTGTTTGCCTTACAGACACAAGGTATGGGGTTTGATTTTCACAGGGGGCAATTGGCTAGGCTTAAAATGGCCCATTAGGGCAATTAGTCTAGTACTAAACTATAAAACCTATAAAACAGCACTGGCTCAAAATTTGCTAGTTTTATTTTATTTTTTGTGGAAAGTGAACAGTGACAGAATTATACAGCAATACAGCCAATTACTGGCTCCTTACTAATAAATCCCTCTCTCAGTATAATCTTTTGCAAGAAACCGATGTCACCAGTTATGAAATAAATTATTTTCTAGACATTTTGTCGATGACAAGAGGCTTGTGTTGTTTTGGTTCTAATAGCTTTGCATGTAACCTAGCCCAAGCCTGCAGCTGGTTATGCTGTGATCAGTATTCTACTGCAGTACTCCAGTTCACATATTTTGTTCTGTGGCAGGTTATACAACATCACACTGTACATAGATTCAGTTCACATGTTTGATTTGATTTTCCTGTGGTGAGGATTAGTTTGCTGATACCTCATTTATATGTATTGCTATGATGGCTTAGTGGTTAATGACTGTGGTCTACAGGGTCTTGAGTTTGAGCCTTGCAGAAGCTGTTTATTTTGTTGCTGGGCAGAACATGGGCCATTGGGTACAGAGTGATTAAGGCACTTTAAAGCAGTTGTAAGCGGATGTGCGCGAGTTTGTGCGGAGCTAAGCAATGCTAACCTCCGGTTACAGTTTCTTAAATTCAGTTAGCTTCTACTTTGCTTAATCTGTGTAGGCAATGCTTACCCCCGTGCAAACGCACTTAAACATGCTTACTAGTGCTTATATATGCTTACTACTGCTTATTTGTGCTTAAACCTGCTTACTATTGCCTTATTCATTATGACACTGATGCTTTGCATGTGTATTTAATGCAGTACTCCAGTTCACATTTAAATGTTATTTAGTAGGTTATACAGCAAAAAAATGTAAAGAAATCTTCATAAACAGATTTCACAGGGAAAATGGTATGTGCTGCAGTGGGACTCGAACCAGAAATGCCTGCTCGTTAAGCAGATGGTCTGACCACTACACTATTGCTGTGCTGTTTCATTTGCATATAGCTTCCTTGTTATCCTCTTCAGCCTTTTAAGCTGCTTTAACTGTAGCTTTGTGATGGGCACACCCATGCACCTACGGTTAGCTGTACTCAGAGTTTTTTTAAAAAAAAAAAAAGGGGGTTTCTTTATTTTTATGTCCTGTTGCTATTGCACACATCGGGGACTGTTGGTGGGGATATGTGGACACCTATGAGCGGTCTCGCTCATTTATTTACACTTTCTGCAGTCCTTCATTGCAGGGGCATGTATATTGTGAGAGCTCTGGTCTCAGATAAGCCCCTTGCACTTGTCCACGCTCAGTGTAGGATTTAGAGCTCAGGCAGCACGCCTTCATTAATATGCATGGCACGCTGCAGGCCTCCTAAACTGCCGCTTCCGTGCAGGACTAGACTAGTGCTGCATGGAAGATTAGTAAATCCGACACACACACACACACACACACACACACACACACACACACACACAAAGCATGCTCACTGGCATACAGTCACACACACACACACACACACACACACACACACAAAGCATGCTCACTGGCATACAGTCACACACACACACACACACACACACACACACACACACACACACACACACAAACACACAAAAACACACACACATAAAGCATGCTCATTGGCACACACACACGCACACACGCACACACGCACACACACACACACACACACACACACACACACACACACACACACCTAAGGTGATCCAGAATTAAGATTATGATGTTATGATCTTAATCTTTCATTTGGAATATTTTTAATTTGTTGTCCATTAAAAGTTGTAAAGTTTATAGCTTGTAATAGCTGTTGAAAGGTATACTCTGCATGGCAAGTTTGTCTTTTTTTTCTTTTTCTTCATTGTCATTTTTATGCCCACATAGCAATAATCACACACTGTTTAACTATCTAGGACACTTGGACTGCAGTCCATTCCTGTTGATGTATTAAAACTAACAGAAACATGGAATCATATGAAGCTTGCATAATAAATTTGTCAAATTTGATATCTTCATTTTAGTACACTCTTAAGTAAACAATGAATGTAGTTATATGAATGAATACTTTCTCACACATTCAGCATAAAAAACAGAAATTTAAAACTAACTAAAGAAGTTGAGAAACTGTATTGAAGACTGATTCTTTCCTTTCAAGGACGAACAGTGCAGAAAGCATGAATACAAATATTAATTACACTTTTCAAAAGAAGAGTAATTCCTAGAGCAAAACAGGTAGTGAAGAAAATATTGACGAGAGTAACTATAATTAATATTTTTTTACAAAACTATTTAAAGTTTGCTGCAATGTTTCAAATCATGCCTCACCTCACACTTCAGCTGTGTGAAATCTTTCATTATCCCATCTTATTTTATACACCAAGTAGATATTTAATATATTAGATATTTGACTCATCTAACTTCCATTTGCCGTCTTTCTTTTATGTATTTATTTCAGCATGCATACGTGTGTGTGTTTATAAATGTATTGCTGCCTTTCTCTTGTCCTAGCTTTCTTTCTGCTGCTTAGATATTTCAAAAAATTAATATATTTTTAATGATGCTTTGGCTTCTTCTCCCTCCCTCAGCCCCCTCACATCATCTGTCAGAGTGCTCTGTATTATATTTTCTTTTATTAACCTTTGGAAGCAGACTGTAGCTTTGGTGAGGAAAGGAGATAGGAACTTTCATTACATGTTTGCTGTCCTTTTTGGTCACCTAGGATGATGCTATGGAATTCCAGTTGTGGCAGACAAAATTCATAATTACTCATTCAATATCATTTTTCTGCCAGGCAAAGCAATGAAAATAATGTCTGAAAGCCACTTTCAACGAGCACTATTTTAAGTTTCCCCCCCTGCACACACCCCTATATCTCTATCTATCTATCTATCTATCTATCTATCTATCTATCTATCTATCTATCTATCTATCTGTCTATCTATACCACTCCATGATCACACAACAGTGGAGAAAGGGGAGCACCATATTTTAGTTGAACGTTACTTTTAGAGATAAAACCATCACGCTGTTGTTAATTGGACAAGCAGTGCCCAGTAAAATGATACATTCCTGGCAGACATCATGAAGGCATGCTTTCATGCCCTCACATCCTGGCTAGAATACATATACATCAGATAGGATAGCTCCTTCTGCTTCTACTTTTCTGCTTGAGCCTCATCTCTACAGAGAAACTATTGGGGACCACTCAGGACATTGGGTTTGATTGTCAAGCTTATTTAAAACTGGCCCTTAAGAAACTTGTCTACTGCAATCCCATATTGATATTTTCTTCTTCTGATATACATATCAGAATATTTTTAAAGGATGTTCATGACTGACATCCTTTGTCTGGAAGGGAAGCGTATTCCATTATGTTGGAAGGAGTTATGTAATGTATTTGCCATTTTTTTGCTATTTTTTTTTCTGTTAATGACGACTTCAAACTTGATTCTGTAATAAACACTCCAGATGGCACCTATACTCTCCAAAAGTGCCTTAGCCATACAAATTCATGGTGTCAGGATCATGGACTAAAACATAATACAAAGAATATTGTATTGTACTCTTTGGGAAACAAGAACATTTGTGCATCCACTACATAAACTATGTTCATTACAGATCTAGGTCTGTTCATGGACTATGGCTTCTCTTTCAATGACCACTGTCATTAGGAAGTCCTTTTACTTAGCCCGATTTATTGCTAAAGGCATAGTCTCCTTGTCCAAGAAAGTTATTATCCCATTCTACTCTTGATGTATCAGGACTATATTAGAATTCAATGACCCTTTTGGCATGCATCAATTCAAAATATATGGCCCATCTAGATAAAGCACATTTCTCACCCACAAAATATCAGTATGAGCTGCCTAAGCTACACAGAGTGCCTAAAGGCTATATCACTCGAGTGTGCTTCCTTTAGATTCCTATGTGGTGAATTGTGTCTGGCATACAAGGTTACAAATGACCCTCTACTGCTTGACCTCCTGCATGTTCATAAATTCCCCCTCTAAGCTTCTAAATCTACATTTTAATATAACTAGAACATGTTGGCCAGATAGATGCCTAAACTAACAGATACGCTATCCTTGGAATAAACTCACACTCCATCTTAAACAAAGTAGCTTGTTTATTATTTTTAAATCAAACTTTGGCAAATGGATGGGAAACCACAAATTCACAACAAATCTCACCCTTCAGTCCATCACAGAGAAGGGAAGTAGGTAAACTGCAGTGACTAAGCCACTCATGGCCTTCTAGATCAAATGACTTGCATGCATGTATGAACATACACCTGGCTGGATAGAATAAAAGAAAACATTCTGTGGAAATAGAATGCCGTTGAACAGATGATGCACTTTGGGTTTAAGGTATTTATACAAGTATTTCTAGATTATCTAGAATGAGGTAATACAGCACCAAGGATGAGTGACAATCACTGACCCTATAACTTCAGGAAAAAAAGCAAACAGAAAATCAGCACATATCTAGAATGGTATGCCGTTTTCAAAAATTAGCCAGTATTCTGTCAACGCCTTCTTTAAAATACCTGAAAGAAGTATTAAAATGATGCAGGCACTTTGGACACCACACATTTAGGTGTGGATTCCTTGAATATATGCCAGATGTTTATGACAAATGTCTGGTACATTATGCTTATATTATTTTCTTTTTTCCTTGCTTCAAAGGGTCTTTGGACAGATCAGCTTACCAAGTTAACAAACAAATTAACATAACCAAACGACTCATTCCATATGCACTCCTTTTTCATTTTACATGCCAGCTAATTTATTTATCTGATTTAGTTATTTATTTTTTAGTTTGTCTTTGTTTACTTGTATGACCAGACAAAGTCCCTTTTGAGGGGAAGCCCAGTGAGAAAAGTGCCACACTGCATACATTTTCACAGGCAGCTAGCAAGAGTTAGCAGTTAAAATATACAGTATAACAGCAATGTACATATAACTAAACAGGAAATCATTGTGTTACATACTGTGTTTAGAACATGCAGCATGTTGAGCTCACATGCACCTATAGAACATTTAGTATTATTTTGCAGCGCATGCATATAGTCGCATTTTAATATTAGTACACAGATGGCAAATGAGGCATAAGTATATTGTATCTAAACAATTAAAATGCACGTGAGACTTGTAACAAGGAGGTGGTCATTGCAAGTGTAAATATTTTCATAGCATTAGTTTGGTTTAATTGTATAAGAAGGGGACTTACTAATAAGGTTGATGCAAGGGTTGGACCATTTTGCTGATAGGAATTTTTTCAATGATATTTTAAATGGTAGATGCGATGAGATGTTTCTGATACATTAGAATTAACTTCCAGTTTAACGACACGCAGAGTATTCAGAGTCACCATTATTATTTCTAGATTTTTGAGTGAATAGTAGGTGTTGTGTCACTGAGAGCTGTCCTCTTCAGGATATGTACCAGTTTAATAAATGTCTAGTAGAGAAGCAGTTGTCTGGTGTATAGAGAATGCTGTGGGAAGTCTTAAGGTGAGTTTAGATGACCAGATTCGGTAGCTCCAACCAATTAAGGGAGTGAAGTAAAAAATCATTATGTTTTTGGTTAATGTGGTTACTTGCAAATTTTACACTTTTATTACGTGAGTGCTCTAGTCTGGCTAATGGGGATGATTAAAACTTAGTGAAATTTAGTGAAAATTGATTAGGCATTGAGTAAGTATACGACAGACTCAAGAGTAGATTAGTCTGAGCTATGGTTGCATGTACATATTGTAATAGGAAAGATTTGACTTTTAAAAGAACTCTTAGTTTATGTTCTTTTTTTTTGGGTGGGGTTATTGATTGAATGGTCAGTTTGTATTCCCAGTAGTTTAGCATTTTATCTAGTTCAGTTATTTGGTTATTGACTAGCAATATTTTTAATCGCAGTAGTTTGGTTGTTGGGTTGGAGGTGAAATTAGCATTAGCTTACATTTATTTGGATTTAGGAGTAGTTCAGATTGCTGAAATCAGTTTTCAGTTTTTGTAAAGGAATGCTGAGGTCAGTCCTGCACTGTCTAATTGAAGAAGTTGCGCATGCTAGTCTTTAGTTATCTGCACATTGGATTATATTTGCTGGATATGTATGTGTTTTATTTATAAATGTATTAAAGAGTAAAGGTGCTAACACTGAAGCTTGGGGCACACCTACTATTATTTGCAGTGGAGCTGACAGTTTATTAGCCCAGCATATGCACTGCATTTGGTGACTGAGGTAACTTTTAAACCAATTGATTACACTGAGGGTAAGGCCCAGGTCTTTGACTCTAAGTAATAGCATTAGATGTCAAGCTGAATCAACTGCTTTGGATTGGTCCAAAAATAGGGCCTATATTATAACAGCGAACTCTTAAAATACCGAATGCTGTATAGTCAACCCTTAAAAACCAAAACGGCAAAATGCCGAACACATGGAACAGTGTTTTTTTTCCTCAGGGGAAAAAAGTCACTGCTCTGGAAAAAGAAAACACAAGCACAAAATAAAGTGCCCCCCCTACTTAAATATACCAACTCCAAGATCGCACCACAGTGGAGGAAATGGCAAAGTCCCAAAAATGACCCAGTGATCCTTACAGTGCTTACGGATGCTAAACAAACTTCGGTCAACCACATCTATGTGCTGTTACACTGGGTTCTCATGTTAAGGAAATAGTTAACAGGTTTATTTCTTTCCTGATATCAGAGCATAATCTCAGTGCTACATGCACAAAAAATATGTAGAATCTCCACTATATATGGTTATGAATTAATTTTGCTAAGATGTGAGAATTAAAGTGTAATACAGAACTTGATCTATAAGGACTCAAACCTTGTCTATCGAAATTCTCTGTTTTAACATAGTAACTTTAACCAATCTCTTTCCTGATGAAAACTTAGATCCTGGAACTGTCATTAAATTCATTAATTGCAGCAAATATAGAACCAAATCTCAGCTGAATCATTGACAGAATTCACTCGTAAATCTAACAATTTTTTTTTATGTTAACTATAACCTGCTATACTTCAGATTTAGTATATGAATCAGATCTTGTATAATTTAGTTTCTTAATATCCTGCAACCAGTTTGTATTTATTAGCTTCTTGGGCATACCATTGCTTACTATATAGTTTAACAAGGAGTTTATTGCACAATTGCTTGATCTGGATTGAATCATTATTTTACCTCTTCATCTTGAATTTTACTGAACTGTTTTATTTATATCTGAAGCCGAAGGTTTCTCTGCTTATCCTTCATGAGACAGGGGCTCCATACTCTTAAAATATTCTTACATTTGTCTGTTTTTTTTGCTGTTCTTTATTTTCATTTTTTTTCATAATTAATATATTAATGCCTTAGGCACCTGTTCTAGGAGGTTATCTGATGTCTTTAGTTGTTTAACTGAGCACTGCTTTTAGTAACTGTATTTGTCCTTCTGAGTTATCTATACGGGTCTATATTAGTTCACTGAAATGTGATTTCATCAAACACCTGATCATTGACCCCAATTCAGTGAAAATTGCTTCCGCGATTTGGTGAACTTACCAAGGGCTAAGAAGTAGTTGGCCAACTACATAACTTTGCCCTTTTCTCCGCTGTAGTGTGATCTCAGAGTTGGTATATATAGTTAGGGGGGTTGTGATGGACAAAGCCTCCACTTGGGTGGGCTTGATTTACTTAGATGTTGGCCGTTGTGCTGCAGTGCAAGTATTTACTTGACCTTGGTAAATTCAGCGAATCGCGGAAGTGATTTTCCCTGGACAGTAGTTGATCGCTGAAATCAGATTTCAGCAAACTAATATAGACCCATCCATACTCATGTGTGCTAACCTTACCCCTTGCCCTGCCCATAACCCCAAGCCTACATATTATGCTACTAAAAATACTTTCTCTAACAGTACCAGTAGGCAAGCAATGCCTCTTCAAGGTTTAACAGTCAGGCTAGTCACAATGGTATTTTAAAGGAGATATAAACAGTCGAGGCTTTTTTAGATGTTGGCCGTTGTGCTGCAGTGCAAGTATTTACTTGATCTTGGTAAATTCAGCGAATCGCGGAAGTGATTTTCCCTGGACAGTAGTTGATCGCTGAAATCAGATTTCAGCAAACTAATATAGACCCATCCATACTCATGTGTGCTAACCTTACCCCTTGCCCTGCCCATAACCCCAAGCCTACATATTATGCTACTAAAAATACTTTCTCTAACAGTACCAGTAGGCAAGCAATGCCTCTTCAAGGTTTAACAGTCAGGCTAGTCACAATAGTATTTTAAAGGAGAGATAAACAGTCAAGGCTTTTTTGTTTGCTGTTGGTATTACTCAGGGTTATACACATTTGTTTTATGTTCAATCATATGATGGTCACTGCTTGGTGTTGCCTGCTTATCCTGATGTAATGAATCTCTCTTACCACTAAATAATCCTAATGAAGTACTATAATCTTCCTTGCATCCCTTGGTGGTGCTTCCTATATAAGATATATAAAAAGTATCTGATAAAATACACTGAGGAAGTCTACTAGTGTAACTTTGAACTATATTTTTATTTTGTAATATAATAATTGAAACTGGAATAATGATATGAATTTGGATATAGAGTATATCCAACTTCTTAACTGTTAACATAACAGTTCTTGTAAATACTGCATGTCTGTTTGAAATATGTGGGAATGCATTCCTTCCATATTTTTTACTCACTACTAATCAATCATTGCTCCTCTTCCCATAAAGATTTAGCAGTTGTCAATGCTCATGTAAATAACTAACCAGACAAAGCAAATCTAACCATATTTAAAAGTATAGCATTCCAGTCTCTGTCTAATATTACAGTATTGCACTCTAAATTTTGAGTCCATCCCAAATCTCAGCTAAAAACAATTTTCTAAAGGTGAATAAGTGGACCCCTAATTACCTCCATTCTTTACTACAGGTAATATAATGCAAGCAGATCCTCCTTTATACGTTTTACTTTTGGTTATTGCAATGTCTGTCTAATTATAATCGTTATATTTTTGCAGACGCTTTAGACAACCTATAGCTTTATATGATCCTTTTTTTAACATGAATTATTGGTTCACCGTCTACACGAGTTTCTGGCAGTCCTATAGCATATGCTTATTTTTCAAAAACTGTACAACCTTTCGTATGAGTGTAAGAAATGCCTTAGACAAAAACACATAGGAAACAGTGCTCATTTCAAGTATAACAAATGGACCACAGGAATGAGTAAGGAAATAATATAGTTTTTTGTGCAAGAATAAATGGTAGATTACAGCCAAGAGCCCTGGAGGGCTAGAACTTAATGATAATTGTTCTCCAACTCACTATTAAAAAACAATGAAAATGATAAACTTTAAATAAACATTATACATTTACTGTGGCGAATGATGTAGTTGTAATTTCTTTATTTTTGTACTTCTTATATTTACTTACATAATTATTCAGTGTTTCTCTTTTTTTTTTTTTTGCATGTTATGATAGTGATTGATATCAGTATTTTAATGTTTAGTTAATAGTGATTAACTTATTCTTAGCATGTTCTTAAATGATTTGATAATTTGTTTTATCAACTGTTTTTACTTTTGTGTTTTCAGCAAGTGTTGTTTAGGCATTTTAATAATGACCTGAAGAAGGAAAGGCATTTTGTTTTATTCTAAAGACTTGCCACTTTGCTATCCTTGATGATAAATTACTTTATTCAGAACAGATTCAGTTTTTAGAAATAGTTTCTTTTGCAGGATTTGGCACCAGTGGTGGATTTGGGTTGTCTGGCTATTTGATCCTTTTACTTGCATTAAGCCATACACATTGAAGGTAGGTGTATGTCTTCACCGAGGAAATGTTTCCATTCATATTTGTTATTTTCATGGACAGAACATGAAGGTACAGTAAATATCTGGACTGCATCCTGTTTAGGAGACATAAGTGTGGAATCTTTGATATTTACAATGTTATCTTACTAACCTTAAGCCACTGTGATCTCCATGGGCACTAAAGGGATTCACTGCTGAGACTAAAGTGACTAGGATGAAAACCAGCATCTCCAAATCAGAGCTCATGATTATTTCCAGAGCAGAATGGTGTCATTCCCTCTGCAGGTGAGGGGGAAGGAGTGATCTCAGATGAAACAGTTATTTTGAGAGTTTATTCACAGATGCAGTAAGACCGATTCATGATGTTAATCAGCAGATGTGTACATGGGCAGAAGAATTGCAGGCATTGTCCTAGCTTGTTGTGGTAGAATGAGAACTGAGTCATAGGGTAAAGCTTTCAGCTTAAAAATCATTCTGCAACTCCATCATTATCTATAGTAAGAGATCTGAGTAAAAGCTGAGAGCATGATATCATAGGTAAAAGCTGCAAAAATTAAAGGCCTTCACAGGATAGGCATACTCACAAGCTTGGCAATCCAGGAGAATCATAGAGTATAACTGCTACTTCCCTGTCTTACTTGTTTGGATGTATTATTGTTTAGAAGACAGGAGGTTAAATAGCAAAATAACAAAATAAACTAAAATGATAATGTTGCCAAACAGTAAAACACAAGAGGCTTAAACTTCAGAACCCTTAAATGATAACAGATATACACAAGAGTAAACACCAAACATTGACTGAGCGGAACAAATGAAAAGAAGTAAAGTGTTTACATTAAAATGGTGCATTTTATTTCCCCCATTTGTACAAATGTAGAATTAAAATATGTATAAAGGAGATGAGGGTGCAGTGTAACTTGTTTACCTGCAAAATCAGTATTTATTTACTTTCATTTGATATATTTAGTTTGTATCTCATATTTGCCTTTATGCATATATTCAGCATTATTTCTGGATTTTCATCTCACTCTTTTCTAACTTTCAGGATTTTAATTTTGATATTCGGAATTATAGTTATTTAAGTGTCAGTATTCTGAATTAAACTGAGACAGGGAGCACACCAACTCACGAAGTCTAGTTTCTGAACAGCACTGTCCACTGTAATAAGATCAGTAATACTGAGGCACTGCTTTCAAACCTTCTACCAGGCTTCTTCCTCAGCACTGAGGTAAAATGCAATTTCCCATGAACAAAAACATAAACCTGTAAATGCCGCACAATGTTTTATTTGTGTACCTGGTCAGCTGAAGGAGATAGAAAAAAATAAATACACAAAACTGTAGTGAATCAAGAGTGGTAAAAATCACATTAGTAGTGCTTATAAATATATGCTGTCCCTTTTTGTAAAATGCTTTTACAGAAGATGAGGGTTACTTAACACTCATTATACAATGACCCTCTATTAATATTCAAAAACGTGCACGCTGATTGGTCGTTGTAAATCAGAGTTATAGTAATGGAAAAAGGTCGGGTTGCCCTGACTTTTTCCATTACTATAACTCTTTTTTTACAGCAACGGAGAACGCAAGATCTCTGTTGCTTCACACTGTCTCGCTATGTTAAACGAGTTTAACATAGCGAGCCAGCTATAAAAAAGCAACAGAGATTTTCTGTTGCTTTTTTTAACGCTGTCTCGCTATGTTAAACTCCTTTAACATAGCGATACAGTTTTTAAAAAGCAACAGAGATCTTGCTTTCTCCGTTGCTTTTTTCAAAACTGTCTCGCTATGTTAAATGGGTTTAACATAGCAAGACAGCTTTAAAAAAAAGCAACGGAGATTCTCTGTTGCTTTTTTTAAAGCTGTCTCACTATGTTAAACCCATTTAACATAGCGAAACAGTTTGTACAAAGCAACGGAGATCTTGCTTTCTCCATTGCTTTTGCCCACAGCTCTGATGTACTGCATAGGCATGTGCAGTACATCAGAACTGCCGCAGAATACCAGACAGATGTGGAAGGGCAGCAAGGAGGCATTATACAATGCCATTATTTAAGAAAAGTAATTATTTTTTTTCTTAAATAATGTCATTGTATAATAGCAATAACCCACTTCTGGGTGTGGGTAATGCTGGATGTACCCACGGTTGGCTTTGTTTGGCCACTCGGACTTTGCCCTCATGACCAAACCACAACAACTGTGGGTAAATCCAGTATTACCCACACCCAGGCATGGGTTATTGCTATAATATACCAGCCTGAAAGTGGGAGTAAAGAGTGACCGGCACTGGACAAAGTATGAAGAAGGATGCGAAAAACTTTTTTACAGTGGACTCATTAATGCCTTTTTGTTTAGCAAGTATTTAATGCATCAGAGAAAATATTAGGAACAGACGTTCAGCAATCAATACTCCTCATGAATGAAGGGAGTGTTTTCATTGCTCTGACAATTTGTCTGTATAACTACAAATATATAAATGCATTCTGATTGTAAAGGTTTTTTTTTTTTTGTTAAGATTCCTGGCATCAAGATGAATGTGTCCCAAATTAGAATATTCAGGGTTGGAAATTGCCATGAGATGGACTCTGCCTAAAAAGGCATTACAGTGGCAGCAAAGGCATTAGCCAAATTGTAAAGGCCTTGAAAAGATTGTAAGTCTTGGTGGAAGAGGGTGTGGTGAGGACTCAGAAGATGATAAAGTTGTAAGACAGTGAGATATGTAAGAAGCAATAAAAAATAAAATGTTAATAGTTAAGAGTGAGTACAAGTTAAATGAAAAGTGCATAAAATGCAAGACAGTGCAGAAAACTGATATCTCCGGGAAATGTAAGAGCAGGATACATCTCGCTGCAATACTTAAACGGCAATAATGAAAGTATGATATGAGTGAGGAAATGTGGAAACGTTTTACATTCAACTATGTATTGTTTGCTTGCTGTGCTAGCAGGGAGTCGTGGGTTTGTCCAAATATTCTTCAGCCGCATCTCAGCACAGCAGCAGCTCATAAATTTAGTTATTTTAAGGGATGAGCATTGCATTCATAAATAATGTTGTAAAATAAAGAAATTAGGGGAAACCAGTGCTACCAATTCACAACACCAGAGTTCTGCATTTTATGTTGCTCTCACCAAGGATTTGTCTTGCCCTGCTAAGCTTTTGTTATTTGATAATCATGCAGTAATCAATTTAAACTGCAATATATATGAACAGTTTCAAAGCTCTTTTTTTCAGATCTACAGCCAGTGGTCTGAACTTTCTTTTCATTCAGAGAACCATGTGAACTCCATTTTCTGTTCTAACTTTGCTGATATCTAGGCTACTGCTTGCATGTTACTGGTCTTCTTACTATGTTACTTGGCCAGACCTTAATGGCCCTGTTTGTGTATTCCTGCATATCTCTATTGAAAATTAACATTTTCTAGTCTCCTTTTATGAGGTTTTATGGCTATCCAAAGTTCATCACATGACAAGTCTAATATGCTATGGAATGACCCCCTATTGCCATCATACCAGTGATGCAATGAATGCAAGCATACTTCTGGGCCCAAGTTAAAGATTTGTTGCCATGCTGCTTTCTTAACAAGAGGGGATTTATACAGCCAACCTCTATCTGGATACTTCCCCATCTAAATCATTCCTTTCCTCCTGTGATTTGACCAATGTTTCCAATGGCCCAGACTCATTCTTAAACGTAGGTCACTATTGATACAAGTAGATGCTTTGTCACTGCTACAGTATCCAAACTTTTCTTATTGGTGTTTCTGCCTTTTCCTTTATATAACTGATACAGTCATATTCCATTCCTGACAAGAACAGTTCAGTCAGCAGCTTCCCTTTTACTTTAACTGTCCCGCACACTGATCTTTACAGAAAATGCCAAAATACAAAGCTCATCAATGTCTATACTTGCTGTCTCAAACCTAAATCCTATCTGACCTGTGTACCACTGACTAAGACTTGCAAAGTGAACTCCTGCAGGTACTTGAGGGGTGGAACTCAGCTCAGCCCTTTATTGTCAGTGAATACCAATAAAGAAGGAGATTAAGGTATACTAACTTTGATCTTGTAACACTGCTGTCAGCTTAAGTATTTTCTTTTTCATTATGTCATCCTATAGCTAAAGCAAGCTTATTGTCCAGTCATTAGCCTGCCAATATACTGCAAGATTCTTTCCATTTTGGTTGCTTGTTTTATTTACAGCCACTGTGGCAAGCTGATTGGTACTTCCTCGGTTAAAACAGATTCTAATCTTGAAAAGGAAATACACAAATCTCACTATCTTCATAAGTTGTATCCAAACTGCTCCTTACCGCCACCATTCATGGCATGCTCACTTTTAAGGCATGTACCACAACATTCATTAAACATGCCATTTGCTGCTTGCAGTTTCTTTCACATGGTTTAAGATGAATGTGCATTATTTGTAAAGTTTGTATCCACAGTGTAAGGTTTGCTGTCTCCCTGGTCCTTTATGCATATTGCCACATTAACTTTATAAAGTTTCATTAGGATGGCTTCACAACTGCAATATTCATGCCTGTCATTAAACTTTGCTTTCTCTAACATCATCCATTCTATGTTTTCTCAGTGGATATCTGAAACAACATAAGAAAGGTCTCAAAAGGCAGGTTTTTTGCTGAGGCTGTATGCTGCTTAGGTTGTATGCAATTAGGCATCCTGTGTTCAGGTATTGTTCACTCACATTGTCTGTAATTCTAATTGTATAGAGGAATTGTACTAACATAATGACACCAGAACATAGAAGTAAACTTTAAAATACATTTTGTTCTTATTCTAAGAGCATTATTACACTATTATTATAAGTCAGTACAGTCTCAGAGGTAATATACACAAGGGGCAATGAAGTGCCTCCCTGCAAAAATGCATTTTTTGTGCTTTTCAGTGATATGTTTTTCAGTTATTTTGTAAGTGAGCAGTGGAATTTTCGAGCTAAGACTGCTATGCCTTTTCACCTAACAGCAGTTTAATCTCATTGGCACTTAATGAAATATATATTCCCCATATGAAGGATAATGCCTCTGTAGAAATGATCCTGTAGAATACCCAGCTGCTTCTGATTCTTGACTGAAAATGAAATGATGAAACTAGCAGGCAGTGCCATTTACTGGATTGTAATGACGGAATTTAAATATATTTGCTAACACTGAAATGTTATTTTTTTCCTCAGCTGCATTATGTGTACACATTTCTTGTCAGATTTCTAATCCAGATGTATTCTTCTGCTCACAAATACCTAATTGTCAGAAAAATATGTATTAGTGTATGTATTAGTAATATGCTTAGTGCATTTAAGGCTTGAAAAGGGTTAACACATTTATTCTATTTCACACTGCATAAAATCTGTATGAATTGCAGAAGCTTTCTAACCTTGTATTGTCATGAAATATGCGCAGCTATTGTTTATGCTTTGGAAATTTACAGGAAAGCAGATACGTTCTGCTTGTGTCAGGAAAGTAATGAATAGATATATTAATGTTATGAGACTTAGACAAGGAGTTCCGCTTGTGCTGTGAGAAAACACACAGCTGCAGAAGCTATAGATAATCAGAACAAAGACTGCTTGAAAATATGAACTGCAATCAGCATTTGCTTGTGTCTAAGTTAGAAAAGTACCTTGAAATGTAACACATGTATTAGAACTACACAATAGAAGCTTGTAACGGGCTAAGGCCCACCAAGGCCAGGTTGTTTTTCTCAAAATGTTTTTCATAAATCCAGTCATGTCAGCAGAAAATCTGAGTAACATCTGCTGTAGAACAATACTGAAAGTTGTGTTTGATTACGTCAGCCATAGAAGGCAATGTCTTGTAGAACAGTATAAGAATAGCATACTACCTGTTAGTAGTTAGGCAAAATCCTGTATTTGCATGTTTTTGTCTCCTTGCAGCAAGTTATTAAATGTGCCTTATCTGAACCTTATGTGTATTGGTCTTTGAAGTTTTTTCCTTTGACAGATTGGTCCTTCGGACCGGAAATCCTCACTTCGCCTCGGATCAGACAGGCCAGGTGGCTTGAAACCATAAGGGGAAGAAACCATATTGGTTCTTCTTATTTGAAAAGCCCTCTGACTGAATTGTTGTACAAAAGAGGCCAGCCACTTTCTGATCTGTGACTGAAGGACGGGTTTTCACGAGCCAGGTGATCAATCACGAAGGCTCAGGTAAGGTGAATCTACCTTTTTTTCTGTTTTAGATCAGGGACAAGATTTGTATTGTTTTTGTCAGGACTGTATTTTTACAAGTCAAGGACAGAAAAGATTACTGTCTTGTCATAGATCAGGGAAAACAGAGTAGGTAGGCAGTCATTCTGAAGAGATTATAACAAAATCCATGGTACCACGTTAAAAATAAGAAGGGTTATGTAACGCTCAAAAGGTTAGAACAAAATGGGTAATAATTGCACAAAAAGACCCCAAAATCCGCCGTTAACCGAAACGCGAAATATATGCAGTCACAGCGTGCTGATAAATATTAAATACTACTCAAAATGGGTTAATAAGTATGAATTTGACGGTAAATTAGAAAAATCCTTGCTTGTTAAACTTGTCAAACAGCTTAAAACCGATTCCAGAGGTCGGGTAAAAAAGCAGCGCCAATTAGGAATTCCTCAGGCACACAGGTGGATTGAGGAAGTAAACCGTAGGGAACAAAAGAATAATGACTCAAAAGCAATGTTTTTAGATAAGGAGGACAATAACTTAGTAACAGCATCGGCCCCTCCACCTCCCTTACCAGAATATGAAGCAAGTGAACAGGTTAGTCCACCCCCACAGTATCCTGCTGTCACCGTAAATAGAGACACAACAAAAGCAAAACCGTTTATTAGAGAGCCCATCGAGACCAGGTCTTGAACACAGGCAGGTAACTCAAAAGGGGACATTGAATTATATCAAATGGGTAGGAATTCACGACCTATGAGTGAAGAAGAAATATGCCCACTTATAGAAGTGCCTAATCCTCAGGCAGAGCAAGAAGGTCAGGACCCAACTATTCTAGTGTATAGACCCTGGACTCCGGAAGACATCCGGAAAGCCACTGAGGGAATTCCCCATCCAAAGGTTAATTTTAGAAAGTTCTTAGAAGATTTACAAGGAATGAGGCTAAGTTATAATTTAAATGGAGAAGAGGTAGAAAAAGTAGTCAGACAAATTGTTGGACCAGATTGGCACATGATTAGTGGCAACTGGAATCCCCGTGACGCTGCACTCAGGCCCCTCCCACATAGCAGCACAGAGCTAGACAACAGAGTGAAAGGTCTTAACAGACCGAATCTCTGAGAAATGGAAGCCTAGGGCAGACTGGACTTGCATTAATCAATGCATCCAACAAGAAGGTGAAACTATTGACAGATATTATGCCAGACTGTTAGAATGTTTTAATAACCATTGTGGAATGCAGGTTCCTGAAGATCAGACACAAGATTCCCCATATGAGCAGCAGTTAAAGAATGCATTTTTGAAAGGCAGCATTGCACCCATATTCAGTTTTATTACAAAGCACATGGTAGATCATCGTACAAGCAGGTTACAGTCATTACTTGAATATGCATGGCATAGGCATGCTGAAAGGCACTTTAATAGCAAAAGAAAAAGAAAGCCCAAGTATTTTCTGTAGAAGATGGAGCAGAAGTTTATGTAGTACAGTCCGGGAAAAAGGGCAAGAGAAATGCCCAGGGAAACAAACAATCTGATCAGCGATCAGAGGACTTTGAAGGGCAAAAGAAAAGGGGTGAATGTTTTAAATGCGGTAAAAAGGGACACTTGGCAAGGGATTGCAAGAAAAACAAGAGGGCAACCATGGAGGAAGACATGGAGGGTGAGGACTGACTATATGATAGTTAAGAATCACTAGAAGGGGATAGCAGAGAAAGGACAAATGAGAATGTGATAGAGGGAGTAGAGGATGTGACAGAAGAAATAGAGGAAGTGCAGGAAGTTATGGATAATAAAGAAAATTAAATATTGGATTTAGCTTTATTGAGCTTAGAGCTCTATTTAGCAGACACAAAATCAGAAGTTACACTCCTGGTAGAAGGGAGGGAAGTGAAATTCTTGTGTGACTCAGGGGCATTACGGACCCTGATACATCCCTCCAAACTGCCAGAAAATTCAGAGTCACCTGATTACACAGTAGTGAAAGCAGCTAATGGACAGCTGTATCAGGAGCCCCTCTCCCATAATATTGTAATAACTGATCCTGTTTCAGGATTGACCCAGAAAAGCAAAATTGTTGTTTCTGCAAAATGCCCAGTAAACCTCTTCGGCAGAGACCTTATGCAGCTATTTGGTGTAGCAGTAGTTCTGACTATGCAGGGTATGGAAGCACAGCAACAAATTGATACCTTTGCAGTGCAATCGGAGGGCAAAATGTTTTATTGGTACAGCCAGGACTTGGATACGACTGGTCCAGGGGCAGTAACCGAAGAGTTGATGAACATAGCCATCAGCAAGTTCCCCTCCCTTGACATTGATAAACAACATTTGTTGCACTGTACTCTGTATTATTGTAACACACCAGGACCTGATAAGGAATATGAGCAAGAATTGTTTAGAAATCATGCAAACAGTTTGATATTACGTAATCTGTACTGGGACATGAAAGGTTACAGTGTAGCCAGCTGTTCATTGCCCCAGGAGTTCTTTGCACTCTATAAATCTAATCGATTACCACATGTTAGCTTAACTAAGGACAAGAATGTAAAATGGGTAGACGTAGGAGAAAAAGTCACGAGATGGGAAAAGCAGACAGAGTTAGAACTGTCAGAACAGGGAATACAAACGCAGAAGTTGAATTGGATAACTCAGACCCACCCAGCCGTACACTTGCAGTCTAGCAAGGACAGCTGATTAGCACTCCTATTAAAGGAGGAAGAGAATGCCTTACAGAATATACCAGAAACTCTTTGGTCAACAGGAAAGTCAGATGTAGGACTTATTCGTACAGTGGGACCAGTTATTATCACGCCGAAGTCAGCATTTAGACCACAGAAAAGACAGTATCCCTTAAGAAAAGATGCAGAGGTAGGAATCAAACCTATTATAGCAGCTTTACTTAAGGAAGGGGTGCTGGTGGAATCTCCTGATTCACCATGTAACACACCCTTATTTCCTGTTAGGAAAGCGAATGGAGAGTGGCGTATGGTCCAAGATTTACAAGCTGTAAATGACGCAGTAATACCAAGGGCACCTACGGTGCCAGACCCACACACTCTGTTGAACGATTTAAAACCTCAACAGAAATATTTTTCTGTGGTAGATATCAGCAATGCGTTCTTTTCTATACCAATACACCCTGACAGCCAATATTGGTTTGCATTCACATTTCAGGGGAAAAGGTATACAGATACGCGACTACCACAAGGGATATTGTGAAAGTCCGACAATATTCTCACAAGAAATGGCAAGCAACTTGGCAGGATTTACCCCACCAAGAGGCAGTCAGATTCTACTTTATGTTGATGATATCCTGCTGGCGGCCCCCACCCAGCAAGATTGCAAAGAAGATACCATAGCACTATTACAATTTTTAGCCACTGAGGGACATAAAGTAAACAAAAATAAATTGCAGCTTTGGAGAAAACAAGTTAAATACCTAGGATATGTAATATCCAAAGAGGGTAGGACATTAGATGAGGACAGAAAAGTAGCGATTTTACAAGCACCAAAACCTACTACCAAGAAGGAAACTATGTCCTTCCTGGGTATGACTAATTTTTGCCGGAGCTGGATTCCAAACTACGCCTTGGAATCAGCACCGCTGACTAACCTGATATATAAAAAGTCTATGGCAGCACAGGATTTGTTACAATGGACACCAGAAGCAGAATCTGCTTTCTGCAAACTGAAACAGTTAATAGTGTCCTCATTAGTTTTAGGATTACCAAACTATCATAAACGTTTTTTCCAAACTGTAGATTGTAAGCAAGGTTATATGACATCAGTGTTAACACAGCAGCATGGGGACAAGCAATGCCCTATTGCTTATTGCTCATCACAACTAGACCCAGTGGCACAGTCTTTACCCCACTGTGTACAAGCAATAGTTGCAGTTGCAATGGCTGTACAGGCTTCGGCCTCAGTAGTTTTTTTCCACCCTCTCACATTGAGGGTGCCTCATGCAGTCATGATTATTTTACTGCAAGAGAAGGTAGCATATCTTTCCCCTGCTAGGCATCATTCCTGCATGATTATATTGTTGAGTCAACCTCATATGACAACTGAACGATGCATGACTTTGAACCCTTCTACCTTGCTCCCAACCCCTGCAGATGGCACACCACACAGCTGCCTGCAGGTGATTGAGCAAAAGACACTGCCTAGAAAAGATCTCATGGATGTCCCCTTGGATGATGCCAAGGTGACATACTACGTGGATGGCTCGTGCAAAAGGGGTCCTGCAAGACAGAACCTAGTAGGATATGCAGTAGTTTCTGAAACTGAGATTATAGAAGTGAAACCCTTACCACACAATTTATCTGCACAGGCAGCAAAATTGATTGCCTTGACATGGGCATGTACCTTAGCAAAGGGTAAATGTGTGAACATTTTTACTGACAGCCAGTATGCTTTCTCTACTGTACATGTTTTTGCGCAACAGTGGAAAAATCGAGGAATGATAACATCTACTGGCAAACCAATCAATCATGCACAATTTATTTTAGATCTTTTAGAATCTATTCAGTTACCTCAGAAAGTAGCTATTTGTAAATGCACAGTTCATACCAAGCAACAGGATAGGATTTCAAAAGGTAATGCGATAGCTGATACAGCTGCACAGCAGGTAGCTTCAGAAGTATTTCTTTTGAATGAGGAATTACAACCCTCTGAGATTTTAGACTTAGAAATGTTAAAGACAATGCAGACACTTACTATGCAGGCTGAAAAACAAAGATGGGTAAAACGAGGAGCAATTCTCATAAAGGGGCTGTACATCTCTAAAGAGGGGAAACCAATATTACCGTCTAATTTGTTTAGATATGCAGCTTTGTTGAGCCATGGGCAATGCCATGTCTCAACAGGGGGGATGGTACAGCTGGTGAACCGAGTGTTCACGACATATGGATTCTTAAATTACTCTAAAAAATTTTGTTTAATGTGCCACGTTTGTAATAAACATCATGCACAAGGGGCGTTAAAGCCCAAGCAAGGGAGTTTCCCTACACCACCGTATCCGTTTCATACTATCTGTATGGATTTCATAGAATTGAACAAATGTGAAAATAAGAAGTATTGTCTTGTCATTGTAGATATGTTTTCCAGATGGGTGGAAGCCTTTCAGACTAAAAATCCAGATGCGGCTACCGTAGCAAAACTTCTCGTTAAAGAAATCATCCCTAGATTTGACATTGCGGAAAAGATCTACAGTGACAACGGTACACACTTTGTAAACCAAACCATACAACAGTTAAGTAAACATTTTGGTATTTCTTTAAAAAATCATTGTGCATATCACCCGCAATCTGCAGGGTTAATAGAGAGGCATAATGGGATTTTAAAGAGTAAGCTAAGGAAGTTAATAGTAGAAACACAGAGAAATTGGGTGTACTGTCGGCCCCTGGCACTGTTGAGCATGAGAACTGTTCCAAATGCAAAAGGATTGACTCCTTTTGAAAAACTATTTGGAAGGGCTTATTATATACCTCAGTGGAAACCTCTCATGCCCGCAGACCAGGAAGCCGACTGTACACTAGCAGAGTATATCAGAAATTTGTTGAATTCTAAACATCTGTTGCAGTCAAATTCTGTTTCAGATAAAGAACAAACCAGACCATCAGAAGTGGCAGTGGCACCAGGTACCTGGATCTGGGTGAAAACAATAAAGAAGAAGAATTGGGCATCACCAAAGTGGGAAGGTCCATATCAAGTGCTTCTGTCGACACCCACTGCAGTCAAGATCGCAGAGCGTGCCTCGTGGGCCCACCTGACGCAATGCAAACTAGTTAAGAACTTTGAACTGGACAAAAATCTTGTCACATGTCAAGAGCAAAAATGGTAGAATCCAGAACAAACAGGAATGTAGAACAACCATTTCCTCAGAAGTATTGCATAATCATCCTGTTAACTGTACTAGTGACAATAATCTTTTTGTTGTGGCCATTCCTTTTTCCAGCCACACAAACTGAACTGAATAAATGTGAAGCGTTACTCATAGACTGGCACCCAAACTTCAACACTTACCAGGCAATTAAATATGTGTATGCTGAGACTTTCAAGGTTTCGAATTGCTGGATTTGCACAGCTTTGCCGACAGCATACAGGGGATTATTAATGACTGCAGTCCCCCTAGGGGTCAACGAGACCTGGGAAAACTTGACTTATAATACCTCAACCATTACATCACAAGATAAAATAGCATTGCACTTGTCTGTTCCACAAAAGGGAACTGTGTGTTTTTATGAAAATGATACTGTTCAGGTGGGTTGGAGCAATTGAAATGTGACTGTTCCTTATAAATGTTACACTAAAGCTAACAATGCAGGTTCTTGTTGTAATACAAACTATGATCCATTTCTTGAATTGATGCACAAAACAATTGATGAAGTAAAACATAATTCTGTTCTTTATAAACAACTGTCTATAATTGATAGAAAAATGTTTCATGCAGGGCGAGTGTATATTCATAGCAAAGTTACTACTAAAGTAGAGGACTGTTATTTTGTGTGTGGCAGAAAAGCATACAAATGGTTATCTGAGAATTGGTCCGGCAGTTGTTTTTTGGGCTACCTGGTTCCGGCCATACGACACACTTCAGTTTTACCTCGAGGAAAAATTCGGAATGTCCGAGAGGTCGTCAAGAAACCCATCAAGAAACCTGAAAATCCAGTGGGCCAAATCGATGCGTGCTGGAAAAAACATCATTCTATAGGCAATAAACTGACACACATGGGCTTGAGTGACAAGTGTTATATCATGGGCAGGCATATCACCAACATATGGAGCAGTGAAATCGATCTGGGAGCTGAGAAAACTGTCTAAACTTCTTGAAGTAATGAGCAATGCAACTTTTTCCGCTCTCGAATTGGTGACTGATGAACTGAATGCCATGAGAACTGTAGTGCTCAAAACCGCATGGCTCTCGACTTCACCCTAGTGACGAGAGACGGTACTTGCGCTTTAATCCAGAAGGAGTGCTGTTCGTATATTCCTGACCATAAACACGAGATAGACAATCATCTTGAGGTAATTCAGCAAGTGTCGGCCCTGACCAAACCAGGACCAAACCCACTGACAGACTTTTTCCAGAAATGGTTTAGGGGGTGGGGTACCATCCTAATGAACATCCTGATTGCCATTTGTGTAGGAATGCTCCTATTGGGAGTATGTGTTTGCTGTGGCATCCCCTGCATGAAAAGACTGATTAAAGACTTTATAGACATGTCAGTTTCTGAAACCTTATATCAAAGTGCTGAGTTTGAAGAACTATTGAAAAACTGAAATGCTTTCATAAGTTTAAACTGAATGACTCTCTTAACTGCAAATCCTGAGTAGGAAGAGATTAGGAGAAGAAAACACTGTTTATGCTTATTTTGAAAGTAGAATAAAAGTATTAAAAGGGGGAAATGTCAGAAAAATATGCATTAGTGTATGTATTAGTAATATGCTTAGTGCATTTAAGGCTTGAAAAGGGTTAACACATTTATTCTATTTCACACTGCATAAAATCTGTACGAATTGCAGAAGCTTTCTAACCTTGTATTGTCATGAAATCTGCGCAGCTATTGCTTATGCTTTGGAAATTTACAGGAAAGCAGATAAGTTCTGCTTGTGTCAGGAAAGTAATGAATAGATGTATTAATGTTATGAGACTTAGACAAGGAGTTCCGCTTGTGCTGTGAGAAAGCACACAGCTGCAGAAGCTATAGATAATCAGAACAAAGACTGCTTGAAAATATGAACTGCAATCAGCATTTGCTTGTGTCTAAGTTAGAAAAGTACCTTGAAATGTAACACATGTATTAGAACTACACAACAGAAGCTTGTAACGGGCTAAGGCCCACCAAGGCCAGGTTGTTTTTCTCAGAATGTTTTTCATAAATCCAGTCATGTCAGCAGAAAATCTGAGTAACATCTGCTGTAGAACCATACTGAAAGTTGTGTTTGATTACGTCAGCCACAGAAGGCAATGTCTTGTAGAACAGTATAAGAATAGCATACTTCCTGCTAGTAGTTAGGCAAAATCCTGTATTTGCATGTTTTTGTCTCCTTGCAGCAAGTTATTAAATGTGCCTTATCTGAACCTTACGTGTATTGGTCTTTGAAGTTTTTTCCTTTGACACTAATGAAATAGGGAAATGCCATCTGTGAGTTTGTATACACTGTTGACTTGAATGCCTTACCTTTAAGCACACGTACTAAACAAAAAGACAACTGCCAAATACATTTAGGTAAATGCTATTATTAGGAGAATGCATAGCTTTATAATAAAACTGCATACCTTTGTGACATTTCCAAATGACAGTATTGTTAGTGAACTTTGTATTGTTCATGCATCTGTGTTTATATTGAGAATCTCAGGCAACACAGGAACACAGCAATCTAATAAAAAAATGATTCTAAATTGATCATAGCATTTCTGATTCAGATGTTCCAGTAATTACATATGGCATGTAAGCATTTATTGAATTGTTTTGAAGCCATTATCACATTCACGGCTCCAGAAAATTCATTTTATATGTTGGCACATGAGATGAAGCAGGCAGTCCTACTCTGAAAGGCATGGTCACATAAGTCATCTGCAAGGACCTGAGTTTCCTGGCCCTGAATCCACCTCAGTCAATGTTTTCACTTCTGGCTTATGTGTAGTATTGCCTTGCAGAGGCCACAGGATTCCATGCCATCAGTTTGCAGGATCATGGATCTGTAGGTTTATTGGTCAGTATGTGAACCATTTCTGGGCAGGGCTGTGAACCCCTGACCCTGACTTTGGTATTTGTGCTACTTAGTCAAATATATTTCTCAATTTTGTGTATCCAGTTTGTAAATCAGGTTTATAACAGACCTCCAAGATGCCCCGAAATTTCTATATAAACCTTGCCACTAAATAATTTTCCACATAGTTTCTATAAATAAATTCATTTGTTTTCTATTTTCTCATTAACAGGATGAAGATAACATGCAAAAAGATTATAAATGTGTCCAATTTACATGCAATATAAACAGACATACAGTATCTTTCTAGAATCTTTGCTAAGTGAGCTTTCTGGTAGCTGTGATTCATAACTCTAGGTTTATTACTGTTTGGCATTATGTGTTCCACTTATAACTTAATTTCTGATTATTTATTTATTTATTTATTTATTTATTTATTTAACTACTTATTTATACATATGTCCCTTTGTCGATCAAGTGGGTGGCCTGATCCAAAGCTCCTTTGCAACCATGTCTTGAACTCCAAAGGCATAAATTACAACTGTAACAGTGTAATAGCTAACAGCTACAAACAAAGAGATCATGAACAATACATCTGAGTACAGAGCAATAAACTTATTGGTGTTGTTGTCAAAACCTGATAGTTTGGTCACCACTTTTTAATAGCGCAAGGGACCAGGTAGTTCTTAAAACAAGGTCTTTGTCTTGAGTGGAGATAAATCTTACAATAATAGATCTTGAATGGCAATTTTTACTGGATACAGAAGCTGTAGATAAAGACCTGTGTGCCCTTTCTATCCCAAAGGATAGTGCTTTAGGTAGGTTTAGGATTTTAGGAATCCAAGAAGTCAGGAAATTAATCATATTATCCTCATCTGCTCTAGGATGCCATAGATCCTTATGTTTTTTCTCCTGGTTCTATTCTCAATGTTGTCTTTTTAATGAGTCTGGTGCTTTCTTGAAGAAGAAAGTCTATGTTTTTCTCTCTTTCTGTTAACCTGTAGTCTATATCTGTTACAGAATCTTCCAAAGCAGCAATCTGGGCAGTTTGTTGTTTAAGGACTTCATTTAATAAGGTTATTTGTTTGGTGAAATCTTCTTTTATATTGTCCACTTTTAAGTTTAATTTGTCGTTTTTACTCACCAAGTGTTGAACTATAGTAAGGATTGCCTGTATTTCTTTCTGGAGTTTTTGCTGAGAAAATGTAGAGATGCTCATCTTCCTTTGTGAATGTGTAATGATATTGAAAATTCAGTAGATCACCTATTACATAATCTAGATATATTTGCAAACATCTCTGGTCTAAAATTCAATCACAACAAAACTCATCACTTCTAGTGAATAAAAATGTTAGTGTGAAACTTAGATCAAAAAGAAACATAAATTGGGAGAGAATGCATATTAAATATCTAGGTATCATTATTGAATCTAATTATAAAAAAATCACTCACATCTAATTACCAACAACTTATAAACTCAATTACTAGTCTAACAAACAGTTGGAACAGACTCTTGTTCACATTTGAAGACAGGATAACTTTAATCAGAATGATGCTGTTACCTAAAATCTTATTCATTGATCAAGCTCTAATAATTCCCCCACCTGTCATAATTAAACAGAAAATTAATAATGTATTGCTTAACTTCCTTTGGTATCCCCCCCAAAAAAAACAAGAATTTCTCTTCTCTGGCAGACCACAAGCTGGGATGAAGGAGGTATAGGGCTTCCAATTATTGATTCTTATTTAAATTCCACATTTATTAACACAGTGTTGCTTTGGAATAATACTTTTTATACATCACATTGGAAATCAATACCTGAAACCTTGCTTCTAAATAGTAATAGGAAATTGCTTGAACCATATATTCAAATACATACAGACATCTTTATATGGATTTTAAAAATATACATTCAAAGTGAAAGGAAAAAACTTGTTCTCACACCTCTTATAAACCAAATAGTGTTGCTGTTTAAACAGCTTATGTTTTCAAATCAATTAATTAAGAATTTAATAATTATGTTTCATACTGCTTACACAAATGAATGTTTGATATCTTTTGATACTCAGAAAATGTTAGAATTTAAAAAGGGTGACCTATTATATTTGAATCAATTTCTCTCAGCTAATAAAATAAATTCTGCAGACTATTTGATCAGCGGATATAGTTTGCAAAATTGCAATTGGCTGGACATCCAAACTACTAAGGATTTTATACATACTAAGTTTGTACCTTCATTACAGGCATACAATAAGAGTCACTTAAAAATCTTGGATTTTATCTCAACAATTATTAATAGCTCACCCAGGAATACTTCATACATATCTATTATTTATAAAATTCTCAGAAATGATTTTAGCAAAACAGATGTTTCTTTTTGGAATTATTCAAGTGAAGTTAATAGACAAGTATTGCCAGAAAAAGATAAAAAAAAAAAAACCCTTTGTTTACAGTCGGTGAAGGAATCCACATCTTCCCTCTTTCGGCATATATATATATATATACATGGGAATTTTTACATAGATGTTTCTTCACTCCACATAGACTAGCAATAATGTACAAGAAAGATGAAATGAAATACTGGAGATGTGGACACCCCAGTGCCGACTGGATATATATGATTGTTAATTGCAAAATAATTACCCCATTTTGGTTAGGCTTTAAATATCTTTGTAAAGCTCTATGGAATGACAACTGTACAATTTCTGACTCCCTTATCCATTTCAATATTCCTGTTCCTGAAGTTATTCCTAAAAAGCAAACATTTTTACAATGGTCTATCCTCTCTATAGCAAGGAAAATTGTTACTAAAAATTGGAAATCCAAATCTACACCTGTTTTTAAAGCTGAGTTTATTAATCTTGTGAAATACATTTGTAAAAACAAGACTGTTACTATAAAAGCAAGGACTAACAACCCAACCCATCATTTAATTGCTTGGACAAAATTGTCTAATCTGTTAGAGAAATATTACATGTTCTTCTATGTATATTGCTTTTTTAGTTGTTATGGACATTCACTGCATATAATTTATTTGTTTTTTTTCTTGTTACTATACTGTTTAGTTATTGTGTTATAAAATGAATAAAATCATTTTGGAAAATAAAATAAACTTATTTGGACATAGCTGCAAATTACAGCTCTAGCGATGAAAGAGTTAAGAACAGTAAAATGCTAAAATAAGAGAAAATGACCCTAATTTGTTCATGGCAGCACAAAATTAATGGACTGCAGTCAGCAAAAAGGTCATTGACCAAAAGTAGCCATGAATGTTCAGCACAGAACAAATACAGGAGAACCTAAATGGTTTACTATGAAAATTGCGAAAAGCAAAACAATTTCCGTTCGCAATTTCGAAGTAACTCTTTGAAAAAGGAATCTCGACCATGTTACAATGCTGACTCAGCTGATTGACTCATCAGAGTCGACATTGTCTTCAAAAACTTCACTTGATATCTGCATTGGAGCTCATGTAAATGAAACTCCTATACAACATATCATGTTTTTGCAGGGGGACAAGCCCCCCCTGAGCCCCCCCATGGGGGCTGTGCCCCACACCCCCCTACTAACAATATATTCCAACTCCGAGATCACACTACAGTGGAGATATGGACGAATTTCCAAACCTCACTGTACTGCAATCTCCATATAGTTTGTCGAACACACTTATGCAAATGCACTACTGCATTCGTATAAGTGTGTTCCATTTGCAATACACTTAACATTTTGTGAACAACAATATGACTTTCAGCATAATATGTGCTGTCAGATTGTCATTTTCACAAATGATAATAAATCAACCTAAACAACTACTTCACGATTTAAAGAAAGCGTGTTGTATTACTAAGCAATAAGCTATTAATATAAGAAGGCAATGAGGAAGGTAGTAAGATATCAGGTTAATAAGTGTCAGATGTCATCATTAAGCAGGTGGGTGTTTTACAGATGGACAAAGAGTGTGAGTTCCTCTCCTTGTTCAAATAATTTCTAAATTAAAACCAGTGCTACTGTATATTTAACTTAAGCAAAATGATGTTCCATCATTACATTTATATGGTAATGTTCTTCACAGAGTTGGTTTCATATGTTTATAATTTTCAGTAACAGATTTTCAGATCTTCACTTTCGGTAAAAAATATCTCAGTTTTTTTAAGTTTTCAGTAATTCCTCAGCATTGTAGTATAATGATACTTTAAGAAACTGAATAATCTTTTTTCAAAAAAGTCTGAAAGTTATTTAATCAGTGAGAGTTATCTGTAACATGTGAAAAAGAAATGCTGAATTTGAAACTTAAATGTGTATTTTAAGTTGAACTCCTGCAGCTGTAATGTGTTTTGTTAGGTGTGCTAAGGTGAATTTGATGTAAAAAAGGATTTTTTTAATCCATCCTTGCATCCGCAATTCCTTTTTCCCATTTTTTGACATGGGGTCAGGGTGTCACTTCAACAGTGACAAGCATCTAGAGCCATGGTTTACACCACAGGTTGGCTAGCCTTGCCACTGTACTTCTTCTACACCACATACTCATGCACACTCACACCTCTGGCCACTTTAGAGTGTCCAGTCCATCTACTGCATGTCTTTGGAATGTGGGAGGAAACTGGAGCATCCAGAGGAAACCTATGCGAACACAGGGATGATATGCAGACTTCGCACAGAAAGCACCTCAGTCAATAATCAAACTGGGGAACCTCTTGCTGTGAAGTGAAAACACTATCCACAGCATCACTGTGCTGCCCCTGGAATCAGTTTTAGCACACAATGAAACTATGATATGCCAGCATTAAGTACATGACATAATGTTTGATGGCTTACTTTATAGTCATACAAATACCTCACACCTACTTCCTGTGTCATATCAGCTTGGGTAAGAGCTCCGCTGCACAATTTCCAGATGAATGAAAATGCATTATTCAGCCATTGCATATTTGTGTTAACTGGTATTAGGAGGACAAGCAGTTGGCAGTGAGGTGTGCTTTCATTAAGTTTATTAAAACTGTGCCTGTGATCCCAACAGGAGGCTGGTCTTTTGCCTTCAAAGTATAATATAATAATATATATAATATAATACACTTGCTGGCAGTGTCTTCTTCTAAACTTATTACTAGTGGGAGACAGAATGAACACATCAGTATTATTTACTGTGGCCTTTATCAGCAGAGAATGCATAATATAGTGAGTATATAGACAAGATGCATTTTAATTATTGTAAAATCATAGTTGCATTTTCAAAATGAAATTTGTTTTCTAATTTCAGGTATTAAATGCTTGTTGAATGATTGCAAACCAGTATTCTGGTAGTGTGCTGAGAAGTAATGGCACGGGAAGGACTGGGTTCTTCACAATACCATTTATTGTGGATTTGGCAGGGATGGGATGTATAAAGCAGGGTATATAGAAGGCAGGATGTATTAATGTGGCAGCTGAGTGACTATAAACTTCATTATGCAGTACTTCCCTTTCAAGACTGGGATGACAATTGATTTTTGTTACATAACCAACCAGGTAAATGGATTTCTTGGTACATCACTGGCTGTCACTGCTATGATGAGAACAACTACACTTTATGGGTGCAGCAGTTGTGTTCCAGCCGGTGTACACTGTGTTTAGGTTGTTAGGCTGACAAAAGCCAAGGTAGGTGCACCTGATGGGCTGATCCTGACTGACACTGCACTGTTATAGTACCCCATAGTTGTGGTACTTACCCTTCCATGTAATGCACAAAGTTGTGTAATCATCCCAGGAAATTGCTATACCATTTTGAAAAAAAATTAGCTTTTCATTTCCAAACCAGTAAGGTCCCTCAGCTGAATTAACATTTATTGTAAGACCACACTGTATAAGAGTGAATTAATCAAATTAATCAATAAAAAGTGTCAGATGATAGTCATACATTTTATTTGCTGGTGATGTATATAAAGCTTACAAAGAGAGAACTCCTTGCTTTTAGAGCTCTTTCATAGAACACCAGATCTTAAGAATGGTAACTCATGAGTACCCCCAAGAAAGCAGATCCACATTACTAGCTTTATGACACATTTATTTTATTGTTCTCATTGCTTAATTATGACCTACCTTTATTCCCATTTTAGCGCAGCTGTATAACAGAGTAAGTATGCTGCATTCCTTTAAACCATACCCGACTGTTTTACATACATAACACATCTGATTTGTAAGAGCACAGGGTGCTGTCAAGGTAAAGCACTGTAATTGCAGAGAAATAAGTCCTTGTGAAGATAGGGAAGGATACTTCTAGTCGTATAGGGTGACAGTTCCATGTGTGAAAGGTTTGTTGGCAGTTTGAAATTGGGAAAAATATGTAGTCTTTAGTAAACTATAACAACAGCCATGTAGCATGATTATGAATTATTGTACAAAAACACAGATATTCTGATTACTCAAGTTTCCCAGGGATACATGACATATCACTGACCCTGGAGAAAAGACAGTTGCAGAGCAGAGCCTAACATTCTCTCTGCTAACTCACCTCTTACTATGTCACTGGGTCTCTTGCTCTGACGATACCTAACATCAAGTTTGATTCACTAGCTGTCTGATTAGAGAAATTCGTACAAGGAACATTACAATGGCAGACTATACTTTTGTTGCTTTTTTAGTTCATTGTTTCATTTGTTTGAAATGCAATTCCTCCAACCATCCAGATTAACTTGACAACTAATTGTTATCTCATGAAACCATAAAATATTCTCAGAGGTTCAATCTTAAAAGCAGCCTGTAATGAGCAAGAAAACTCACAAGGTGGTGAACCAGAGCAGGCCTGCTGACTGCATTTCATCAGAGTGCTCACTCTAGGACTCTGAGTAGCAATGGGAGTTATATGACAGAAACGTGTAAATATGCAACAATACACAATTCTTTCGTTTTCATTACATCTGCTAAAGTGTGTAACTGTGTGACATGCTAGCTGTTATAAAAAAGCAGTACAGAACAAAGTACGTACTGTACAGAGTTTCATTTGCACTGTCAGTGTTATTAAAACAAGTTTTGTGTGTGTGTGTGTGTGTGTGTGTGTGTGTGTGTGTGTGTGTGTGTGTGTGTGTGTGTGTGTGTGTGTGTGTGTGTGCGTGTGTATGTGTTAAATGACTACACAATGACTACACTTTTCTATTTTCTTGTAGTAATGATGAAAACTATGGGAAAGTCGTACTTAACCACTACAAGAATGGAGATGAAACAGACAGGTAATAAAACATATCTAATTTACAAAGTGTGTACAATCCATATACAGCAAGTCTTGCAAGTTATGAAGCTTTTAGAAATCGTGTAGAGACAAATGTCTTAAAAAACATAATTTTGTTGTTTGCTAATTAGGATATTAGCACATCATTACATAAAATAGACATGCATTGATATATGATATAGAAATATTTTATGTCTCTTTAGAAATTATTCTGGGATTCTGTATAAAATTAAGTTTGGTGCACACATACTTTATTATTAATACAGCTGAATTACACATAAATCAAGATCGATGTTTCTCAAAAGTTAATTGCCTAACAGTCATTTTTATAATTGAACAACAAACCAGGAACCTGCTTAATGTTGATATCCATGACTGCACACCAAGAATTTCAGCATCCCAGCAAGCAGTGCAACTTGTACCAAGCTAATAATCTGAGATAGCTGTCAAGTACCAGACAAGTTCAAATCAAAATTATTTTGGCAAGCAAAGCATACATTTATAAGAACAAAATTAACAGACATAAAACTAACACATAAAATCACGGAAATGTTTTGTAAGTGGGTAGCACATTATCAAAAATATTAAAAATAACTTAATTAATAATGAGTAGAACTCTAAAACCTGCTTTAAAAAGATTGGGTTTTGCATACCAAAACATTTCTGTTAGACCATACGATTTATGAAAATGATTGGTTTATGGACCTCTTAAACTCTTGGTATAAACCACAATATGAATAGCTGTTCATCCCAAATATTCCAAACAACACTCTAGCTTTATCAGTGACTGCTTATTATTTGAGTACAGGGATGTAGACAGATGAGAGGGCACCATTAGCTTTCTGATGTAGATGGGACCCATGTTATATGGGGCAAGATATGTGAATATCAAAATCTTGTGCTTGCATCTGCTAAGCATTGGCAGCCATTATAGTTAATACATCACAGGCATTATATGGAAATCAGGCAACACAAACGATAGTTCCAGGAAGCACAAATGTCACCAATAACCAAATCCAATGCAGAAAATGGCCAATTGAAAAACCTCCACTTTATTTAGAAACAAGCACAGTCAAATAATAAAATAATTGAGCGCTTTCATCATAAATAATGACTTAGTTGGAACTAAAAACCATACTGCCATTCCAAAAAGCTATTTATACTTTAGTACAGATTATGACTGGCTGAAAAGTTAATAGATCAATTAAGCAATGAATCAATGAATCTCTTAAAAACACAGTTTAAGCAAAAGACAGTCTTTTTCTTCTTTTTCTTTCGGCTGCTCCCATTAGGGGTTGCCACAGCAGATCAACTGTTTCCATTTCTTCCTGTCCTCTGCATCTTGCTCTGTCACACCAACCACCTGCATGTCCTCTCTCACTACATCCATAAACCTTATCTTAGACCTTTCTCTTTTCCTGTTACCTGGCAGCTTCATCCTTAGCATCTTTTTCCCAATATACTCTGCATCCCTCATCAGCACATGTCCAAACCAATGTAACCTTGCCTCCCTGGCTTTGTCTCCAAACCTTCCAACCTGGGCTGACCCTCTAATATACTTATTCCTAATCCTGTCCATCCTCGTCACACCCAGTGCAAATCTTAACATCTTCAACTCTGCCACGTCAAGCTCTGACTCCTGCCTTTTTGTCAATGCCACTGTCTCCAACCCATATAACATAGCTGGTCTCACTACCCTCTTGTAGACCTTCCCTTTCACTCTTCCTGGTACTCGTCTGTCACAAATCACTCCTGACACTCTTCTCCACCCTCTCCATACTGCCTGTACTCTCTTCTTCACCTCTCTTCCACATTCACCATTACTCTGAACTGTTGATCCCAAGTACTTAAACTCATTCACCTTCACCACCTCTACTCCCTGCATTCTCACCATTCCTCTATCCTCCCTCTCATTCACACACATATATTCTGTCTTAGTCCTGCTAACCTTCATTCCTCTTCTCTCTAGAGCATATCTCCACCTCTCCAGGGTCTCCTCCACCTGTTCCCTACACTCACTTCAGATCCCAATGTCATCTGCAAACATCATAGTCCACGGGGACTCCTGTCTGATCTTGTCTGTCAACCTGTCCATCACCATTGCAAATAAGAAAGGGCTCAGAGCTGATCCTTGATGTAATCCCACCTCCACCTTAAATGCATCCATCACTCCCACCGCAGACCTCACCGCTGTCACACTACCCACGTACATATCCTGTACCACTCTTACATACTTCTCTGACACTCCCGACTTCCTCATACAATACCACAACTCCTCTCTAGGCACCCTGTCATATGCTTTCTCTAAATCCACAAAGACACAATGCAACTCCTTCTGACCTTCTCTGTACTTCTCCATCAACACTCTCAGAGCAAACATCGCATCTGTAGTGCTCTTTCCTGGCATGAAACCATACTGCTGATCACTAATCATCACCTCCCTTCTTAACCTAGCTTCCACTACTCTTTCCCATATCTAATAACTAATCAGGATATCTATAACATTTTGGGTGATCAGCCATTCTTTACTACAAAAGTAGGACTGAATCTTAAAAAACTGGTAGAAACATCTAGAATATAGAGGGAACATGATAATGGTAAAAGTACTAGATGTTGTGGTTGTTGTCCCCAGTGTGGGTATATTTTTAGGGAAACTGGTATTTTATTGAATGATAGACCCAGGACAAACATTACCTTTAGGAATGGAAATTGTAATTCCCACAGGATAGTATATTTAGCAATATGTGACACATGTCCAGCATATTACGTCAGAAAGACGGAGAGATCCTTCAGACATAGGATTTATGAACATATGTATGATTTAAAAAAACAAAAAGGAAACCAATACATTGTATAGGCATTCGGTGAATTGAACAAATTTTCATGGTTTTAAATTTGGTATAATAGACAGTGTACACATTGAACCTGGGGGGGGGGGGAGATTGGAAGAATCATCTTAGTAAAAAGGAACTTTTATGGCAACTTAGGCTTGCTGACAAAATCTTCCCTTTACAAACCGGAGGACTGAAAGGTAAAAATCCATGGCTAATGACAAACCTCTACCAGGAAATAAATGCTAAAAATCCAGCATGCCATGATTGAGGAAAAAGATCCCAACAATCTAACCAAGTATGCAAAATGCCCACAGTTGAAAAAATGTACTTGAAGTAACCCAACCACACTAAAGTGGAATACAGCAGGACTGCTCAAACAACCTATCTTGGACAATCAGAATTTCTCTCTAAGGTTATAGCTTTAACTGTATTACTCTGTGATTGTTAACATTAATGTTTACATTGCCAACCCATCTTTTGCATCTACCAGGACATTTGCAAAAAAAACCCTCAATGTACATCTGGTATATTCTTGTACCATTTACTTTTTTACCTGCTATTTTAAATTAAAGTTTTCACTAAAAAACAACTTAAACAGATACTGTCAAGTCTGCATACTCTCTATAATCCAAGTCTGCATACTCACTATAATCCAAGCCTTCATATTCACTATAATCCAAGTCTGCATACTCACTAGAATCCAAGCCTTCATATTTACTATAATCCAAATCTGCATACTCACTAGAATCCAAGCCTTCATATTCACTATAATCCAAGTCTGCATACTCACTATAATCCAAGCCTTTATATTCACTATAATCCAAGTGTGCACACTCACTATAATCCAAGTCTGCATACTCAGTGTAATCCAAGCCTTCATATTCACTATAATCCAAGTCTGCATACTTGGTATAATCCAAGCTTTCATATTCATTATAATCCAAGTCTGCATACTCACTATAATCGAAGTCTGCATACTAAACACCCACCCACTAAAGCTGGGCAGTGAAATCTTATGTGAGCCACTGACACGTACTTTCAGTCTTATACTTACTACACAGATAATTTTTTTAATCTTTTAAGCATACCACAATTTACCTACTGCCAAAACAGCAAGTATTTTTTTTTATTGTTCCATCTCTAAAATTGACCCCCTAGCAAAAATCCTGGAAAAATACTTTACAAATTTTAGATTACATTAAAATATGACATCCTTAGGGATAAACAATACGGATTCTGACTGAAATTTAATGCATTAACAACCACTTACTATGTAACAAAGGAAATTTTCACAAACATAGAAAAAGATAATCTAAGGGATGCAATTCTTATAAACTTAAAAAGGGCATTTAAAACAGTCAGTCATATGATTCTGCTTACAAAAATGTGGCTTTGCAAATGAAGTTTGTAATTGCTTTGCTGGCTACCTATCTATTAAAACATTTATTGTTTCAGCTAATAACCTGCAGAGTAACTATGCTGCCCTTAATATGGAAGTCCTGTGGAATACTGTTCTTAGCCCATTGCTATTTTCACGTTTATTAATTATATGCCAAGGGCATTACCTAACCTAAATATATAAAAAAAACCACTAGAAATTTGGTCTACTTTATAGAAATCGAAAATTCCTTACATCTTCTTCCAAACTCTCTTGAGCTCAGTCCCTCCTATTACCTTGTCTACTCTATGCTCTATGCTGCCCTATCCTTATTAATATTCAATCTACACTACTGTCCAAACTTGAACAAGCATACAATAAAACAGCCAGATTTGCCATTAACCTCCCTTACAATTCCCATCACTGTCTCGCCCTTAAGACACTTTGGTGGCCTGAATTCTGTCATCGGCTACTACTTCCTCAATTACATATCACACACTCCATTCTGAATAATTCCTCTTCCTGCCCCTCTCTTTCCAATCTAGTATCTTACTACACCCACCTCTGACACCTTTGCACAATTGACAAACACCTCCTTGATATCTACAAACCTAAAAAGAACATTGGAAAGTCCCTTTAAAAGCACTCAGTAGCACATGTCTGGAACACACGCCTGCTCAATCTAAAAAACATTTCCCAAAAGCACCTGTTTAAATGAGAACTAAAACACTATCTACAAAAGACTTGATCCTGCCCATGCCAAGCTCCCACATGACAACTATTTTACTTACTAATCTTCTATTCTATTTTGATATATCACCTCTTTTATGTCTTTTTTCTCTCTGTCATGTAATTTCATTTTTTTTACCCTCCTATATTAAAAATACGAAATGAACATTATTCTAATGCTATGACTCATATTTAAATACTGAGAGTACCTCTTGTATATTGTACCCTTTTGTAATGGTATCTTCATTGTGTTACAGAGTACTATGCTGTGAGCTGTATCTTATATCTTTATGTTATGTGCTGGTACATTACACCACTATGTATTTGTTTTATCTTTTGCATGACTGTGAATTGTCTGGAGCACTTCTTCTCAGGTTTCCACTGAAAATGGGCCCTTGGCTTAGTTGGACTAACCCGGTTAAGAAATGTCAAACGTCAAATAAATACAATAAATAAATTAATAAATAACATATTCACATAAATAAATATAACATGAATAATGGACAGCCAAGAATGGAACTCTGAGGGACCCTGCATTGCAGAGGTTAACTTGAGGAAATATTATCTCTCATGGTCATTTTCTATATGCGCAGAAGAAGATAATTGACAAGCTAATTAAGCCCCATGGAAAACAAATTACAGTGCGTTAGGCAGTTCAGGAAGTTTTCCATGAGCTATGTGTCAAATGATGCTGCAAGATCAAGGAGGGACAATATTGGATAACAACACTGATTTGCACTTCTAGGAGGACAGTGACAAATCAAATGACAGCCATCTCAGCTCTGCTGTGTCAGTACCTGAAACTAGAAGGAAATTGATTTAGGAGGTAATGAGGAGCTAAATATGGCCTAAGTTGTACCTAAACCTCATTCTCAGTGACATTCCCAGTAAAGGACAGGTTAAAGATGGACCTCTTATTTTCCTAAGCTAAACAGGTCCAGCAATGTTTTTTAGGGATAGGCATAACCAAGGCTTCATTTACATTAAATTAAAAAGCTGACATCTTTGAGTAGACATGATAATATGAAGGCTAAGAGGAGCAAGGAATAAAATCCTAGGCCTAAGACTTGATCCCTTGATAAATATGGTTTGATGTTAATAACATAAATACAAAGTAAATGCAACTCTGTATGGAAATTGCACAATCTCTCACTACTTCATCTAAGGAAAGCAGAAAGCTGCAAAAATATTTGAAGCCTCAACTACAGTATGCTTTTTTTTCCTTATCTATGCCTCAAACAAAAATCTCTAGGACTGAGATTATCTAATATGATCTGTCACTTTATTCTTTCATCCTTAACACAGCATCACTAGTTCACCCTCAAATGCACTGCCTGTCTTCCTACTCATGAAAATGTTGACCTCCTCTTAGCTACTTTAATACACAAAGCTCTCTGTAATACCACCCCTCCTGCACTCATTCCTAGATTATCTGTCAAAAATACTGCAGAACATTTATGATCCTCTGCAAGTAATGTAGCCATATTCTGTAAACCATCCAATAATGTAGCATCAGTTGAGCATGCATTTTCAGTTCTTGGTCCCAAAAGCTAAGGTAAAACAATAAGAAATGCCTATCATATTCTGAATTCAGGCGAAACCTATTAAAATTCTTACAAACAGGCAACCATTGTTGTCTCAGGCAAGCAACTGGTTGTAATTTATTGTGCAAACTTATACTTCATACCTGACACTACTGAACAATTAATTCATGCTTATAATATTCAGGTAGATAAAGTCGTTTATCAGTTATGTATATAGTGCATATGTGCATCTCTAATTTGCTCTCTCTGATACACTTTTCCATTTGTATGTCATTTGTTTTATTTAACTACTACTGCGGTGGTGGTGCTGCGGTAGCGTTGTCGCCTCACAGTAAGATGTTGTCCCGTTCGATTCTCAGCTAGAGCGTCTTCTGTGTAGAGACATGCGTGAATGGGCGTACCTTCGTTGAAGGTTGTGCATCAGGGCTGGCAACTTGCACGTAAAAATCTACTGCCAATCATTAGCGGACTGGAGTTCCACTGTGGCGACCCCTAACCGGGAAAAGCTGAAAGACTCAACTTGAATTATATAGCATATTTGACTCTAAATATGCAACTATAATGAATCTAAACATTTTGCAAGCTACAATCATTGTATACAATATTTAGCCAGCCTAATTTCATGCAGATGTTTCAATATTATGGTCAAGCTCTGTCTGAAATGATTCTTTTTGGATCAGTTGTTTAGGCCCACCTTTAGCCCACAGGTTGAAATGTACCTACTCTGCACAAATTCATAGCTACCAAGTATTCAGCATATGAGAACTTGCACCAACCATAGTCTGGTGAATCACACACTGAGATTCCTTACTCTAACCAGAAGAAGTACCCTGGGGATTTTCCTGTCTAGTGAGATCAGTCTTAGCTCCAAATAACATAGCAGTACACTGGTCGGATTACACATCCGGTACGCAGTCTGAAAGAGCTTTGCTGTTTATTTGAAGGAGGGCTGCTTCTCATGTCTAAGCTTGATGCCAAGAACATAGGTTCACCTCCACTGATAATGTAACAAAGAAATTAAGCTTCTGGTCAAGCCAAGGGTCCAATACCTCTAGAAAACCAGGGTAAATATACACTGCAACTAATTCATCTAGGCTGTGTTTGGTCACCTTATTCTAGGAAGACACTAACAGCTCTGGGTCATCAACACTGCTAATTCTGAGAATACAGTTAAGTAGATGAGCCAGGCTTTGTTCTGTTGTCATATCATTGACAGCCTCAAGATCAGTTGAGTAGTAGAAAAGAATCTGCATGAAAATGAACAAGCAGGTGGTCAGACCATGAGATGAATTCCACTTCCACCATTAAGTCGTAGGTGACGATATGCAAATTAAATGTAAACTGAAAGGACTGATGTTTATTATAGGCAGTAGTGGTAGTTTCCAAGACAGTACTTAGATCTCTCATAATAAAAAAGGAGCCTCTTGCTAGAATCACTTATTCATTATTAACTAAAATGTTCAAATCGTTCAAAATATATGAATATTACAATACTGAGTCAACAATGGAATCAGTGAATTCATGCTCAGATATTCTCAGATTACAGGAGTAATCATAAATGAAGAGGAATCTGGTTTGTTTCAAAACAACAGTATAGTCAGATAATTTGGTGCTTCATTAGGAATCTGTTTCAGCTGTAGTATGCATTTAAAACAAAGTGCAAATCCCCCCACTCCCACCCCATCTTAAACTATCTATGGCACTGCAACACAGAAGGAACTGGTGGAACTGTCAGTCAAAGTTGGAAAATAATCAAGCTCCATTACATAAGTTAGGTCTATTTCATGCAACAAGTTGGCTATAATTGAGGGTGTGTACTGGACAGACAGGATATTTGTTGACAGTGCCAGTGTTTGGTATTAGGGAGGAAATCCTACCTACAGGTCTATTATGTGAAAAGTTCTGTTTTTGGTAGTATTAGAGCAATGAAGAAATAAGGAATCCATTTCTGTTCAGGATAGCTTCTGTAAACCATCAAAGCTTCTGCAGCAGAATACAAAAGACAACCTTAATAGCGGGCCTATAAACAAGAAGATTGTGGCAATAGGCTCAGATTTAATGCATGACTTCCATGATTCTCACCAACAATCATGATCATTGACGAATTCCATGCTGTATCAGCCAGGTCTGATCAATAAGAATGTCAAAGCAATACAAAATAAATGAAAGCCATAGATGACAGAGTCATTTAGACAGGAAATTATTTTCACATAACTTGTTGCTGTATAACTGAAACTTGCATTATAAAGTGGGCACATAAAGTGCAATGATGTCAAATAACTGCTAATTTGTTTTTAAACACATCACATTCATAGTATGTTACATCATAACTCCTTTGGTAATGTTTTAAACAGCATCTGGTATTTGCATAATATGAATTCTCTACAGGTGACTGAGGACCAGTTGATCAGGCTCTATCTAACCAAAAATTACTGGGTGAAGTCACATGTAGGCAAAGACTGAAGGCTGCTTTTAGAGGCACTGCATATTTACTACTTATGCAGTGCTCCTATATGATTTAACGTTGAGTTTCTCCTGTTCCCACTGTTGTGCTACTGTGGAGTTATTACACAGACGTTTTGAGTTCTGTGGGGGTTTGACCTCTACATGGAGGGGTTCAGGGGGGGTTGCCCTACTGCAGAAGTGCCTGTTTCAGTATGTGTTGGTGGGTTATAGTGAAAATGTTTTCTCGATCATTTGTGATTGAGGAGAGTTTTTATGAAGTTTATGCTTTGATAAATCACAGGAATAGTACATAATAGTGTATACTATTAAATAGCCTAATCATTAAAGTGTGTTGAAGATTTATAAAAAGTTCCCACTGTGAGAACTTGGTGTAGCATTCAAAATCTAAAGAAAAAGGTGGAGAGTTGTGACAGCATATCACACATTTATGTTTATTTTTATGTAGCTATTTTACTGCAGTCTCTGTTTAAGAAGAAAACATCTTCATGTGAAAATAGTTGTTGTCAAACAGCAGACACAATGTACAGTTTGTTGATATTCTCTTTTCTAATGATAACTATTATTTTCAGTAAAAAAAGCCAGACACCGTGCATACAGCTGGTAATAACAGTATGTTTGTGTAAATATTTAAGTTTGTATTTTTTTTAATTCTTACGCATTCTACCTGAATTGTTGGAATAAAATTATATGACAATAGTGTTGTTTTGCAGATTATGTAGAACACCGTAACATGCATTCTCTACTGTAAATCAGTATATGATGCTACTTACAAATTATTGTTCCACTTTAGTGGTCCAGATGCCCCCAGTCCCGAGAAGACCAATCCATTTCTATCCCTAAAGAAGACACCAAAGAGGTAAAGCTTTCATATTTAAGTGATTTGTCTCAGGAAAGAGAAAATATCATTATTGACAATGCAGTGCACATATTAACTGTTGTTCAAAACATTTACCTTGTGATTTATCTTTTGAAGTGTAAAATGTTGAAAGTGGAACAACAGATTGGAAGTATAATAATATATATTCTGTGTTGTAATCTGGAATTATAAAACTGTTAGAAATGTGTATCTTCAAATTTACTTCAAAAATATGATCTGATTAAGAGTCCATCTGAATGTGAATATAATAGCACCATATATAAAGTGACATTTCCATGTTATTTGGGAGTTCTGTTAAAATGTAATGCATTGCTTCTATACGCATATTATAGCAAACATACTGCATAACACACACAGGAAATGCCACTTTTGGAAACAGCACAAAAAGTGTATTTAGCAAACTGGAAAGTTTCAGAAACTTCCAAGTGAAAATCACAACAAATCCTGATCATAAATGTGAGTTGGCTAACTTGTTGTGCCACCATACCTTTGGTACATTTTATTTAACACAATGGCTCCTTAATAGCATTACCAAAAGAATAGTGTTACAGTGTCTTTGCCTCCACATTCCTGTTTGTTATAACTTATCAGTGATTTATGTTAGTTTTCTTGCGATGTTTGCTCATGTTTCTGTATACTTGAGGATGTTGGCTTGAGCTGTTCACTATTTATAACTTGAATGGTCTCTACTTACTGTAGTGATATATTTGGCCTTGAAGGGAAGATAAAAACCTGTTTTGCTTTAACAGTTTTTGCTCTATGCGTTGGTATGACTTCAGAGTGTGAATATATATATGTAAGAAGGTGGGGGATTCAGCTCCGTACATGGGGGTACAGGGGATGTCACCCTTTTCAGAAATACCAATTTTTAATTACTAACTTATTTTCACAAATGTCCATGTATCTTGATTACATAGGCATAGATCTTATTCTCTGTCCTACATAAACTTTAGTAAGTGCCCACAAGTAAAACATGCTCATCAATTCCCACTTCTGTAAATTAGCAGTGTAGCAAACAGTCATCACAGAACTGAATGCCATGTTTAGCCCCCCCTCAATACAACAGTTCCCTCCACTTGCATGAATGCGCTCTTCTCTCAGATTTTCTGCTCTATCTAAACTGCTGTATCTTAGAAGAATGTAAACGTACAGTGTTGTTGCAGTTTGTCTCGGAGTGCAAAACAGTTGTCAGTAAACCAGATCTTTGTGATATGTATTGTGTAATGAAAAATACTTTGATGAACTTTGGCTCAAACAGCTGGGCATATATAATATATATTTTCCTGTTATCTGACTGGCATCTAGTTTTTTGGTCACATCTTTCACCAGTTATGATTGTAGTTCATTAAATGAATGCATGTCTTGAACAGGAAACATGCTGATATAAGTTGCTTTACCCAAGAAGATAGTTATGAAACTGAATGGATGGCTATGACAGTTACAGTTTTAGCTGGTACTCTGTACCTTTTGTTAAGAAGTATATAGTGTGGCTCTATACCTGGAATACTAGTACCCATTTGCATTTGTACATACACATACACACACACACACACACACACACACACATATATATATATATATATATATATATATATATATATATATATTATGTACATATAAAGAATCTTTACTTATTATCTAAAACAAAATCGAAAATCCAACACAAACTAGGTAAAAAATGTATCCAAAAGCACTAAGCAATCCAGCGGACAATCAATGTAGAATAATGAAAGAAATTTATTAGGTGAGCGCTTTCGGCTGTGAAATCCAGCCTTCATCAGACAAAATCAATTGCACAATGCAACATTTTTATATGTAAGGTGTGCTTAAAACAATTAATCAATTTAGATGTAAAACCGCCAAAACGGCAAGAAGTACTACCTACCATTTGCAAATTTTGCCTATACCTACACTAATATATATCAAATTAATTTATTTTAATTACACATAATAATTTATATCAATGTACTTTCTGCATGAATATATATAACACTATGACTGTAATTTAAAAATTCTTATAAAATTGTTATTAATATATAAAATATAATATACAATTAATAAATGTAATAAATATTTATAATTAATAATGAAATAATGACTAAATGACTAAAAAACGGAAATTGTTGAAACCAACAACCCGTTATCTATTATTACCTTTTAATTTTAAAATACTGGTGATCGAAATGGAATCATTTATACCAGGGATTTGTGTGGCATTTAAGTATACTTGCCACCAATATTCCTTGGACTCTAACATAATTTTCCAGGGACCTTTTCTAGGTGATAGTGCAATTTGTTCCAATATAATGAATTTGAAATTATGCTGAGGGTATAGTAATATATGTCTATATAGAGCATTTTTATGTAATTGTCTATTAATGTCATATTTATGCTCATAAATGTGTTGCTTTAATTTTCGCTCAGTCTTCCCTATATAATAGGCCGAACAACATGAGCAAATTGCAGCATATACTACCCCCATAGTATTACAATTGTAGTTACCTTTTATCTTGATCAGAATACCATTAATAATTATTTCCTCAACTTCCAAGATATCTGAACAATAACTACACGTTACATTTTTTTCATTTTACCAATTGTGTTATTTTCCCCATTCGGTACTGTATTACACCAATCCTTTAAATTTTTATCTATTTTGTATACTATAATCGGTTGTGCCCCCAATAATGTCACTAAATCTGAATCCCTCTTAATAATGTTCCAATTTTTCATCACCAGTTTTTTAACATACTGAGAATCATGTGTAAAAGTAGTAATAAACACTGCATTTCCATTATTTACATACTTTGTGTTATTCCCAGTAATGAACTGATTTTTTGTATTCAATAAATGCTTCTGTTGCTCTAAGCCCTGCTGTTCTACTTGCTGCTCAATCAAATTATTACTATCTCTTAACAGTGGTGTATAAAAAACATTTCTCCTTTTATTCAAAACCTCATTGAATATAGTTTCTATGAATTGCTTAGGATACCCCCTGTTTGAAAACATGTTCATAATGAAAGTGCATTCATCAATAAATTCATCAACTTGCAAAACCATGTGTGCTGCTCGTACCATCTGTCCTTTTATTACTTCCTTTTTTACGTGCTGTGGATGATTGCTACTGAAATGTAGAAATTTATTAGAATATGTTCTTTTACGATATATATTAGCTTTAAATTGATTATGTATTAAATCTTTGGAAAGTAAAATGTCCAAGTATAAAATGGAGTCTATTCCTATTTGATGAGTGAATTTCAAAAATTCAGCAGTGACATTAATATATGAAATAAACTGATCAATTTGCTCCAATGGCCCATTCCAAATGAAAAACAAATCGTCCAAAAATCTACTATATAAACTAATGTACTGCATAAACTCCGAATGAAATATAAACTTATGCTCCCACATTGCCATGATTACATTGGCATACAATGTGCCTATGGGAGAACCCATTGCAACTCCTTTAATTTGTTTAAAATATTATCTAAAACAGCATAAAATTGACAGTAAAAAATAGCAGCTGGAAATGAGTAAACTAAAAAATACGTAAACACAAAATATTGAAAAAAAATCTAACCATATTCAAAATCAATTATTTTGCTGGCGCGCAATTCCCCGACCCCCTCTTAATTATATTTACCACCTCCAAGGTCACATAACAGTGGGAAAAGGACATAAATATTTGGGTACTATAACCTGAATTTTGTCAATATTTTGTGTTTACTTGATTAAATGAAGGTGGTCCAGCTTTACACCCTTTGCTCATCCCAGCCTTGGGATATTATTGGTCATGCACAAGGCTGGAAAGAATGAATAAAATACTCCCACAGCAGCAGTATGACGCTGTGCCAGGAGGCCTTTATTGTCTTTTCAGTCCCACCATAATACTAAACAAGTCAGGGGAGGGGGGCAGGTGTGTAATTAGACCTGAAAATTAAAAAGAAGCAGTAGGGTCATGCCCAGCTGTATGGGATGAAAAAGAGTGTAAAAAATATCACATTATCTTTTAGTTTCTTGATCAATGCTATGAAATATCTCCCTTTTTGTAGATAAAATGAAAAATAGGTAGATAGATGGCTAGACAGATAGTCATTACAGTTCTAGTTGTAGATGTTCTCTTATGTCAAATGAAACAGATTGTACTGGTCTGGTTTGAGAATGTACTGACTCTTAATTAAATGAGCACTACAAAAGTAAAACACATACTAAAATTTGCCTTCCATAAATTGTATATGAGTCATTAGTTTTATGAATCATTCTGGGGCATCCCAACTGTATTCATCAGGTTCAGATGATTAACTTTCAAAGCACCTCAGACCCAATTTTTTCTTGAAATATTTAACGGTTAATGTACTTTGTTATACTGGAATATGACTGCCACTTTTCTTTCTTATTTTTCATGTTTACTAGCAATAAAGATCAAAACTTTGTTAAACCTATTCCTGGTCAACTGAAATCTGAAGAAGGAGTAGACAGGTAATAATTACTTGTTTATTTTTAGTTTACATAAATCATGTGCTATCATTCTGTTGCCTCCTGTCTGTGATCATAATTGCAGTGTTCTTCTCTGGGATCAGGTAATGACACTAAAGGAATGATTGCAATGCAGCTAGACAAGTTTCTGAAATCCGTAAAATATATGGTACACACCTAAATGATGTGCAATACAGAAAGAAAGAAAGAATGCCTTCACAGCACCAATTTTCCGAATTGAAACTTTGAAGCTTTAACCTCTGTTAGTTTAGGGACTTCAGTTCAAGTGTAAGAGAGAGAGAGAGAGAGAGAGATACTAAGAAAAAAACTGCATTAAATAAGGCAGCATGTGAAAGCATAATCTACAGCAAAATTCAAACTAAATGTGAACATTTAAAGAAAACAATGGATAAAATAATTACAACCTCAAAATCAGTGTATCTCACTGGTTTGGGTGTATATTTTTGTAAAAGTAATATTTGAGACTCTCCTGAAAGAGAGAATAGGCTCACAAAGTTGTGGCTGCCAAGGCAGTGAGTTTGTTCCACAGTGCTGGACTTTGATAATAAAATGAGTAGTGGCCAGATGAGTCACGATTGATCCACAGTACCACTAACCACCATACTCTAAATGACTAATGAACCAGAGTCAGAAGAGTGACAAATATAGGTCAGATTAACAGTTATATCATGACTAAACAGGACATTTGCCAAGGGACCAGATATACTTTTTGACCAGGATTAGTTATTACATGTATCAAACAAAAATATACCACCTGTGATATTCATATCATGTGATATTCACATCAAGCAATGTAGTCTGTATGGAACACCACACAGGATATAATATATATTAACTTCAGAATAGACTTCCAGAAACTGATTTTTATCTTCCATTATGAATGATTTGAATAGTAACCTGAAATTAATAATTGCTTTCAGAAAACAGCATGACGTACATAGTGAAATAAAATATGAGGAATTCTACTGGGGAAGATGAGTGATATATTTCATTGTAATTTATTTTATGCTTCTATATAATAAGCATAACTTCTTCACATTAACAAGTTGCTTATCACAATATTACAAATAACAGACAATTAATACATATATTCATAGTTAAAAATGGTTACATTTATTGCTAGTCTTATATACTTCAGTAGAATAATCTGGATGTCCTTTAGAATTATTTTTAAATATACCACTGCTTGGTACTGAACAGACCACTAAGACACTGATTCATTTCATGTAGAAGCAATCCTAGGTGAATACATGCTCAAAATAACTAGATACAACCGAATAATTAAATTTAGTCTTAAAAATATTAAAAGGCAATACACTTATAAATTGGTGTAAATTAGTGTAAAGAAATTAAGATGCACCTGTTAAGAAAAATGGTAAAAAATACTATAAGTATATAAACTGTCAGGATTATAAAATCATCATGAACACATCATAAACCCAACCACATTTATATATAAAATGTAGCTTTTTCCAAAATAATAAGAATCTCCTGAATAAATAATTAAATTAGAATCTAACAAATAGTTGGACTGAACTAATTAGACTTCTAGCTTTTGACTGCAAAGCCCTTCCATATTTAAAGAATAAGCGTACCATACTTCTCATTTAAAAAGGAATCAGTATCATCATAAAGATAAAAAAATATTTAAAATGAAATCTAAGTACATTGGTGAGGAAACATTTGCAATTTAGTACCACACCTATACCTTATGTCTTATTTAGGTTAAGAATGCGTTCAGTTCCTTAAGTTCAACAATAGCTTCTTACAAGTACATCTTTCTAAATATTAGCAAATCATTATGGATGCAAAGCCAAAAAAAAAACTGAATCACCTGATTCAAAATAAATAAAAAGATAGATTGATATATAGCTGGATAGCTAGATGCATACATACATACATACATAGCTTTATCAATCAAGCGATGAATCAACAAATAAATGAATAACTAAATGGCCCAGAAATGGAGCACTGTGGTAGGGATGCTACCTTTTAAGCAGGCGAAAGTGGGAAATGGGGGTGTGGACAAAATGACACTGGCCACACCCACTATATGACATCACCACAGGAGTGGTGAAGGAGATACAATTATGGGTACAACAGTGTTGAGTTATTACAGCATTCTGAAATCTCATAAACCATTTAAATTTTGCAGCTTTAACTGCAGAAGTGGAGCATTACTGCAAAAACACATACATTATTCAGCTGTAACCACTACTGAACATGACCCCACCTTCCAAAAATAAAGTTATACACATATTTTCACTTTAAAGTACTTCTTGCAAGTCATCACTAAACAGCCACTCTAAAATTTGAGTGCACAGCAGACCATATAGGCCACATTCACCCGCAAACATGGTAATTAAGAAAAAAATTATTTAAAATTATAAAAGCAAACTATCCTGAAATAACCATGACATGTATTACCAGAATGCCAAATGCACTGCATTTACTACTGAACATGTTGTCGCCCCTCCCAAAAAATAAAGTTAAGCATGTTTCCGTTTTAAAAGTACTTCTTGCAAGACATCACTAAACAGCTACTCTAAAATAAATTACAATGCATAGCAGACCCCATTTACCTCAGAGCACAGCAATTAATTAAAAAAGAAATAATAAAGCTATAACACTAATGTACCCAACACCAGCATGCAATAAAGAACAGGCTCAATACCAGCACAGCCATATTCTCACTATATTCAAGGCAGTACATTTTAAACGTATTGAAGACAAAATAAAAATTAAAATACACACAGTGCCACCTATAAAAGCAAACTATCCTGAAACAGCCACAACAACATATATGTAGTAGAATACCAACTGTACTACATATACCTATGAACATGTCCCCTCAAAAAATAGTATTATACACACGTTTTCACTTTTAAAAGTAGTTCTTGCAAGTCATCACTAAACAACCATTATATAAAATACCAAAAGCAGTGCATCTTAATTTCTTGAAGGTGATATTAAAAAAATAAAATTACACACACTTCCACCTGAAACATGTACATCTGTAAATGCAAAGTACCTTGAAATAGCTACAGTAACATAAGAAATATCTCAGCTACCTTCATTTAGCCATGAAGATTGCCCCCATCAGAAATAAAAAAAACTTCTATTCACACATTTTAACCTTTAAAAGCTAGTTTCCAAATCATCTCAAAACAACCACAACTATTGATTTAATTTTACATCTACATTTTTATCTGCATATACATGCATACATAACTTTCTATACCTTTAAAAACTACTACTTCAAATCTCAAAATAACCACTACACAGATCTAAATACTGTACAGTGCACCCCATTTACCTCTAAACATTAAAAAGGTAAATATTGAAATAAAATACAATATTCCCCCTTTTTAAAAAGCTAGAGGTATGTAATACTATTTGTAATTACCACAACAATCACAATCTTTGATGGGCTGGCTGGCTTCCCTGCAAGAGTGACTGGCTGGGTGGCTGGCTGGCTCACTTCCCTGCTGGATTGGCTGGCTGGCTGGCTTTCTTACTGGAGTGGTTGAGTGGCTGGCCTCTCTGCTGGAGTGCCTGGCTAGTTTCCCTGCTGGAGTGGCTAGCTGGCTATCTGGCTGCTGGAGGGGCTTGTTGGATGGCTTTGACTGCTGTAGTAGCTAGCCTTCTGCTGTAGTGGCTAGCTGACTGCTAGAGTGGCTATCTGGCCGGCTGTGGCTGTTGTAGTGGCTGGATGGATGGCTCTGTCTGTTGGAGTAGCTGGTTGTCTGACTGTGCCTCTGGCTGCTAGAAAAAAAAAAAAAGCGAAATCTCAGTCTTTTTGCATTAGCAGCTGTAGAAGTGCTAATAAAAAAAATGATCTACAGCCATGATCTTTGTATGCCTCATCCTGCTCCATTCCTTGCCCTCTTCATGAATTGTAGCCAACTGCTGCATGATTTACAGCACCCAGACCTAACAGGGAATAGCTCTGTTTGCAGGTCCAGGTTGGTGACGTAACCAAATTGCCAGAAGAAATTGCAGCTTTTCCATGGCAATTCAGTATGATCAAAATGTGGGCTTTTTCCAGTCGCACTGCTTTACATGGCGGGCAATGGGATAAGGTAGCTCAACCTGTGAATGTCCTGCTGATAACATGATGGGTGGCAACCTTACTCTATGGAACTCCAGATTTAGATTTCAAGTCTTACACAATGCTTTATTATATCCATGTCCGATAAGATAAGGAAGGTTATCACATCAAGACCTGCTTAAGGAAGAACAACCATATATGAACAGCAGGGATATTATCTTTGTTAACTGGGTAAGTGAATTGGTCATCATGGACCTTTTTCACCATGACTTCTGCAAATTCGAACTTATGGTCTCGACCATATAAGGTTCGAACTTGCAGAAGTTCGACTATCTGATAGAAACCCCAATATATATGGGCACTTTAAAGTAGCCAGTCAATCAACCCTTATGCTGTGCATCATGGCACACACTGGCCTGAACTAGACAAGCTCATGTACCAAATTTTTGTGTCTTTTGGCTTTTCTCGGTTAGGAGGTCGCCACAGCGGAACTCCGGTCCGCTAATGATTGGCAGTTGATTTTTATGTACCGGCTTGGCAGGCCTGACACACAACCTTCAACGAAGGTACGCTCATTCACGCATGTCTCCACGCAGAAGACGCTCTATCTGAGAATCGAACCGGACAGCGTCTTACTGTGAGGTGACAACACTACCGCAGCACCACCACCACGGGTAAGCTCATGTACCAATGAATTTGGTAAGCTCATGTACCAAATTAAATGAAAAAAATAAAATAAAACAAAGGCATTACTTTCTTCTGTTCCCATTACTCCTATCATTATACTACATGTTTAATGAGTCTTATTAAGTTCTTTGATTTCATATGTCATAATTCAGTGCTATATAGTGATGTAATTATACTTTGTACTCTTACTTTCACACTGTGGTTATCCTGCTGTGCTCATTGTTCAAACAGGTCTAATGTTCACTCACATGCAACATCGTCTCAACTCTGAGGGCATGGCAGGCTGTGTGAATCTACTTTCTTTAAAGTGTCAGTATATCATTGCCTGAGGTGCATCAACCTCAGCGTTTCTTATATTAAGTAGAATATGCAGGGGCTCTCCTTATATCAGGAAGTGTGTAACAGAGAAGGCCTTCCTATACAGAAGATGGTTTTACTGCTCATGCACGTTTCCATTCATACTTGAGTTGTGGGCAGGCAGACTGTGATGAACTAAGAGAAACAGCATTTGAGATTTGTACTTGGAAATTAGCATTAACTATTCTAGATGTCTATAATCTCAGTCTTTTTATTCTGATATAGACAGTTCATAGAATAGGGATGGCATTTACATGTTACTGCATGGATGTGCCATTGATCTGCTAAAGACAGAAATGACAATGTGGCGATCTTTCTCATTCAAAGGTGTGAAGAAATTATTACGTTAAAAATCTAACAATATAATATAGAAAATTATTAGTCTTATGAACCTCTGACATCATTGTGACTCCGCATAATTAACAAAAGTTACACATATGAATTTCAGTCATGGCAACTGTTATTTTACACAGTGATATAAGAAACTTCCACTTGGGATTATGAAAAAAGAATATTGTTTACTTAATCAAAAAAAATCACAAGCTCATTTGTGTACCACAGAGGAATAAAGACCCTACTAGAACCCAAATAGTCAGAGGTTAGTAGTGTGCTGCTCAGGTGCTGGAGATGCCAGGTGAGGGAGAAGGGGAGGGAGGGGCTAATGCCAGCTTTTCCATTCAAAATGTATAGGAAGGGCTGATTCTGATCTGCTGTTCCACCAATAGTAAACATAGGTTTTCAGGCAAAGAAACATACAAAGACTAGGGGGTGTGGGCTTGATGCTAGTAAGATAGTGATGGAAGCCTTCATTACCATGTGTGTTGAAACATGCACATGCACAGGGACAGCAAAGAAGTCGATCATAGTAATGCAAGTGCCCATGTCAGCCACTGAGTTATGGCGTTAAAAGCATTATAAATGTCCTCACTGCCTACATCAGTAGATATGTGCAAGAACTGAGACCACCTCCATGGTCAGTTGTATGATGACCCCTTCAGCTGGATTTTTTCCCATGTAGGACACTCACCACTGACAGGGAAACAAAGTGACTTAAGACCAAGAGGAGGAGGTTGGATGTTCAGCAGGCATAACGAGTGGCTTCACCTTGAAAAAGAATGGGGTTCTGAGCCCTTCTAGTCAATGAAATAACAGGTCAATGTACTGAAGAAGTGCTATCAGGCCCATGGCAGTAAATAAGTGTAATCTCATTGAAATGTTACTAAAAGTTCATTTCATGAATTAATTTTCTGGGGAATTAAGCCCCCAAGTGCTCATGGAAAGGGTCACTTCCTCTGTAACCCTGTTACTATAGTAAATTTCATCACCTTAACACAGGACTAAGGAAAACAATTATTTGCAGTGAACCAGTTTAGTGGGAAGTAACATTTTTTGACAAACACCAATTTACACACAGCTGGTACTGAAGCAATGATCAGCTCTCAGTAGTGAAAACTGCCATGACATACATGTGACAAAGAAATTTATCTTCAAAAAAATTAGCTTTTGTCATTAGTTGTATCTCAGATTTTCAGTAATATCATCACATGGCTGTTTACATGAAATGTAAAGAATTGAAACAAACTTTTAAACCAAAGAATATTTTTACTTCAATGTACACATAATCTTTTGTGTAATGTGAAGACAGTTTATCAACTATATCTTAAAAGTGTCAGATATTTCCTTTAGATGATTAGGAGAAACTGATATATGACAAAGTCAAGTCAAAATAATAAAGACTTGCAAATGAACATATTCTTATAGTGTCCATATTCATATTTTTTGGGGGATAAATTTCTTTAGCATCTTATAACCTACTTCATGAATCATTGCATAGTCACTTTTCAGGTCTGTTCATAGTCACAGTGCAAAACCATATTTTTGAAGAATTACATTAAATAACTCAACATGGGTCATAATAATTCAAGGAAGTAAATCATATTTTGCAAGTCACACATCAACATTAAAAAAAATCACCAAGGTCCATGTTTTTACAGTGATAAAGCCCTGGATATAGCCTGGATCACTTGGGTTTGGTTAGTGGTCATGATACAATGGCCAGACAGAAAGGGATCGGAGCAGGATGCTGATGCTAATATGTCCACGTCAGGTGGAAGTATGTGTATAGGTCCCACTGTAGGAGCACCACGTGAAAGGAAACACCTAGGATATCTGTCTTCTGGGCCAAAAGGCTGAAACTTGATGGGAAGAGGCAAACACACCTTAGGAGTGCATTGTATTCTCTAGATGAGCATGATAAAATGTGAATAAGCATGCACGGTCATAGGTTCAGTAGAGCAGGATGTTGTACTGCATCGACTAGACAACAGAGGAATGAGTTAGATACATAAATTAGAAATATGAACCTACCTCAGATGATAGCATAACTCTCACTGCCTGGGCATAAGATAAGAAAAACCTGAAAAGGACTCCAGGACAGCTTGTAGAAAATTACAAAAAGTTTATAGCAGTTCATGACATGATTTCTTAGGAGATACAGTACATTAATGTGAAAAATAGATTTGCATTTGCATACAGAGAACAATATTTAGAGATTATTTTCTTAGGAAGAGGAAGTGACTGCAATGTAACAAATTGTGCTAGGCAATTTTAACTGTGTTATTTCATTTTTGTTAGGCAACCTAGTGGATTTTAATTAACAAAGCTCATATTATGGCAGAACCTACAAAAATGATTTTCACAATTCTTTTTTTCTTTACACAGGACCGTTACAGTGAAAACTAGTGATTCACCAAAAGTGTAAGTGTTGTTTTTATATATTAATTTAACAACCACTAGGGGGTAGTGTTAGGGAATCATCGTGCAACAGCTGAACAGCCAGAGTGATGGTATGTTATTTCTAGTTCATTCAGATATGGAATTTGTAATCTGAAATTTTCAAATTAAAATCTCGGTTTTCATTAAAGTAAAACCTGACTTGCAGCATAATGTTATGCTTCTCTGTATAAGTTGTTATTTACTTATGTTTAAACATGACAGCTAGTGAGAGGAATATAACAGACATCCCTCACACTATTCTATCCAGCAGCAACCTGTTTATTCCCATTGTTTGCACATATGGTCAGGGTATCACATCTTTTGCCAATGTTCACAGCACCGGGTGGCAAGCCCTACCACTATTATTGTTCCATAACACACACACACACACACGCACACACGCACACACACACGCACACGCACACACACACACACACACACACACACACACACACACACACACACACACACACACACACGCCACCCAGGGAAAACCCACAAGAACACAAGAGGCCTGCATATCCTCCCTGTTTTGCAAGTTTTATTTTCCATGGGCTCGAGTTTCCTCCCACATTTAGAAGACATGCAGTAGGTGGATTAGACACATTAAACTGGTCTTAGGTTTGAGTGCACGTGTGTGTTTGAGTGCACGTGTGTGTGTGTGTGTGTGTGTGTGTGTGTGTGTGTGTGTGTGTGTGTGTGTGTGTGTGTGTGCGTGCGTGTGCGTGAGTGTGTGTGTGTGTGTGTGTGTGTGTGTGTGTGTGTGTGTGTGTGTGTGTGTGTGTGTGTGTGTGTGTTATTGATGAGTAACTGTAGCAGGGATAGCCACCTGGCAGCATGACTATTGATCCTAGATGATTGTTACTGTTAATGTGATATCCTGACCCACGTACAAAAAATGAGAATAAGGAGTTGTGGACTGATTGAATGCAGTGAGCTACATTTGTTATATTCCATGAGTAAAGAAAAACATGCCAAAACATTTACAGATGAGGGGTCAGTTTTGAAAATTAAGGCACTACAATCATCAACTTTATGTTTAAAGGAAGATAGTTAGTCATACCACTTAACATGCAGGGAAAGCTTATTTGGGTGATTTTAGATGCACTGTGTTATAAACCTATCTCTCCATCATGTTTTATTTATCTGTTGTTGAAGACTTAAGTCCTTGTTTCTAGTATTGTTGGAGATACTGGACTTGCAGATAAATAGAAAGTCTAGGACAACTGAGTCTCTAAGCAAGAGAGAAAGCAATCCCCCCTCAAAATGTATAAGACTGAATAAAGGGACAGGACTTCCAGCCTCACTTGGTAGTTCAGAGACTTTAGGTCTGTGATATTTTTGGTTAGTAACCGTTGGGGATCTTCTTTGCAGTTTGATAATTTTAGTATGATAAATTCTATAGGAAGAATTGTACTTAATAATTGGCCTGATCGATGCTGAGCATAATGGAACACTTATTTCTTTAGACTTCGATGATATTCTTTTGACACTGAAAGGATTTTCTGACGACTGTTATTACATGATGCTCAAAAGAGAGGAGACTATCAACCCAAGTGCCGAGATCCCTAACTACAGTTTTAGTTTGTAGAAGTGTGTTGTCTGGACAGTATGGGAGACTATCAACCCAAGTGCCGAGATCCCTAACTACAGTTTTAGTTTGTGGAAGTGTGTTGTCTGGACAGTATGGGAGACTATCAACCCAAGTGCCGAGATCCCTAACTACAGTTTTAGTTTGTGGAAGTGTGTTGTCTGGACAGTATGGGAGACTATCAACCCAAGTGCCGAGATCCCTAACTACAGTTTTAGTTTGTGGAAGTGTGTTGTCTGGACAGTATGGGAGACTATCAACCCAAGTGCCGAGATCCCTAACTACAGTTTTAGTTTGTGGAAGTGTGTTGTCTGGACAGTATGGGAGACTATCAACCCAAGTGCCGAGATCCCTAACTACAGTTTTAGTTTGTGGAAGTGTGTTGTCTGGACAGTATGGGAGACTATCAACCCAAGTGCCGAGATCCCTAACTACAGTTTTAGCTTGTAGAAGTGTGTTGTCTGGACAGTATGATAAGAGGGGAAGGGGTTGTCTACAAAATGTGATGACACTACACTTTTTAGCATTTTGTATGCTCCCATGTTAAGTACACAAAGGGTTTATTGGGGAAGTTTATTCTTGCAGGGGGGGGGGGTGTTAAGGAGTTACAGGGTGACTTAGCATGAACTTCAGTTTGCAATTGTCTGCAATCATTCTTAGACCGAGGTCTTGGCTCTCTACCTGGAGATCTGAGAAATTAATACCAAAAGGAGAGGTCCCTGCAATCATCTCTGGTCACTTTATTAATTTAAGGTGAAGTACCAGAAAATTGCACTGTGTGGATTTTGTCTTTCAAACAGTTTTTTATCCCTCTTACTACATATGAATTGATGTTTAAAGCAACAGCTAGATAAACTTGCTCCACAAATACATAAAGTAAATAAGACCAGTCAAGATAATTAAATGCCTTCTCAATGCCAATGACCATTAAAGCTACTTTTTCCTGCATGCTTCATAAGAAAAGATGGTTAATATCTTGTTTTTAACATTTCAGTATACATCCCATCTAAAGTCTTTTGGCTTTTCCCAGTTAGAGGTCGCCACAGCAGAATTCCCATGTGCTAATGACCGGCAGTGGATTTTTATGGTGCCGAGTTGCCGGCCTGATGCCCAACCTTCAAAGAAGGCATGCCTATTCACGCACGCACCTACCTGCATGTCTTTAACATCACTCGACCACGGGGAGGACATGCAGACTCCACACAGAAGGCGCACCAGCCGAGAATAGAAAGGGAGAACCTCTTGCTATGAGGCGACAACGCTAACCGTTGCACCACCGCTCCCTAGTATACATCCCATCTATTCTTATTAATTAAAAATTCAACAGAAATTTTAACTCTAGCTTTCTTCTACAGCATGCAAAACGTCTTCAATTTTTATTAAAATGTAAAAGAATCTGTTTCTATTTCCAAAATCTTTAAGATAACTTATATTTTATTCCAATAAATGAGTTTCTTGCAGAAAAAACACATTAGTTGTGTTAATTTTCAAATATTTATAAAGTCTGCTTTTTTTATCTTCATCCATGCCATCACCATTAAGAGATAAGGTTGAAAGACAATTAATTTAAATCAAGTGAAAGACAAATTGTTTTCAGATAATGACATAAAACATTCTGAAGAAGATATTAGTGAAATGTTTAAAATAAACAAGTCATGGACTAAAACTGAATGCCAAGAAATGTATAATAGTATATTTTATTTTATTTATTTATTTATTTTATTTATTTATCATTTGTTGACCGGGAAAGTCCGACTAGGTTCCACAGAGCCTGTTTTCAGCGGAGGCCCGGGGAGAAATGCTCCAGATGCATGGGAAGACATATACCTTTGGTACCTATCTTATTGACAACACACCCCTAAGAATCGACCCAGTTGTCAGAGACTTTGGGACAGAAGTAGACAGTAATCTAGCATCTGACCATCATGTGTTGATGGTAATGAGGAAAGCATTCTATGTTGTGTAGCTTATAAACAAAGATATGCCATCTAGGTCCAAGAAGGTCATTGTTCCTCTGTATTTGGCATTCATCAGACCTTTCATTGAGTACAGTGTCCCTTTGGTATATACTTAAGCAGGCACATCCAACAACTAGAACATTCATAGAGGTTCTTCACTAATAGAATACAGGGCATAAATAGCATGCACTGTGCAGACTGCCTCAAAGCCCTATACCTATATTATATTTCCTACAGACTGTTAAGGGAAGAGCTATGCCTGGCATGCAAGGCATCTTCAGACCCCCCCTCTAATGGATATCCTGCATAGCTGGAAAACAAGCAGCAACAGAATTACCCATTCTAAAAACCTAAACCTTGCCTGTGATATACTGTAAATAGAACCTGCTGGAGACACAGGTTTGTATCCCAGAGACTACTCCTTCTCTGGAACAGGCTGTCCACCCATGCAAAGCAGAGTTCCTCTCTAACCCAATTCAAGTGTAACTTGGACAACTGTATAGGGAACAGGGAATTTGTCCCTGGTTTGGCAACTATGTCTCTAATGGATACAGGCAGCCTGTAAATGGTTCATATCCCAGGCTCCTGCCTGTAAATGTTTCACCTCCCAAGCCCCTGATTACACTTATCAAGGGGACCAGAACTTGTCAGAGATTTGGGATGCATGGCTAGGCTTAAAAGCTTTGTGGTTGTTACACCCCTATGAATAGTAATAATTAAAAAAAAAGAAAAAAGAAATCACCAAAACTATAATCCCAAAATATGGAACATTATTATGAAATAATGTAATAATTCTGGCTGGCTGTGTGTTTATCATGTGACTTTTGCAACAAATGTATTATATAAGAATACCTGATGTTTTATTTACTACTTCTAATAATGGGCAAGATTTCAAAAGAGTTGGTCTTAGTGTAAGTCTGCCTTCATTCTGAATGACTTGCTCTTAGTGTAAGTAAATAAATAAATAAATAAACCCATTGCACAGACAGCACATTCTATCAGAAATGTTACAGATGATCACCGGCTATTTGTCCAAATATCAGTGGAATTAGTTCATGTCAAAGAAACAATTTTCAACAATTGTGGAGGTTTCTGTATTATTAGTTATTCGTATGTTTGGAGGGTGTGAGATGATGTACTCCACATGGGGACGGTGGAGGGAATATTGTTTTTTAACTTTCCTCACAAGCAGGCATCATCATCTCTAAAGCTGTGATGCTTATGCCTTGAAGAGGTAACTAGTAGTGTTTGCAGTGCAGTAAACCAGAACATGATGTGTTGGACAGGCTCGTGCATCTGCTGCTCATGTGCCCATCTAAGTATGATCGCATTGCTTTGGGTCAGCATGGTTCTCATATATGGCATAAATTCTCTGCATGGATGCTGTAATTTGGTAGAACAACTAGACACATACAATGCTATAGAGGAGGGCAGGTAACAACAGGCCCTCACACTCAACTCATGCACTGCCTGTGTATATTGCAGAAAACAAAGAGGGCAGTATGTCGTACAGAAAGAAGGATAGCATTAGCTGTAGCCAAAACAGTCAACTGTACCATGTAATGTTACAGGGTGCAGCTAACCTCAGAGTCACATTTTGTTTTAATTTCAGATGTAAGTGTTAGCATGGCATAAAAGAATGCTCTGTTTTGTTTCTCCTTATTGTGATATACTATACTGAGCTATGCTGTAATAAAACCACGGACTACAGGAAGCTGCCTTAATCCTGTGCATTGACTACAATATTTCACACGCATTTTCATGTTAGACACCTACAGTAACATTAAAATCAAAATTATTTTACACAAGAAACAATTAAGTGTAATTATAACTTTACATGTATTATACAAGTGACTTTAGACATTTAGTGTCTCATATAGTCTTTCTAAAAATTCAAATTACCAGGATAAACGTACATTTAACACATCTTTAGAAACATATTTTCCAGACTGCAAACAATTAGATGCTGAAACTACCAACAGCAGTGAGTTAACATTATTAGTATTTTTTATTATATTTTAATGAAAAAATGTCCATGCAAAACATTGACAAATAAGAGAATGCATTGTATCGGTTGGCTGTTAAATGAAACTGAGCATGATTATGCAAGACAAACCAAGGTAACATCACTATTATTGTAAATAATTAATTGTAATGCTATTACAGCAATACAAATCATCTTCTACATGTTGCTACAGGACAACACTGATGTTTTTTTCTTCATGAATTACATTTAGCTACTTATCTAAAAAAGTATGTTTTGTTTATTTAAAGTCTAAATGATCATTACTGTAAGTACAACTTACGTCTAAATGTAGTCTGGCCAAATTATGAAACTACCAGTCTGACAAAAGATTTGGCCAAGAAGACAAGGGTCAGCCTTGACAGACGGATTCTTCCTCCTTTGAGTACAGTTAACACAAGTTGGTGTGGGTTATGTTGTCTGTTGTGGTAGGAGGAAGGAAGGGGTGACTAAGCCCTACAAAGAAAGATGACGTAATGGCAAAAATTTCCAAAATGATATTTGACTGAATATACATGTACTTTGTTCTGTTTGGAACCTTGCATTCATTTGTATGTGCTAGATGCATGTTTAAAGCAGGCAGATGGTAACAGTTGATCCTGTAGTAATATTCTGTTAAAGTTGTAAAACATCTTAAAATGTTTTGTCCTAGCAAGACATTAAGCTGCTCATTTTCCAGCCAAGACTGATGCATCCTACCTAACTCTTGCACCTCCTATGCCTCGCGCATCACAAACCATGATTTTGTTACTATACTTAAGTTTGGCTCTCACAGAACATGTTTAAATAGTTGCCTAAACAAATTTAACATTGTGATAAATTGCTAACTGAGAAATAATTCTTCTAAAAAATTCTTTAGGACCATCTTCAGCTCAGATCAAAATGGACCTGCCAAGGCACTGCCATCTTCACCAGTACAGTCTAAAACTAGGTAACTATCCATACATTTAGAAAAAGAATAGAAGGCTTTCAGTCAATAATTAGATTGGAAAGCCTCATTATTTCATTTAACTAATACACAGTCATTACAGAAAGTTGTGTGGTTTATGCTAAAATGTAACTGGTTCCTGACTACTGAAAATAAAAGAAAACATTGCATTTCTGTGCTGAAATGTTAGCTTTGATACACTCTCCTTAGTGACCAGTGTATTGTTGAATCATGATTCCTTTAATTAATCCCAACAAATTACTCTGTTTATAACGTAATGTGTGTTATATTAGTCTTCAGCTTGACTGTTACTATTGTTAATTTCTGTCTGCATATTGAAATACTTCTGCATTACAGATCTAGCTCAAAGTACAGTTAGCACTAATGGCTAAGAATGTTTCTGTAGTACAAGGTTTGATTCTGAGAGGAAAGGTGGCTTAATGGTTAAGGTGTTTACTTTCCAGACAAGAGGTACAGGCCTTGATCTGTACTAAGGAAAATTCACTAGGCTTACATGGCCCACAGAGGTAGCTAGCTTATTACTTACCTATACAAAACTGTATTAAATACCTTCCGATTGCAGTGTTTGTTTGTTTTCTCAGTGTTACAACCAGATACGGTCCCGAGGGAGATACAGTCATCACTACTACCACGAAAACATCACAGGTGAAGTCATCGACAAAGTAAGTCTAACATCTGGCTCGTAAATATTTTTTAAAGTCTGAAGTTTCAATAAAATAATGTGAACAATGAGCATACTTTGATCAAAGTAGAATTTAGATGTCTTAAAACAGTGATGTAAATGTCATTATGACTAATAGTTCACTAATCAAAAAATTATTTCCAAGTCTGTGGATTAATTACCCCTACTGCTTTGTCAAATATATAAATACAGAGAAAAACACGTACACATCGCTTACTTTGATATGCAGAAGTATTGCTTACCAGTAACAAATTTATGGACCAATCTGACTACTACATATTTATCAAAAATGTCAGCTGCAAAGTATTTTTCAGGAGGCTTCAGCCATTGCAGTACATGATGTGGGGGATGTAATCATACATTGCCAGCTTTTTTCTCTGTGTGTGTGTGTGTGTGTGTGTGTATATATATTTATATATATGCATACATACTATGGATACATACACACACAGACACACATGCACACACACACACACACACACACACACACACACACACACACATATATATATATATATATATATATATATATATATGTGTGTGTATATATCAGTGGGTTTTGAAATCCATCTTATCCTGCCCCAGGGTCAACTTGACCTATACTCAAGGACTGTGAGGGGACAAAGGCACTGACACAGTATCACACTGCTGATGGGGAGTGGTCTATATTAGAACATCAAAGTTTCACAACTGCGAATATCCTAATATTGACCCCTATTCAGCGAATGCTGAAAATAGCGAAGCTGCAGAACACCAAATTTCTTCCTAGGGAAGGAATTCGGTTGGCCGTTCCTGTGGCTTCACTATTTTCAGCACTGTGGTGGATAGTTACGGGTCAGGATCAGGTAAGTGGGCGATTGTGTGGACGTGAGGGTTAGGGCATGGGGTAGGTGAGTTAAGGTTAGGGTGCGGGTCAGGTAAGTGTGTGATTGTGTGGACATTAGGGTTAGGGCAGGATAGGTGAGTTAGGGTTAGGGCGCAGGTGAGGGGAGTGTGCGATAGTGACGGACCTTAGGGTTAGGGTTTGCGTTAAGGTAAGTGGATAGCTAGAGGAGTATGTACAGTTTAGAGTAGGGTTAGATGTAGGATTTTAGGTGTATGTGTGTAGATTGCTGTTTGTTTGGTGTGCTTGTGTTGTGTATATGTGTGTCAGAATAGCAAATTTTTTCCCGGGGAAAAAATTTGCTGTTCTGCATATTCGATATTATCAGCGTTCGCTGAATAGGGGTTGATATTAGAACATTCTACATTTTAAAAAGTCAATGTTCTAATATAGACCCGATGGGGAATGTGCCCAAACCCCCATTTAATCCTGAAGTAGCGTTACAAGCTTCAAAACTGCTGCCTAAAGCAATGGCATGTATGATTCTGTTCATGTACAACCTCCTGACCAAGTGGTATATCACTTGTAGTGTGGAGATCACCATGGACTCAATGCTGCTATTTCAGCAAGCCAAGACAGCACCCCCCCCCCCCCAAGGATGAGTGAGCCAATGCCAGCTGCTTGCTTCCTTCCTCCTGCACCATTTGTTCCCTCCAGTGCCCATTCTGTTAGTTGAACCCAGGCCATCTGGAATACAGTGCTACAGGGTCAGACTATCCTTCTGTAAGTGTTGATGCCTCACCCAGTCTTAGCCTATTGATTCCCTATTTTCTTTAGCAACAAAGAATACTGGGAGAAGGAGGGAAGGAGGTCGATGCTATGAATTGCAGCCATCTTCAAGGAGTCGCTGAGCAGAATTGTGTGCTTTGAAAGGACTATGTACTTCTGCAGCTGTGATGATTTCACGAGTATGAACAGTTAATACAGATCTGTTACTAGAATTTTAATTTTCATATTAATGTTTTTACAATTATATTCAAAATTATTTTATTTAGTTTAAGACTGACTTTCCAGCATTTATTTCCAGTTATACGTCTAGGCCTATCAGCCACTTACTAGCAGCAGTTAGTTGTAGTTATTGTTATCCTACTTGGGGAGTCTTCCTTTTTTCACCATTTTTTTTTTTTTTTTTTTTTGTAAGTGCTGCTTTATTCAGTTCCACATCTTTTACTTATGTTTTTCATCTCCACATCATGCTGCCAAATGTGTTACTTGGCAATCAAAACCAGAAATTCCTACTATCTTCAATGTTATATCAGCTGTCTTTGAAATCCATTTTAAAAGTGTTTCTAGCAAAAAGTTTAGGTACTTAAAAGTGCAAGAAGACTTAAAAATAAACTCTTTTTTGTTTAGTTTTTTTGAGCAAAATAACTGGTGCAAAATAAAAGTCATCATCCTGTGGTTACTGAAGAAAAACATCTTAATGATTTTGTATACTGGTGTTTTTCTTACTGCTTTTTTTTTGCACTAGTTATGTTCTAATCATGTAAATGTTGGCATTTAGATTCTAAAATATATAGAGTTTACTTTAGTTTCCTCACTGGAACTGTATTTATTAAATGTAATAAACTTGTCTTTATTTCCTGTATGCTGAGCAGCCACCAGGTATTTCCTGATTCTGAGTAATGTGGTTCTGCATTTTGATGATGTAATATGAGAGATAAACAGCTTGTAGTAGACAAGTATAATTTCTGTAGTCTGCAGCTGATTTCAACTCACAACTCACAAAGATGGCAGCTCAGTCATTGAGTCACACACTAGGGCAATCAGACAATAAATCAGTAGCAAACTACATAAATTTATATTCAAATAAAAAGTAACAAATGAGAAATGGAACAGGGTAAGATCCCTTGTAAAGCATATAGTGCTTGGCAGACAGCATAATAACACAGATAATTATGTACCGTACGACCACAGGATCATAGGAAGTTACTAGGTTATTGGCCCTGAGGCCCTTACAAGCCTAGCCAAGAATTTGGCCCATGTTCCAACAAGTCAGCACCCTATGCCACTGCCCAGCAGGGACACAGGTGGAATCCCAGGGGTGTATTTTCTGTTCCCCATTCAGTTATCCAGGTTGCACTTAAAAAGGGTTAATGAGGTACTCTACTTGACACAGAGAAGGAGTCTATTCCACAAAAAGGGGGAGTCTCTGGGACACAAATCTGTCCCGTCTACAAGTACTATTGATGTCACAGACCAGGTTGAGGTCGCGCGTGCAGGTTACTTGAGTGGAGCTTGACTTGCAGATATGCAGCAGTCCCATCAGGGCGGGGTCTGAGATTGCTTTGTATGCCAGACAGTGGTCACCTCTGAGGAGTCTGTAGGAGACTGAGTAGAGGGACAGGGCCTTTAGCCTATATGTGCAAGGTAGATATTTGAGGCCCTGGATTCTGCTGTTGAGAAACCTGTGTGGTCTCACCAGCTGATACATGTGCTTTGTGAGGTACATGCTGAAAGAGGCATTGTTCTCTATAATGGGTCTTATAAGGGAAGAATACATGGATGTCATGACCACCTTCTCCCTAGATGAGATACCTTTCCTAACGAGGTGGTCCATTTAGAAAGCTTTCCATACAACAGAGGCAATATGGTGGTCAAACGTCAGTTTACTATCAACCTGGGTGCCCAAGTCTCTCACAACTGATTGCGTGCTTAAGACCTTATTTCAATGTGATAATTTGTGGGGACATCACTCTCCCCAAAGGGGATGATGATGCATTTTTTGGCATTCAGTTTGAGGCCATGTTTCTGCCACTAGTCATTTGCTTGGGTGAGACCCTCTTGGAGGATGCCCACATCACTAGGGGAATTGATGACAGCACCCAGCTTGTAGTCATCTGCAAACATGGTCAGCCATATCCCACTGGTTTTGGCCTGCACCTCAGTAAAGTATATCCTAAACAGCAGAAGCCCCAAGACCAATCCCTGGGTACACTGCTCATTATAGGTCTGCTGCTTGAGGTGGAGTCCCCTATTTTGACTATGTGGGTTCTATCAGTGATCCAATTTGCTACCCATCTGGTAACATATGGATTTGCGCCTAGTTGAGAGAGTTTATCTGTTATACCTGAGTGGAGAATAGTATTGAAGGCAGGTCAAAGTAGGTGGTGTGCATCGTTTTCCCTTTGTCCATGGCCTTGGTGACTGTCTCAAAGACATTGACTGAATTTAACAGGCATGACCTCCCGTTGATGAAACCAAACTGTGTGGGCTCAAGTGTCTTGAGGTTGCCAATGTCCTTATTAATGAGGTCCATGATAATCCACTCCATGGCCTTGCAGATCAGACTAGTTATGCTGATGGGTCTATAATTTCCTGGATCGGTGAACATGCCACCTTTGTGCAAAGGGATGACAGTGGCTGTCCCCCATTCGGCTGGAATGAAGCCAGTACTCTGGCTTTGGTTGAATAGGGTGCCTAATGGTGCTGCAAGTTCCTGCCTGAGTTTATGTAGGATGCAGCCTGGGATGTTATCGGGTCCCATGGAAGCTGTATTTTTTGCCTTTGAGTGGGCAGTGATGACTTGCTCCCTAGAGATAAGGGAAGGGGGGCAGTTACTGGAGCCGTCCTGTTTTACTGATGGGGGACAGACAGGTGAAGTTTTCACAGAACCTGTCTGCCAGCAGGTTGGCTATATTGACAGCGTTTGTAGATATAGCCAGCCTGGGATGATCACTGTTAGTAAAAAAATAATAGGTGTATGCGAGTCACAATAATGACAGCTTAAACATCCTTCAGAATGGATGGGAAGAATGCAGATACGATGGCCTTGCCAACCTACAGATGGCACTCTTGCACTGGACAGCCTCATTGTCATGCATCTCCACCTTTTTGTCAGACCTGGCTGTCTGGCAGCAATGCCAGCTTATACTGGTAGAGATGCTACCAGGTGTGCACCTAGTTATACATGAAACGTGTGATGTTATAATGTTTCAAACCTCAGGTCATGCTTCATTTCTCCCGATTTGCTACAATGCACCCTTGCATCTCTATTATATTATCTAATCTTTGAAAATCCAAATGAATCAGCCAATGTTCATTCTCAAAAATATAAGCCTCAATTATTTTTCTTCAGCCTACCCTGAAACTTAAACAAAACTTTGGCATTAAAGTATTTAGCTTCATTTCCCTATCTCTGTGGATGATGCTACTAATTTTGCCTTTGGAATCTTCTGTTATGTGTATCTAAATGTGTATAAACATAATCCAGTGGTATAAGAACCACTGAAAGTAGTCAACAGTCAGATGCATTATGAGATATGTCCTTTAACATGAAAGTATGCTTTCTGGCAAAATCTCCCAAAACATTTGGCATCAAAGACCTTAAGAGCACTCCAACAGAAGCTAAAATGTTCTTTAAATGCCTGAGAGTACAGCTTAACCAGTCCCTTAATTTCCAAAACCATATTGAAATGTATATATTAGGGAAAAATAAACTTGCTTCTACTCTTGGCCAAGAAAATCTTTCCTTTTCCCAAATATTCTAGGCAGAAGTACAATAGGCAAATAAGTGTTATCACAACCTGAAAATGGTCTTCTAATCATCTGCAAACCATTTAAAAAAATCTGTCAGTTCATCTCAAACTCTTCAACCATGCCAAAGCCAAATGGCTACTATGTGAATGCAGAGCTGACTTACTATTAGGCCCCTACATATCCAGACTATTGCAACCTGACTCCTTCCTACGTCCTGTAGCCAAACTCCACTCAAAATTCAAACCTAACTGTCTAAGCTCCATAAAACAGACAATAATGAACAGACCATTCATTCTCTGTTATGACTCCAAACTCTGGCAGTTCCTACCTAGCAAGCCAAATGAAAAAGCTTCCTTCCCCATCTACAGAGCATAACTCAAAAACAGACTTCCACAACAAAACTGAAATGTAGATGCTGTTTCAACAGCCACATTACCAGGTCTGTCTTTCTCTTTTTATCTCTGCCTCATCCTTTGCCTCTTTCTGTTGTACTTCCTTTGTTCGGAAGTGTAGCAAGGGTGGGAAGAAGGGGTAACCACCCCAGAAGCAAAATGTTAGAGGGCTTGATCAAGAGGTGCAGTTCCTGGATTCTTTTGTTTGCACCTGCACGTCTAGCTTGCTAGTAGAAGTCCTGTGTTTTTTTTTTTTTGTTTTTTTTTTTGAAGAACTGAGGGTACTAATCTGCGTGCTACAGTAAAAGCTGGGGTCCTTTTTTGTTCGTTTGTTTGCTTTGCTCATCACTTGAAGAGCGAAGGATTGGAGGGCTATATCAGGGACAGGCACTGGGCACTTGACAAGTCAGCTATGGTTCTGCCTTTGTTTATAACCTCTTTGTCTGAATGTGATCCTGTAGCAAGTTACTTTAATATTTCATTCTTAACTGTGTTCACAGACTCTTCCACCATCAGATTGCAAATATTTTTTGCGTGAATTTCTCCAAATGTATACTGTGAAAAGCTATTTTATTTTGTTTTTTTTTAATTTACTCACCCGAGCTATACCTGCACATGGTCAAGAGTATACTACTATACCAGCAAACAAATGTTAAAGAAAATAAACTAATTAATTAATTATAATTAATTAAATATAAAGGCCTAGCTGAAGCACTGATGCATGTCTGACAAACGTAATTAACCATGTCTTCTAAGTAAATATGCCTAGACTTATTTTCCTTCACTAGTCTACATCACTAGAAATGGGGATTACTGTACATAATTTGTGGACAATAATAATGTGCGTTGACAATCGGACTCCTTCACTGTCTTTATTAAGTCGCGATTCACTTCCTTGTGAGACACAAGGTCTGTTGAGCCAACATAGTTAAATCTCTTTGTACTGTGCATACTGATACTGTTGCATATACCCGTATCCACATGTCTGACTTTCATGTTTTAAGAGACACAAAGCAACTAAAGCTGCTGTTATCTCACAACTTGGCTTTATGGACATTTTCAATTATTTTTTAATGTAAAGGAAATTCAGCATGAACATATCAAGTTGGAATAAGTCCAGCTCCTGTATACAGTAACTTTTCAATATTACTGTGTACATTTATGTGAGAGGGAGAAGAGAACAAAAAATGTGCAGTAGGTACCATGAAACCCTTGTGCTGGAATGAAAATGGAAAATGGTTATATAAACACACATTTATCCACTAAAGTAGTGTGTTGTATTACAGAAGGATAATCAGTAAGCACATCTGAAATACAATTATATGACGCACAATAACACAATACCAGTGTGATGACATGATAAATAATCTAAATGCTAAATTCATAAAGAAATTATTAATGCAATTAGTTTTGGCTAGAAAGTTTTTAATATGTATCGATTGTGGTATAAAATGCTTTGTGGCCCATACATTGGGGGAACCAGAAGGACAAGGGCAGAAATTACAAGAATGAGCCTCATCTCACTGTGTGAGTGCGTGTGTGTGTGTGTGTGTGTGTGTGTGTGTGTGTGTGTGTGTGTGTGTGTGTGTGTGTGTGTGTGTGAGTGAGACAGAGTATGCCTTACTAAATGGGCACTCTGCCTCTAAATCTCTGGTGGAGGCAAAAGAAAAGATGGCAACATTTGCTTTCAAGGGGTGCAGAATTTTTGGAGGACAATGTCATTTGAAGAAGTCATTGGCAAAGACATTGCACAATGCCACTGCAAGCCCACTCATAGGACAATTGTAAGCCCACTCCTTGGTCTATTTCACACGTCATGCTTGGGAGAGTATTTGTGCTTTTGAAATAAATGGTCTGATGAGTCACTAAAGTACACTTTTCATCTATGCAATGAATATTGGCATAGAGTAAGTACATGCTAATTACTGTCATGGTGGCAAAGTAACTTTTGTATACTGTAATATGCAATATAAATACCACATCTCATGCAAAGGCCTGAAAGAAAAGGCAGAAAGAAAATACAGACAACTGGGAAATCATTTTTTTTGCTACCATAGGAAGCAACTTAACATATACTAAATTATTCTGTAATACCAATGATAATCAATATGAATAAAAAAGTTTCATTACTACTTAATGTGGGATGCTCTGAAATATATGGGTTGTTAGGTTACTTCACACCATATAAATCAATTAGAAATTAAGTTTGGCAACAAACCAAGTTGTCCCAGGACATCTTCATGGGGGTTAGGTTATTAGGGGGAGCTAAGTGGGTTAGGAAGGTGAAAAGCCTGGTCCTGGCTGTTTTTCTACCATATTGTATTTTATCTAATCTATAGTTTGGGCAGTTGTATGAGTGAGTCTAGTACAACTTATTGGGCTTAAATGGCCGGTTTGTCAGGATCATAGAGCATTCTGTGCTTTTTCCAGGCTCTCACGCTACCTCATGTTATTCTTCTTAATTTATTAGTTTCGCAGTTGTGTGAGTGGGTCTGTTAGAACATACTGGGCTGGGGTGCTCTAATTTGGTGGGACCTCAGAGTTCTTTGTACTTTTTTCTTACCTCTTATGTTGCCATATCGTACCTTCTCTAATCTATAGTTTGGGTAGTTGACCAAGGCAATTTGGAAAGACATTTTTGGGCTGGACGTGCCCGTAGTTGGAGGGACCATAAAGCGTTTGTATTTTTTTTTTCTCTTCACCTTTATGCTGCCTTATTGTTTTCTTTGTAGTGTATAGTTGGGCAATTGAAAGAGTGAGTCTGGTAAAACGTATTGGGGCTGGGACGGCAGAATTTGGCGGGCCCATAGAGCATTTGTTTTGTACTTCATCTTGACTCTTACACTGCCATATTGTATTTCCTTTAATGTTATAGTCTGGGCAGTTAGGCAACCCTATATGTTCTACTTGGATTGTATTTAAACATAGAAACAGTGTTTTCTTTTTTTTCACACCGTTTGTTATACTGTATCTCACTGTTAGACACTTGCTTGTTACTAGTACTTTACTTTTTTTTGCTATACCTGTTGTATTATCCGGCTGCATGGTATGTAGAGTGAGTAAATTGTATGAATAAACTGTCTATTACTGACTGCCCCTCTGCTGTACTTTAACCTTATCCTTTGGCTTTCCACTACTACCTCTTTTAGCTACTCTCCCAATACTTTCTATCCCTCAACTATACTTTATTCCCTTGTCTTACTCACTATGTAAGATATCCTAGTTGACTTTTCAACTCCTCAGACTCCTGTTTACTCTTGTTTTTTCTTCTGTCAATCCCTCAATACTCATTACTTGCTATCCTTAAATAACTTAACCCACTGTGTATCTCTCTTCTGTTTTATTTTACAGTATTCTACCCTGGGTACTCCCTCCCTGCCTATATATTCAAAAGGAAGATCAACTGTTATAACCCAGAAGAGCTCCCAGAATTTTGCCTGCTAGCCCTGTCTACTACTAAGCAACATACTGCAAGGACTCCCTATATCAAACTGTGTATGAATGTATGTAACCAAAGAAATTACATCTGCACTCATTGTTTAGCTACTATTACTACCCATTTTTTGTGCTTGTATGCCCTACTGAGTGTGCGCTCTTTAAAGCAGACTACCATGGACCGTTTGCTATGCCCCCCCCCATATCACTATACCATTTAAACCACTTAGTTCCACCTAAGGCCTTTATATCGCTTCTTACCTTTATCCTTTATTACCACTTTCTACCACTAGGTGGCAGCACCTATCACTACATACCTAGAAAGAAAATAGTTCTTTAGTGGCCTCTGTACCTAACGCTGGCTAGACTTTCCATTTTTTTTAAAATACATACTCCCCACCCCCTTTACTTTTTTTACATCCACTCCCTCCTTGCTATATCTCAAACTCTCTTTTTTTTCACCTTGTTAACCTCATTTCTGTACTCCCATATAGCATTCAATACCTACCCACTTACCTTCTTTATTGATTCCTGTTGCTGATACTTTTTTCTCTGATCCTCTATCTTGACTTGCTCCAACCCGCTCCATTCGCCCTGTGGGCTCACTCCGCTCCCCTGACCTACCCCCAAATTCCACCCACCCCAGCGCACCTAAACTTATACTCTTTAAACCACACCCCTTGCCCAATCAACCAACCACTAACTCCTTCCTATTAGATACTCCACCTCTACTTCCTCCCACAATTTATAGCTACTTTACACCTTATATTATGTCACTCTTCCTTCTACACCTGAACTATAATCTTTAATAAACTTCACACTATTGCTATACCCTTCTCTACTACCTCTTCTATACTAGACCTTATACCATACTCTCTCCCTCAATCTATTCTATCTCTTATCTACATCCTCCTCATGGCCCAAATGCTAAAAATTACTTACATTCACCTTTTACTCACAATAATTATCCTACTTTCACTATCTATTCCCTACACTCTAACCATCTATGAACATTCTTCAATTAGTAAACTTCGTCTCAACCACCAGCAAACACAATCAGTTTCTCAAGTAAACACCCTCAACCATATAAACATAACCTCTACTTCCACCTACATACTTCCAGAATTTCATAGATCCACCCACATCATTTATTTCCAAGACAAAAAAACTAATAACTACTATACAATCACAAGGACTATGCAAAAACCTCAACAACACCCCCTATTAGATGGTGACATTCATCCAAACCCTGGCCCTACAAATAAATTCACCAAGATACCACCGAATGCACCTCTCAATACCCATACCCAAACAAAACCCTCCAACTCCCTCCTGATAGGCCATCTTAACATTTGTAGTATTAACAATAAAATAACCTATCTTCATGCACTCTTAGAAATCCACTCATTTGACATCCTCTGCATTACAGAAACTTGGCTTAAGCCTACTACGCACGACCATGAAATTACCCCATTAGGATATAACATTCTGAGATGTGATCAGAAAACCAAAAAGAGTGGAGGAGTAGCCATCCTCTACAAATCTGAACTCCAACTTACAACCTTTAATGCATACCTACCCTCAAATACCAGCGTGGAAACCCTTACTGTCAAACTTCATATCAACAACTGCAAATCTATCTACATAATTTTCTCCTATCTGCCCCCTGGAAATAATATTAACACTCTGGAAAATATCCACAGCTGCCTCTCCACTAACCTCCCTCAGGAAACCATAGTACTAGGTGACTTTAATATAGACTGGGCTACTTGTAGCTCATCCAATCCCACCTCCCACATCAATCTATATGGCTTTACCCAAATTATTACCACCCATACTAGAATCCATAAACCAAGTAATAAAGAAAGCACCCTGGACTGGAATCTTATAAATAGTCACCCCAATACTTACATACCAGGTACACCTCCAGATGACATTAGTGACCACTCTCTTACATTTATAGTTAAACAAAAATTCCATACTCCCAATCCAAATCTTTTCAAAATAACATGCTCAAAAAAACATTTTAATCAAAAACACTTCCTTAATGAACTTAATGCTTGTGACTGGTCACCAGTTCATCATCTTTAGCTAGAAGAAGCAGTATCTTACTTCAATACAAAATTCCCACAAATCCTTGATTGCCATGCCCCTCTCGCTCTACCAGCAGTATCTTACTTCAATACAAAATTCCCACAAATCCTTGATTGCCATGCCCCTCTCGCTCTACCAGCAGTCTCTTACTTCAATACAAAATTCCCACAAATCCTTGATTGCCATGCCCCTCTCGCTCTACCAGCAGTATCTTACTTCAATACTAAATTCCTACAAATCCTTGATTGCCATGCCCCCTCTCGCTCTACCAGCAGTGTCTTACTTCAATACAAAATTCCTACAAATCCTTGATTGCCATGCCCCCCCCCCTCGCTCTACCAGAATACAAACCAAAACTGCTCCATGGCTCACCAAAGAAACGAGACAAAAGATTCTCTTACGTAGTAAAATATGGGCCAAATGGAGAGCTTCAAAAAACCCAGCAGACCATCTCCACTATAAGCAGCTATGAAATACTACTAAAAAATTAATTCTTCTAGACAAAAAAAAACTACTACCTTCACCTACAACAAACCCACAAGCATAAACCTCAAAAGATCTGGTCAGGCATTAACAAACTGCTTCATCCAGGGCACTCTAAAACTCCCACCCTATCAGGTATAACCCAGGATAACCCTAAGCACATTGCTGTTGCCTTTAACAACTACTTCACTGAAGCTATTCAAACTCTAGCAAATACACTACCCCCTGTTAGCACTAACCTATCAATAAGTATAAATAGCCCAGCTCCTTCATTTCATTTGGAACCAGTACCAACATCCCTCATCTGCTCCCTCCTGCAAAAACTCAAACCATGTACCCCCTCAGCTGACCTTCTACCAAGTGAATACCTAAAAATTGCATCTAAAGTCATTGTCTATCCTATATCCATCCTTATTAATAGAACAATTACTGAAAGAAAAATCCCCACCATCTGGAAAGTTTCACACATCATCCCCCTGCACAAGGGTGGTTCCTCTACAGAGATTTCTAATTTCCGACCAATAGCCTTACTGTCTCCAATAGCAAAAATAATGGAAAAATGTATCCACCGACAGCTACTTACCCACCTTCTCTCTAATAACTTACTTGCTAACTGTCAGCATGGCTTTAGACCTCACCATAGTATAACCACTGCCTTACTATCCTTTTCTAACTGTATTAACAAACATCGTAATACTAACTCTCTTTCATCTGCACTATTTATTGACCTGTCAAAAGCCTTCAACATGGTTAACCATCACCTACTTATAGATATACTTAAATCCCTATCTCTTGACCCACATGCAATACTATGGCTTAAATCATACTTAGATAACAGACATCAAGCTGTCCTCTGGGATAATAATTTATCCACACCCCTCCCTGTCAACATTGGAGTGCCCCAAGGCTCCATATTAGGCCCTCTTCTCTTTTCAATCTTTAGTAATGATCTTAACACTAAAATTCCACAAGCCACCTGCATACAATATGCAGATGATTCAACTTTAATATGCTCTGCCAACTCTGTTTCCTCACTCCAGACCCTCACCCAAACTGTATTTCATACTGTTGAAAATTGGTTCATGAGTCACTGCCTCCTCCTTAACCCCAAAAAGACTAAATTATTGCTCTTTACTCCTAACCAAAGATCTCCTAAATGACACTTTACATTAACTTCTAACAATGGAACTACCATATCCCCATACACTACAACCCGACTCTTAGGTATTACAATAGACCACAGCGTTAGCTATGATGATCATATTAATACTACTATAAAATCAGTCAACAGAAAACTAGGATCCCTTTATAAAATCAAACCTTTCCTCACACCACTAGTCAGAACTACCATTGCCCAAACCCACCTCATCTCTACCCTGTTTTATGCCTCTGCCATTTATACTAACCTTTCTAAAAACAACCTTAGCAAACTTGCAACCAGCTATAATAACATTGCCAGATTTGCCACTGGATCCCCTTTTAGAACCCATCACTGTCATAACCTTAAAAAGCTAGGATGGTTAGAACTACAGAATCAACTACTTTCTCAACAACTGACTATTACTCAAAAGATTCTCTACCACCCTAACAAGACTGCTATCCTCACTAGTTTGGTTACCTCATGTAATAATCTGGCAACACTGCGCTCTGCTAATAAACTTCTAATCTCTACTACTAAATCTAAAAACAAGGCTGGGGACTCACTATTCTCCAACACAGTAGGAAAAACCTAGAACCAGCTTCCTAAAAAATTATCATCACTTTCTTCCACACTACTCTTCAAAAAACATCTTAGAAAACATTTCAAAACACATTGGCTATGTCCCTGCTCTAACCCTAACTAAAAGTCTATTTCCCTATCTCCCACTCCCTTACCTCTCTGCTCTGTTGTTTTATTATGCCTATTAATTTGAAACTTGAATTACTGACCACTTCCTAGCATTAAAGAGACTTCCTCTCTGCACTGTTTCATGACTTACCTCTCTAAAAGAACTCACCTCCATTCTCCAGTATAAAATAATGTAATACAACTTCCTTCTTCTTTTTATATAATGTATTCTAAGATGCTATTGCCTATATTGGAGTTTTTCTCTCCATGCCTCTACTGAATATGTACTGTTTGTAAGTAAAAGATTGTATGCCTGTAACCATGCCTTTAATTTAAGACAAAAAGACAAATATTCTTGATATTCTTTATCATTTTATTATATGCTATCCAATGTTTTTTTTTTTTTCTCCAGGAAACTCTTAACACAATTTTTGCATTGTCTATTCTATAAGATTGAAATGTAACATCTGTCTATTGTAAATACTGTATGCTATGATATTTTTTCCTATGTTGGAGCTTTTCTTCCCGGGCATCAACTGAAAATGGACATATATCCAGTTAGACCAGCCCAGTAAACAAATGTAAAATAAATAAATAAATAAAAAGGTTAAGTGGAGGCAGGGATGGTTGGGAGGAAATGCGATAGGGATGGGGAAGGGCTTAAGGGGTTTAGTCTAGTGTAGCTGCATTAAGTAAGCTCAAGGTGGAGAAGAGGGATAGGCCTTCCCTCTTCTGTTCCCCCTCTGGTGCCTGGATGTTCATTTCAAGGATCTGTGGAAAGAAAAATGAGTAGTTGGAGGAAGCTTGCTGAATAGATAAGCAAGCTGAGGTAAGGATGCTGCTTATTTGGTGGAAGGTAATAAATGTTGTATGAAGTGAGTTGGGACGCTGCTTCATAAGTAAAGTAAGCGAGCAGAGGGATGGACCCTGCTTGATGGGCAGGATGAGTAGGTATGCTGCCGTGATTAACATTACAAGGATGGTGCTTCAGAAGTAAAGTAAGTGAGCAGAGGTATGGATGCTGCTTACTGGGGTAGGGTGAGTAGGTACGCTACCCTAATTAACATTACAAGGTTGTTATGCTGTGTTTAGAAGCAATTATATTATGAATAGTTCTAATTAATAAATTGGTGAACAAAGCTATGTTATGAAATTTAATAAAGGTCGTCAAATGTCATTTGGTGTGATGTGTTTATTGAAGGGGACCGGGACAAAATAATTTAAAGGATGTGATTGATCAAATGTGATCTGCTTTGCAAATGACAAAAAAATGTATAAATACATATAGCACACATTTTCAAACATATATTTGCAATGAAATGCTCATATATATATGCATTTTCTTTTATTAAAAGGCCTGGTTATGACAGAAGTTCGTCTAGAGAAGATGTGGAAAATATTACGAATAACATCAAGTAAGAGAAATTAAATGACTAGAATCATAACTCTTTGTACATAATATGTAATTCATATTTTCATAGTACTTCTATAGCATGAGTGCAAAATTTCTTACACAAAAGATAATTTAGAATGAGATATGTTGGTGTTACCCAGATCATCCAGGGGTGGTGCTCAGCCAACAGCAAGTCTTGTACAGGATAACATGAACCATAGGGAGTCTTGTGTTCTGCAGTGAACTGTGTCACTGTGCTTGGAATTCATATCAGGTAGCTGTAGATCCCATAATTTAGCTATGCACAGCAAGGGGTGAGAGAATTCTGCCATTACAGTCACTCTTGTAGCACAACTGTTAGCAGATGCACACTACAGGTTAGGAGGAGGATGTTAAAGTGTATTGTTACACTTCTCATGCATTTAATTTTTTTAATGGATATACTCATGATGTTAAAGCTGGAAAAGCTTTGAAAACAAAATGAAGATTGTAATATGTTTTTTGATGTTTTAGTGTCACTGCCAGCTCAGTTGTTTCTTATGACCAGAACCACAAAGTGATGTCAAATTAGGTATGCCAGCAAAGCATTATGGGTAATCACACCACCATGTCACTTTAGAGAAACAGCTACTTACTTATATTATGATTTCACTAATAAATCATAAGATGCTTTAATGTTTTATATAGGCTGTTCCACATGTGAGACATAGCTGACAGGTGAGGTGTATATATGTTTTTTTTTTTTGTCCTACTGTCTTCCTTACTAGAATTCAGTTTTGTGGGAGGATAAAGATATGGAATGCACAATGGTACAAAATGGTTCATGAAGAGCCTCTGTCATGATGGAAAACAAGACTGTTGGGCATAGGCTTGGGCTCCACCCATCCATCCATCCATCCATCCATCCATCCATCCATCCACAACCCCTTTTTCCAATTTTTGCACATGGGGTCAGGGTGTCACATTACCTAGAGCCAAGGTTTATACCACCGAGTGGTTAGCCCTGCCACAGATATGTGTAAGATATAAAAAGGAAATTATATTTTGGATATAATGATGCAGTTTGCTTAGATTTACATGTATCCCTGAAACTAGTGTAGTGGTCTGTAAAACAACAATTATAGAAATGTATTATCAAATTATTTGTAGTAGATAGTTAAAAATAAAAACTTTAATTTAAAGTTATGTTTTTGTGGAAATGAAAGTAAGAAATATCCTATGCTTTCTACTATACATCTTTCGGTAAAACCCTTCAATGACTAAAACAAAGTGGAAATAATTTTATCTTTATTTCATGATTTCCTGCATAATTATATATTGATACCAGGCTTGTTTGTCATTATTCTTATGTGTGATCACTAACGTGAAAATTGGAATTTGTTTCTGAAGAATGAGACTGATATATTCTACAAGTTTCTCCTTTAGCTGAGTTTCATCAGTCTTGGACTTACTATGTGTATAAGTTGTAGTGATATAGGGGATGCTCAGGAGTTTTCTCCTGCATAATTGATTTATTACTCTTTTTCTGCAATCTACTTGTGGTTAATATTTAACTGTTTGTGATGTTTTGTGATTGTACTTATAAGGGCTGATGAGAAACATTAGGAAGCCTTATAACCATAGTAAGTAAACTTATACAACCATCAATACTCCCCAAAGCCAATCTCTTCCCACAGTTCTAATATTACTATATTTACTTTTTTTCCAACTACCTCAGTTTCTGTCTTCTGAATCTTCCAAAATGGATCTTGTTAGTAGAATCAATACTTTTGATTGCCAAATATGTCCAAGGTACACCTTCCTATAGTTTGGGGTTGTGTAGTACTGTAGAATAAACCCAGAGATGCACCACTGATGCTGGCTTACTAAAGTAAATTAATACAAAATGTACAAATGCATGAAAAGTACAGTAGCTTCACAGTTTGAAAGCACTCATGGGGAAAAGCAGGTGACATCCCTATGTTTTAGATGGAGCCTTTTGATGCAACCATGAATTCCAGAATCTCAGGGTGAATGTGCTTTTTACAAAATGCTAAATGCAAATAACATGTTGACTGCAAAACATAATAAATGTGAACATACCAAAAGTGGTAGCGGGTTAACAAAACAAATACCCCATAAAAAAGACTTTGTAACAGTTGAAGCAGATAAATCTTCTTTGTGGAGTGTCACTCTATAACAACAAACTGTAACATTGGGCTGGCATGACTTTCATTAGCTGTGCCATTTCCCCTACAAGCATCAGTGCTACCCTTAGCTTCATTTTAGAAATTACTTTTATTGTGGGTGAGATAGTCTTATTTATCTTGCATTGTCACACACCTACTTCAGTTTTTTAGTGCCATCAGTCCTTCATTAATTGTCAGAGTGATTTTGTGTGCGTAAAACAAATAAAATAAAATAAAATGAAAAAAAAATCTTCATGAGGTGTGTTTGTGGTAGGCAGCTACCTGCCCTGTTTTTATGACATTAAAGCAGTGTAAAAAGGCAGGAAAAACACTCCGCACTATCAGGCCTGATAAAGGGACTGTTACAAGGGAATCTGCAGTGCTGTCTGGAACAGAATTAACAAGTACTAAGGAAACTGTTACTCTGTTAATTCTCATAAAAGGGATATGATTTATATGTTGATTTTTTTATGTACCTTAGTACACCCAGGTCCACTCTGAAAATGGGTACTGTCCAGTAGGGTCAACTAAATAAATAAATAAATATATACATAACTATTACTCAGACATTCGTTCTGACCTAATGAAAAAATAAAAACCAAGTTCTTCTTTTAATGAGATTTATATCCCTATCTAACCCACGATCCCAAAAAGAGTCTACCCCAGATAAAATGCTCTTTCTTAGAAACAGAATGGTCTACCAAAAATGTCATGTTCACGTCCAGTACAAACCAATTTTACCTCAGGCACAAGAGGAAGGGGTTTATATAATCAAAGAACTGCCAAATGACTGGATTTTTTTTTTCTTTCTTCCATTTCTGCAGTTCCCCTTGCATGCAGCTTTCAAGACAATTTTAATTATAGTGGAAATAACTAAAAGCAAAAGAGTCTTTCAGACATTAAGCCATGGCTAGTCAATAAAGTTTCATAGCAAATGTCAAACATGCTTGGGTCATCAGAGCCCCAGCTTAAATCAATTGAACCAAGATTTATGATTAATATTACATCTATGTATAAAATGGTTGGTAAATTTGCTATTCTCAAATCATGCAGGTCATTTTTTTCTGATTAGTTCTTATTGTCAAAGAAGACATGACACAAACACCCATACTGGACTTATAGCTATGCATATTTATAAACATGAAATCTGTCAAGATGTCTCTACAAACAGTGCCTCCATTTATAAATTTCTAACATGTCTGTACTGGACATGGAACATGCCTAATTACATATGCCAGTAAGACCATCTCATAGAAGATACCTCAGATTTCTAAGAGCATATTAGTGCCACTTTACATTTTCAGTTTTGACATTTGGACTATCTTTACCAAATTTTTAGCTGTGCTGTTTGTATATCTCTAAAAACAAATTATAGTATATGTTCCTTATCAAGACGACTTTTTCACACTAGCATGAACAAGGAAGTTTCTGTTAACAATACTTAAATGTGATACTTTGCCTTATGCAGCCTTTGGAGATAACAATAAATTACAAAAAAGCAAAAGAAATCATTTTTGTCTTCTTTGACAGAAGTGTAATTTTTGGAGCAGTTATTGACTGTGTATTCAAGAAAAAAATTCCAGCCTGGGATAAGATGATTTAAATTCAAGGGGACCTAACCTAATTTTCCAGGGAAGACGTTATGACTGTAACAGTTTCCAGAAGCTCTGAGAAGCATGTTCTCTTGTACTTGCCGAGTTCTTTCACCAAGATTACACTTATGAAAGGCACATCATCACATAATAATTATCTGGAGTCTTAAAGAGATATTGATTTCTCTTTTTCATCATGTCAGTGAATTCCTTTGTGGAAAAATCCAGACATTCCATGTGGTATAGTTATTTTGCCTCCTTTATGCAGTATAATGTTTGACAGCACACTATAAAGGTTTTCTCAGTTAGACTGCAAATGTTAGGAAATGTGATGAGAAAGAAATAGATAACTGGGAACATCTTCTTTTGGGAATGTAGTGAGCTGGCAGACTTTAAAAATTCCCTGCAGACTACTCTAACAGAAATACTGGATGAGCAAATTGGTTTAATTAAGAAAATTATTTTTTGAGCTATGATAAGGAATTGGAATTGTCTAGATGTAGTAAGGCCTCGCTGAGTTTAATTCTAGTGGCTGCCAGAAAAGCAATTACTAGAAAATGGAAATAAAAGTCTAAAACAACTGTACTGGAAGTAATGAATAATAGAGATAAACCAACTGAAGTGGGATCTTTAAAAAGTGTAGGAGCAAACTGCATAAAAAAATGGGAACTGTGGAAACAACACATGCAGAATCATGTTTTGGAGGGGGGATGAGGTTTAAGGGAAGGCAGGAATTGAATGAGCTATGTAATGGTTGACCGACAATGACTAGATAGATTATAAGTGATGTATTATGTCTGCAACTGAAAATATGTCAATATGGTTTGTTTTCATTTATATAAATGCATGATTGGCTATGTCATAAGTGAAAATAGATGTTTAAAAAAACACACTATACAGGTTATACAAGCAGGAACCTACTTCAGCAATCTGTTACATAGAGTCTTCAGGCATGCTCCAGATGAAATTATGTCAGCAATGACAGCAGTTAAATAAGTAATAATGCAATTAGTGTTGTAAAGGTCTCTTCTTCAGGACTTGACGTAATAGTAATCATTTCCTTAAGCAATGTAAATGCCAAGGCAATAAGCAAAGTAATCCAATAACATTCCTTTACATCTTAGAGATTAAGGCACTATATCTAAGAAAGACACCTAATACTTCTAAAAATATGAAAAGCAAAATCTGCAAATGAGATTTACTGAACAGAATGCTTGTAAAAACACTTTCTGACTTTTAATTTTGACAGGACACAAATGCTCATACATACCTCCATGCACATACCAAATGGGGCAGAAAGCAGTGCACAATTTACAATCATCACTACATATTAGAAATTTGATGTTAGAGTTACACATTCTAATAGAGGATTAAACTTTCTTATCTTCTGGATGAAAATATTTATCTTGCTTTGAGATAAGCTCACATTACTCATTCATTTATTAATTTTCCAGTACCATCAATAGCTTTTAGTAATACCCCTTTTCAAGATTACTGGGGAAGCAAGAAATAGGAGCAAGGCTGCAAATGGTCCTGGATGGAGCATTTGTCTATAATAGACTGCACAAGTACACACTCACATAAAGATGGAGACACAGACACACAGTCACACGCACACACGTGCACACACACACACACACACACACACACACACACACACACACACACACACACAAGAAACATTCAGCAAAAACACCTCTTCGAAAAAGAACTTAACATTTTTCTTCAGAGTACATGATCCTGCCATTGTCTAACCCCCACTTGATTTAGCCTCTTCTCAACTTTAACTCCTTTTCCCTATTCTACCCTTTACTTCCTTGTACTTGCCTTATTCATATATATCTTTATTAAAAAAACTGATTGAATGGTTTATCTATTTGTATGTACTTCATGTGTGATATTCTCTAGACCTGTCAATTATTTAACCTTCTCTATGTGCAGATATTCTCTGATTTTCTTATTATGTTTCATGGTGGTTTTCATTTTTTACTCTTATTTTTATTATTGATTTGATTTTTATTGTAAAAATATGTAATATTTCTAGAGATTTTTTTCTTTGGATCTCCACTGAAAATGGGCTCCTGGTTCAGTTGGGCTAACCCAGTTAACAAATGTCAACAAATAAATAAATACATAAATAAATAAAATAATTATAAACAATTTGAAGAGGATGTCAGTGGGGAAAAAACAGAGACCTAATAAAAAACATGTGGACACAGAGAGGTCAGGAGACCAAACCAATGAATCAAGCACCTTGAGGGAGCCCTAAGTGTAGTTTCAGATTGCAACCTATACTTCAGACTTTCTCCCATTTACAGCAACGTGGGGCACACTGTTCACTGTGTGTTTCCAGTTTTTCCTTGAGTATATATAATATGCATTCCAAAAAGGTCTTGCTACAGAATATCACCATAATATATAGACTTGTGGATCCTCATAAGTTTACATATCTTCCATTACTTGGCTTTCTCCATTCTCATAGCTTCATACCCAGGTAGTAGGCTAGCTGTCTTATGGACCATTTTAAGCCTAACTAATTTCCTATAGTGAGAATTAAACCTTGTACCTCTTCTTTGTGAGGTAAGCACCTTAACCATTATACCATCCCCCAACCCATTTCAATGTAAATGCGTCTGATGTTTTAGACTACTCTGCTCTCTTTTTATATGCACACATGCTCCAAAAAGAATATATAGACATTTTCATGCATTTATTTTTGTAGACTTCTCTTTATTTACTTATAATACTAGCACTTATCCAACACTAGGTTTTTAGTAACTCTGTTCTTTTGTGCTGTTGTTTCTATCATTGTTTTGTACATCTGAAATTTTTTGTGGGATGCACCTAAAATACACCATTGTAAACCATTCCTCTACCTGAAATACAATGGTTATCCATCCACAACCCTTTTTCCCATTTTTACACACTGGGTCCAGGTACCACATCAATGGCGACAATCATCTATAGCCAATGTTCTCACCACTGGGTGGCTAGCAGTGGTGGTTATCAACCTATAGAAATTACCTTCCCCTCTAGTACAGGCACACGCATGCAAGAACATAAGCAGAAACACACATTCACCCAAAGTCTCACACACACACACACACACACACACACACACACACACACACACACACACACACACACACACACTTACTACAGAACTTGCTGCTTACAGTTGAAAGACATTTGTCCTTGGAGAGGGGGAACCATTGGATGATGAGTGAACTGAATATCATTCTGCTACAGTTGGCTAAAACCAATGATAATAAGCAGGCCCAGCATTTAGACATCGAATCAAGGGGTGGTATAAAAAAACTTCAAAATCATCTAATTAGCATAAATTCATATAAATCATAGGCTAAAGACTATGCAATGAATCATTCTAAATATGAAGTTATAAATATGTTTGATTGTTTTTAACTTATATTTAATGAAGTTATGACATTGGTATCTAAGATTGCTAAGTGCTGGTTACTAGACAGGCTTTAAATGTGTTGCTGCCATTTTGTTTTCAGGACAACAACAGTGGAGGACAACTACAAGCCAAAATCAGTGACTACAGTCAGGACTAACAATATAACCGATGATGACTGGTAAATGATGTTTATTTTATACTTGGTATTTTTAGCAGAGTTAATGTCATTCATTTTGATGTAATGCCTGCAGATCATTTACAATGTCTGTATCACAGCTGCTTACTTAGAAACTTGTTTAAAGGCTTCTGGTGTCTCAATGATCATGGTATGTTGTAATGGTTAAGGAAATCAGCAATCTGTTACTTCCATACGTCCCAGCAGTTTTGTGCAGAAGTAGGAATGCTGTGGCAGTGGCTTGCATGATTGACATGACAATTGCTGGTGATGCAGTATGCAAATGAGGCTTAATTGACTAACATGCAGCTTGTGCAATGACATTTTGCATACACTGGCAGTTGATCATCAATTATGCAAATCAACCCTTGAAGTGCTGCAGGTGTTAAATTCTCATAGTTCTACATTACCCTTTGCCTTATGGCAATGGTGGAGTGAGGGTGCACTTTTAAAAACGTGTCTATATTACTTGATCAAACAGTGAAATGTTCGAACACATAATAATTGACCCCTAAATGTCGAACTGTCGGAATGTCAAATGGTTCAATGGAGATCTCTGTACAGTGCAGACATGGAAGTTTTCCATTGCCTGCACTGTAGTGCAATCTCGAAGTTGGTATACTTAAGTAGCAGGGGGTGTGGGGGGTGCCGGTGGCTTGCCCCCCCTGCTTAGAGCATTTTTATGGTTTGTTTGGGTGTTTTTATGTTTTTTTTTTGCCATTCGAAATTACGGCGTTTCGACATTTCGGGGTCGATTATTATGTGTTCGAACATTTCACTGTTTGATCACGTAATATAAACACTTAAAAACACATTATTTTGCACAGGATCAAAAGCAAGTATCCTGCCCTTTGAAATGCAGGTTACTATTAACACTTACATGATAATCATGTATCCTTGCCCGTGAAATGAAGGTTACAGCTATTGCCTTAGCATTCAGCTGCTGTGCAATGTATTTAACTGGCATACCAAATGTATTTCAGTGGCATCATAACAATGATTAAAATCACAGTATTTCTGGCTCACACTGGCATCATGAATATTTTTCGCTGTTATGTATTTCCCTGCCAGTTTCAACATAACAATGATTATAATCAATACATTTGTTGCTGACACTGGCCTCATTGTAGTAAAACAGGTGTACTGCTATAACCTGCATGTGTGTGTGTGTGTGTGTGTGTGTGTGTGTGTGTGTGTGTGTGTGTGTGTGTGTGTGTGTGTGTGTGTGTGTGTGTCTGTCTGTGTGTGTGCGTGTGTGTGCATGTGTGCACGTACAGCAAAGGGAAATGTTTAGATTTTCTATATTGTAAAATAATGCATTTCCTTCATTAATATTACTTGTAACTTTCCAGAGAACTGAATGCCTCTTGATGTAAAGTCACAAAGACATGGTGACTATTCATGATTGCAGCTTCAGGAGTATGTGATGAATATTCATGAGGGCATGTAATTATTCACTCACATCATGGGGTGGTGGGTGGTGGGCAAGGTTTAAACAGGACTTGCTACTGCACACCCGAGGAGGTACGGATGTAACAGATTGCCAGGAAACCAGCATGACATGAAGTATTAACATCAAAGCTGTACCAGGCTGAAATGCAGTTTGAATCCAGGTATTTTAAAATCCTGATGAATTAAGTTATTGCAGAGTAATGCACAGGACTAGCACAAGGACAAACAAGGAACAAAGTGGGCAGTGGTGTTACTGATGCCTCCTACCCAAACAATTAATGACTATCTCCGCAAAGACTTGCACGCCATATTGTTATTTCTAACATAGCTCATTCCTACTGACATTATTTTTTTGCTAGCAGTAGATGTGCGAACAGTGATGATGTGCTACAATATCATCAAAGTATCCATGTGGTTTTGGAACCAGTCAGATCAGTTCTATTTGCATAACAATTTTATAAGTAAGGAGGAATAAAACTAGCAATATTTGCTCATAGTCTGAAGAGAGTTGTGATGGGTATGATGAGGTTAGTTTATCCTTGCTTAGTGCTTAATCTCAGTAGATTAAGAAATGTGCAGTGTCTATAATGAACACGTTTATGGGATGTTGTACATATAGAAATTGTAATAAGTGTAAATATATAAAGTCAGTTGTTTGTTTACACCAGCAGCTGAAAGGCGATATTCAACATGTATGTATGTAATTCATCGGATACTTTCAGTGTGGCACCTTTTATCTAAGAATGAAAAATAGATCTTTAAAAATTAGAGTTATGGACCAAGTGGGTGGCACCAAAAATAGGGAAATATTAAAGCCCTTTTAAACATTTAAAGTAATGTAAAATGGAATCTAGTTTTGCTTTTAAGGGCATAGAAGAACTCTATAAATACTTGCAGTGGCGATACAGAGAATATGCAAAGTATTAAGAAAAAATATTGGAATTCCACGAGAGCTTTAAAGGGTTCAAGTTTAATGACAATTCTGGCATGAAATTATATTTGAAATATAGGTAATTTTTAGCAAGTGCTGTACAAGTGTAAGGTATTTATGTTCCTAATAGGCTCCAGACCTCATCTGGTGATAACATTGCAGGAAATAGGATCAGCATTGCATATGAATTAGTTATTGTTAAAGAAGATCTCATTTCATATAAGTATATTAAATCTATATACATTATCTATGTATTGAATGCAATGTGTATATGTCATATATTAATTTGAACAATAAAAGGGTTCAGGGGTATTAATGTCATTAATTTGCTTTTATTTAAACTTGGTGCATTGTGTCTATATTGTTTACCTAAAGAGGTTGTATTTTTAGAAAAAAATTGAGACATTTTTATTATTTTTGTAAAGATTACTTGGTGTTGCACCTTTAACTTTAAGTACTTCAGTAAAAAGCATTATTACAACATATGACAGTAAAACAAAAAATGTATTAAACACAGATAATATTAAAATGACAACCAAAAATTATCAGAATTATAAGAATGTTTTACATAATGGTGAAATTATATGGTAGAGGTATAAGAATGTTTAAGTACTGGTAAAATTATAAGTGTGTTTACGTAATGGTAGAATTTAGTGCTAGAATTGTAAGAATGTTTACTTAATGGTAGAATTATATGGTCAAATTATAAGAATGTTTATGTAATGGTAGAATTATAAGAATGTTTATGTTGTGGTATAATTATATGGTAGAATTATAAAAATGTTTACATTAATAAGGACTGTCTTACTCAGTCATCAGTAAAGCTATGTCAAAAAGGATGTTATTTAGGGAGCTCATATAACAGGCCCAAAGTCACTGTGGTAGAAAGTTCTAAAGATGCAGAACCAGATTACCAAATGAATAGCTGATGCTTCTAGCCAGACCCTAGGAATTGCTAAGACTCCAGTACTGGCAAACAGCAAAACCTTAGAGGGCATTAGATGGCACCTTAATCATGTAGGCAAAGACATACCAACACCATGATTTTAAAAATTATACAAAACCAGCACTGAGCCCAGTGCACTGTCTGAATTACAGGGCAAATATGATGAGAACAGTGTGCACCAGTATATTTGTTGCAGTGTTTTGCATGAGCTACAACCAGTTAATCTCTGTGTTGGCAGCACAAGAAAAAAAAGCATTAAAACTACTAAAGTGAGAGCAAACGAAGACATGAGATCCTTGGTAGGCATTAAGTGTTTAATTCAGAGAATATACGAGTCAGATGAAGCCACAATACCTCAACCACAGCTTTCACCAGGTCCATAAATCTGCCAATCAGTGAAGAAAATGCAAAGATCATGACTTTAGATGCAAACTGAAGTACATTGGCATCCATATTTTATAAATGGTGGACATGTCAAAACAGAGAAATGATTTAAAACAGCAGTTTATTCAAGGTTTAATTGTAGACATACCGAACTTCAACAGATTGATAACTTTTGTGTCATACATTGAGTTTTGCTTTATCAGTTAGTCTGCACTTTGATTTACACCACCATCAAAAAACTGGATTTGTATTTTTTGTTTTGATGAAGAAGTAGAAATGAGATTAACTGGCTTAGCAATGCTTGGACAAACCATTTTTTTGAATCAGATCCCCATGCAGCAGCATAAATACTGTGAGTATTAAAGATCCAAAGCCAAGCCTTCTGGCATTCTACACTCTAGAAGGGTAGGAACTAAAGATGTTAACACATGATATTTCTGGGTTTGTCTAGGCAGATGGTGAACTACTCAAGAACCATAGAGAAAACCCAGACCATGTCTAGATACATTGGATATAGCTCCCTTGAACCACAACCCTAAATGGTGCAGAGATATTGAGTGGGGCCAGTAAAGTGTGAAAGTGCTGATCTCTAACCATAACCAGATCATTTAGTACTTTAATAAGGATAGTTCCAGCACTATGCCAAGTGCAGAAACTGTAAAAAAAAATATTCATGAGCCCATGTGCAGTGAACGGAGACCACCTTCTCAATAACCTTGCCAAAGCTGTGCATTAGTTATTAAGGTTCAAAGATGATGTTTTTATGAATAAGGTAACCAAATAATGATTAGAAAAGATAGCAAAGTACTAGACCTATATCCGATACATAATTGGAACTGAAACATCAAGGGTACTATTAGCTGAAGGTTGTAGGGATCATATTAGAGATCACACACTATTCATAATCAGGAAATCCAAATGCAGTCCAAGAACAAGAAGACAGTCTTTTCACCTTGAATGATGCATATCCAATTATCTCATAGAGTGGAAGTGCTAAGTTAGTGAAGACAAGCTTGTAAGTGAAAAACTCTGTTGCCTACTCACATTGTTCAGAGGTAAAAATCTGTCTAGGTAGCAAGACAGGCCAAGCTACATGGCCATTTCACCAGATGGAAAATCACAGGAAATTGGTTGGCCACTGCAGATATCCCTTTGGGTACATACGCTGTCATCTGATGAGAAATCTCTGACCAATTCAAGTCAGTTACTCCAAAGACTTACATGTTTCTAACAATGTTCCAAACCTCATCCCTCTGGACATGGAAATCAGAAATCAAAAGTAAATCCATGGCTTATGCACATAGAGGGGGAAGAAGCTGTACATAATATGTACTATAAAGTAAAGAGTGGATGACAAAGCCTTTAATATAGTCAAAGAGTAATCGTTTTCACTTATCAGTGGTGACCTCCAGGAGCACCATGTGGAGAGGTGGGCTAACTGAGGGGGTAAAGCCTTATACAAATTGTGACACTCCATAAGACCAGGATTGGGTGAGTGAAGGATGGTGCTACCAAAGGAAATCAAAAAAGGAAGCGGTCAGGTCAAGATTGCTTTTTCAAAACCTGCACAGCCAAGAGAAACATTAATTTGACTGTATGTCCAAGATGACGGGTGACAGAGCTAATTGACTGAACAAACAGAAATATTCTTATAATACAGAGGATACATTTTGTGCTAATGCAACAAGCTTCTCAGTGACATAAATGTTGGGCTTGAAGAAGGGTTTGATGGTTTGTTGACATGATATAGAGTCAATGAGAAAGTCAGTGAAGTCTTGCAGGAATGTTCTAACACAAGAGAGTTGATGCTAAATAAGGAGAAACTGACAGTTTGTTCCTTCCCTCAGGACACATTCAAAATAATTAGTTGTCCATTTGGCAACATGGTCCACTTTAAATTTTAAAATATATGGCCACCACTCTCCAGTTTTGTTCCATATAGGTTACTGAATAACAGATACACCTACTGGAAATAGCTTCTGACAAATGAGGGCCAAAGTTTTCAATCAGCAAAGTCTGAATGATATAAGTAAGGTCCACCTTATTCAAGAAGTCAGGTAATCCCATGCATATTACAAATGGACCTCACATTCATATACTGTGTGCTATACAGTGCAAATGGAAAGCATGACCTGCATGAACCAAAGATGGATGAGACCAAACTTGTCATTTTAGTAGATGGTTGCTGTTAAGGGCCTTCATGCCTACCACTGGAATAGCCCCAGGATTGCCTGTGGCATTAGACTTCACAGCACCCATAAGCAGTCGATTATTCCCTTGTAATGGCCACCCTGTAGGGCATTGTTGCTTGCTTACTTCCTTTGAGAATGTATGTTATGTATTTATGTATGCATGTATGTATGTATGTATTAGCATATATGCATTCATTTAAGTGTTTTAGTCATACTTGTATGTATTTGTGTGTTTACTTATACATGTTTTATTGACTGGGTAAGCTCTGCTGGGTGGAACCCATTTTCAGAGAAGTCCCAAAGGAAAAAGCCCCCAGAAATTTATACTTTTGAAAAACTAGGATATATTAACACGCTTCTTGACATTCTTCTTACCCGAGTTCTTGGCAGCAACAACACAACCGGTGTGTTTCACACTAGAATAGCCACTCGAGTGTTATCCTGTGTGGTCTGTGTGAGAAACAAGCACTGAGATTCAAGACTGTGGTCTGCACATGGTCAACATTCAAACGACTGCTGACTAATAATTTTATGCAAACCGTTTATTTTTTACCTAGGCAGCTCATCCTTCTAGTCCTAATCTTATGCAGAAACAATACTTTAACACCTTTTTTGGACTACTTGGTCATTATCATTACAAGTAATTAAATTTCAGAGACTCATTTCTTGCAGTAGTTTTAGTAATTCTTGACATAATTCTGTTAACTGAGGATAGGATATCTCCAGTTTGTTCACTAATTCACATTTTACGTTTTAATGGAGTGCCCATATCACACACTTGGTACAATATAATAGCTTTTGTTTATGTTCACTTACACCAGATGTGAAGATTAATTCAAAGTTTAATAATCACACTATACTCTATACTTAGTTATATCATTGTGTCAAGGAGGAAATTAAACTGTGTTTGTAAATTCTGTCCCAGTTTTGCAGTATTTCTTTTAGTGCCCTTAATAGATCATTGAGGGTTTAACACAACAGGGAATTACTTTACCTGATTTATGTAATATGAGAAAAAGAAACAAATGATCTGTTTGTTTTTGCTTTTGAGCAAATGTTTCCCTTTAGAATAAGCACACTCACTAGTTCAAAAGCTGTGAGGCAGCAAGTGATAAAACGAGAAAAACCATAAATGATATGTTGAAATGTTAGGATGAGTTTCATGATATGCATCTTCCTTGATTAAATCACTTAGTAATTCATTTATTCTAGAATGTTCTTTGCCAACACCAACAGAGTGGGAGTGTCCTCCATATAATCACTCCCAGATCCTGCTGGCACTAGTATTAAGTGAGGTGATATAAAGCCGAAAAAAAATAACGGCATTACGGAATGTAAAATTCTAAACAGTGGGGTTGAGTGGGGCATGTAGCTAAATACACCACTTCTTCACCAAAGATAAATTCTAATCTGTTCACTGAAGTAGAAGGCAACATTCTGTGATGAGTTCCATGGCCTTTCTGGGTGACATAACACAGCCAATGACCATGTTCCTACATGAAAAGACACCTTTTTTGAAATCCAGGTTTAACATAATTGCCCCTTTCTCCAATATTGGTGTGACAATGGAGCTTGTATGTTTAGTAATGGGTGCCGGGTGAAGCACCAATAAAGTTGCATGTCTGTACAACCCATTTAATGTGATTTTTTTATTTATTTTCATGAACCACCCAATTTGTTTTCATGTTGTTGGAATTTATGTGTTGGACTATAGCTTTAGTGTGATTACTGGGGCAAAGTGATTTGTTTCTTTACTGTTATGATGCAGATGTCTTATTTATTCAAGAACATCATGCATGACACAATAATACCACCAACAGAGGTTGAGAGCAGATTTTATTGTTCACAAGAAATGGAATACATATTTATTTGGAAGAAATCATGACCTCAATTCAAACAAAACACAGGCAGCATGAATGAAATGCTCACCTGAAAAAAACATAAGCACCAGTGTATAGAAAACAACTAGTAACAGTATAGCGCAGCCTGGAAGAATACTTACCTCCCTATAATTACCAGCAAGCAACATCAGTGCACCACTCACTACATACCAAACAAACCAGCCATAGAACAGTCTATATCTTCACTCCCTCTGTCTCACTGCCAAAGAAACTAAAGGGCTGCCAGCTAACCTATATATGTTGAGTGGCACCATTTGTCAACATAGACAGGTGGTTGACAGGTGTGCAAGACCGACAATCGCCAGGGTAGGAGAATATTTCCTTTTCCTGGGGATTGAGCAATCTCAGAATTAGTATATATAATTAGCAGGGTGTGTGGGGGTGCTTCCCCCTGCAAATCCACTTGCTGCTGGTTTAGTCTGCTCCAGAGTAATTCCCGGAGCATGCACAGAACAAGTTAATATCAGTGACTTTCACATTATGACATTAATCTACTGGGTATCACAGCACTGCCCATTCGATCTGGTGCCCTACACCCATATATATATATATATATATATATATATATATATATATATATATATATATATATATCTAAATACCCCCTCCACACCCCATTTCACCTACCAATCAGATACTCACATGCACTTCTACATATAGACATACTGTCTCTCACACACACACACACACACACACACACACACACACACACACACACACACACACACACACACACACACACGTGCTAAATAAATGCCTATGGTTTACAGTTTGTACACGTTTGATAGCAATTACAAACTAGTAAATTACTCTTACTAAGCTTATTCTTACATCAAAAAGATGATTTTGTACACCTTATTTTAATATTCATTTCAAATTTATAGCCATAGTATTTTTGTTTCTTTGTTTTAAACATTTGAAACCACTATTTCATTAGCAAGAGAAAATAAACACACCATATTTTATTCACATTCCATTGCCTGCTTTAGAAATATTCTACTTTCTTCAGTGAATGCTTAAAATTAATCTCTTTTGTGTAACTTCATGAGTATTAGCATCTGTTGACTATTGCATGAGTTTTTTTGGCAGTCTGGTAAATTTACAAAGCAGCTCCTCCATAAAGTATAGAGTGAAATGTTACTTTTCCAACAGAAATCAAATCCATCTACCCCCTAAATTAAGAGTTTAGATGCAGTTATTATTGCCTTCTTCTGATGGTATGGTTAAGTGAACTGTCTGCGATTTCTCTAAATTTATTTTCTAATTTTTAAGAGTCGCATATCTATAGCACTTTTCCAGTGTAAAATTCTTAAAATATTGTGGACTGTTTAGCTCAGTGAAAGTTGTGAAATCATTTAAAATTCCATGAATCCTAAGCATTTCTTTTCTATCATTTGTTAGGCCTGACAGCAACTGGAATTCAACCAAAGAAAGTACCACTGAAACACGAACTTACATCACCAAAAAGTATGAATATGTTTTCTTAGTTTAGCCTGTGTAAGAATGAACATGTTAGTCTGTTTTCTATTGGACTGCTGTGAACTGTACATATATCTACATCTATATCTATATCTATATATAGTAAACTGATCCTTTATTCTGCATTTCCCTTATCCTTTTGCACCTAGGTAGTGACTGAAAGATTTCACAAAGCATCATTTAATCTTTGATGATTAACAAAATTAACAAAATAATAAATGTTAGCATTTTTCACTCAAGAGTAATATGACTATGTATCAGATTTTGAAGGAAGCAGGCTATAATTACGTATGAGTCCTTATGTTACTGACACCCAAATGGTGTGATCAGACAAATTTAATCATTGTATTGTGCTCTTCTCTAAATTCTCCAAGGAAAGGGAAAAGAAAAGAAAAAGGTCTATTATTTGTGAAAGATGCAGTGCTTATCAGCTCATTTTATTATAACTTTCTTATTTCACCAACAGGCTGCAAGGCAGCGTAGTTATATCCAGCTTTGATGCATTATGAGTTTACAGAAAAACTCATGAAAAAATATGAAGTGCTTCGGAAGTTCTTAATACCCTAGTTAGTCATCTGCTTGTTGCAATCTGAACACTGGTGTATCAGCATTAGCAAATGCATCTACCTCAGAAATGTTATACTTCAATGAAACTGCATGTGCATGACATTAAGGTACAGTGTGATGCTCTCTGAACTTTGAAGACAGAAAAATCAGGCAAATTTGAACACTTTATTAAATTATTTTTCTATTCTGAAGTTGCCAAAGAAAATATGTACATTTTTTTTTCTTAAAAAAACATGGGTGTGAGCTGCAGATCTTCCTACAGAGGAATATAAAGGCTTGCCCCCCCCCCCCATTTGACACCTCTTTCAAACAAACATTCAATCCATGATCTTTAAATCATTAATGTGAACCTTTACCACAACTTATTAAAACATGCTTGCTGAAACTGACTGATGCTCTATATATTAAAGTTGCATGCATTTTGTTCCTGTTATACTAGATTGTTACTTCTGTATTCCAGGCTTTTTGTCATTGTTTTTCACAGTAGTACAATTTTTTATCTATTCTGAGCCATGCTGCTTATTCTGTTCTACAAGCATCTCTCACTTTGTATCTAATTTCACTTTTATCTTTATATCAGAAAACAGTTATCACTAATTTTCAGTGTAGCAAATGCAAGGTTCCTGAATTACGTCTCATTTACTGTTCTTTTGATATCCAAAAATCTTCTTGAATAATTAATCATATCAAAAGCTTGATATGCAGAAGTAAAAGTAATACAGTGTAGCACATGCAGTAAAAATATATCAAAGGGAATTATTGGCAAGACATTAACTTGAACAGGAAAAATGTTTTTTCACAAAATATTGTTTTTGGAGATAAGAAATGTAAACTGTATATTTGCTTCATATTTTTAGAACAACAATATCTGAAGATAAACCAAAAAGTGTGACAACAATTGAAACTTCATCTGGCATGGATATCAGGTAAAGTATTTAGAATACAGTGCATTCAATAGTTTATGGCCTGTTTAGTGTATACGTCAAATTCAGTGACTGAAAGATATAAATATATTCACAAAACTGAGTCATCTATGTTTTCATATTCATACAATCAACATCGCAGTTTTTATTCCTGCTTGTTAAGTTTTTACGTAGACACCTTGCAGTTTTAGTGTCCCGATTTGTAGAAGATGCAAAGAACAACAAGGAAGTGTATCTATCTGTCTGTTTTTCTATCTGTCTACCAATCTAATCTCTCTAGCTGTCTGTATGCTCAGACACAGAGACACATACACATATACCCACACACACACACACACACACACATATATATATATATATATATATATATATATATATATATATATATACACATGAGTATATAGCTATAAGTGAGAGACAGAACTAGTCCGACCATGTCTCACTAAGTATATCATTATTTGTAACATTTCACGGAGTAGTGCCAAAGAAGAGCAATATGTTCCTCCCATTTTATTTATCACTTCACATTAAAAGTATTTAGTTCAATCAGAAACTCATACACAAAACAATGGCTACTGGACTACAATGACAGATCCTCCCAATGGTATCACATTCCTGACCACTGAAAAACTTATCAGACAGGCTGTTGCCCAAAGGGTGTCCATCTGTGATCCCCCCAATGGTATCACATTCCTGACCACTGAAAAACTTATCAGACATGATGTTGCGCAAAGGGTGTCCATCTGTGATCCTCCCAATGGTATCACATTCCTGACCACTGAAAAACTTATCAGACATGCTGTTGCTCAAAGGGTGTCCATCGTTTGGTCTATGGCCTACTGTTCAAAGTGGGGTCATTTGGATAAATGATTTGGGGATTTCCTCACACCTCTGTGCTCTCTCTGCTGTACCCTAATGTTCTTCCATTTATCAGTGGGGCAGATGAGAGGGGTTTAAGCTTCTTACTTATCTGTTTGTCTGTTTGTCTCAAAGATGGCTTCCTGCTTTTGTGTTTCCAACATACATTCTTTAAAATATATATATATATATATATATATATATATATATATATATATATATATATATATAAAATTCATGCATTTAGCTATTGTTACCACATTGTTGATCCAGTGATCCTTTGGAAGCACAGGACAGAAAAGATAATTATAATACAGGAGGTTATATTGCAAGCTTATATTCAGACCAGTAACACATAGTAGTTCACAACATACTAAGGACTATACGTACCTGGATGTGTTTCAGAAATTGCATAACTATTAATATACAGATACAAATGTTATACGTTTTTATTTAAAATAAAATGAAAGATATTAAGAATAGTGACTCATCATAAAGCAGTCATATCTAGCAGAGTAAGGCAACAAAGTACTTTTGCACAGGACAGATAATATGTCAGTGCTTGTTGAGTATGTCTCCCATGGCAAAGTTGTTAAAGAAGACGTATATAACACTTATGTCTTTACAATATTTAAACGAGCACAGGGAATAGGGGGGCATTAGACATCAGGGATAGTTACTATGGAGTGCTGTAAATGCACATTAAATAAAAGCTCTGGAAACTACTAGGCACCAAGCACTGTTTAAAAAAAAATAATAAAATCAGTTATCGCACTGGGTATTTTTCTTTAACATGTTGAGGATCATGCAACATGTTATGTATGAGAGGGAGGGATTCCTTAGCATGCATTTACCGAAGGATATGAAGTATAAAATCTGAATGTTTGGCAATAATGACTGAACTCTAATTATCTGTGAATTACCAGATCAGGGGAGGGATTCCTTAGCATGCATTTACTAAAGGTTATGAAGTATAAAATCTGAATGTTTGGCAATAATGACTGAACTGTTATTATTTACCAGGGCAGGGGAAACTGAGACATCATAGATGATATGACAACAGGGGCAGGTATGGGGATATGTGGTATGTGGTGTGTGTGATTGTGTGTGTGTGTGTGTGTGTGTGTGTGTGTGTGTGTGTGTGTGTGTGTGTGTGTGTGTGTGTGTGTGTGTGTGTGTGTGTGTCTGATTGTGTGTGTGTGTGTGTGTGTGTGTGTGTGTGTGTGTGTGTGTGTGTGTGTGTGTGTGTGTGTGTGTGTGTGTGTGTGTGTGTTTTACTGTGTACTTGTTTGTGTGTGAGAGTGACTGGGGGGGTGCCTTTGCTTCCACAATGCAACTGAACCATGTTGCCTACCATGGTAAGTGCTGATCTACACTTCATGGTAGGTAACATGATTCAGAGACATGCCAATTAGCCCATAATGAAGGCTTTCCTAATATGTCTCAAATTCACAAAATACAGCATTGCCGGAGTAGAGCTTTTTTAATCCCTGGGTAAGTATGTGTATTCTGACTAATTTTCTGGACAATATTTAAGCAGGTAACAGCCATTCTAATCTATTTATGCCAATTTTTACACTGAAATGTATATGAAATTTGCTCAGTTCTAGGATTCCAAATATCTGGATGATGATTATAGTGTTTTTCCTCCAGTAGTCCAAATAGGATGTTTAACTGTTACATTAACACATGTGCTCAGAACAACAGGTGTACATTCAGTGTATATTTACAATAGTTGCAGTTCTTCAGGAAGTAACAGAAAGTTAAAAGAATGACAGCAGACATTTAGCAGTAGTAAAGGCATGCCGAAAAAGGACAACAAATTATTTTTGAACTTGACAAGGAGAATAATGGACAATTCCATTCGGGAGATTGAAACAAAGTTCCATAATTATGAAACTTGTGTGAAATTTATAATTGTGATACAAAAGTGAAACAAGAATTACCAAGATGAGGAAGGCAAATTAAAAGAAGGAAGAGAGAGTGTGTGAAAAATGACTGTAAAATGCCAGTTGTCATGACAGCTGTTTTCGATTTGTTTTGTGTCATGGTATTAAGGTCAAGTAGCAAGATACATATTAAAGACACAGATGTTTAAACTGTAGATTGGAATACAAGACACTATGCTATGGAGATGTCTTTAAATATTTTATAGGTTCATAGGTTGGTACTAGGCTATTGGCCCTTGAGCTATATAAGCCTAGCCAAAAAGGTACCCTGGCTTTCGCCATCCAAGAAAATTATTTTCCTGTGCCAGTGTCGAGCAGAGCCACAGAAGTTATCTCCGGGGTGAATTTCCTATTTCCCATCCAATTATCAAGATTTTTCTTGAAGAGTCCTAATGAGGAGCTTTGTTTGATATAGATAGGTAGTTTGTTCCAGAGTATGGGGAGTCTCTGGGACAGGAGTCTGTCCCTCCAGCATGTTTTGTTTATTGTGGTGACCAGGTTTAGGTCCCTAGTGCGTGTAGCTCGGAGGGATTGGGATTACCTTAAGTGGAGCATATCCGACAGCTCCGGGGTTGACATAGCTTTTTATGTTAGGCAGGGATCGCCTCTGAGTAGGCGATATGCGATGGAGTAAAGCTGGAGTTTTTTGAGACGGTCTGCGTAGGGCATCTGTTTGAGGCTGGTAATCATCTTTGTGAGGTATTTCTGTGGCCTTTCCAGGTGTTGTAGATGTCTTGTGAGGTACATACCAAAAGGGGTGTTGTACTCTATAATGGGTCTAATGAGTGACGAGTAGAGGGGAACAATGACCTCTTTTTTCCTGAATGAGAAACCTTTTGTGATGAGGTGTGCCACGTTGAAGGGTTTCCTGACTACTGTGGTGATGTGATTATCAAAGAAGACACTACTGTCCACCTGTGTCCCAAGGTCTCTTATCACACTTTTGGTGCTAAGTAGACTACTGCCTATGTGGTAGTTCATGGGTGCAGAGTTTTTACCAAAGAGGATGACAATGCACGTTTTGGCATTGAGCTTGAGGCCTGGCAATTTTATTATGGGAAACAATGGATAAACCAATAAAATATAAGTGAATACATCAAAAATGTCATAAGAACACAGGTGGTAGCTGCCTTCTTTGAAAAAGTACAATTAATTTGTACTGTAGTCAAGAGTAGCCCTGAAATGGCTAGTGAAGTAATGAAATTCCAGCTTTACAAAGGAAAATGCAGGATAATTACAAATAAAAATGTCAGTTTTGGGGCAGTTTGATATAAAAAAGTTCAATATCACCTAAGATCTTATAATGGGTATATATGGTTATATATGCAAGAAAGTTCTAACATGGGAATTGTTGTGGTGGGTAATAATTAATACAGAAATCAACCACTGCATAATCAAATAACAATTGATTAAAAGGCCATTAAATATGTGGTGACAGTAAGCTCACTTAGAGGAATGGAAAATTAGTACCCCAGTTACATAAACCTTCCTCTCCAGTCTTGAACCAGTTCACCAGTTACCATATAGAACCTAGCAGTTCTAATGCACTAATGGTTTCATCTTGACTGAAAAAGTTATTTATAATGTTGAGTTAAATAGCAACCACTGTCTTCAAATAAATATGTCATAGGTCATTTACAGTTGTACAGCAGGTACTAGGAATAGTAATTCTGTTTACTAGATTAGTAGCAAATATTTTCTGAGTATGTTTTAAAGAGAAAAATATATTTGTCAGCCAAACAGGACAAATCAAGTAGTAATGTATTATTTAACACTGTATATGAATGTTTTCTCTAGCCAGTACATAGCAGTGTTTAGAGTTTCACTTTGGATGTAGTCATTTTGAAACATCATACTTTTAGCATTGATATGGCATTTTCTTTGTACATAATTTTGTTTTTAATTTATATTGCAGTTGTCATAGACTGATTTTCCATTTTTCTTGTAAATCATTGTAAAGATATGTTGAATAACCATTTAAAATGTCAGGACCCAATTTATCAACTCTAGCCATATAATACCTTTGTTCCCTAGTTGACCATGGTTAGATGGTCATTGTTAGCAGAGTGAATCAGTGATTAGTGCAGACTTCCCCTGTCCATGAGGGATATAGGCGCCAGCCCTGGGGTGAATTTGCGGTCTCCCATCCAATTGTCAAGGCTGTGCGTAAATAGGGTAATTGAGGATCTCTGTTTCACATGAAGTGGGAGTCTATTCCAAAGGAGTGGCAATCTCTCGGAGACATATCTGTCTCTCCAACATGTACTGTTTATGTAACAGGCTAGGTTGAGATCCCTAGAGTGAGTGACTCTTGTCCCATTTGATTTGCGGACATCCAGCATTTCCATTAGGGCAGGATCATAGATTGCTGTGTAGGCCAGACACAGCTCACCTCTCAGCAGCCTGTAGGATACAGAGTACAGAGACAGGGCCTTAAGTCTTTCCTGTTTAGTTCCTGTTTTGGAGGCCTTCAGTTTTCTTGATTAGAAACCTCTGTGGTCTCTCCAGTTTTTGCAAGTGTTTGGTGAGGTACATGCAGAAGGGAGCTCTGTACTCAATTAGTGGTCTAATGAAGGTTGAGTATAGAGGAGTCATAACATCTTTAGTCTTGGATGTGATGCCCTTATTTATGAGATGCCTAGTGTAGAAGGCTTTCCTTATTAACACGGTGATCAAAGTTTAAATTGCTGTCAATCTACGTTCCTACCTTTCTCACTACTGTGTTTGAGCTTGGGGGGGGGTGTGCTATCTATAATGCAATATGCAGGGTCCACTTCTTTGCCAAAGAGGATAATGATGTACTTTTTTGCATTTAGTTTTAGACCGTGACTCTGGCACCAGTCATTTGTCTGCATTAACCCCTTCTGTAATATGTTAACATCATTGGGGGACTCAATGATTGCTGAATGGACAAAAAAGGGACTTACTTATACTGAGTCTGAGATGGTCATTTCATGTAATATTCCCTTTTCTGTGACGTATAGTGATCTTGGAGTTGGTATATACAGGTGTGTGAGGTGTGGTGCCCCCCCCTGCAAATAACAAGTTTAAAGGAGAAGTTTGATGTTTGATATCCACTCCAACTGCATTTTTGAACTTTTTTTCAATTTGTCAGCATTCAGCCTTATGAGTGCTGACATTTCAATATGCAGCACTTAAAATGTAAGAAATATTTTTGTCTAATGTTCATTTTAAGCCACATTCTGTTTAGCATTTTGTTTTAATTAGTAATACCTGTTCAAGTTCTGACTATTTGAGTATGATTGCTTGAATTGCATTCATATATATATATATATATATATATATATATATATATATATATATATATATATTTATATCCCTTACCCATCTTGTTAAAAGTGTCCAGTTATGCCGTCTAAGTGAATAACAGTTGCAACTTTCCTTTCAGTTCCATATATTTTCCGCTGAGTAAGCTGCAGTGAATGATCTTGTACTTTTTGGACACTGAATAAATACAGTTACAATAGCCATAACTATGAAATCAACCTGAGCTATAATATTGAAAAATATCTAGCTCACTGTGGCACTGAACACAAAACAGTGAGGAATATTAACATACCAGCAACACATTGAGATTACCCACACACATTCACAAATAAAATAAATATTCATTAATTCATGAAGTCTGGATGCTATGTCCACTTTGTTATTAACTGCAGAATGTGAACCTTGTCTTGTGTGATTTTTGCTCCCTGTGATACCTCTCAGTTTTACAGATTTTTGCAGACTGTCCAGATTTTTGTCTTGTATATTGGTCTATTTCTCACATCATTTTTGTTGTTTTCTGGCAAATTGCTGAGGACTGAAGTCTAAATAATGACACACATTTGAGTTTCAGACTTCATATCCTTCAGAAAATGTATGCTAACACAAATCCTGATATTCTAGCAACTTTCTAAGTTTAAAAGAGCAATATTTGAAATCTGTCACTATTTCGGGGCCTTTGTCCCTCATTATTTTAGGCTTTGTCCAGATTTGTGGTGCTAACAGGTTGCGAGGTATGATGATACGTAAAAAATGTGCAAGTATAGCCTACACACCTCTCAACGATCCAGATTTTTGCAGAATGTCCAAAATTTTGCCTCATATTTTTGATTAGTTCCTGATTAAATCTGTGGTTATCTGGCAAATTGTTGAGGACTGAAGTTACTAAATAATGACAGACATTTAAGTTTTGGACTTCTGATCCTTCAGAAAAATGCATGCTCCCATGATACCTGTTATTCTAACAACTTTCTATGTTTATAAGAGCAATATAAATTTTGTCCCTAGTTTTGGGTCTTTGCCCAGATTTCCAGATTTCTAGTGCTTGAAAGATTGAGAGGCATGATAACTTAACACTGCAGTCCTTCTTTGGAAGCTTTAATATTTTTATTGTTTAAATATATGAAAACAATACACACTATAGCTTCACAGCTAACAAATTTAGCCTTCCTAACTTCCTCCAACTCCATCTACAATACCTCCCCATAGTTATATCGCTCACATACCTCTGCAAGATACCAGGTTAGAAATCCACTAACCACTACTCTGTCTCTATCCTGCCATTTTATCAACCCACCCTATCGCATCCCTGTTACTATTACCCTCAACCTACCTATCCTGTTACCTCTCCCCTCTACTTATACACCTGGCCTACTTCATAACTACTCTATACCACTCTATCTTCACCAGTATGGAATATCTAAACCATTACTCAATATGTGGGTGTAATCTCTGCAATACTGTTAAACCTGAATCTCACTTTGTCTGACACTGATCTATGTTTTAACTTTAGCACTTGCTATGTTACCTTTAACTAAGTGTGAATAATATGTTACTTCAATGTTAGTCTAATATTTACTATGTAATTTGAACACATCTGTTTGCCTTAATTTTGTCTAAATTTTGTATAAAGTTTACTGTGGAGCTTTTCTCCCTGGGCTTCCGCTGAAAATGGACATGGATCCAGTCAGATTTTCCCAGTCAACAAATGTAAAATATAAATAAATAAATAAATACATAAAATATTTTAAAACAGCAGCAACAATGATAATATAAAAAGACCTCTCCCCCGGGGCACATGCATATAGAGAACAAATAAAGTAAACATAAATATGTTAGCCTAAAAAAAAACAGAATAAATATATTTCATAATCGGCAGGAATCACAGTAACAATTAAACCTTCAGCAAATATTTTTGTCTGTATTTAACTATCGTTTACTTTCTTCTAGTTTATTAGATCATGTGGTCTCGCAAAATACAAATCTCTTTTTTTAAGTGAGTTTCATAAAATCTTTAACATCTGCTTGCACTATCAAGAGTGTAGCATTGTCTTGTCATCCTTTGCAGTGTCAGTATTGAAATTTCACCCAAGTGTCTGATAGAGTAACCTAGGTGACTGATATGTAGATAGGCGTATAGCTATCCGACCTTTCAGTTTCAAAGTATGTAACTTTCTGTGCACAGATGATACTGGCATAGAGGAGAAAGCATCTGCTCCCTATATTATGCACCAGTCATCTTTATGGGCTTGGTAAAGCTATAACTTGCTATCTATTCTGTGGATTTGTATGTAATTCTGTAAGTTTAAACATTATAGTAAATAGCTATAATTTATGTTGTCAAAGTAAAGTCTAGTATGGCAGCACAGACATGTTTTATGAGAGATCCCAAAAATGAAAATTGAGTAAACAAGCAATTCTTTACAAAGAGAAAACTAATTTAGAAGTAAGGACAAGTATGTATGTTGTCTAATAGTATACAGCAACTTAGAAACACAGATGAACTACAAAAATATTTTTTATTTGTACCAGTATCAGAAAGTTAATAGTGTTCACTTTGTCTTTATTAGTGTCACAGGACAGCTGAGTGCTATAAATTTTGAGTAAAGACAGTCAATTGAATATACTGCAGGGATTATTGACTAAACAGGACAGAACAGCCTATAAAGATAAATCACGTGCAGTGCTCTGATTGCCTGGTTATCTATGTTATCTATGTGTACATGTGTACCGCACCTGAGATGGAAAGTGCTAAAACAACTTATGACATTTGCTGGGCTGTAACACAATGAATTTACAATTCCTGTCAGTGCTGATATTTCTTCATAGATTTACAGAACCGAGATGGCTATCTTTTTCAGGTGCTGTGGTGTGTGGAGAGAAAGCTTTTTGGTTATAGAGTCAACACGTATTCTGTCTATTGATTTTATGGAAAGAAAAGTACATAAAGTGTTTGTATCCATTTAACCTTTAGAAACCTTGTATAGACTATGATGTTAAGAGGAAATCTAAACTCTCTGCATGAATAATGAATATATATCACATTCCTCTACACTTTCCACAGAATATGGTAACTAAAAAAATTTTAAAAAGAATTGTTCATAATTTTATATATGTTGTCCACTATCTGTTAAATACCCCCACCATATAATGTCAAATGCAAATACTAACCCTCCCATTCCAGGGCTACTTCGCCTTCTAAGGCTGCTAACCTCAGTGCTCAGTTGATTGAGCAATTATGAATATTTGGAGAACAGAGAGTAGAGATCAAGGTGTCTTGACTGAATAGCATCTGTTCCTAAGTGCAGTTTTTTTTTATGACCTTTTTCCAACTCTGGGGTGAGTGTGCAATGACATACATATGTATGCACGATTGTTTCCACATGAGATAAATTGACATCTACCTTCTCTCAGCATGTTTCCACCCATGATAAATTGACATCTACCTTCTCACAACACACATACACACACACGCACACATGCATGCACACACACATGCACACACACACACACACACACACACACACACACACACACACACACACACACACACACACACACACACACACATGGACATACATACACACGTACGTGCGCACACACACACACACACACACACACACACACACACACACACACACACACATTGCTACTAGTGCCTTTCAAACTGATGTACAGAGCAGCACAGAATCAAAAGAGCCCACATATTCCCCATAAGGTAGAAGAAGTGGCCTTCCACCATTGCACGTCATTTGATATCCTAGATTGTTTGTGTCACAGGCAAGTGCCACCCCCACATGCCACGGGAACAATATATAAGTCAATAATGCTTCTACTTTGTGGGTGCTTTCCCCTTGCCTTGACATAGATGTATTCCTATTGCTTGTATTTTCTTTTTATTCACCCTATACCATGCTCTGTTTCCAAAACTCTGAGAAATTTTGTAACTTCTTGGAGTTCAGATACAGTTGGTATATATCTTACCAGAGGTACTGTGGACAGCTTTGTTTGGTTCCTCTTTTTAATATCATCTCATCTGAGACTCCTGCCCTTAACTTTACCCTTGCTAAATTCCTTTATAACATCTTCCTAACAGGTCGGCCCAGTCTTGAGAGAAGCTTGACCTCATCACCAGAAATTGAAATAAATATTTCCAACTTGTCCAATCAAATGCTTTTTCTGCATGAAGAGAAAGAATTGCTAATTACTTTCTGTCCTTATGTGCATCTTTCATTATTAATAAAGTCTTTATTATGTTATCCACTGTCCTCCTCCCTCCAACAAACCCAGTTTGGTCTTCGTGTATTATCCCTGAGATTACTTTTGCAGCCCCTCACCAATTATTGTCATAAAGTATTAATAATCATGACTGAATAGCAATATCAGCCTAGATGAAGAGGAGTTTTCCCACTCTTTACTCTCTTTGTATATGCTTGCAATCACAGCTTCTTTCCATGGCATAGGTGGTTAATCCTCCTTCATTATCCTGTTAAAGATCGTCTCCCATATGTACACCATTCTACCCTTCACTTTGTTCCATATGTCAATTGTAAATCCATCACTACCTGGTCATTTCCCTTTCTTCATTCCTCTTATTGAATCTATAAGCCCTTTCTTATTATTGACCTTATTATATCCCTTCTGCAGTTACTACATATTTCTGGGAATAAAAATATATCCCAGTCAATGACTTCCTCCTCTCCCTCCTGCATTTCATTTCCTTCTTCATCACGTAGCTTAGTATAATAGTTTCTGAACTTCTTCAATATACCTTCCAACATTCTAATCTCTTTCTTCTCCTCCTCCTCTCTCAACTTCTAGACTCCTCTTTCTTCCTCATATTGTCTTTGCTATACTGCTGAAGCTTTCACAGCATTGGCATTATTTGCAAAATATACTTTCTCTGTTCCAACTCTCCTCAGTAAAATTCTCTCGTCCTCCATTTCTTCCAGTTTTTGCATTAAATGCAGCCCTCTTTTTCATAGCTGCTCAATACATTTATCTCCCAGCTGCTGAATTTCATCTAGTTCTTCCATCATTGCCTCCTGATAAGTTATTTAATTCATTTGTTTCTTTTACACCTTTCTTTGAATCCCTTTTTTTATCATTCTTTTACACTCATCCCATTATTTCCCCTCCCACTCTTTATCTCCTCCCAAGATTCACTCCACAACCACTCATTATTTCCCCCTTTAAGAATATCCATTACAGATATAGCCAATGTTCTGGTAGGGTCCTCTCTGTTCCTGCATTTAATATGATTACTGAAATAGAGCGTCTTCTGCGTGGAGACATGCGTGAATGGGCGTACCTTCGTTGAAGGTTGTGCGTCAGGGCTGGCAACTCGGCAGGTAAAAATCAAGTGCCAATCATTAGCGGACCAGAGTTCCGCTGTGGTAACCCCTAACCGGGAAAAGCCAAAAGACACAACAACTGAAATAATGTTATCTGATAATTGTAATGTTTCTCACTGAATTAGCACCATTTCATGTTCATACTCTACATTCATATCAATTCTGTGTATTTACAACCAGCATCTCCCTGAATTGAGGGTGCAGCTGTTCAGACTATCCCTCTCTCTCTTGAGTTCCCATCTGTCCTTACATTCCATCAACTTCATAGATGCATTCAGAAAGTACACTTCTTTCATTATCTTTCTTTTCCTAGGCCCATTTTGTACTTCTTTACCTTTTGTGAATATGCTCCAATGTTCTGTGTGCATAGGCTGTCTTGAAAGGATACTAATTTTTGTTAGGATCTCTATAATGTTCTTCATATTGCACCTAGGGAATAAATATATACTTATTAGTTTGATCTTTTGCTCTCCCACATACTTATTAATTGCAACATACACCCTTCTTAATTCTCCCATAATTTGTAGTGGCATGATTTTTTTTCAGTATGCATAACACTTCTCATTGTCTTTTTCATCCCCAGGAGGAATTGACAGCCCATCAATATCCCCCTTTATTTAACTTCAGTACCTTCTCTTTAGTATGATGTGCCTCCTGCAGATCAACCATTGTACAACATGCTTTCTTTATGGTTCTAAGAAACCTAGTCATTTTATTGGGTTCACCAACCAATTCACATTCCAACCTGCTATTTGTAGTCTAGTTTCCATGGCTTTATTCATTTTTTTGTACTTTTCCATCTCTATCTATCTCTTTCTTAATAGGCTTCTGTAATTCAGCACTTAAGGATCCCTGCTTAACTATTCAGCTTGGTAGTCATTTTTGTCTTCTTTCTTAATGTCTTTTGTATTTTTTATCTTTTGCCGCAATTTTCATATATTCTAATTTTTTCTAGGATCTGTGTAATTGTACAAGGCTTTTCTCCCCAAAGCATTTTTATAACTATATACAATGGCAATTAGTCTTTCATATACAAAAATAATTCTGATTTCATTTCAAACAGCTGTCCACTATAACCTTTTGCCTGTCATGTGGAGACAGTTGCTTAGTTAGTTTAGGGTTTATAGCGTGACTCCCCCACTTCATTTTTTCTTCTTCTTTCCTTTTCCCCTATCTACCACAAGTTCTATTAAAATGTGTTTGTTAGTGTGTTGTACCAAACATTTGTTTAATTTCCAAAAATAGAAATAAACAAGTGTCCATCTTTCTAAGATCAATATACAGCAGAGAAAAAAACAGACAAAAAAGAGTAAAATGTGGGTGTTCATCCTACCATACAGCAAGGTTAACTTATTGTAACAGTGTAGTCAAAATAACAGTGGAGGAGAGAAAACAAAAACATCTACCATTATCAATACTTCTTTTAATCATGGCACAATATGTCCTCAAATCTCTATAGGAAAAAAATATTTTTACTCGTTTGTGACATTTATTTAAACAACTAGTTACAGGAATCAAGCAGTATCCTCTGTAAATCACGCAGCAGTATCCCCCATTAAGCGATAATGAGTTGCCACCGTATATGCTTATTGTTCTTTAGTGTCACAGAAATTACAAATATCGACTTTTCTTGGATGCCCTTGACTTTTCGTGGATGCCCTTTTCTGCAGGAGTACACATGCTCAGTCTTTGCAGTTTTCAATATCTGTGGTTACTCCACTTTCTGTAATCATCTACACCATATCCCTCCACAAAGGCCTTTAATGATCCCAGCTAATTGTCCACCATTAGGTTCACCATTAGGTTCTCCACTGGACTTGCTTTACTATATATTTCCTCATTGTTCCTAGGTTTATTTGAATTGGTTGCTCATGTCGTGGCAGAGTGTCCATCTGCTTCATTTCTTATACATTTCAAGGTATGTGTGCAGTTCAGCAAGCTTGCCTCCTCCTTTCACTTCCACCCATTTAATACCTTTCCAGTGCTCTCATGATTATTAATAGCCACTAATATTGGACTTCTCCTTCCTCCCCTCATACTCTGCCTTCTCCTCCTTCTTCTTAGGATTTTTGTTTCATATTTACAGAAAGTAGAACACATTGTCAAATGCAGTCCTACATTTTATATCCAAATTCATTTTACCACTTCTAAAGCTTGTCTAAATATTGTTCTTCCATTCTTTATCTTGCCTGTTATATATTGCTTGCATTTTCTTTCAGTGATTGCTGTCTTTTAAGTAGCAAGAAGAAACCTTTCCTTTCTGGTATATTCTGCTTCCACTGTAACCCATCACTCTTTGCTCTGTCCCATGTTCTTCTTGCACTGTTCTGTGATTCATTGACTTCTGCAGCACCATAAGTGCCTCTTGTGGATCTAGGAAGAGTTTTGCTGATCCCTGAAAGAATATATGAAATATTACCAGACAGATCATTTGCTATTAGATCCCTTTCTGCTTTCTCAACTTTATTGCTGGTAGAAATAATTACATCTCCTTCTCCAAGTTTTAAAGGAGAAGCCATGATCTATAAATATCCTCCTAGCAATGACTTCTTTTCCTGGTTGCCAGTCTTGCTGTAGGATTTTTTTCTTCTAACGCAAAAGATTGCAGGTAAATAATGATCATCCTAGGTCTATCAGTCTCATTCCTCCCAGCTTTCCATGTGGTATGGTAGGTTCTTTCCATTTTTATCTCTTGTATCGTTGCATTAGTCCAATTACTTAATAGTTCTATCATTTTATCCTTACAAATTTAGCCCTCGCAGTTCTGTGATAAGCAGTTATTTTCAGTTTTATTCTCCTGCACCCGTTGTCCAGATCCATTGTATTTTTTCCTTTAGGCAGGTCAGGCACATATATTGTCCATTCTTTTCTCTGCCTCTTCTTCTTCTCTTGCAGGGTTCCCTTCATTTTTCTAATATCTATTCATATCATATTCAGTGGTAACTCTTCTCTCCACTACTTCTGCTCTTGTCATCTCAGTTTTCTCTTTCTCTTTATTGGCTTATAGTGCATTTCTCTTCTTATTTCTCTTTGCCATGAAGTTTGCTTATTTTAATGCTCTGTTTTCATATTTTGCAGACCTATTTCATGGTGGGACCCGTTTTTCCAATATTGCTTTGGGAGAGTTATCTAGAGAGCTGACATATTGAAAGTCCTCAACTCTCCTTTCTTTCTTGAGAGAAAATATATCCTTCTGTGTGACTGGGCTATAGCGGTTGCATTTTAATCTATAGATATCTTGAACAGGTGGTTCTTCAGCTTTGCAGTTTCTTAAAACAAGTGGTCTATTTTTATTGTTACAGCTTTCACCATTCCCTATTTTATTACCTCCTCCCATTTAATGGCTCATCAGATTTTTCCAAGATCCTTTAGACACCTTTTAAAGTGGCTTGCTCAACTTTGCTTGTGCTAAACAAAACAACCTTTCATGAAAAGAGTTACTGTTGATGTCTTTGACACTGTTTATTTTGTTAATGCCTCTATCTCTCTCTTCCTTTATGTCCTTCTGGTATCTTGATTTGCATTTCAAACATGTTGTGTTAACTCAAGATAGTATAGAATTTTCTCTCATGTCACACATGGCAATCTCCTTACCCTCACTGAGCTGCAGGCCTACATTTGTGCTTGCTCCACTTGATCTATACTAGACCATACACAATTCCTTTTTATCTCTCTTAACCAAATATAGCACATCACTTCAGCTTTGCAGTTTCTTAAAACAAGTGGTCTATTTTTATTGTTACAGCTTTCACCATTCCCTATTTTATTACCTCCTCCCATTTAATGGCTCATCAGATTTTTCCAAGACCCTTTAGACACCTTTTAAAGTGGCTTGCTCAACTTTGCTTGTGCTAAACAAAACAACCTTTCATGAAAAGAGTTACTGTTGATGTCTTTGACACTGTTTATTTTGTTAATGCCTCTATCTCTCTCTTCCTTTATGTCCTTCTGGTATCTTGATTTGCATTTCAAACATGTTGTGTTAACTCAAGATAGTATAGAATTTTCTCTCATGTCACACATGGCAATCTCCTTACCCTCACTGAGCTGCAGGCCTACATTTGTGCTTGCTCCACTTGATCTATACTAGACCATACACAATTCCTTTTTATCTCTCTTAACCAAATATAGCACATCACCGGCCTCTTTCTCTTCATATAGAGCAGCCTCCAGAATGCACTACTGGGGAGTACTATAGGAGGTTAAGAGATGTTTTAGAAAATTTTTTAAGACCTGTTATGAAACTTCATTTACCATTTGTCTGGAAAAATTACTTATGTTGTCATCCCTGCTTAATATCAGTACTTTATCTCAATTGTTCTTAACCTACTAAATTGTTTTAAGATTACAATAATGTTTTCTTTGGTCTGTTTTGCTCTTCAGTGACTAGAAAAATTAATGAAGTTTGATTGATTAATTACCTGTATGTTTTTCTTTGGTTGGAAAGAGAGGTCTGTCTTTCTTTTGCATATGTTAATTTCTGATTTGGTTTGCCATTGCCCCATATATTTACCAACAGTGGTTTGTCTTTTGTCATTCATTATACTAAATTGTCTCATATATTTACCAACAATTGTTACAGTCTTTTGTTATTCATTATACTAAATGCAATTTTATAACTGTTGAACCTGAATATAATTTTTTCCACTGTTCCTGTTTGTAGTATGTCTCACAGTCACTGTCAACATTCACAAAGTGTCTCTCCCAGGATGCTTTATTTGATCAAGATTGTAAATCACTTAACAGTAGTATTGAAATGGTTAATTTGATGCATTTTCAAGTGAAGAAACAAACAATAAACCAGAAGTTGCCAGTAGTTGCCACAATCAGCTGCAAGCAGTGGTCAGAGAAGGCTCTAAGGTCAACAGAGACCAGGCTGAAGACCTGGAAGTTGACTGGAGAGAAAGTACAGCAGTTCAAGGAATTACTCAGGGCTCTAGCACCCCAAGAAGAGGAGGAAATAGGTGGAGTTGAAGAAGAGTGGCAGCCTAAAACAGCATGTGTTAGGACTACAGAAAAGATATGTGGCTGAGCCAGGTATGGAAATAAGGTACATAAGGAAAGCTGGTGGTGGAATGCAGAAATACAGGAAGTAATCAAAAGAAGGAAGGAGTGCAGAAAGAAGTGGGAGATTGAAAAGACAGACCAAGCTAGGAAGAACTACTGGTTGGCTAACAAAGAAACTAAGAAAGAAGTTGCAATATTAAAGAATAGGGCATCAGAGGCACTCTATCAACTTCTGGAAAGTGACTCAGTAAGGGGCACAAAGAAACTATACCAGGTTGCAAGGCAAAGACAGAAAGACAAAAAAGATAGTCAGACACACTTCATAAGGGATTCCAGCAACAACCTACTTACCAGTCCACAGGACATCAAAAGCAGATGGAAGGAGTATTTCCAGCAGCTTCTGAATGAAGAAAACCCCACAGAAGCGGTACTGCCCCAGAAACAGCCTATAATGAGAGTAGAAGAGGAGCCCAGCTTAGAAGAAGTAAGAGCAGCACTAAGGAAAATGAAGTCAGGGAAAGCAGCAGGCTCAGATGAGGTCACAGCAGATATGATAAAGATGCTGGGTGAGCTAGGGGAGAAATGGCTCCTGAGGGTACTAATTGCAGTGTGGAGAGAAAGGCGTATTCCAGATGACTGGAGAATAAGCATACTCGTGCCAGTGTACAAGAACAAAGGGGACATCCACAACTGTGGACAGTACAGAGGCATCAAACTCCTACCACATTGCATGAAAGTTCTGGAGAGGGTGATTGATAAACGGATATGCAGAATAGTAGAATGTAAGATGGGAGATGAACAGTTCGGATTCAGATCAGGATGCAGCACAGTTGACCCGATGTTTGCATTGAAACAGATACTTGAGAAGAAACTAGAGAAGAGGAGAGAGTCAAACTGGGCTTTCCTAGACTTAGAGAAAGCATATGACAAGGTCCCAAGAAAGCTGATCTGGGCAGTACTGCGGTGGTTTGAAGTCCCAGAAACATTGGTAGAATTAGTACAGGCTATGTACAAGGACCCAGTGACTCAAGTACGAACAGTGTTTGGCCTCACTGAATGGTTCCCAGTGGGAGTGGGTGTACACCAGGGTTCAGCTCTGAGCCCATTGCTGTTCATACTGGTAATGGACTACATCAGCAAACAGGTTGGAGGGGACAGATCAACAAAGCTGCTGTATGCAGACGATGTGGCAGTACAGGCAGACTCTGAGCTAGAACTTCAGCAAAGGATAGGAGAATGGAATGCAAATCTGAAGGCACATGGGATGAAACTAAGCACAGATAAGACAGTGATAATGGCAGCAGATTGGGGAAATCAGAAGAAGCTGAGAATAGAGATAGATGGGAAGATAGTGGAACAGGTAAACAGCTTCAAGTATCTGGGAGGGGTGGTTGAGGAGAAGGGTAGTCTGAATGAAGAGGTCAAAGCTAGAATCAGACAGGCTGCAGCCAACTGGCATAGAGTATCAGGTGTAGTCTATGACAGAAGAATGCCAAAGAAGCTGAAAAGTAAGGTGTACAAGACAGTGGTGCGACCAGTACTACTGTATGGTACAGAAACCTGGGCAGTAAAGGCAGAACAGTTGAAGAAGCTAGAGGTGATGGAAATGAAGTGCCTGAGAAAGGTGGTAGGATGCACACTGCAGGACAGGCGAAGAAATGAGGACATAAGAGCAGAAGCCAAAGTAGCTCCAATTGCAGAAAAGATCAAAGAAAACAGATTACGATGGTATGGGCATATGTGTAGAAAAGCAGAAGACAATCTGGTGAGGGAGATTTGGGACAGACAGGAAGAAGATAAGAGGAAGCAAGGGCGTCCAGCAAAGAGGTGGATGGATTGTGTGAAAGAAGATCTGCGACAGTCAGGCATGAGTGTTGAAGAAGGCAGGAGAGTGGCACTGAATCGAGAGAGTTGGCGACAGTTAATACGATACCCCGACCCCATGTAAATGGGAAAAAGGGGATGATGATGATGATGATGATGATGAAACAAACAATGGTATTGGTAAATGGACGGTGCAGTGGTGCAGTGGTAGCGTTGTCGCCTCACAGCAAGAAGTTCTCCGGTTCAATTCTCAGCTGGAGTGCCTTCTGTGTGGAGCCTGCATGTCCTCCCTGCATTCATTTGGGTTTTCCCCAGGTACTCTGGTTTCCTTCCATATTACAAAGACATGCATCTAGAGCATTTCTCCCCAAGCCTCTGCTGAAAATTGGCTTCATTCCAAGTCGGTATTTCCCAGAAAACAAATGTTAAATAAATAAAGGACTGTTGAAGGGAGATATGGACTGCGTTGAGGAACCAGAGCATTTTGAAAACAGACATTAAGTTAGCATGATTTTTATCATTTGTTATCCAGTGATCCTAAAACATATTAAGACTGAAAGAGAGTGAGGTAAACAACAGCCCAAAAGTGATACAAGTTGAGCTGTGGAATGTGATGAGAATCTTTCATGGGGACATGCAAAGTTGCTGCTACTGAAGATGATGAACACATGCATGTCCAACAGGCAGTGATAGAGCCAATTAGGCAGCAACCAGAAAAGATTCAGTAAAATGAAGCACAGAGCTAGCTAAACAACTTGACCAAATTAAGTCAAATCTTACTGGATTGCAAAATAAAGCACAAAACATAATTTATGATTACATGGTATACTGGACAGAAAATAAAAGAAAATGATTATTGGACAATGTGGGAATTAAAATAGTTGACTGAACTAGTTTTGCTAATACTTCATGGATGTTGCATCAGTAAAGTATTTGCCACTGCCTGAAATGTAGCCTCAGGCCAATATGCACTGAATTTGTTACTTGTTATGAAAGAACGTTGAGGCAACCAAGCAGAAAACTCCATCAGACTGTACAATGCTTGGCAGAAATCTCCATCAAACTGTACAATGCTTGGCAGAAAGCTCCATCAGACTGAACAATGCTTGTGGAAGATGACTATTAAAGAGTGACTTTAAACTTCATTCCAGGCTTGTTCATGCAATTATGGAGTGTATGCATAAAGGACTACACCTTAAGTTGTTGTTCCCTACTGCGCTAAAAGTGCTCTGGAATGAGAAAGTGTTGGTATTGGGTGATTATGATGAGGCGGCTATGCAAATAAAAGAACTGCCAGTGAGAGTGACACAGTTAAAAATGGAGCAAATGGTAAAGGAGTCAAATGAACTGAGAGAAATTGATATAATGGGCAGTGGTGGCTAGTGACTTCAAATCAAAGGGGGGCTGCAGGAGACAGCTGAATGGGTGGGGCCAATGTGAGGGGTGTGGTCAACTAGGAAGGGGTGGAGCTATGCTAAACACCGCAAAAACTGGGACTTTAATTAAATACGCTGACCTGGGTGCCAAACCATTGTTATGAGAGTCCAATCAAGACAAAATGAAGTATAGAAGAAAAAAAATATTTCAATGCATTGGCTACATATCAGCTTACTTAATATCTAGATGGAAACAAAAAGGTTGTGAGGCATGAAAAAATAAATTACTTTTTAAATACATTACTGGAATGCCAGTCAAAATCAAGTATAAAAAAAATAATCAGCACTCAACTCAAACCACTTCTCCTTGCACTGCAGTTCTAATTATAATTTATATTCAGCTTTATAAAAGTACCAAGTAACATTCTGAAAGTAGCAATCGCTGTGATTTCCCCACTTGTAAAAATGTTTCTTATCCAAAAAAGACCTGCTGCCTAACAGCAATTATCTACTTGTTTCATGGGGAAAACATGATCAAAGTGAAAAAATGAACAGCAAACAAGAAACAAGCTCAAGATAAATTGCTTAAAGGATTACTGCACAGGTTATTGACCACACATGATAGATTGGCATTCTGTTTCGTTTATGGGTAAAGCTTGCAAAGATGACTGCAAGTCGCCAACAAATGTAATGAGGTCCTGAAAATACTGTAATCCTGTCTTTTATTACAAAATCTGCCATATACATTTCAATACCTAAGGCTTATACGCTATCTAGTTATGTAAATATTCTCTGCAAGGCAAAAACAAAAAGGCTTTCAATGTTGGTAATTCTTTAACTGTATGCTTATTAATGCTTACTTGCATCTTACAATCTCAGACAAGCTACCTGATGGTCATTAGAGCATTGCTGCTTAAACACAGAGCAACATGCACTGCAATAACGTGCATTATCTGAATAAGAAGAAGCATAAATCAACAGTATAAAAATATGACAGAAAACTAGAACATTCTGCAAAATCAAGGACAGATGAAAAGCCACTGGAATACTCTGCACACTTACACTGCATAACTGCTCCTTGCCTTGCTTGGACACATCCAGAGTCACTACATAGGGGAGTGGGGTGTAACAAGTATGGTATAATTTCAAATGTCTCTGACTGACAGTGATGGCCCTGACACATTTGTCATACCTCTAAACCTCAGAGCAAGAAATCTGGACAAAGCCATAAACAGAAGTAGGACAAAGGCCCAAAAATAAGGAGAATTTTAAATATTGCTGTTATAAACTTAGAAAGATAATAGAATAGTAGGTCTTGCATTAGTATGAATTTTCTGAAGGGTAAGAAATCTGAAACTCAAATGTCTGTCATTATTTTCTAACTTCAATATTTAATGATTTGCCAGAAAACCACAATTTTATGAAAAACGGACCAAAAGTGTGATGCAAAAATATAAAATAGCTGTGCAATACAGCTGGGAACCTGTCAAATAAGGGACACTTTTTTTTAATATTAGTACTGTTAACTTCAGCAGCTGACAAAATAAGAGAATATACATGCATTACTGAAATTAAAAGCAATCTATAACTCTGATTACTTATTAATTGTAAACCCTCCACAGTTTCTTCCAAATTTTCCATTCTGCGGAGGGATTATTAGGGGAAGAGCAACACTTTGAGCCAAAATCTGGGACAGTTGAGAGGTTTGGATATACCTAATTCTATAAAGCGATTTATTTGCACGTACCTCTCGACCTCTTAATGCAGGAAATCTGGTCAAGGCCAAATATATTGGGGGAACATACAGACAGTACTAAAAAGTCCGAAACTCAACGTCTGTAGACTGTCATTATTTAGTGACTTAATTCCTAAATGATTTGCCGGAAAACCACAAATTTTATGAGGAACAAATCAAAAATATGAAGCAAAAATCAATTCATTCTGCAAAAATCTGGACAGTTGAGAGGTATAGTTCAGCCGGGGCTGTCTTTGAGTTTGGTCAAATGGGGCCTCCCCCCTGCAGTCATGCCAATGTCCCATTATTTGGCTAGTTCACCCCATTTACCATAAATACTGTAATGTGCATACTGCTTTACTTCTACAATGATTTGGATTTCATTTAAAAGTTTTATTTTACATTTTACAGCACAAACACTTATAGACATCTGCTAAACAAAACAATGCAGTCTTACAATGAAAACAGACTTAGCATTAAAACTTCTCTGCCCTTAAAACTCACATTCATTGAAACAGCATTGAAACCCACATTCAAAGAAAATACATCTGGTCAGTGGCAGATAAAGATTGACTTTGGGCTGTTTTCAAATCATAGGCCCCTTGCACAGGAAACATACATGTGTTCTTTGATATACATTCCTGATTGTATTAAATTATATTCCTTGTATAATACAATACAGTTGTTAGAGGGCATTTTAAATTTATTGTTTTGAATATTTTTCCAGTAAACAATGAAACAAAATGCATGCACCAATAATGACAAAACTGCCCAATTCAGAACATTTCCATCATAAAAGTCTACTTAAACTTCAACAATCCACCAGTATCAGTAATATGCACAATCTCTGCAGAAGTAAAATTCATCTAAACAATTCCACATTAAAGAGATCTGTAACTAATGAAGAGGTTGCTGCTAGCAAACAACTTTATATTTCATTGTTTCATCTACAAATAAAGTGCTTGTTGCCCTTGAGGAATAAATTGCCTATGTTATATTAAAAAGTGATAAGCTAGTAATGTTGCAATAGGAAAGGGATGGCAAACTGATAACAGGTTCATAGTTACTAGGTATCTCTGCCAAAGAGGACATTCACAGGACTGCAGCATCCACCCCCTTTAAAAGTACAACACAGTACAGTATCAGCAATGTATCTACATACTGTGGGAGTAAAACCCATAGCCTTGTGCAGCAAAAGCAAGTTCACTGCCTGTTGTGCTATTAACAATGCAAGCAGACTCAGCAGAAGCAGCACTAAATTTATCTTCCCCTGAAGCTCTCAGATCCTTGTAAAATCCACTCGACACTCAACTATATCTCTGAACTTTGCAGCACAAGAAATCTATAAAAAGCCAAAGCCCGAAAACCAGGGACACATTTTAAACATTGCTTGTATAATCTTGAAAAGTTGCTAGAATAAATTGCTGTGTTACCGCCATGCATTTCACTGCCAATTTCAACAATTGGCTTAAGTACTGGTGTCATTCAAAGGGGATCCAATGCCTGTCAGCTTGGGATGATATGCTCGACAAGCCACGATGCTTCGCTAGGGACGACTTGCACCTGTCACCCCTGGGCTTTCGGATATTGGCAAAGGCTCTTGCTACCCCCATAGTGCCTTTTTTAGGCAAGGCTCAAAAGACAAACCCACCTTCATAGGTATCACAAGGGATAAGAAACTAAGAGTAATGCTACTGAATGCCAGAACTCTAAACCTCAAGATGCACGCACTCGAAACTCTCCTTAGCATGGAGAACATCGATATCTGTGCAGTAACAGAAACCTGGTTCAGGGCTCCCGAGAGCACCCCAGCACTACCAGGTTATACCTCATACCATGCTTTTCAGCCCCAAAACTTGGACCGAACCACAAAAGGAGGGGGAGTATCGATATTCATCAAAGATACCCACACCTCCAGGTTGATGGCAAAGCACGAAGCATCAGAGACTATCCATGTGCAACTAACAGTGGTTAAAACTGCCTTCCAGTTTATAGCCTGCTACAGACCACCCTCCCAAACCCAGAAACCCCACTCGGCCTTTCTGAGAACACTGGAATATATGAAGGTCTCTCCAAACACCATTATATTGGGCAACTACCCAAACATAGACTGAAAGCATTACTCTAGCTCCAACACCCTAGCCCAAAGGTTCCTAGAATTTATAAACTCAAATGCTATGGAACAACTTGTTACCACTCCCACAAGAGGGGAAAACATACTGGACCTGATCATCACCAACATGTGGACTCTATGCTCCAGACCAGAAGTGTATCCCTCACTGGTAAGATCAGACCATAAACTAATCTCACTGGATATTCACATCCCGACCCCACCCCCTGCCCAGAAAACCACAGTGAAAAACTTCTCTAAAGCAAATTTTACACTCCTCAAAACCAAGGTGGAATCCTTCAAAGCCCCCGGGCCTGTGGAAAATACGGCCCAGACCGCAGAATCCTTTATAAACGCATTCTATAAACACCTTCAGGAATGCATGGATCATGCGATCCCAAATAAAACCAAGACCCAATCCTCCAAAGGCAGACGTCCTGTCTGGTGGACCCCAGCCATAAACAAACTATACAATAGAAGGAGGAAGCTACTAAATAATAGAGCAAAATCCCAAAAAGGGAAGGCATCACTGATCAGTATTAGCAAAAAACTACGGGCATTCATAAAATTGTCTAAGGCCAGCTTCAAGAGAAAAATTGCACAGGACACTAAGGATAATCACAAGGCTTTCTTTAGTTATGTTAGGAACCTGGGTGGTAATTCCCAGATATGCTCAGAATTAGTCCAAAATGACAAAAAATACACTGAACCCACAGACATTGCCAACATCCTAGCTGACAGGTTCAGCGCAAACTTCTCCCCTCCCACCAAAGGGCAAATATCTATCCCAGCAGAGTGCTGCCCCCCTGACATCTCAGATGCTCAGGTAAGAGCCGCCCTCTCCAAAGCAAAAAACACAGCATCAATGGGACCAGACGGTGTCCCGGGCTGCGTCCTACATGAACTCCAACAAGAGCTAAACCCAAACATAAAACCACTGTTCAATCTCAGCCTTACTACAGGATATGTGCCCAAAGAGTGGCGTACAGCAACAGTGGTCCCTCTCCATAAAGGTGGTGCCTCAACGGATTCTGGAATCTATCGCCCCATAAGCCTGACTAGCTTGGTCTGCAACGCAATGGAAAGGATCATCATGGACCTCATAAATAAAGATATTGGGGACCTACAGACACTGGATCCTACCCAGTTTGGCTTTGTTAAGGGCAGATCCTGCCTCTTAAACCTGGTTTATTTCTTTGAAACAGTCACCAAGGCCATTGACGAGGGGAAGGTGGTCCACACAGCCTACCTGGACCTCGCAAAAGCCTTCGATACAATACCCTCACTCGGGCATTATAGATAAGCTCACCAGCTTAAATATAAACCCCTATGTCACTAGATGGATTGCAAACTGGCTCAAGGACAGAACCCACATGGTTAGAATTGCTGGAGCCATGTCAGACTCCAAACCAGTTACAAGTGGTGTCCCACAAGGCTCAGTCCTGGGACCTCTCTTGTTTGGTATATATTTCTCAGAGGTACAGGCCAACACGGAAGGACTGTGGCTGACCAAGTTCGCATATGACTGCAAACTGGGTGCCATAATCGACTCTCCAGCTGACACAAGCATCCTCCAAAAGGGCCTCATATAAACAGACAACTGGTGCCAGAGCCATGGACTCAAGCTAAATGCCAAAAAGTGTATAGTCATCCCCTTTGGCAAAAACAAAGTGCCCACAAATTACCACATAGGTGGTAATCCATTAAGTTCAGAAGAAGTAATTAGGGACCTGGGGACCCAAGTTGATAGCAATCTCTCATTTGACAACCACGTGGCCAAAGTGGTTAGAAAAACATTTTATATAGCCCACCCAATCATGAAGGGATTCACATCTAGATCAGGGGAGTTCATCGTGCCTCTTTACTCATCCCTCATCAGGCCCATAATTGAGTACAATGCCCCTTTTGAGATGTACCTTACCAGACACCTGTAGCAACTGGAAAGACCCCAAAAGTACCTCACCAAGAGGATCAAAGGGCTCAAACAGATGCCATATGCTGCCCGGTTAAAGAAACTCCAGCTCTACTCAGTGGCATACCGCCTGTTCAGAGGTGATCTGTGCCTGACGTATAAAGCCATGTCCAACCCAGAATTAATGGACATGCTGCACCTCAGAAAATCTAAATCCCATTGAGCTACGCGCTCGAGAGACTTGAACCTCAGCACTGAAATAAATAGGACATGGTGGAGGGACAGATTCATAACCCAGAGGCTCCCTTCACTCTGGAATAAAATCCTAGTCCAGGTTAGGCAGAGTCCCTCATTGACTCTCTTCAAGAGGAATCTTGATGAGTGGATGGGAGATCGCAGGTTTACCCTGGGTATCACTTCTGTGTCACTGTTAGACAGAGGCACAGTATACTAACCTCAAAAAAGGGCATAGCAAACTAATTTAAAATGGGTGGCGAAAGCCAAACACATTCTGGCTAGGCTTATAAATGCCCTAGGGCAGATAGCCTAGTATGAACCTATGAACCTATGAACCTAAGTCTTGAACACAGGACCCTGTGCACTACAGTCAGAGCAACATACCACTATGCCAAATAAACTGTTTCTTGAAATATGGGAAGACTGAAACTTAAATGGCTATCATTTAATAAATTCAGTTCTCACTATAGCTCTCAACCTCTTAGCATAAAACACCTGGACAAAGCCAATAATGGGGGACTACAGCCCCCAAACATATTCAGTGAATTCAGTTTTCACCATAGTTCTCAACCTCTTAGCACAAAAAACCTGCACAAAGCAAATGGGGGAATATAGCCCCAAAAATAGGGACACATTTCAAATACTGATCTTATAAACTTAGAAAATTGCTAGAATAAAAGGTTTTGTGTTACCATGTACTTTCTGAAGAATATGAAGTTGGAAATTCAAATGCCTGTCATTATTTAGTGAATTAAATCCAATTTTTATGAGGATCAGAACAGAACAAAAATATGAGGCAAAAATTTGAGCAGTTTTCACAAGTGATGGTGGATAGGGAATTCAGGCTCTTGCTACCTGCACCCAAGGTACAGGGTTTCAGCCTGAGTTATTCTCTAACCACTACTGTTGCCTGAGTCTCTCTAGCCATCAGGTATATTTATTTGGGGCATTTCATACACACACACACACACACACACACACACACACACACACACACACACACACACACACACACACACACACAGTCCTGTTAAATAAACTTATCTGAGGGCTATCTCTGTTGAAGAAATAAGTCCCAGCTCCATTGCAGATCCCCAGTTTCATAATCCTTGTGATGAGAAAGGAAAATGTTCTCACGAGTTGCAGTCTGGTCACCTTCCAGTCTATGCGGTTGTAACCACATAGAATTCTGGGCATTTCTGTAGTCTGCTGCCTTCTGTCTAATCTGGGCTCTCTTAGACCAGTCCAGATTCTGCACGCATGTGTGTGTAGTTCTGGAAATGCGTAGAGTCTGTTCCGGGAGTCTTTTTTTATTTTCCATTCCGGGAGTCTTTTTTTATTTTATTTTTTTTTTGTTGTTGTTATTTTTCTTTTTCAGCTGGAAGGGGTGGCTGCAGTCCTGCAGTCCAATAGCATGAGCCACCCCTGATAATGGGATAAATATAAGATGAGTGAAAGGAGATGCCAAATTTAACTTTGAAGATAACCTTGCTTGTAAGAGCAACTTATGGAAAAATATGGTTGGATTAACTGAGTAGCTCAACATGAACTAGTATTGAGAATTTTAGAATTTTATGAATCATGACATTCTGACGAACGGACAATAAAAAGAGAGGTACTGGCAAAATCGAATTTCGACATGGACAATTGTATTCTGAATATGATATAATGATGTGTTTTCTTTTTTGTTTGTGCATTTTCTTCTTCTCTGAATGAAAATTATTCTGCATCAAATTAGATGTTTCTATGTACAGACTTCAGACACTATTAAAAATACTGATATTTTAATCTTAGCTAAACAGGGGATGTTCGTTATCCATTTTTATTGTTTGAAAAGATGTTAAATTACATTTGGGAACTCTCAACAATGTACATGTATAAATGTGTACAATACAAGAGCTAATATGGTAGGTTTATGAAAAAAAATTATGCAATAAAAAAGAGATAATTTCAGAAAGTATGAACTACTGCATGGACTTTATTTGAAATTTATCTTGCTATATTTGAAATTTATCTTGCTAAGTTTGTCTTTTTTAAGGACCTATCTTAGCATGTAGTGATACATACCCAATTCCCTGAAGTGTAAGTATGACAAGAGAAATTTAAATATTCAAACTGAAATGAGACTGTGTTACAAGAACAAGAGAATAGAATAAAATGTACAACAAATATCATCCCTATTTGTGATTATAATTGTGATTTTAGGGAAGACAAAGTGAAAAGTGTTATTTTGCTAAAATAATTGTAATCAGCTATAGTTTTTGTTTCATGCAAGACTGAATGAACTCAAAAGATGGAAATTAAAAGACACCAGTACGGGGCTTGAAGGACATAAAATATTATATACACTGGTGGGGAAGAAGAGAGTAAAAAGGGATGTCTGTTCTGGCAAGGCATGAGTGATGAATACAGCTCAAATTGTTGTTGGCACTATAATAGATAAAGTTTGTCATTAGATAGCTGCAGCTTTCTGAAGGCAGCAGTTAGTAAGAACCATTGAACATAATAAAGTGACAGGCTATGATACCAAACCTTTTATTAAAAGTGATAGAGAGTTAAAATGAAAAGTTAAAGGGTGCATATGAAAGAAGCATTTACAGAAGGCTAGCTGTTGCTTAACATGTAATGGGTGAGAACTAAGTTATAAGGGTAGAGTATCCAGCCTTTGCATTGCCCCAGGGGAATAATCCCAGGAGGTATGTAACTGTAAAATCGAGTGAAAATTGTGGAAAAGAAACTGTAATATTTCTTAGCAGGTAAGGACGAGTTGAATCACTAGCATATGATAATTGGTTATAGAAGTTGTTTAATGTATTATCAGTTATGTTAAAAGTAGAGATTTGATGAGCATGAAGGCTGTATACATTTATATTTTTTTCTGGCTTGTATTCTGCTTCTCACAGCAATAAAAGTGTTTGTTAATTAAAAAAATGTCAAGATAATTAAAGCCAAAACAAGTTTATATCAATAATGCTGGCTACCGCAGTTTATTTACTCTCAGTGTACTCTCAGATAGATGGTTATCCCTGTTCTTCCAAAAAGAAGTTTATATTAATAAACCTGGCTGCCCTAATTTATTTGCTCTCAGTGTACTCTCAGATAGATGGTTATCCCTGTCCTTCCAAAAACAAGTTTATATCAATAATGCTGGCTGCCCTAATTTATTTATTTTCAGTACTCTCAGATAGATGGTTACCCTGTTCTTCCAAAAACAAGTTTATATTAATAATGCTGGTTGTCCTAATTTATTTACTCTCAGTGTACTCTCAGATAGATGGTTATCCCTGTCCTTCCAAAAACAAGTTTATATCAATAATGCTGGCTGCCGAAATTTATTTATTTTCAGTACTCTCAGATAGATGGTTATCCCTGATCTTCCAAAAACAAGTTTATATTAATAATGCTGGCTGCCCTAATCTATTTACTCTCAGTGTACTCTGAGATAGATAGTTATCCCTCTTTTTCCAAAAACAAGTTTATATTAATAATGCTGGCTGCCCTATTTTATCTACTCTCAGTGTACTCTCAGATAGATGGTTATCCCTGATCTTCCAAAAACAAGTTTATATTAATAATGCTGGCTGCCCTAATCTATTTACTCTCAGTGTACTCTCAGATAGATGGTTATCCCTCTTTTTCCAAAAACAAGTTTATATTAATAATGCTGGCTGCCCTAATTTAATTATTCTCAGTGTACTCTCAGATAGATGGTTATCCCTGTTCTTCCAAAACAAGTTTATATTAATAATGCTGGCTGCCCTAATTTATTTACTCTCAGTTACTCTCGGATAGATGGTTATCTCTGTTCTTCCAAAAACAAGGTTATATTAATAATGCTGGCTGCTCTAATCTATTTACTCTCAGTGTACTCTCAGATAGATAGTTATCCCTGTTCTTCCAAAAACAAGTTTATATTAATAACGCTGGCTGCCCTAATTTATTTACTCTTAGTGTACTCTCAGATAGATGGTTATCCCTGTTCTTCCAAAAACAAGTTTACATTAATAATGCTGGCTGCCCTAATTTATTTACTCTCAGTGTACTCTCAGAGAGATGGTTATCCGTGCTCTTCCAAAAACAAGGTTATATTAATAATGCTGGCTGCCTTAATTTATTTACTCCCAGTGTACTCTCAGATAGATGGTTATCCCTCTTTTTCCAAAAACAAGTTTATATTAATAATGCTGGCTACCCTAATTTATTTACTCTTAGTGTACTCTCAGATAGATGGTTATCCGTGCTCTTCCTAAAACAAGTTTATATTAATAATGCTGGCTGCCCTAATTTATTTACTCTCAGTGTACTCTCAGATAGATGGTTATCCGTGCTCTTCCAAAAACAAGTTTATATTAATAATGCTGGCTGTCCTAATTTATTTACTCTCAGTGTACTCTCAGATAAATGGCTATCCGTGGTCTTCCAAAAACAAGTTTATATTAATAATGCTGGCTGCCCTAATTTATTTACTCTCAGTGTACTCTCAGATAGATGGTTATCCGTGCTCTTCCAAAAACAAGTTTATATTAATAATGCTGGCTGCCCTAATTTATTTACTCTTAGTGTACTCTCAGATAGATGGTTATCCGTGCTCTTCCTAAAACAAGTTTATATTAATAATGCTGGCTGTCCTAATTTATTTACTCTCAGTGTACTCTCAGATAAATGGCTATCCGTGGTCTTCCAAAAACAAGTTTATATTAATAATGCTGGCTGCCCTAATTTATTTACTCTCAGTGTACTCTCAGATAGATGGTTATCCGTGCTCTTCCAAAAACAAGTTTATTAATAATGCTGGCTGCCTTAATTTATTTACTCTCAGTGTACTCTCAGATATATGGTTATCCCTGTTCTTCCAAAAACAAGTTTATAGTAATAATGCTGGCTGCCCTAATTTATTTACTCTCAGTTACTCTCGGATAGATGGTTATCTCTGTTCTTCTAAAACAAGTTTAAATTAATAATGCTGGCTGCCCTAATTTATTTACTCTCAGTTACTCTCGGATAGATGGTTATCTCTGTTCTTCCAAAAACAAGGTTATATTAATAATGCTGGCTGCTCTAATCTATTTACTCTCAGTGTACTCTCAGATAGATAGTTATCCCTGTTCTTCCAAAACAAGTTTACATTAATAATGCTGGCTGTCCTAATTTATTTACTCTCAGTGTACTCTCAGATAAATGGCTATCCGTGGTCTTCCAAAAACAAGTTTATATTAATAATGCTGGCTGCCTTAATTTATTTACTCTCAGTGTACTCTCAGATAGATGGTTATCCGTGCTCTTCCAAAAACAAGTTTATATTAATAATGCTGGCTGCCTTAATTTATTTACTCTCAGTGTACTCTCAGATAGATGGTTATCCCTGTTCTTCTAAAAACAAGTTTATACTAATAATGCTGGTTGCCCTAATTTATTTATTCTCAGTACTCTCAGATAGATGATTATCCCTGTTCTTCTAAAAACAAGTTTATATTAATAATGCTGGCTGCCCTAATTTAATTATTCTCAGTGTACTCTCAGATAGATGGTTATCCCTGTTCTTCCAAAAACAAGGTTATATTAATAATGCTGGCTGCTCTAATCTATTTACTCTCAGTGTACTCTCAGATAGATGGTTATCCCTGTTCTTCCAAAAACACATTTATATTAATAATGCTGGCTGTCTTAATTTATTTAATCTCAGTACTCTCAGATAGATGGTTATCCGTGTTCTTCCAAAAACAAGTTTATATTAATAATGTTGGCTGCCCTAATTTATTTACTCACAGTGTACTCTCAGATAGATGGTTATCCCTGTTCTTCCAAAAACAAGTTTATATTAATAATGCTGGCTGCCCAAATTTATTTACTCTCAGTGTACTCTCAGATAGATGGTTATCCCTGTTCTTCTAAAAACAAGTTTATATTAATAATGCTGGCTGCCCTAATTTATTTACTCTCAGTTACTCTCGGATAGATGGTTATCTCTGTTCTTCCAAAAACAAGGTTATATTAGTAATGCTGGCTGCTCTAATTTATTTACTCTTAGTGTACTCTCAGATAGATGGTTATCCCTGTTCTTCCAAAAACAAGTTTACATTAATAATGCTGGCTGTCCTAATTTATTTACTCTCAGTGTACTCTCAGATAGATGGCTATCCGTGCTCTTCCAAAAACAAGTTTATATTAATAATGCTGGCTGCCTTAATTTATTTATTCTCAGTACTCTCAGATAGACGGTTATCCCTGTTCTTCTAAAAATAAGTTTATATTAATAATGCTGGCTGCCCTAATTTATTTACTCTTAGTGTACTCTCAGATAGATGGTTATCCGTGCTCTTCCTAAAACAAGTTTATATTAATAATGCTGGCTGCTCTAATTTACTTAATCTCAGTGTACTCTCAGATAGATGGTTATCCCTGTTCTTCCAAAAACAAGTTTATATTAATAATGCTGGCTGCCCTAATTTATTTACTCTCAGCACTCTCAGATAGATGGTTATCCCTTTTCTTCCAAAACCAAGTTTATATTAATAATGCTGGCTGCCCTAATTTATTTACTCTCAGCACTCTCAGATAGATGGTTATCCCTTTTCTTCCAAAACCAAGTTTATATTAATAATGCTGGCTGCCCTAATTTATTTACTCTCAGTGTACTCTCAGATAGATGTTTATCCCTGTTCTTCCAAAAACAAGCTTATATTAATAATGCTGGCTACCCTAATTTATTTACTCTCAGTGTACTCTCAGATAGATGGTTATCCATGTTCTTCCAAAAACAAGTTTATATTAATAATGATGGCTGCCCTAATTTATTTACTCTCAGTGTACTCCCAGATAGGTGGTTATCCCTGTTCTTCCAAAAACAAGTTTATATTAATAATGCTGGCTGCCCTAATTTATTTACTCTCAGTGTACTCCCAGATAGATGGTTATCCCTGTTCTTCCAAAAACAAGTTTATATTAATAATGCTGGCTGCCCTAATTTATTTACTCTCAGCACTCTCAGATAGATGGTTATCCCTTTTCTTCCAAAACCAAGTTTATATTAATAATGCTGGCTGCCCTAATTTATTTACTCTCAATACTCTCAGATAGATGGTTATCCCTGTTCTTCCAAACACAAGTTTATATTAATAATGCTGGCTACCCTAATTTATTTACTCTCAGTGTACTCTCAGATAGATGGTTATCCATGTTCTTCCAAAAACAAGTTTATATTAATAATGCTGGCTGCCTAAATTTATTTACTGTCTGTGTACTCTCAGATAGATGGTTATCCATGTTCTTCCAAAAACAAGTTTATATTAATAATACTGGCTGCCTTAATTTATTTACTCTTAGTGTACTCTCAGATAGATGGTTATCCGTGTTCTTCCAAAAACAAGTTTATATTAATAATGCTGGCTGTCTTAATTTATTTAATCTCAGTACTCTCGGAAAGACGGTTATCCGTGTTCTTTCAAAAACAAATTTATAGTAATAATGCTGGCTGCCCTAATTTATTTACCCTCAGTGTACTCCCAGATAGATGGTTATCCGTGATCTTCCAAAAACAAGTTTATAGTAATAATGCTGGGTGCCCTATTTTATTTACTCTTAGTACTCTCAGATAGATGGTTATCCCTGTTCTTCCAAAAACAAGTTTATATTAATAATGCTGGCAACCCTAATTTATTTACTATTAGTGTACGCTCTGATAGATGGTCATCCCTGATCTTCCAAAAACAAGTTTATATTAATAATGCTGGCTGCCCTAATTTATTTACTCTCAGTACTCTCAGATAGATGGTTATCCCTCTTCTTCCAAAAACAAGTTTATATTAATAATGCTGGCTGCCCTAATTTATTTACTCTCAGTGTACTCTCAGATAGATGGTTATCCCTGTTCTTCTAAAACAAGTTTAAATTAATAATGCTGGCTGCCCTAATTTATTTACTCTCAGTTACTCTCGGATAGATGGTTATCTCTGTTCTTCCAAAAACAAGGTTATATTAATAATGCTGGCTGCTCTAATCTATTTACTCTCAGTGTACTCTCAGATAGATGGTTATCCCTCTTCTTCCAAAAACAAGTTTATATTAATAATGCTGGCTGTCCTAATTTATTTACTCTCAGTGTACTCTCAGATAAATGGCTATCCGTGGTCTTCCAAAAACAAGTTTATATTAATAATGCTGGCTGCCCTAATTTATTTACTCTCAGTGTACTCTCAGATAGATGGTTATCCCTGTTCTTCCAAAAACAAGGTTATATTAATAATGCTGGCTGCTCTAATCTATTTACTCTCAGTGTACTCTCAGATAGATGGTTATCCCTGTTCTTCCAAAAACACATTTATATTAATAATGCTGGCTGTCTTAATTTATTTAATCTCAGTACTCTCAGATAGATGGTTATCCGTGTTCTTCCAAAAACAAGTTTATATTAATAATGTTGGCTGCCCTAATTTATTCACTCACAGTGTACTCTCAGACAGATGGTTATCCCTGTCCTTCCAAAAACAAGTTTATATCAGTAATGCTGGCTGCCCTAATTTATTTATTCTCAGTGTACTCTCAGATAGATGGTTATCCCTGTTCTTCCAAAAACAAGTTTATATTAATAATGCTGGCTGCCCAAATTTATTTACTCTCAGTGTACTCTCAGATAGATGGCTATCCCTGTTCTTCTAAAAACAAGTTTATATTAATAATGCTGGCTGCCCTAATTTATTTACTCTCAGTTACTCTCGGATAGATGGTTATCTCTGTTCTTCCAAAAACAAGGTTATATTAGTAATGCTGGCTGCTCTAATTTATTTACTCTTAGTGTACTCTCAGATAGATGGTTATCCCTGTTCTTCCAAAAACAAGTTTACATTAATAATGCTGGCTGTCCTAATTTATTTACTCTCAGTGTACTCTCAGATAGATGGCTATCCGTGCTCTTCCAAAAACAAGTTTATATTAATAATGCTGGCTGCCTTAATTTATTTATTCTCAGTACTCTCAGATAGACGGTTATCCCTGTTCTTCTAAAAATAAGTTTATATTAATAATGCTGGCTGCCCTAATTTATTTACTCTTAGTGTACTCTCAGATAGATGGTTATCCGTGCTCTTCCTAAAACAAGTTTATATTAATAATGCTGGCTGCTCTAATTTACTTAATCTCAGTGTACTCTCAGATAGATGGTTATCCCTGTTCTTCCAAAAACAAGTTTATATTAATAATGCTGGCTGCCCTAATTTATTTACTCTCAGTGTACTCTCAGATAGATGGCTATCCGTGCTCTTCCAAAAACAAGTTTATATTAATAATGCTGGCTGCCTTAATTTATTTATTCTCAGCACTCTCAGATAGATGGTTATCCCTTTTCTTCCAAAACCAAGTTTATATTAATAATGCTGGCTGCCCTAATTTATTTACTCTCAATACTCTCAGATAGATGGTTATCCCTGTTCTTCCAAAAACACGTTTATATTAATAATGCTGGCTACCCTAATTTATTTACTCTCAGTGTACTCTCAGATAGATGGTTATCCATGTTCTTCCAAAAACAAGTTTATATTAATAATTCTGGCTGCCTAAATTTATTTACTGTCTGTGTACTCTCAGATAGATGGTTATCCATGTTCTTCCAAAACAAGTTTATATTAATAATACTGGCTGCCTTAATTTATTTACTCTTAGTGTACTCTCAGATAGATGGTTATCCGTGTTTTTCCAAAAACAAGTTTATATTAATAATGCTGGCTGTCTTAATTTATTTAATCTCAGTACTCTCGGAAAGATGGTTATCCGTGTTCTTTCAAAAACAAGTTTATAGTAATAATGCTGGCTGCCCTAATTTATTTACTCTCAGTGTACTCCCAGATAGATGGTTATCCGTGATCTTCCAAAAACAAGTTTATAGTAATAATGCTGGGTGCCCTATTTTATTTACTCTCAGTACTCTCAGATAGATTGTTATCCCTGTTCTTCCAAAAACAAGTTTATATTAATAATGCTGGCAACCCTAATTTATTTACTATTAGTGTACGCTCTGATAGATGGTCATCCCTGATCTTCCAAAAACAAGTTTATATTAATAATGCTGGCTGCCCTAATTTATTTACTCTCAGTACTCTCAGATAGATGGTTATCCCTCTTCTTCCAAAACAAGTTTATATTAATAATGCTGGCTGCCCTAATTTATTTACTCTCAGTGTACTCTCAGATAGATGGTTATCCCTGTTCTTCTAAAACAAGTTTAAATTAATAATGCTGGCTGCCCTAATTTATTTACTCTCAGTTACTCTCGGATAGATGGTTATCACTGTTCTTCCAAAAACAAGGTTATATTAATAATGCTGGCTGCTCTAATCTATTTACTCTCAGTGTACTCTCAGATAGATGGTTATCCCTGTTCTTCCAAAACAAGTTTACATTAATAATGCTGGCTGTCCTAATTTATTTACTCTCAGCACTCTCAGATAGATGGTTATCCATGTTCTTCCAAAAACAAGTTTATATTAATAATGCTGGCTGCCCTAATTTATTTACTCTCAGTGTACTCCCAGATAGATGGTTATCCCCGTTCTTCCAAAAACAAGTTTATATTAATAATGCTGGCTGCCCTAATTTATTTACTCTCAGCACTCTCAGATAGATGGTTATCCCTTTTCTTCCAAAACCAAGTTTATATTAATAATGCTGGCTGCCCTAATTTATTTACTCTCAATACTCTCAGATAGATGGTTATCCCTGTTCTTCCAAACACAAGTTTATATTAATAATGCTGGCTACCCTAATTTATTTACTCTCAGTGTACTCTCAGATAGATGGTTATCCATGTTCTTCCAAAACAAGTTTATATTAATAATGCTGGCTGCCTAAATTTATTTACTGTCTGTGTACTCTCAGATAGATGGTTATCCATGTTCTTCCAAAAACAAGTTTATATTAATAATACTGGCTGCCTTAATTTATTTACTCTTAGTGTACTCTCAGATAGATGGTTATCCGTGTTCTTCCAAAAACAAGTTTATATTAATAATGCTGGCTGTCTTAATTTATTTAATCTCAGTACTCTCGGAAAGACGGTTATCCGTGTTCTTTCAAAAACAAGTTTATAGTAATAATGCTGGCTGCCCTAATTTATTTACTCTCAGTGTACTCCCAGATAGATGGTTATCCGTGATCTTCCAAAAACAAGTTTATAGTAATAATGCTGGGTGCCCTATTTTATTTACTCTCAGTACTCTCAGATAGATGGTTATCCCTGTTCTTCCAAAACAAGTTTATATTAATAATGCTGGCAACCCTAATTTATTTACTATTAGTATGCGCTCTGATAGATGGTCATCCCTGATCTTCCAAAAACAAGTTTATATTAATAATGCTGGCTGCCCTAATTTATTTACTCTCAGTACTCTCAGATAGATGGTTATCCCTCTTCTTCCAAAAACAAGTTTATATTAATAATGCTGGCTGCCCTAATTTATTTACTCTCAGTGTACTCTCAGATAGATGGTTATCCCTGTTCTTCTAAAACAAGTTTAAATTAATAATGCTGGCTGCCCTAATTTATTTACTCTCAGTTACTCTCGGATAGATGGTTATCTCTGTTCTTCCAAAAACAAGGTTATATTAATAATGCTGGCTGCTCTAATCTATTTACTCTCAGTGTACTCTCAGATAGATGGTTATCCCTCTTCTTCCAAAAACAAGTTTATATTAATAATGCTGGCTGTCCTAATTTATTTACTCTCAGTGTACTCTCAGATAAATGGCTATCCGTGGTCTTCCAAAAACAAGTTTATATTAATAATGCTGGCTGCCCTAATTTATTTACTCTCAGTGTACTCTCAGATAGATGGTTATCCCTGTTCTTCCAAAAACAAGGTTATATTAATAATGCTGGCTGCTCTAATCTATTTACTCTCAGTGTACTCTCAGATAGATGGTTATCCCTGTTCTTCCAAAAACACATTTATATTAATAATGCTGGCTGTCTTAATTTATTTAATCTCAGTACTCTCAGATAGATGGTTATCCGTGTTCTTCCAAAAACAAGTTTATATTAATAATGTTGGCTGCCCTAATTTATTCACTCACAGTGTACTCTCAGACAGATGGTTATCCCTGTCCTTCCAAAAACAAGTTTATATCAGTAATGCTGGCTGCCCTAATTTATTTATTCTCAGTGTACTCTCAGATAGATGGTTATCCCTCTTCTTCCAAAAACAAGTTTATATTAATAATGCTGGCTGCCCAAATTTATTTACTCTCAGTGTACTCTCAGATAGATGGTTATCCCTGTTCTTCTAAAAACAAGTTTATATTAATAATGCTGGCTGCCCTAATTTATTTACTCTCAGTTACTCTCGGATAGATGGTTATCTCTGTTCTTCCAAAAACAAGGTTATATTAGTAATGCTGGCTGCTCTAATTTATTTACTCTTAGTGTACTCTCAGATAGATGGTTATCCCTGTTCTTCCAAAAACAAGTTTACATTAATAATGCTGGCTGTCCTAATTTATTTACTCTCAGTGTACTCTCAGATAGATGGCTATCCGTGCTCTTCCAAAAACAAGTTTATATTAATAATGCTGGCTGCCTTAATTTATTTATTCTCAGTACTCTCAGATAGACGGTTATCCCTGTTCTTCTAAAAATAAGTTTATATTAATAATGCTGGCTGCCCTAATTTATTTACTCTTAGTGTACTCTCAGATAGATGGTTATCCGTGCTCTTCCTAAAACAAGTTTATATTAATAATGCTGGCTGCTCTAATTTACTTAATCTCAGTGTACTCTCAGATAGATGGTTATCCCTGTTCTTCCAAAAACAAGTTTATATTAATAATGCTGGCTGCCCTAATTTATTTACTCTCAGTGTACTCTCAGATAGATGGCTATCCGTGCTCTTCCAAAAACAAGTTTATATTAATAATGCTGGCTGCCTTAATTTATTTATTCTCAGCACTCTCAGATAGATGGTTATCCCTTTTCTTCCAAAACCAAGTTTATATTAATAATGCTGGCTGCCCTAATTTATTTACTCTCAATACTCTCAGATAGATGGTTATCCCTGTTCTTCCAAAAACACGTTTATATTAATAATGCTGGCTACCCTAATTTATTTACTCTCAGTGTACTCTCAGATAGATGGTTATCCATGTTCTTCCAAAAACAAGTTTATATTAATAATGCTGGCTGCCTAAATTTATTTACTGTCTGTGTACTCTCAGATAGATGGTTATCCATGTTCTTCCAAAAACAAGTTTATATTAATAATACTGGCTGCCTTAATTTATTTACTCTTAGTGTACTCTCAGATAGATGGTTATCCGTGTTTTTCCAAAAACAAGTTTATATTAATAATGCTGGCTGTCTTAATTTATTTAATCTCAGTACTCTCGGAAAGATGGTTATCCGTGTTCTTTCAAAAACAAGTTTATAGTAATAATGCTGGCTGCCCTAATTTATTTACTCTCAGTGTACTCCCAGATAGATGGTTATCCATGATCTTCCAAAAACAAGTTTATAGTAATAATGCTGGGTGCCCTATTTTATTTACTCTCAGTACTCTCAGATAGATGGTTATCCCTGTTCTTCCAAAAACAAGTTTATATTAATAATGCTGGCAACCCTAATTTATTTACTATTAGTGTACGCTCTGATAGATGGTCATCCCTGATCTTCCAAAAACAAGTTTATATTAATAATGCTGGCTGCCCTAATTTATTTACTCTCAGTGTACTCCCAGATAGATGGTTATCCCTGTTCTTCCAAAAACAAGTTTATATTAATAATGCTGGCTGCCCTAATTTATTTACTCTCAATACTCTCAGATAGATGGTTATCCCTGTTCTTCCAAACACAAGTTTATATTAATAATGCTGGCTACCCTAATTTATTTACTCTCAGTGTACTCTCAGATAGATGGTTATCCATGTTCTTCCAAAAACAAGTTTATATTAATAATGCTGGCTGCCTAAATTTATTTACTGTCTGTGTACTCACAGATAGATGGTTACCCATGTTCTTCCAAAAACAAGTTTATATTAATAATACTGGCTGCCTTAATTTATTTACTCTTAGTGTACTCTCAGATAGATGGTTATCCGTGTTCTTCCAAAAACAAGTTTATATTAATAATGCTGGCTGTCTTAATTTATTTAATCTCAGTACTCTCGGAAAGACGGTTATCCGTGTTCTTTCAAAAACAAGTTTATAGTAATAATGCTGGCTGCCCTAATTTATTTACTCTCAGTGTACTCCCAGATAGATGGTTATCCGTGATCTTCCAAAAACAAGTTTATAGTAATAATGCTGGGTGCCCTATTTTATTTACTCTCAGTACTCTCAGATAGATGGTTATCCCTGTTCTTCCAAAAACAAGTTTATATTAATAATGCTGGCAACCCTAATTTATTTACTATTAGTGTACGCTCTGATAGATGGTCATCCCTGATCTTCCAAAAACAAGTTTATATTAATAATGCTGGCTGCCCTAATTTATTTACTCTCAGTACTCTCAGATAGATGGTTATCCCTCTTCTTCCAAAAACAAGTTTATATTAATAATGCTGGCTGCCCTAATTTATTTACTCTCAGTGTACTCTCAGATAGATGGTTATCCCTGTTCTTCTAAAACAAGTTTAAATTAATAATGCTGGCTGCCCTAATTTATTTACTCTCAGTTACTCTCGGATAGATGGTTATCTCTGTTCTTCCAAAAACAAGGTTATATTAATAATGCTGGCTGCTCTAATCTATTTACTCTCAGTGTACTCTCAGATAGATGGTTATCCCTCTTCTTCCAAAAACAAGTTTATATTAATAATGCTGGCTGTCCTAATTTATTTACTCTCAGTGTACTCTCAGATAAATGGCTATCCGTGGTCTTCCAAAAACAAGTTTATATTAATAATGCTGGCTGCCCTAATTTATTTACTCTCAGTGTACTCTCAGATAGATGGTTATCCCTGTTCTTCCAAAAACAAGGTTATATTAATAATGCTGGCTGCTCTAATCTATTTACTCTCAGTGTACTCTCAGATAGATGGTTATCCCTGTTCTTCCAAAAACACATTTATATTAATAATGCTGGCTGTCTTAATTTATTTAATCTCAGTACTCTCAGATAGATGGTTATCCGTGTTCTTCCAAAACAAGTTTATATTAATAATGTTGGCTGCCCTAATTTATTCACTCACAGTGTACTCTCAGACAGATGGTTGTCCCTGTCCTTCCAAAAACAAGTTTATATCAGTAATGCTGGCTGCCCTAATTTATTTATTCTCAGTGTACTCTCAGATAGATGGTTATCCCTGTTCTTCCAAAAACAAGTTTATATTAATAATGCTGGCTGCCCAAATTTATTTACTCTCAGTGTACTCTCAGATAGATGGTTATCCCTGTTCTTCTAAAAACAAGTTTATATTAATAATGCTGGCTGCCCTAATTTATTTACTCTCAGTTACTCTCGGATAGATGGTTATCTCTGTTCTTCCAAAAACAAGGTTATATTAGTAATGCTGGCTGCTCTAATTTATTTACTCTTAGTGTACTCTCAGATAGATGGTTATCCCTGTTCTTCCAAAAACAAGTTTACATTAATAATGCTGGCTGTCCTAATTTATTTACTCTCAGTGTACTCTCAGATAGATGGCTATCCGTGCTCTTCCAAAAACAAGTTTATATTAATAATGCTGGCTGCCTTAATTTATTTATTCTCAGTACTCTCAGATAGACGGTTATCCCTGTTCTTCTAAAAATAAGTTTATATTAATAATGCTGGCTGCCCTAATTTATTTACTCTTAGTGTACTCTCAGATAGATGGTTATCCGTGCTCTTCCTAAAACAAGTTTATATTAATAATGCTGGCTGCTCTAATTTACTTAATCTCAGTGTACTCTCAGATAGATGGTTATCCCTGTTCTTCCAAAAACAAGTTTATATTAATAATGCTGGCTGCCCTAATTTATTTACTCTCAGTGTACTCTCAGATAGATGGCTATCCGTGCTCTTCCAAAAACAAGTTTATATTAATAATGCTGGCTGCCTTAATTTATTTATTCTCAGCACTCTCAGATAGATGGTTATCCCTTTTCTTCCAAAACCAAGTTTATATTAATAATGCTGGCTGCCCTAATTTATTTACTCTCAATACTCTCAGATAGATGGTTATCCCTGTTCTTCCAAAAACACGTTTATATTAATAATGCTGGCTACCCTAATTTATTTACTCTCAGTGTACTCTCAGATAGATGGTTATCCATGTTCTTCCAAAAACAAGTTTATATTAATAATGCTGGCTGCCTAAATTTATTTACTGTCTGTGTACTCTCAGATAGATGGTTATCCATGTTCTTCCAAAAACAAGTTTATATTAATAATACTGGCTGCCTTAATTTATTTACTCTTAGTGTACTCTCAGATAGATGGTTATCCGTGTTTTTCCAAAAACAAGTTTATATTAATAATGCTGGCTGTCTTAATTTATTTAATCTCAGTACTCTCGGAAAGATGGTTATCCGTGTTCTTTCAAAAACAAGTTTATAGTAATAATGCTGGCTGCCCTAATTTATTTACTCTCAGTGTACTCCCAGATAGATGGTTATCCGTGATCTTCCAAAAACAAGTTTATAGTAATAATGCTGGGTGCCCTATTTTATTTACTCTCAGTACTCTCAGATAGATGGTTATCCCTGTTCTTCCAAAAACAAGTTTATATTAATAATGCTGGCTGCCCTAATTTATTTACTCTCAGTACTCTCAGATAGATGGTTATCCCTCTTCTTCCAAAAACAAGTTTATATTAATAATGCTGGCTGCCCTAATTTATTTACTCTCAGTGTACTCTCAGATAGATGGTTATCCCTGTTCTTCTAAAACAAGTTTAAATTAATAATGCTGGCTGCCCTAATTTATTTACTCTCAGTTACTCTCGGATAGATGGTTATCACTGTTCTTCCAAAAACAAGGTTATATTAATAATGCTGGCTGCTCTAATCTATTTACTCTCAGTGTACTCTCAGATAGATGGTTATCCCTGTTCTTCCAAAACAAGTTTACATTAATAATGCTGGCTGTCCTAATTTATTTACTCTCAGTGTACTCTCAGATAAATGGCTATCCGTGGTCTTCCAAAAACAAGTTTATATTAATAATGCTGGCTGCCCTAATTTATTTACTCTCAGTGTACTCTCAGATAGATGGTTATCCGTGCTCTTCCAAAAACAAGTTTATATTAATAATGCTGGCTGCCTTAATTTATTTACTCTCAGTGTACTCTCAGATAGATGGTTATCCCTGTTCTTCTAAAAACAAGTTTATACTAATAATGCTGGTTGCCCTAATTTATTTATTCTCAGTACTCTCAGATAGATGATTATCCCTGTTCTTCTAAAAACAAGTTTATATTAATAATGCTGGCTGCCCTAATTTAATTATTCTCAGTGTACTCTCAGATAGATGGTTATCCCTGTTCTTCCAAAAACAAGGTTATATTAATAATGCTGGCTGCCCTAATTTATTTACTCTCAGTTACTCTCGGATAGATGGTTATCTCTGTTCTTCCAAAAACAAGGTTATATTAATAATGCTGGCTGCTCTAATTTATTTACTCTCAGTGTACTCTCAGATAGATAGTTATCCCTGTTCTTCCAAAAACACATTTATATTAATAATGCTGGCTGTCTTAATTTATTTAATCTCAGTACTCTCAGATAGATGGTTATCCGTGTTCTTCCAAAAACAAGTTTATATTAATAATGTTGGCTGCCCTAATTTATTTACTCACAGTGTACTCTCAGACAGATGGTTATCCCTGTCCTTCCAAAAACAAGTTTATATCAGTAATGCTGGCTGCCCTAATTTATTTATTCTCAGTGTACTCTCAGATAGATGGTAATCCCTGTTCTTCTAAAAACAAGTTTATATTAATAATGTTGGCTGCCCTAATTTATTTACTCTCAGTTACTCTCGGATAGATGGCTATCTCTGTTCTTCCAAAAACAAGGTTATATTAATAATGCTGGCTGCTCTAATTTATTTACTCTTAGTTACTCTCAGATAGATGGTTATCCCTGTTCTTCCAAAAACAAGTTTATATTAATAATGCTGGCTGCCCTAATTTATTTACTCTCAATACTCTCAGATAGATGGTTATCCGTGTTCTTCCAAAAACAAGCTTATATTAATAATGCTGGCTACCCTAATTTATTTACTCTCAGTGTACTCTCAGATAGATGGTTATCCATGTTCTTCCAAAAAGAAGTTTATATTAATAATGCTGGCTGCCCTAATTTATTTACTCTCAGCACTCTCAGATAGATGGTTATCCCTTTTCTTCCAAAACCAAGTTTATATTAATAATACCGGCTGCCCTAATTTATTTACTCTCAATACTCTCAGATAGATGGTTATCCCTGTTCTTCCAAAAACAAGTTTATATTAATAATGCTGGCTACCCTAATTTATTTACTCTCAGTGTACTCTCAGATAGATGGTTATCCATGTTCTTCCAAAAACAAGTTTATATTAATAATGCTGGCTGCCTAAATTTATTTACTGTCAGTGTACTCTCAGATAGATGGTTATCCGTGTTCTTCCAAAAACAAGTTTATATCAATAATGCTGGCTGCCTTAATTTATTTAATCTCAGTACTCTCAGATAGATGGTTATCCCTGTTCTTCCAAAAACACGTTTATATTAATAATGCTGGCTGCCCTAATTTATTTACTCTCAGTGTACTCCCAGATAGATGGTTATCCGTGATCTTCCAAAAACAAGTTTATAGTAATAATGCTGGGTGCCCTATTTTATTGACTCTCAGTACTCTCAGATAGATGGTTATCCCTGTTCTTCCAAAAACAAGTTTATATTAATAATGATGGCTGCCCTAATTTATTTACTCTCAGTGTACTCTTGCATAGATGGTTATCCGTGCTCTTCCAAAAACAAGTTTATATTAATAATGCTGGCAACCCTAATTTATTTACTATTAGTGTACGCTCTGATAGATGGTCATCCCTCTTCTTCCAAAAACAAGTTTATATTAATAATGCTGGCTGCCTTAATTTATTTACTCTTAGTGTAGTTTCAGATAGATGGTTATCCGTGTTCTTCCAAAAACAAGTTTATATCAATAATGCTGGCTGTCTTAATTTATTTACTCTCAGTACTCTCAGATAGATGGTTATCCCTGATCTTCCAAAAACAAGTTTATATTAATAATGCTGGCTGGCTTAATTTATTTACTCTCAGTGTACTCTCAGATAGATGGTTATCCGTGCTCTTCCAAAAACAAGTTTATATTAGTAATGCTGGCTGCTCTAATTTATTTACTCTCAGTACTCTCGGATAGATGGTTATCCTTGTCCTTCCAAAAACAAGTTTATATTAATAATGCTGGCTGCCCTAATTTGTTTTCTCGTAGTGTACTCTCAGATAGATGGTTATCCCTGATCTTCCAAAAACAAGTTTATATTAATAATGCTGGCTGCCCTAATTTATTTACTCTCAGTGTACTCTCGGATAGATGGTTATCCGTGCTCTTCCAAAAACAAGTTTATATTAATAATGCTGGCTGCCCTAATTTATTTACTCTCAGTGTACTCTCAGATAGATGGTTATCCGTGTTCTTCCAAAAACAAGTTTATATTAATAATGCTGGCTGTTTTAATTTATTTAATCTCAGTACTCCCAGATAGATGGTTATCCGTGTTCTTCCAAAAACATGTTTATATTAATAATGCTGGCTGTCTTAATTTATTTAATCTCAGTACTCTCGGAAAGATGGTTATCCCTGTTCTTCCAAAAACAAGTTTATATTAATAATGCTGGCTGCCCAAATTTATTTATTCTCAGTACTCTCGGATAGATGGTTATCCGTGTTCTTCTAAAAATAAGTTTATAGTAATAATGCTGGCTGCCCTAATTTATTTATTCTCAGTACTCTCAGATAGATGGTTATCCCTGTTCTTCTAAAAACAAGATTATATCAATAATGCTGGCTGCCGTAGTTTATTTACTCTCAGTGTACTCTCAGATAGATGATTATCCCTGTTCTTCCAAAAACAAGTTTATATTAATAATGTTGGCTGCCTTAATTTATTTATTCTCAGTACTCTCAGATAGATGGTTAACCCTCTTCTTCCAAAAACAAGTTTATATTAATAATGCTGGCTGCCTAATTTATTTACTCTTAGTGTACTCTCTGATAGAGGGTTATCCCTGATCTTCCAAAAACAAGTTTATATTAATAATGCTGGCTGCCCTAATTTATTTACTCTCAGTACTCTCAGATAGATGGTTACCCCTCTTCTTCCAACAACAAGTTTATATTAATAATGCTGGCTGCCTTAATTTATTTACTCTTAGTGTAGTTTCAGATAGATGGTTATCCGTGTTCTTCCAAAAACAAGTTTATATTAATAATGCTGGCTGTCTTAATTTATTTATTCTCAGTACTCTTGGATAGATGGTTATCCGTGTTCTTCCAAAAACAAGTTTATATTAATAATGCTGACTGCCCTAATTTATTTACTCTCAGTACTCTCAGATAGATGGTTATCCCTGTTCTTCCAAAAACAAGTTTATATTAATAATGCTGGCTGCCCTAATTTATTTACTCTCAGTGTACTCTGAGATAGATGGTTATCCGTGCTCTTCCAAAAACAAGTTTATATTAATAATGCTGGCTGCCCTAATTTATTTACTCTCAGTACTCTCAGATAGATGGTTATCCCTGTTCTTCCAAAAACAAGTTTATATCAATAATGCTGGCTGCCCTAATTTATTTACTCTCAGTGTACTCTCAGATAGATGGTTATCCGTGCTCTTCCAAAAACAAGTTTATATTAATAATGCTGGCTGCCCTAATTTATTTACTCTCAGTACTCTCAGATAGATGGTTATCCGTGCTCTTCCAAAAACAAGTTTATATTAATAATGCTGGCTGCCCTAATCTATTTACTCTCAGTGTACTCTCAGATAGATGGTTATCCTTCTTCTTCCAAAAACAAGTTTATATTAATAATGCTGGCTGCCCTAATCTATTTACTCTCAGTGTACTCTCAGATATATGGTTATCCCTGTTCTTCCAAAAAGAAGTTTATATTAATAATACTGGCTGCCTTAATTTATTTACTCTCAGTGTACTCTCAGATATATGGTTATCCCTGTTCTTCCAAAAACAAGTTTATATTAATAATGCTGGCTGCCCTAATTTATTTACTCTTAGTGTACTCTCAGATAGTTGGTTATCCGTGCTGTTCCAAAAACAAGTTTATATTAATAACGCTGGCTGCCCTAATTTATTTACTCTCAGTGTACTCTCAGATAGATGGTTATCCATGTTCTTCCAAAAACAAGTTTATATTAATAATGCTGGCTGCCCTAATTTATTTACTCTCAGTGTACTCTCAGATAGATGGTTATTTTTGTTTTTCTACATTCTGTTTGTTTTCTGTTTGAAGCAATCTAAAACATGCTCACAGTGTTGCTTCTTGCCTTCATAGGTTAACCACAATGTCTTAAAGTAACATTCCATGTTCTGTTTTTTTTTTTATTTTATTCTATTTTTAATATACGCACATCTATAAATATGTGTATATTTATATGAGTTTGTATGCGTGTGTGTGTGTATATCAATATCTGTATATCTATATCTGTATCTATCTCTATATATCTATATCTCCGTATCTATAATTCTCTATCTCTATGTATATATATATATATATATATATATATATATATATATATATATATATATATATATATATATATATATATATATATATATATATATACCCCACACTTATGAATCTATTGCATATTTGTATGTCAACCATTACCAGAAATACACAGTCTAGAGATATGAATTTCATCTGTGATTTAAGTAGAACATGCCAGAGACTTCCCCTTCTACACAGCTGGCTTCTCATTCATGTGAAGTTGAGTTAATCTATTACCCAATTTAGGTATAATCAAACCAGTGGATGGGGAATAGGAAATTTACACTAGGCTGAGGTAGCTTATAAATGCCTGGTCCTCAGTGTCCTATTTGGATACAGAATATTCTTTCGGGAAAACTTGGTTAGGCTTAGAAAGGCCTCCCAGGTTATCAGCCTAGCTACTATCTATGAAGATATATAAATATATATATATATACATACACAAACACATGCAAGCACTATGCAGAGAAGTCAAGTCTTTTACAAATAAGAAGTTAGTTACTTGACGTTAGAGATGTTTTAAAATATCATGACAATCTTAATTAAAACCATAACACATGTTGTGATTACCCATGCTGGGCTAAAAATCAGAGAAAAAAGACAGAAATGGAACTTTCATTTCAAAAGTAGAGCACATCTAAATTCTGGGGCACAGAAATATTATACTATATATCAGTTGTGTTTCTGCTTATTCACTTCCACTTCCTAAAATATTACACTTCCTGAAATTTTAGCATGCACCCTATGCTTTTCCATCCATGAGTGCATCACAAGTTAACCTGTGGGCAGGACTGAACTTCCAGCAATAGTAAGGAGTCATTGTAAATGTAGCAACTGTATCTTCATTCTTGATTGGTGAGAAGACATTAGACTTTTGCTAGCCAAACATCCTGACTGTCAGATGAACAAATCCAAATATTTAAAATTAAAATTATACTGTAACCACATATTTTATGAGTGCTACTGAGCCAAACATATTTTATGACACAAGTAAATCAAATTTTATTCTTAAATTATCCTTATGTCCCAACTGACATAAACAAATGAAAATAACATTCAGAAATAAGGACTACTGAGAGTTGAAGACATATTTTCCTTGTAAAGTCTGACCTCTCAGTCTTATTCTTCCCGAAATATCTGTTCTTTATTCAACAGTACCTGTTGGGGTGGAACTTATCTCTGGATTTATTCCTGAGTCCTAATGTTTGATCTCTAAGGCAAAATCAGAGGTATTAAATACCAGTGCAAGAAGGGAATTAACCAAAGCCTTCTCCAGATAGTACTGGAATTATATAGCTTTTTTGGATAATTAAATATTTCTATTTTTTTTCAGTTTTTTGTTAAGCAAGAATTAAGCATGCATGAATGTGATTAAAATGGAAAATCAAGGCACTGACTAGATTTTTTTAGTTAATCAATAGATCATTGTGGTTAACATTTGAAACTGTTGTAAATTTTTTTTGGCTCATGTGCTGCTGACTTAAGGCTTCCCTTACCATCGCCTTATGATCCTGTCCCCCAAGTTCCCAGGCAGGCTGCTCTGTGTCCTCATGCTGAAAGGGTCATCCTTCCAGGAGAACTGCTCCTACAAATGGAATGCACCTGTATCATGTATAGGTTCTAAGTTCAGCAACTGCCAGTACTGGAGGTGTGACAGATCAGACTGGAAAATGTCACACTACAGCTTGGTAATTGATTGTCTAGGTATCTATCTCCTTGTCTCAGCACGACACCTTCAATATTAGGCAGAGCAGGCAATGAGTAGTGGCTTTGAAAGCATGTCCCACCCCAGGCTTATAGGGTGGACACACCTTTTTTGCCCTCCTACCCCCTCAAACTAAGTTTCTTCTCTATGAGCTCCAATCTCTGCCAGTGTTGCACTACACAGACACTAAGTATGCACCATCCTTCCAGACTAGGCACACTCATCATCCCTTCTTCATCAACAAGCACCCGAACTAAATCACCTGGGCCAGGGTCAGGGCTTTATCCCTCAGCACCACTAACAAGGCTAACATTTATAAAGAGTTACAGCAAGAGTACACAGTTGTTGTGTCTTTCAGCTTTTCCCGGTTAGGGGTCGCCACAGCGGAACTCTGGTCCGCTAATGATTGGCAGTAGATTTTTACATGCTGAGTTGCCAGCCCTGATGCGCAACCTTCAATGAAGGTACGCCCATTCACGCATGTCTCCACACAGAAGACACTCTAGCTGAGAATCGAACAGGACAACGTCTTACTGTGAGGCGACAATGCTACCGCAGCACCACCACCGCAGTCTAGCAAGAGTACACAGTAAGAAGACATTAAATGCTTCTGCCCAGCTCCAACCATCAGCATCACTTATGTCTGATTGTTAAAATAAAAGTCTGAAGTATTAGCGAGGAGCTTTGTAATATAGTATAATGGTGTGTTTGCAAGTCCCACGTACTGATGACTCCTTTGTATGTCAGTCAATTGTCTTTTTTAAGGAGGGCGTTACTTGCATGATCATTTATAGCAGCAGTTATAATAGGATTTTCTTCCAAACCGAAACATGGCCCTATCTGACTAACAATGAGAATGTAACTGATTAGCATGTCACATGTATAATACTCATTCTCGACTCTAACAGTTATTATTGCTCACATGTCTGCCAGCTTATCATTAAAATGTAAAGAGAAACAGCTGCTAAACATGTGTGTGTGTGTGTATGTATGTATGTATGTATGTGTGTGCATTTGTATATAAAACAACTTTATAAAGACTGTGTGTAGCTGTACTGTGTACTTCCATATAGACTGAGAGAGAAAACAGAGAGAATGTTTTTTTTTTCATCAACACAGAAAAGAGTTAAAATTTGGAAAATATGCCATATTGTTATTCATACATGTCATTTAACAAAAATTTAAGTAAGGGTTATTGTATACAATTAGCAGTCATTTAACACTAGTTTATGGTAACCATGTGACAGTATGAACACAGTGATACCTGTTGATGATACAGCAAAGTTTACCGACACTTTTTATTGACAAATAGTTGACTGGTATAGAATTTACATCAACATGCCAGATGAAAGGAAACATTAAACATATAGAGCAACATTGCTTACTAATGTAAATATTGTTTAGATCTCTGTTTATATTATTGCAGGAAAACATTTTTGTCAGATTTGTTTATGCAGATTCACCATTATTATATTATATTATTAGAGTTGTTATTTTTAAAGTTCTGATGGTGACACCTATAACTGTGACCCATTTGAATAAAAATAAATTGTTAAGCTTTTGTCCATATTCATATTTTGCATGATCTAACTTAAAGGAGACAAGTGATAGAATTAACGAGACAGATAAAACTGTTTAACTTTGCTGCTAAATTATCCTACTGACAAGAATTTCCATTAATACAGAAAAATGTTCTGGATGTCCAAATTCTTTCAGTGTTACTTTGACATGTCTGGATGTGGACAAATGCGATAGAAACAGACAATATACTTTATATAACGCTTTGTTTTAGGTCCTCAATGGTAATATTACAGCAGCCCCATCTTAGTTTCCCAAATGTAAGCTATACATCACAAAAATATTATAAAACTGTTTTCTTTTTTTATGTAAAGAAAACCAGCTAATGAGCCACCTAAACCCCCAAAACGAACAAGCTCATCTACTCAAGAAACCAGCAATGGGTAAGTGCAATATACTGATATGATTTTATAGAGTAATATGAATGCATGCTAAGATGCAATCAAAACCAGCAATGGGAAAGTGCTATATACTGATATGTTCTTGTAGAGTAAGATGAATGCAGACTAGGATGCAATCAAAACCAGCAATGGGTAAGTGCTATATGCTGCTATGATCTTGTAGAGTAAGATGAATGCAGACTAGGATGCAATCAAAACCAGCAATGGGTAAGTGCTATATACTGCTATGTTCTTGTAGAGTAAGATGAATGCATACTGAGATGCAATCAAAACCAGCAATGGGTAAGTGCTATATACTGCTATGTTCATGTAGAGTAAGATGAATGCAGACTAGGATGCAATCAAAACCAGCAATGGGTAAGTGCTATATACTGCTATGTTCTTGTAGAGTAAGATGAATGCAGACTAGGATGCAATCAAAACCAGCAGTTGGTAAGTACTATATACTGCTATGTTCTTGTAGAGTAAGATGAATGCAGACTAGGATGCAATCAAAACCAGCAATGGGTAAGTGCTATATACTGCTATGTTCATGTAGAGTAAGATGAATGCAGACTAGGATGCAATCAAAACCAGCAATGGGTAAGTGCTATATACTGCTATGTTCTTGTAGAGTAAGATGAATGCAGACTAGGATGCAATCAAAACCAGCAGTTGGTAAGTACTATATACTGCTATGTTCTTGTAGAGTAAGATGAATGCAGACTAGGATGCAATCAAAACCAGCAATGGGTAAGTGCTATATACTGCTATGTTCATGTAGAGTAAGATGAATGCAGACTAGGATGCAATCAAAACCAGCAATGGGTAAGTGCTATATACTGCTATGTTCTTGTAGAGTAAGATGAATGCAGACTAGGATGCAATCAAAACCAGCAGTTGGTAAGTACTATATACTGCTATGTTCTTGTAGAGTAAGATGAATGCAGACTAGGATGCAATCAAAACCAGCAATGGGTAAGTGCTATATACTGCTATGTTCTTGTAGAGTAAGATGAATGCATACTGAGATGCAATCAAAACCAGCAATGGGCAAGTGTTATATGCTGCTATGTTCTTGTAGAGTAAGATGAATGCAGATTAAGATGCAATCATTTTATATTTTGTCTGTTTCAAATGTACTGACCTATTTAACTTTATAGCTCAAGTTAGCATTACAAAATTTCAAGCAATATGTTACTGAAGAAAAACTGAGCAATTTAGCTAGTGAAAAAATCAAAACATTCATAATTACTGTCATAATGTATTAACAGCACTCTACTCACTGTCACACCCGCTTGCAAACTACAAAATAACATAGCTTCTAACTTTGCTAGCAAAAATAATTTGTAAAATGGCTTTATCCTTCAAAATTTTAATTAAAAAATTAGATGCATATCAAATAAGCATTCAGGAATAAAATTTAAATGCTGCAATTATTCAGTTAAAATTGAAAAAAGTGAAAAAATGCATTTCTGAAAAATATGAAATCTGTAATTCTAAAGTCAGACATCATTTGTTGATTAAAGTCATCAATATTTGATGAAAAAAATACAAAAGTGAGGACTGAAGAGGCAACAATCTGAATTAAATTCTGAAGCATTCTAAAAATGAGGATATCACAGAAAAAATAGCAATTAACTGTAATAGAGTACTGTCTTAAAATATTTGGCTATATCTCTTATGTCCCTTTAAAGCCTTTCATTTTGGGAGTTTTTCATGCTGCAAAACATGAGTATTAAGTTACAGGAGTTTAAGAACAACCTTTCCAGGTAGTGGTTTCCTCCAAATTCACAGAACAAAGGATAAAGGCAGAAAATGTTTATTGTTGCAAAATCAAGTATTTGCCTTTAGTTGGGTAAAAGCATTTTGCTCAAGTTTTGCCCAGCAAAATGTAAACTTGGCATCCTTGTTGGCGTAGAAAAAATATGTTCCAGTTTTACCTTCTGTACCCACCAGTGTACTATGAAAACAATGCAGCAGAGACACTTTGTTCATAAAAATAATATTTATTAAGAAAAAGAAATCAGAAGGGACGATAATGGGACATGAAGCAAAAATAACACAACATTTCTGCAGTCTGTCATACCAGTTTAGGTTTAGTCTCCAAATAAATGCAAGTTGCTTTCTCCTGGATATATTCCATATATTGAATATCTCCATAATGGCTCAGACTCCTTCAGGTTCTTTCTTCTCTTCCACAGAAGAGTTCCCTAAAGAGCTGCTCCATACACAAAACTCCTCCTGCAGTGACAGACCAACTACTCTGATTCCTAGTGCCATACATAGCCCTTTTTATACCTTAAAGACTGTATAAACTAGTTATTGCAAACAATCTATGAATCAATGTATATGTGTATTACAATCAATGAATGATGTATGTGTGTGTGTATATATATATATATATATATATATATATATATATATATATATATATGTATATGGACATACACACACACACACACACACACACACACACACACACACACACACACACACTAGGATAGTTAATGGTCAGACTAGGTGGGCCAATTTAGCTTTATTCATCCATGAACTGGATAAGAAAACTGATCTTCATGGAGCCTTTGTAGCCATAACCTGGACCACAAGGGCAAGGAATATATGGTAATTGATCCACAACTGTATTTTGTGAAGGAAACTACAGTACCATGTATACACAGGGAAAACATGCATACTGCACAGAGATAATAACCAAAGGTAAGGATTAAATCTTAGACTTATGGACCTATGAAGCAAGGATCTTAATTGCTTTGCCACCATGCTTTCAAGCAGTACTTACTCTTAACTAGCTGAATAACTCTGTGTCATTGTATTTTATATGCGCAAACACACACACGCACATGCACATATACATGCACACTCACACATACATATACCTTATATGACATGCAGAACTAACTGGTCCTTGTGATAAATAAATAAAACTGTGCAAAATAAAACAAAAATGCTGTTCAAACAAATTCACATGTTTACCCCAAGTTGATTTCCTGTTTTTTTATATTTATTTATTTTTTTAGAAATAGATTCAATAAAATGATTGCTTATAGACCATAACAATAGTACATATACCTTTCTAAACGTGAATAGTAATCCTCATTTGGCTTAAATAATCTTAGATATATAATCTTTCCTGCTACTATCTGACTGATAAGATGCACTATAAAAATCCATTAACAAGCTGCTTTCTGCTCATGAAAACCATTGGGTACTGGTATAGCATTTCAGATCAGCTGTTAACAATAATAAGCAGTGTTCACGTTCCTATGGCAACCTGTCTTATACTACAACATTATACTCTTGCTATGGAGCACACTTGCAGTGCTGCATAAGCGGTTTCTTTATTTAACCCAGTATTGACCAAGACTGCATTGTTAACAAAATGGAACCATTTATTTACTGAGATTATGTCATCTTACTTTCTTAAACTCACACACAAAGATATCAAGCAGAACAGGAAGATGTCCAATCATTATTGTTCTTTGTAGAGGAACATTTAACTTCAGTATTTTAGTTATGCAAAACAGCTGTCCGTTGTTAATATGGGTTTAAGCTGATGTTTTGATCTCATCTCAGCATTCTGAAACTGTTATGTGTACTCATTTACTATATTCATATGGGAAACTCAGGAAGAAAAACGACTCATACTAATGGTTTGCATTAGGACTGATTCATACAAATGGTTTGCAGCAGGACTGATTCATACTAATGGTTTGCAGTAGGACTGATTTAAAGAGGGGTAGGAAAGCAGAGAGAAGAAATGTAAAATAAATGCATTTGATAACTAGGTAAACTTACTGGACACAAAGATTCTTTCCATGGGTAACCTGGAAGCAGTGTAGCTGATTACAAGAGTTGCACAGAGTCATGCACCAGGCAAATGTCAAACTGAGTCAAGGTGTCGATCAAACAATACATAAGTGATCAGAAGAAATAAGGTAACTTAGTTTCCATGCAATGAACTACAAGAAACAAATTTGAAAGGGATCCTAGTATAGGTCATGAGTCTACTTCAGGTTGTCGTAAGCTGACAATATCGAATACGAATGTCGAAAGTTCAGAACATAGTGCAGGTAAACGGAAATCTCCGTAAGGGGGATATTTCCATTTACCTCAATGTAGTGCAGTCTTGGAGTTGGTATAATTAAGTAGGGGAGTGTGGGGGGTGTCGGGGGGCTTGCCCCCTGCCTACGCTAGTTAGTTGTTTTTTTAATTGATTTTTTTTTACGTTATTCGATATTTTACTACTTCAATCAATAAAGTTCGACCTTTATTGATTTGCTGTAGTAAAATTTCAATAACGTGATATAGACGCGAGGTGATAGTATATGATTTAGAAGCTTGAGAACTAAAGGATAGTTTTTATGCTATTATTGTACCATAATACCATGGATGGCAAATTTCCTTCACTTAGTTCATTTTATACAGTCAAATTTTGGGAGCTAGACTTGATTTTAAAACATCAGTGATTCATACTCCTTTATATAATCACTTGTGTGTCACCAGCTGGCTTTTCCCCGGAAGGACCAGTATACTGGGAATTTCCACTAACACCATATTTTTGCAACCTCAGAATTAGAATATGTAAGTAATAGTGGTGGGGGTGGGATACAGCCTCCCACATCAGGGGATGCAGAGGTGCTGGCCTTTTAAAAAAACACATGTCATTTTTTGTAACTCCTGAATGCTGCTCACATTTGGGAGGTTTTTCTCATTTACGATTGCCCCATTCGAGATGATTGCTGCTGATCCACACATTTGTTATGGAGACAAATTTTGTGCTTTCTTAATTAGGGGGTCACCTGACCTCACACAATTTGAAAAGAAATTCAACAGACTTGGTTGCAGCACTTACATACCCCTAAATGATACCAATGTGTATGTTACATAGGTAGAGGCAAACGTAAGTGAAAAAAGAAATTTACTGTCATTCTGCGTAGACTTCAACTCCCCAGTTGGTATGATACTTATTCAGATGGAGAACAACCATTGGTGAATGTATTAACAGAATGAGGCAATTCTATAAGAATACTTCTACGCCCTGTATCAAAACAGAGAAAGACTGAGATGGTGGTGGGGGAACAGATTGACATTAATCGAACATGATATAAACATTTTTGTTTTATTTGTATTTGTTTTCCAAACATATATAGGGGAATCAACTGCGTAAAGTGGTAAAAGCTGTGTGTGAGAATATAATGACACAATATGAGATCAGAGGATGAACAATTCAGGGACAATGTGAGGAAGATTTTTTTTTAAGATGGAATGTTATACCTTTATAAAATAGTTTTGCTGAAAAGGCTATAGAATAAAGCAGTGGAGGAATTCAAGACTGCATTTTTCTATATTAATTAATTTTACTTTTTTTATGTTTGGTTTAGCATGTGGATTATTTCTTTAATATGGTAACTGAGCAGACAGATGAGACCAGCAGTCAATATTTACTTACACAATCTGCATTCAGTATATATATATATATATATATATATATATATATATATATATATATATATATATATATATATATGAGTGGCAACATGCTCATATGGCCTTGGTGGCTTAGTTATGGCATACAAGTGACCTTTTGGGAAAGTTTGGTAAAAGCAGGTGTGAGTATAGTATGCTTAAAGACAGTAAAAGCATGACATCTATGTAAATAAAGGGCATTTTATTGAGAAACAGATTTTTGCAAAAACAATAACCAGTCATTTCTGTTTCGTGCATACTTTTCTCACATTGCTCTGTCAGTTTTTAATTCTTGAAATATACCACTATTACAGTTAAACTATTTAATTTTACCTTCTGTAAACAATAACATGCACTAAACTATTTAAGGTATTTTTGTTTCAATATGACCTCAGTGAGAGAAAAATGTTTGTATATAAATTAAATTCTTTATGTCAGGATCTTCAAAGGTACAAGTCACTGCAAATCTAAAGGCAAATAATTAAAAGTGCAGTTATAATTTACAATGCAATATTATTTTCCACCTGCAGGTTTTCAATTCTGTTACATGAAAATCTCAATATAGTACCATTTTTTAACCTAAAAGGAAATTCACCATGGCATGGTCTATACCAACTTGTAATATGGATGGTGGTTAATTAATTTCCATCTTTTTAAGAATATGGAAACAGCAATTAAATGTGTATGTTGTAGTCAGGCTTTGTTCAAGTATCACTGTTTATCTGGATGTGGTAGAGCTTTCGCAGTGTTTGATTTCCCAATATTGCAACATGCTGTGACAGAGCTGTTGGTTTAATGGTGATATTTATTAGTATTGGATAATGACTTGCATGTGAAGTCAGTTACTCAGCTGACAGCTCTTCAGCAAAGGTTGTTATTGCTATCTTTAGTTCCATATATGCTGCTTGCATAAGTTATATTCCACCTCTTTTCCCCACATTAATCAATCCATGCTATAAGGCTAAAGTTAGCCTTGAACTCGCATAATATGTCAACTAATGGCCATACTGAAATCTAGAGTTGTCAGACTACTCGTCTCTTGCTGTGAAATCAAACAAATGTGAAACAAATTTAAAATTAGCATGAATATGCACATCCAACTTTCATTAATAATTTGAATTTTCTGCATGTGTTGTTTCTTCAGCAAAAGTGATTTAGCAAAAGCACCAGATAATTATTTTGTGAAACACATTGCCATAAGCAAAATTCAACATAAAACTGTATTTTAATTCAGTTTACTACATTAGACTTTGGGAAATACGGATGTTACTTCAAAGTCATTATTAAACCTATAATGTGCTCATATTTATCATTACATCATTTGATTTCATAAGACCATTTTAAATAACTATTAACTTTATATACCCTTTTACATCCTCTGTAGAGCAAAAGGTTAGGTGTCTGCCAGCTCGGGAAACAACTGCTATTTGGAAGGGCATGATGAACTAGCAATTTAGCTCTGTACGAGAATGGGCAAACTGTAAGTCAGCACCCTGACTGGAGAATGAACTATACAAGTAATGCCCACTGAAAAATGAATCCACCATTTCATGGCAGCATATCAAGCTCTGAAGCTTGGCTGAAAAGAAACTAACAGCTGCCATTATTTTACATTCACTTAGCAGTGCTTTTGCTGTTTAGTGAATGTAAAAAAAATAAACAGAAAATAGTGTGTGTGTGTGTGTGTGTGTGTGTGTGTGTGTGTGTGTGTGTGTGTGTGTGTGTGTGTGTGTATGAGTGTGCTTATGTTTCTGTGTGTGTGTGTATGTGTGTGTGTGTGTGTGTGTGTGTGTGTGTGTGTGTGTGTGTGTGTGTGTGTGTGTGTGTATATGGTTGTGCTTATGTTTCTGTCTGTGTGTCTGTGTGTGAGTGAACGCATGTATGAATGCAGAGGAGACTGTGTGCATGTGTGAGAGAGAGCAAGAGAGGGTGAGAGTGATCTTGTGTGAGTGAATGCATGTACGAAAGCAAAAGAGACTGTGACAGTGATTGATTGAGAAAGAGAGAAAGAGGAGTCTTGTGTGCATAGCTCTCAGCTGTCAAAATTTTTACAGAATGTCCAGATTTTTGCCTCATATTTTTTGCCCGTTCTTCATAAAATTTGTGTTTTTTTGGCAAATCAGTGAGGAGTGAATTCACTAAATAATGACAGGCATTTGAGTTTCAGGCTTTATATCTTTCAGAAAATGAAGACCTTGTATTCTCGCAACGTTCTAACTTTATAAGACCAATATTTAAAATTTGGCCCTATTTTTGGGGATTTATGCTTGTGTGAGTGAATGCAAGTATGAAATCAAAGGAGACTGTATATTTATATATATATATGTGTGTGTGTGTGTGTGTGTGTGTGCATGTGTGTATAGATATATATCTGATGTAAAATGCTTCCTCTAACACCACTAACATATACTACAGAAAGTGTGAAACATTAGGTCCCTCAAGTGTTCCTGTAATCTTATTTTATGAAATAGTGATGCAGGTTTTAGTAAATAATTACATTGTACAATGGAAATGTTTATAAGAAGATGCTGTGATAGGGAGAGTTTGTCAACAAGTGTAGATAGTTTTAAAATAAAGAGAGGAGAAAGTAAGTCTGAAATTTATACCAAAAAGGGCCATTTAGTTGAAAACGATACTAAAGAAAAAATAAATATTTTTTGTGACTACATATAGCTCTTTTAGTATGAAGTAGTGAACCTGGTAAAATATTACTGGGATTTTTTAGTGAAACATAAGAATTTTTATAATATGTTAGATAAAATACCAGGTATATCATACAAAAGAGATAGGAACATCAGGGATATGTTGGTACATGGGAGGTTTTTACCTCCATGCAACAAGGATAAGCAATATAAATAGCGTAGGTACTATACCTTGTCGTAAATGTTCTAGTTGCAAGTATATTATGAGAGGTTTTAATAAGATCCATAGAAAAATATATAATACAGGGTCATTATAGTTGCAATATAGAAGGAATAATATATGTCCTGAAATGCCCGTGCAATAAATTTTATATAGGTGAAAGTAAAAGGGCTTTTAAAGTAAGATTACAGGAACACTTGAGGGACATAAGGAAGGCTAGAACTGAAAAGCCCTGTTGCAATGCACTCTAAAACGCATAATCACATGGATGGGGAAGGGTTATAAGCTACTGTTTTAGATCAGGTTTATGTTGGACAATTTGATAATTGAAATGTAAAAAAATAAATTGTTGTATAAGGAATCAATTTTTACATTGAAATATGACACATTGATTCCTAAAGGTCTTAATGTGGACAGAAGCCACATGGTGAAGGACAGAACCCACACGGGGAAAGTAGCAGACTCCAAATCCTACTACCGGGCAGTTACAAGTGAAGTCGCACAGGGATCTGTTCTGGGTCCTCTCCTGTTTAGTATCTATTTCTCTGAAGTTCAGACCAACACCAAGGGACTCTGGTTAACCAAATTCTTGGATGACTGCAAACTGGGAGCTATTATTGATTCTCAAGCTGATGATGACATCCTACAAAAAGGTCTCACAAAGACCAACAACTGCTGCCAGAACCATGGTCTTAAGTTCAATGCTAGAATGTGCATCGTCATCCCCTTCAGGAAAAACACAGTTCCCATGAACTATCACATCGATGGTAACCCACTCAACTCCCAAGGTGTAATAAGAGATCTAGGGACACAAGTAGATAGCAACCTCTCCTTCGACAACCATGTTGCCACTGTCTTTAGAAAGTCCTTCTATGTGGCACACCTCATTGCAAAAGGTTTCTCATCCAGGAAGAAAGAAGTCATAATCCCTCTCTACTCATCCCTCATTAGACCCATTACAGAGTATGATGCCCCATTTGGCATGTACCTAACTAGACACCTACAGCAACTGGAGGGGCCACAAAAATTCCTCACAAAGAGGATCCTAGGACTCAAATACATGCCTTACACAGACAGACTCATGAAACTCCAGCTTTACTCCATCTCATACCACCTACTTAGAGGCGATCTCTGCTTGGCATACAAAGCCATGTCTGACCCAGTGTTACTAGACATACTTCATCTGAAAAAGGCTCAATCCCTCCGCACCATGTGCTGCAAAGACCTCAACATCATCATCACAATAAACAGAACCTGCTGGAGGGACAGGTTCCTAACCCAGAGACTTACCCTACTCTGGAATAAACTCCCCATTCATGTCAAGCAGAGCACTTCACTAGCCCTCTTCAAGAAAAATCTTGATGAGTGGATGGGTAACAGGAAATCCCCCCCCCCCTGGGATCACTTCAACAGCCTTGCTCAATAGGGGCACAAGGAACTAACATCCAGCAACATGATGACTGGGAATATTCTTGGGCTAGGCTTGTATTGGCTCCAGGGCCATTAGCCTAGTACTCACCTATGAACCTATGAACTGGAAGATCTTTATTTAATTAATTACAACATTGTTTATTTGATTAATTAATTAATTAATTAATTAATTAATTAATTAATTTCATGTACTAATTTGGGGTAGTATATTAGGTGCTGTGTTCTTTGGTAATTTTGTACTCTGAAAAGGCACGTGAGCCAAAGTGCTAGGAGATAGAGTATATTGAGCAAAAGTTTTTTGGATCATCTAATTTTGTGGTATTTTGGATAATATGTTGGTGTTGGTGTTGTGAAGAGGCATTTATTGCCAGCCTCTTTGTTATGCTGGAATGTCCAGAAAATGTCTTCCCTTAAGAAAGGTACTATGGGATAACAATTGCTTTTCAGGTATAATAAATCTATGGAATGATCCTTGATGAAACAATTGGGCTGTTAATCATCTCATCCCAAGCTGACACATACTGTATCTCCCTAAAATGACACCATGCCAAATTACTTCATCAGCTCTCTTCCCTTTGTATCTGAGTATCATTTTAAGTAATTGTAGGATTCCAGTGAGAGTCATAGTCTTACCTGCATTTGACACATGCAGGGCAAGCACCAGTATGTCTCTCTGCATGTCCTTCTAAGATGAACCCCTCAGGCCATTTACACCTACATGAGCCCACACCAGGTCATAGCCATATATTTCCAGTTGAAGGGACTGTCTTGCATTCTTGTCATCACAGAACCTAGCCCTGTAAAGATAGCTGTCATCCAATCTTTATCTAGCCTAATCACTGTAGAATCATTGTTTTCAATAATGGAGTCACCAGGTACTAGGTTACTTCTACTTGGATATGCAGGCTGTATAGTAGTGGAAGGTTTGCAGTCTGCAGCCTAGTAACTCACTTTGTGATTTGGTTATGCTGAAGCTGTATTAGTGGATTGCTTCTCAGTCTCCTTCATCCTGACTCCTGATGGCTCCAAGCTATTATTTTCACAATCTCAGTGTATTTTGATTTATTCTGATTTTGTGGCAGTATGGATGAGTTTATGTTTTGCTTGCTGACCATCTGTGTAAGCTGGTAGCCTCCAGGTTATATAGACTACACCTCTTACAAATTATGTCATGCTGGTTCAGTACTACTTGGTTATTGGTGAGCATCAGGCAATTCCAACTCTGTCTCAGAACATCAGGTCCAATGAGACTCAAACCAGAAGGGATAGAGATAGACTGGGCTTTCATGTTTGAGAGATGAGTTGTATTACTGAGGACAGGAATGATGTAGTGAACCAATTTAGTCAGGAGGCAGAGACGATATGGTGGGTAGATAAACTTATACTGTAGAAGAAATGTGTTACCACTGATGCAACAATTACTTGAACCTACAGGGGACAATATGGTATACTACAATCTAATCTGAGAATCGTATACAATTGGTTTGGTATTTCGCATATATTTTTTATAACAACGACAATAGTATGAGGATTAAAGCTGTAGTAGAAGGCAAATACAGCTGGAGTAATACACACCTACAGTTTGGTACAAAGCATTTTTATTTTATTTATTTAACATTTGTTTATCGGGAAAGTTCAATTGGGACAGAGCCCATTTTCAGTTGAGGCCCGGGGAGAAACACTCCAGATGCATGTCTTTGGAATGTGGCAGGAAACCGGAGCACACAGAGGAAACCCACATGAATTAAGGGAGGACATGCAGACATGCACAGAAGGAACACCAGCTGAGAATCGAACCAGAGAACCTCTTGTTGTGAGGCATCAACACTAACCAGTGCACCTTTGCACCACCTAATTGACTACAACAGTAAAAGAATAATACATAAATTTTATATAATAAAATAGGATGAGGGCTGAGGAGGTAGTAAAAACTGCAAACAACATGCTATGCAATAGCAGGTCCAGAGACACACATTACACATCAGCTTTGATGTCACATGTATTACACTGCTCAGTTGTCACAAACTGAATGAAGAGAGGTTGGTTCTGATGTCACAAAACATACACTTCAAAGAGTCAGCAGTTTTGGGTGCCACACAATAACTACTTCTAAAATGCCACAAAAACATGCAATTGAAGGAGTCAGTAGGCTTAGGTGCCAAACAGTGATTACTTCTAGGATTTATCATAATCATTTACCCCACACTTGGATGCAGCAAGATATAGTAACTGTCAATAACTAGCCAAAGTACAAAAGCAGGTGCACATATCAATGAACCTATCTGGGAACAGGAAGGAGTTATTATAATACATCAACAATTTGAGCAACTGACCTATAGGCAACAAAATATCTTGTACACAAACAAGCTAACAAACAATGTAACAAAAAAAACAAACAAATAGCAACAGCATGCAAGGCAGTGCAAACAAAAGGGAAACAGCAAGGAGTTCCCATAAACAAGTAACAGCAGCAGCACTAGATGAGGGACCAAGATGAATGCAGGGAGTGCTTGATAACAGTTATAAACACTTTATAACAAGCTAGATGTGTCTTTACAGTAAGGCATGCCCCACAACTGTGAGTTGTACATCAGGTTTCTTTAGTCTGTGCATAATGTTATGTTTGTGTCTTGCACCATGGTACCTGGGTAACAGCAGAAAAGAGTTTGCTAACCAGTCCACTTACCCAACTATCACAGTGAAACAAATAAATAAAATAAAGCTGCAGTCTGATTTGAAATGGTCACTCTAATAACAGTGGGTAGCAAGGAGATGTGGCACAGAGCAATTCAGTCAAATAAAGCAGCAGTTTCTGCTATGAACCACAATTTAAAAGTCCCATTCAGTTGGAAAAAATAGAGCAAGCAAAATTCCCAAAGCACTATCAGTTTTCTATTCTCTGTGGAAAAGAAAAACACAAATCAAAAGAGGAGCCAGGAAAAACCAGAACTAATAGCCAAAAAATATTCCCTGGTGAAACGGACTGCTCAGGAGCCACAAACCAAGAATGAAACATTTATTTAAGCTTTAAGTGAATACAAATCAGCTTTTCATCAGTGAGACTTCAGAATTAAAAAGAAAAACAAAACTTATCCCAAATGAACAAAGCTCTGGAATAGTAAACAATATTAACAGTTTGGCAGTAAATATACTTTTAAAGCTCATTATTGGATTTAATTGGATTAAATAAAATACTCTTACTTGTTCTCTTTGGGACTAGTATCAGGTCAAATCTGGTTAGATCTGGTCAGTCCAGTAGCACTATTTAGGAAAAAAATGCAGCCTAACCATTTACATCAGCCACTCCTTGTAGGTAGAACAATGTCAAATCTACACTTAAAAGTCACAGACAATCAGAAAATCCAAGCCTGAAGCAAAAAAGTGTTCAGAGCACCAAGTTTCTACTGACACTAGAAAAAAGCCACAAAGTGTCCTGTATGAACAAAATTCTGGAATAATAAACTGTGATAACAAATTAGCCTGCTTCTTAAAAGTCCATAGATTGAACTGGATTTAATAAAAAAATCACACTCACCTAACATCTTTGACACTGGTAGCAGGGAAAATCTGGCTAGAACTGGTTAGCCCAATATCAGTATGTAGCAAGGAAATGTAGCGGAAAGGGTCTCAGCCACTGCAAACACAGTGACATTTTGTACAGTTCGGTTAACACTGCGTCATCTTGGAAAGTTCATTTTCCTTTACGACTCTGTACTGGGATTCATCTGCTGCTTCTTCCCTTAACTTGGTGGTACACCTTGGCTCATGTGCCTTAAAACAAAATTAATAGCTAAAGAAATGCAGGAGTAGAACATTTTTACAAGCAGATGGTTAAAAATGCTATTTATACAGAGATGGTCCTTTGCAGTTTCAAACATACTCTTCACTTTTACCTATCGATCTAGCAACATCCTTAGCGAAGGAGAGACCAAAAGTATAATGTCATCTAATTTCATCTCTCTTGCTCCACCCATTGAATGATTCTGCAGATTTATTATACTGGGCTACGGGGAGACAAATTGTACTGGGTCTTACAGCATGAAAGGTGCACATCATGGGACTGTGACCAAGCAGATGAATGGTTTTCTTGTGCAAACATGCTGACTATTGTATTCAGTGATACACTGCTTACAAATGTATGTTTTCAAGAGATTACAGCTGTCCTGGTAATTGCCTAGAATCTAGTCCCCTACTGGTGTGGTTCATACACCTATCTTTGCATTGCTGAAGATTGTGCATTACTGCATGACACGCACAATGCCATGGCAATGCAGCAGCATGTAAATGGAATGCTAATGAGCTGCATAAGTAGCTTGTACATGAATTTCTCCAATATACAGTGCAGAGGTATTATATAACAGGGAAATGCAGGTAGTTAATACTAATAGTTTGATAATAGTCAGAAAAGAATGTCTTAACCATACACTTTGAATGAACTTTAAAAGTTCCATTGCTTATAATTAACAAGATATTAAATAAATCCCTGTATCTGTCCTTGGCTAGACCCATACCTAGAATTTACTGAAAGCAATTACATTTGTACTTACAACTGCATACCATAAATGATATTCTAGTCTGAACTAAACCAATGATGCTCTAGTCTGCAAAAAATATAACTCCGCTGTTAAATCATTATTTACTGTTTCTTAATGTTCTACTTATTGCTTTTTCATCCATTCAGTGAAGGGAATACCTGTGTCATTCAGTGAAGTGCAAATACTGACAATTAACCCAAATCGTCAGCCATGATATTTAGCTATCTTGACTGAGATACAGTAAATCTTTTGGTTCACTAATGATATATAGATACTTCAAGCACTGTGACTTCATAAGAAAATTACAGCCTGAGAAAGCTTCATAGTTTTTTTTAGCAACCAATGCCATTGCATGTGTAAGAATTTATTTATTTATTTATTTATTGATTGAATGATTGATTGATTGATTGATTGATTGATTGATTGATTGATTGATTGATTGCTGATTACCAGGAAAGTCCACCTGGGTAGGAGCCTTTTTTCAGCAGAAGCCTGGGGAGAAAAGTTCCAAAGTATTACAAAACTTTTTAAGAACAGCAATTTTACAGTCTTTAAAAATAATGCAAAAAAATACAGTTTAAATAATTATAACAAGTTAGAAATAATATTTTCATATTGGTTGGGGAGTGGTATAATGGTTAAGTAGAGGGTTTGATTCTCACCTTTGAAAGGGAAATTATCTAGCTTAGTACTTATCTATCACCTATGACCGTTAGGACTATATACATTATATGACAATGATTTAATAGTTAGAGAAATTTTAGACAGTTTACAAAGAGCATAAAGGTAAGTTAGTATAACACAAACAGGAATTGCAATACAAACTGAGAGAAAAGCAGCTTAAGCTATATTTAGAGAGAAAGCCAGGGGAGAGAAACTGATTAAAGTAAAGAAGTGAGTGAAGAAGGGAGAGTAAGAAGATTAGTTTATACTGGTGTTGAGCAAAAATAGGGGCAGCTTTTGGCTAGGAAGTATTTCAGAATGGTTTTGAAGGATGGGAGAGAGGCCATTGACCTGATGGATACAGATAAGGAGTTCCAGGCCTAAGCAACATGGTATGAGTACAGACAGTACCCAACAGATTTGATAGATTTGTGGACAGTCAGGAGTCTTTGGTCATTGGATCATAATGACCGACTAGAAACATAGTTGTGTAGTATATTATTTAGTGCAAGACAAGCAAACAAATTCTGAATAATTTTATACAGGTAAGAAGCTGTGTATATGTTAGTTAGTGGGGTTGTTCTAACCAGTTTAGGCTTTTTAGTGCTATACAGTGGTGGGGTCTGAAAGGGGTATTTGCTACAAATTTAGCAACCTTGCTCAAGTTTTAATTTTTGTGAAGCCTGGAGGTTAGTATGATAGGAGTACCATAATGAATAGTGGGGAGGAGGTAAGTAGTGGCAAGTGCAGTTTTAGCTGAGTCAGTGAGAAAGTTTTTGGCTCTGTAAAGCATCCCTAGTTTTTGATGAGTTTTCCTTATGCAATTTTGTATATGCAGGTCAAATTTAAGATTACCATCCACTATTATCTCTAATAATTTGCCATGAGAAGTGACTTCAATGGTTACGTTATCAAGAGAGAGGAGTTTCCATGTTGTTTTTTTTTTCATGGGAGAGGGATTTGGAGAATAAATGTAATAGTTCATTTTTTAGGGTTGCGCATGAGTTCAGTTTTTCTTTTTTTATCGAGGAACAGAACTGTTTGTACTACAACATGCTTCAAGCTATGTAGGTTGCCATATTGCTGCACAAAATTCTCTCTTACACAGTTGTTCTTCACAGATTTTTGTCTTTTTTTATCCAGGAACAGAATTGTCTGTACTGCAACATGCTTCAGTGTATGTATGTTGTCATATAGCTACACAAAAATTATTTGTCGTGCACTGCTTTATCAACAGAAAAAGAGTAAATTGTCTATTATAGCAGGACTTTGGCTGCTAACTAAAAGGGTAATTTCTAGTAACTTTCATGCATCAATAGGTTATGGTTAAATAAACACTGTAACAGTAATGGGTAAATCATTAATCAATCTTCTTAGATTAACAGTTTATCATTAAGTAACCTCATTGTATTAATCAGATGTTTTTTTTCCATGTTTAAGCTGAAAGCATAGCACATTGAGGAATTCCACAGGGAATATGGGATGTTAGGGGTAATTCTGAAAAATGATTGATAAGATATATTTCTAGAGGGAGTAAAAGGAAGCTGCCATGGTAAATGACCACTGATACACTTCTTAAGTAGGAATGGGATAAGGGGAGGGGGCAGCCTAGGAAAATAATTATACAACACTGAGGAATTCCACAGAGAATATGGGATGTTAGGGGTAATTCTGAAAAATGATTGATAAGATATATTTCTAGAGGGAGTAAAAGGTAAAAGGAAGCTGCCATGGTAAATGACCACTGATGCACTTCTTAAGTAGAAATGGGATAAGAGAAGGGGGCAGCCTGGGAAAATAATTATACAACACTGAGGAGTTCCACAGGGAATACGGGATGTTAGGGGTAATTCTGAAAAATGATTGATAAGATATACTTCTAGAGGGAGTAGAAGGTAAAAGAGAACTGCCATGGTAAATGACCACTGATACACTTCTTAAGTAGGAATGGGATAAGGGGAGGGGGCAGCTAAGGAAAATAACTAATAAGATAAATTTCACTTTGGAGCAGGAGTGTGTAGTGCATGATACTCCTGTGCTGAGGCTTAAAGCTGCTTTTTTGAGACTGAAATAATTTATGCCACATCTTGTCTGGACTATCTAATGGTATTTTTGTCCCTCAATGCTGATCTGCATCATATGCTGTATTAGGTGCAGTATTGTGGGATCTTATTAAACTGAAGGCTAAGATTGTTTTATAATACCTTATCATAGTCAAATGTTTACAGTCTAATTTGTTAACTATATTACCTAACTGGTCCTCATAAGCACAGAAGCTACTTTAATAATTATAACTTCTGCTTGTACAGTTAATTTGAAAATATGGAGATGAGGCATCTGAGTTGTAATTGCTGCTTGGTTGGCAGAAGACCTTTATACTGTTAAGGTGGCTCAAGCTTATTGGCTCTTGAGGTTCAAATGGTTTGGCCTTCAGGACTTGTGGAAATGAATTTCCCCCAACAATTTGAAGTAAAGACTTTGATTTTCTTCTTAGAATTTGATATTATATTACAATGTCCACTTACTAATTTATAGGGAAACAAAGGTAGCTATGATTCCATATTTACATATACCATGTATGACTGTATAAATTCAGTAAAGTATAATTTGTGGACTTTGTCCATCCCTAGATTTAGCCTGATTGGCTGTCAAATATGTATTTCTGAAAACAGTGTCACAATAAAGTTATTGAAGTATTTTAATTTTTACTCAACTGAAAAAGTGAGCATTGCCTATCAAATCAAAGGAATATGAGACAATAAAAATGGATTGTTTGAATTAGTTAAATTAGATAGTGACTTCTTACTGTTAAATGAATTTGTTTTACAGTGGTCTTGACTTTGAAATACAGTCATTCCCTGAAAAAAGTGACACTGGCTCATCTAAAAGCATAAGGTAAAAATCACGTACTAACTTCACTGCATGAAGAAATGATCGTTCGTTACTTGATTTTTCTCCTCTTTATCTGTTTTTCTGGCTGGCTGGCTCATTGCGTGCTTTATTGATCATAACGCACCTGTGAAAGCATGCCAATGCTATGAACTTGTCTGTTTATGATGGATACTAACACTAGTATATCCAGTTTCCTCAGATCTGGTGGTGGTCATATTATTGAAACACTACGGTATCATATCCATGCCATCACTGGGGCAGAACATGAATGCTACTTTATGTGTAGAAATTTTGAAGTGATTTTTAAAGTATATTACTGAAATTTGCCATCATGCTAACCTTAAACCAGATAAATGTCAGAAGTAATCAACATGTGTTTTTTGTGTCAGATGTATCCTCCTCATATTCCAGGTTCTATTTCATATCACAGCAGTAAACCTGACAAAACAGAGGAAAGAACAACTTAAATTTATAAGATGAAATACTATTGTTCTTCAGCAGAAAAATGCTGCTTAAATTAAAATAACTTGAATCACACTTAACAGCCTTTACATATCTTTAGAGGCAACTAAAGACCTGTCTTGCTAACTCACCAGTGTTGTGTTTTTTAAGTTTGTTTTTGCATGCTCTTGCATCTATAATTGTTAGAGTCATTGACTTCCTTATCTCATATAAATTGGCACCATTAAGCTACTTCCATTATGAGAATATTTAGGATTATATGTTGAACTATAATCTTAAACAACATGTTGATACCCTAGCTCCTGATGCAAGTGCCTTCACTGTAATTATTGTCATGTTTGGATGGCACAGTGGTACAGTGGTTGCATTGTCACCTCAAAGCAAGATGTTCTCTGGTTTGATTCTTGGCTGGGGTGTCTTCTGTGCAGAGTCTGCATGTCCTCCCTGCATTTGTGTGGGTTTCCTCTGGGTGCTCTGGTATCCTCCCATGTTACAAAGACATGCGTCTAGAGAATTTCTCCTGGGGCCTCCACTGAAAATTGACTTTGTTCCAAGTTGGACTTTCCCAGTAAACAAATGGTAAATAGATAAATTAATACCTTCTTCTGTATTTCTTCCACTTGGCACCTTTGACCATTTTATTGTATTATTTCTTTTACTTATAATGAACCTCACTATAATGAGTAGCACAAATGTTGAATATTGACAGATCAAGTTTAAAAACAATCAGTCACATCTCAAAATGGATACTGTGAACCATTAATCACTGCAAGGAAAATGTATATATATATATATATATATATATATATATATGTGTGTGTGTGTGTGTGTTTGTATAGAAAGAGAGAGAGAGAAACAGAGAGATCACTATAGAGCTATACAGATATATAAATATGGGAGCTGTTATACAATAAGTTGCATTAATAAACCAATTATTCTGTACACGTTGAGTTCTGTCTACACTCATAAATTAACAACTGACAGAAATATAAGAGGTTCCTAACTAAATAAATATAATTACATTTAACAATATTATTGCCTCACGTAGAACAATTGTAAGGGTCTGAATGCTATATTGGTGTTCTTTGGCTATAGAAATCAAAGTAATACAAATACAAATAAATTATATAATATGTTGGCACCTTGATAAAAATCCATATAAGATCACTTTAGACATAACCTGATGAATCAAATAAACAAACACACAAAACAGATAAAAATATTGTCTCTAACAGAAATATAAATAAACAGATACACAATATTCCCTTTAACAGAAGCACTAGCATTACAAGTCCAGCTACAATAGCTGCAATATTTCATAAACACTTTGTAGTATCTGGAATTCTTCTAAGACACTAGATATATTCTAGTAATTAGGAAACAAATGTATGCCCTGATATTTCTCTGGACAATAGTTTATCAGGCTTGCATACATTTAAATATGCTGCATCTGTTCTATCAGATAAAGAATGTGTCCCTTACAATTGCTCGAGGTGAAATTGTTCAAGTATCAGTAGCACAAAGAAAATAAACATATGAAATACATAACACTGAAAGCTGCAAGAGTCTGCTGTGCTTTCTCTTGTGGACATGCATGTTCTCACACATGCCCAGGGAGGCTGCCATGCACTGTTGCTTGGCAGAGCAGAAATCCATGGCTTATATACTGCATGTCATGTAACACTTTCTCAAATATGTACCTGCATTTCAGTGGAGTGAACTACATCTTTTCCACCAGAGTGACCGAGCTGGTGTTGATCACTCACTCATTCCTACTCTCCCTTGTTGGCTCCTTTAATTCCTGAATTTCTGATTATCCTGTGGTCATCTGGGTCATAGCCTGAGCATTATCCTTCTGTGTCATTTTTGAGGACTCTTAAGGTAATTCTTGACTTCTTTAAAAAGCTGATCAGATATAGGTTGAAGTAAGGAGGTAGTATTTGGGAATATTCATATAAGGAGACATTTCCACAGAATAAAGAGAACGCAGTGAATTTTGATATTAATAATAGATGGAATATTTGATCTGAGTTTTGAAGAATGTCTACAAAAGCTTCACATCTGTTGTCTAAGTTATAAATAACTTAAAATACTTAATTAACAAATTCTTTGTTTGAGACTCAGTGGTCTACAATTAAGCTGAACCACCATGGGTATGAATATGATATACTGAAAAGGTAGCCAATGCTGTGAGACATCAACCAGTTAGTAAGAAAGACAGACCGATTTGGTACTTTAACTTTGTATAATTCCTAGCTCAGTCTTGCTCATAATACTTACAAGTCCCTGTCATAAATGCTTCAAGCTTTCACAAAACATCTTCACAAAACATAAACAAGTCCTTTATAACCACAAGTATTCTGAGTGTACTCAGCAGACATCTTTGTTTCTTTTCTAAGGACATTGTTCTATAAAACAACTGCCAACATACTTCATAAGAAAATAAAATCTAGGAAATGTAATCCATAATGCTTGAATAATTTATATTATCGTTTGACTTTCTGACTAATCAGTGCGACTCTGCCCTTTCATTCTTTAAATAAGCAAGAACCACCTTTGACATTGTCTTCCCCCTGGCAATCATAGGGGATTTCTGTTATGTACTTGAATTCCCTTGTGCATGTCCACAGGGATGCAAGAAGTGGCTGAGTAGTGGGATATGGCAAGGGTATTTGTTGCCTGCTTTTACAAACAACACTACCCCAGTTTAATTATTTATTTATTTATTTATTGATTGATTGATTGATTGATTGATTAATTGACATTTGATTACTGGGAAAGTCTGACTATGTAGAAGCCCATTTTCACTGGAGGCCCAGGGAGAAAAGCTCCAAATTATTGCAAAACATTTTAAGAACAATAATTTTACAATCTTCAAAAATAAAACAAAAACATCTGCTGTTTAAAAAAATATAACAAATTATACATAATATAAAAACATTGGTTAAGAATCAAAACAAATTATATTGTAATCATTTAATATTTAGATACATTTTAGACAGTTTGTAGAGAAATTAAAGGTAAGTTAGTCTAATACAAATGGGAATTGCAATATGAAGTGAGGGGCAAACAGACTTATGGTATATTTTAGGAGAGAAAGTCAATGAAGAGAATTTGATAGAAGTAAGGAAGTAAGTGAAGAAGGGAGAGTAAGGAGGTATAAGGAATGAAAAGATACTTGTTCACATTTAGGAATACAATTTATCCTGGCTTTAAGCAAGTACAGAGCCAGATTTTAGCTAGGAAGTCTTTCAGAGTGGTTTGAAAGATAGGAGGGAGTGCACTGACCTGATGGATACAGGTAAGAAGTTCCAGGCCTTAGCAACCTTGTATGAATACAGACAACACACAGCAGATTTGATAGGTTTGTAGACAGATAGGAGTTACCCCAATTACCTCATCACCACTTTGAAAGCAGACTCCACTGAGGATTCTAGGCAAAGTATATGTGTCCCCACCTACCTCACCATTCTCTCCCCCTTAAACAGTTCCACTAGGACTTAGGTGACTACTCAAGCCCAGTATTCAGGGTTTTGTCCCTCTACACCATGGAGCGAGTAAGAGTTATGTAAATAGTGAACCATACACTATTGCACATGCTCAGCCAACTCATAAAACCAAACAAAAAATGAAACTTTAGAATTAAGAAGTGATGTACCTATAAAACAAATAAGGTACTTCGAGTTACAATGTTCTATAACAAAAATGCAGCTTTTTTGCAGACCACATGGACATGAACCATTACAATCATAGTATGATCCCTATTACCTACACAGCACCTCCAAACGGCATCAAATAATCAAGAGACCTCTGAAAATGGAGGGGAAACATATGAAACAGAAAAGGAATACAACTCCAAAAATAATTTAACTGCGGTGCTATTTTACACTAAATTTAAAATTAGTTACCACACTAATAATTAGTAGGTCTGTCATAATTCATGCTAATTAAAAAAAATGTAAAACTGAGAAGAAAGAGAACAGTACGAAAGTCAAGTGAATAAAATAAGTAGGCTGACTTACAAGACCAAATACATGCATTTTAAAATTATTTGACAATGTCATTACATATGCAGTTATACACATACCTTCAGTGAAAGTTAACTCCCAAATCATATGTATCTTCCAAATCATGTGGTCATTGAAACACATTTGGCTGCATGTGTTCAGTACATGAAAACAAGTTAAAAATTCACAGTGTAATAACTATAATACTATGTGAGGTGGAATTCATGAGAAGATTTAAGCCATCCTCAACAGTTGTGCACTGAATTCTTAGGTCATCACTCTTGGGATCATACTTAGCCAATCAGGCATAACCCCCACCATAACTCCTCCCACCATACCCAGGAGTTTCAGCTATTATGTCATGTTAATTTAATTTTTCTTTTGTGTGAGAGTGTGTGCGTGCGTGTGTGCGTGTGTATGTGTGTGTGTGTGTGTGTGTGTGTGTGTGTGTGTGTGTGTGTGTGTGTGTGTGTGTGTCTGCCTGTGTGCATGTGTGTGTGTGTGTGTGTGTGTGTGTGTGTGTGTGTGTGTGTGTGTGTGTGTCTGTGTGTGCGCACACGCGCGCACACGGGTATGCGTTTAGTAGTAATCATAGTTTAATATAGTATAGCATAGTGATTTACCTTCACTCGGTTGGTTTATGTGACATCCTGAAGGTAAAACATTCTGCATCAAAATAGGAAATATTGACTTCCTAGTATGCCTGCATTAAGGTTGCTTCTCGGCCCATGCAAATATTACTTTAAAAAAAACATATACAGCATCCCCCACTTCCCCTGCTAATTATATATACTATCTCTGAGATTGCACAATTCTAAGGGAAAGGGAATATTCTACTACCCGGGGACTGCCGATCTCATAGGCTGTCTGTATGACTGACCAAATGTGGTCAATTTAACAGATGATGACCAAATTCACTGTTGACCAAACCAACAGAACCCAGTATAATGTAGTGTACTATAGTAGCATGATATGGTATAATATAGCATGGAATAGCTAGTATAAATGATAGCACTGATTTAATATTGTAGTTCTGTCAAGGATACCTCTCTGCCACAGAAAAGGTATATGTTTTGTCAGTGTCTTCTGCTATGTAAGAATTTTAGTATTGACTTATGGATGTGCAAATAAAACTTTACATCTATATTAGGATTTTAAGTCCTGTTCTGAAAATGCATTTGGGTATTCATCATTTTGTCTCAGTCCTCAGCTGTGCTATTTGACTTGCTTTACATGTAATCAGCATCACTAACTAATTAGCAACACTGACTGAATATAAATTTCTAGAAAACTTTGAAGTGAACCCACAGCTAATTAAGTGTTCAGTGAAAATGCTTTGAAGTTAGGCCATATACTGTACTCAGTCACTTAGAAGAGCCCTACATCAGTGACAAAACTTGAGGGTGTCCATGAAGGATATGGTTTTAATCAATCAAACCTTAATCTGGTGGGATTCATTGTAAAGGGTCTGTAGTATAAACTGGAACAGTGCAGACCAGGCTTTTCCAGTAACAGTATTGGTTGCTTCCTATGGGATACTCTTGTATTCAAAGGCTATAATCCTGCAACATGTCTCTAGTGAATTCTAAGGTGCCCTTCCAATGAATCATACCTTGTATACCCAGATAGATTCACATGAAATGATCACAGCTCTTCAAGTGGCTCCTCTTGATACAGGAGAAGTGGCTGCTCTCGTGGCTGCTCTCTGAGATCCTCACATATTGCTCAGCTCTTTTCACATGCATAGAGAGTGAGCCCAGCAACCATATAACACAGATATATATCTATATATCTAGATCTATATATATGTATATGTATATATATATATATATATATATATATATATATATATATATATATATATATATAGATATACAGTCACATCTATTTACAGGTGTATTACCTTTTCATTTGTCAAAAAACTCTGTTTACTGTTTCTATTGTTATGAGTACTATTTGTGTTTTTATCAAAATTTGTACATTGTATATTTCAAAATGTATGTATTGTATATATATGTGGAGGTTTTCTCCCTGGGCCTCCACTGAAAATGGACACTTTTTGGCCCAGTGGACCTTCCCGATAAATAAATGTCAATAAATAAATAAATAATAAATATAAAGAACCCACATTTCTGCTGCTTATATGCATAATCTCATTAGTTCAGTCACTACCACTAGCTCATGGCCATAGCTGAGGATGGAAATGTAGATCAACCGTTAAACTAACACCTTCAGCCTGTGTTTCACCTCTCATTCTTCTATCCCAGACCTGTATAATGAATGCAGTACTGATGCCAGTGCTAGTGAAACTCCTGACCCATTGTACCCTGACTCATGAAAAACACGTCAAGATACTTAAATTCTTCCACTTGGGCTGGGAACAGTCTATTCTTTTCTGGAGGAGAGCCATAACTTCTGACTCAAAGGTGCTGATTTCCATCCCTGCTGCTCCAGACTCAGAAGCAAACTACTCCAGTGCTGAAAACATGTCCATTTGACATAGAAAGATTTGCATTGTCTGCAAACAGCATAGCTGCAACCTTCACATCTTCAGACTGGATACTCTCCAAACTTTGGCTGCATGTTGATATTCTGTCCATGAAACTTGTAAACAACAGTGAAGACAAAATATTCCTTTGGCAAAGTCTTACTCTGACTTTGGACATAGCGTGATACAGAACTGGAAGATACAACTGCTGCACAGCTACAAGGACCAAATGACACAGACTTTAAGGGCCACACTGTTGTAGCACATCCAACAAAACATTCCCGGGCACACAGACATATATCCCCCTCCATGGGTATGTAAGCTATACTGTTGAAACCCCATGACTCCTCCGATATCTGCACAAGAGCTATGAATTAATTCACTGCCTGCAAGCTCTGCATTGTCACTCTTGAATTAGAGCCTGAGCTATCAAGGTATGTCTGTTTTCGAACAACCTGATGAGGAATTTCCAAGGAATCATCGCTCTAGAATTCTAATACATCTACTTGTCCTCCATTTTAAAACTGTCCAAGCAAAGGATGAAAACATCACACAGATTAACCAGAAGAAAAAATGGAAATATAGTTCAAGATACTTAAAGTACCCTCCAACCTATAACATTGAATGATTTAAATATAGTCAGCAAAATACTCCGGCACATAAAGTTTGAAATAACCTGGAGTACTGCACTAGTGCTACAGATTCATAAATCAAAATTAGACAGTATGCACAACACCAGAAATAACCAATAAATGAGCTCACTTCACCAAAATAGGTTAAAATAACATTAGGACTTTAATATTAATGCCTCTCATATCCGTGAACCCATTTAAAAGACATTCACAAGTGGTACTCCGATATCAGCACTGTTAGACTGGCTCTATGTTTATTTGCTTGACTCACAAACACTTATTCTGTACTTCCTACTCAGTGACATAGATCTGGAAGATCTAAAGAAATGCAACTAAGCACACTGAAAGCATGCAAAGTCATCTCAGGATTGGTCAGTGAAGCATGTCAAAGATCATCTTTAAGATAAGAGCATGCCAGACTAAGACTCCTGCTAAGTGTTATGCAGATCAAGGAACATCTGTGTAAATTAAATAATAATATGGGCCCTGCATTCCCAAGGGACATAGTTTTTACTTTGTTCATACAGAGCAAACTAAAAATACATTTCAAATGTATAGGAACATTTCACAACATATTTAAAGCTAAATAATCAAAGGTCAGGACTGCAGAGATTTTTTAACTGTTAACTAGACAGCACAGTGGTACAGCAGTGGTGTTGTTGCCTCACAGCAAGAGGTTCTTTGGTTCGATTCTTGGCTGGAGTGCCTTTTGTGCGGAGTCTGCTTGTTCTCCCTGCATTCATGTGGGTTTCCTCTAGGTGCTCCAGTTTCCTCCCATGTTACAAAGACATGTATCTGGAGTGTTTCTCTCTGGGCCTCTGCTGAAAATTGGCTTTGTTCCAAGTCGGACTTTCCTGGTAAACAACTGTTAAATAAACTGCAAAGTCTACCCCAATGTGAATCCTGCCTTTAAAATAAAAGGCAACATTTTAAAATTTACTACAGTTTTCATGTCAGTTTCAAAGCAAAGGGTCCCTTATTAGGTTACGGCTAGATCAGCTGCAATGTTGTTATAAATAACAGCAGTTCATGTAACATAACTTTGTGATGGGTTACATTTTGAGAAAATGTACAGTGACAAATAGGGACTGCCGCTTAACTGTGCTGCATGTTGGGATGTACAGCCCATGTATAGTATTTGGTGTGTATTACACCCATGCCACAAGAGGCTCATGGCACATCCTTCATGTGTGCAGGTCCATCTGCAATACCTCTATTACGTGAGTAAATCTTCAGTATGATAAATGGTGAAAAAAGTTATCCCTTCTATATAAATTTACAATAATATTCATTATTCAGAAAATAATAAAGACTAGATTCTTGATTTCCTTGCACAAATAATAGCTATTTGGTCAAGAACAACAGAGTGAATGGGAATCCACTGATGCAATTTTTGTTAATTTCACCTGTCTCCTGCTCCCACTTCCACCCCACCCCAATGCTAAGGATTTTAGCTGTTGCATTGCCTGAGTTTTAGAACTGACTATGAGGATGATAAATGTTGCAGGAAAGTTATAAATCTGCTTGGTGTGTTGGCCTGAAATGAGTAAACACCAATATAACTATTGCAGTAACAAGCACTAGATCATAATGATGTAGCAGTAAACATTTTTCATGTGTTTCATGGCTATACACAACGTCTGTTTATTCAGGTACAGACATGTATACTACATCTGCATTCTCATATTCTCATGTGGTGTAGGGTTCAAATGAGTTATGTTTTGAAAGGTCTTCATATGACCACTGTGAACAATGCTCTGTAGAGTAAAATTGATCTGTATTAGTCTAAGAAATGTGTTTAAAATACAACTTTAATTCTTGTGCCAAAATACATATACCACTGCTTTAACCTCTAGTCAATGAATGGTTTCTGCTCTTCTGTACTTTAGCACAGATTTATACGTGTCGAATATTAATTTGTTACTTGTTAATATAAATTATGTGGTTAAAGCAGCAATATCTGTCTGAACCACCAAAACTGAATTTTCATCATTTTATATCACCTGGACGCTTCCCAACAGATGTTCCATATAATGAGTTTTCCCCGCTCATATCTGTCTAAGTAGTATTCAAATTCCAAGTGTTTCTCAGTCATATGTCTGTAAGCCAGATTGCCTCATTAAGATTAGCTCACTATGTTATCATAGATTCCAAGAGTTCACAAGACTGAATTACCTTGCCAGATGTCAATATCCCATCCTCACAGGGCAGCATCCGTTTCAAGCAGTACTATTCAGCAAATGAAACAGCACCTTTGGTTAAGGTTTTTGTAACTTGGAAGATGTGCATTTTTGTGGCTTAATGTTTCTATACAAAATTAATCTAAAGTTGTCATTTAAAGAAATACTACGTAAATGTTTGTGTTTTTCTTGATTATATTGCAGTATCATGCAGACTTTAAATATTTAAATTATTAGGAAAAATCTATACCCCAGCACCTAAAACATGGCTGGTTATTTTCCTGCACCAGATATGATTATTAAATATTTAATTTCGACATTACAATGTTTATTTTTCAGCGACTATGACTATGGCAAGCAATCGTCTTACACAGTGAAGAACGACACTTATTCCCCAAGAAGTTCAGTGTAAGTAGTGATCAAATTCTGCCAAGCTTTATCCTCTGTACAAAGAATGTTTTATGTCATTCTGTACTTCTGCATCTGTTTAGGAATTCATCAGAAATTAATGTGTTACTGGTTCACATAAATGACATGATTAATTAACAGCCAAAACTGACTCTTCAGCATTTACTATTGGCTGGAGGCTTCCCAATAGAAATTCTATATGCAGAGCTTTGCCTGCTTCCATCTTGTGTATGCAGTATTCAAATCCCATGATCCTTGTAGCTTAACTAGATGTCTTTAGGGCAGCATCCCTACACAAACATGAAGTGAAATTGCTTGAGCATCAGTAGCCTGCAGAAATGCTTTTCCCCCCAATAAATTGTTGCTAGTAGACACATTTCTTCCTTCTTTGAGTTGATGTGACCATGAACTTAACTTTGACATTGCAATGTTTATTTTTCAGCGACTATGATTATGGGAAGCAATCGTCTTACACAGCGAATACCGACACTTATTCCCCAAGAAGTTCAGCGTAAGTTGTGAGCAGATTCTCGTATGATCTTTAGTGATTAGAACTAATCATACCAACATGGTATTCTCATAATTTTGAGAATTTGAAGACGTCTCTTATCAAAATATCTTTAAGTCTGGACCTGGGACATTTTTATGGATCTCTAAAATTTGAATTTTGTACATGAGAATAAATCATGAATTACATCTGTTACTATTAAATGTAATTTCTGAACATTACTGTAAGTTAGTTTTTCTAGTGCACATACATATACAAAATAAAAACAAATTACTTGGTTTAGACCACTCAGTAGAACATACTGGCAACAGTAAACATGAGCAGAAATACAGATTGTGGTAAATTAATGTTATGGCCCAGAATCCAAGTTCCATGAAAATCTCATGTTCCCACTACTCATATAATCTAGATTGTGGATATACCAGTACTTTTTCTGGAATATTGGAAAATCTATGCCCCTGGTAAACATGGCTGAGGTGGTATTTGAATCCATGACATACTGACTGCATTACAGTAGAAATTACTGTTTTACATACTATGCATTAATAACAAAATACTAGAGGCCAGAATACTCAAACTGTGTAACGAATAAATACATTTGGTGCTAAAACAATAAGCCAATGTCTGGTTTATGCCCTGAACATTTATCTTTCAGTGATTATGACTATGATTATGGAGGACAGTCATCATATTCCGTGAAGAGCAGCACCCTTCCTGGAAGAAGTTCACTGTAAGAATTAAAAACATTTTGATGTCATCTTAATTGCAGTGGAACATACAAGTCATATTAGCATTTTTGCTTTGGCAGTTTATGTAGTTTTTGTCAATTTTTCTAAGTAAACTGAATCAAATATTGTGTGCTAAATGATAACTATGGGAACTATTTTTTCTGTCAGGCTCTCTGATTCATTATTTATCCCTACATTTCAAAGATTATTTTACAGCTACTGTATTCAGTGCATAAATGGAGTTTCATATAATGTGAGTCCACTCATTATTTGGGGTACACGGTTTATAGATGGACATGAATCAATAAGAATAAATTAGTGTTTTTGTTTAAGGAATAGTCTTACACAGAAAAACTAAGATTTATTTTTTTCAGAATTTCAAAGTAAGAAATAAACAAATCATGGCAAAAATGTATTTTTAATTGGAAGACTTAATCTTATTAAAATGGTGCTCTGTTGCGTTTCTGTTTCCAAGCAAAATGCATCATATTCTGAAATTAATAATTATTACTGAAATACCATATGTGGCTAGATGTGTTAATTGCACCACACAGTAATCTCTGTTTTACAAATTGTACACATTTACTTGAATACATGCATTTGATGCTAACATGGTAAACTGATGTTTGGCTTATGCTGTGACCATTTATTTTTCAGAGACAAGGACTACGATTATGGAAGGCAGTCATATTCAGTGAAGACCAGCACCCTCCCTGCTAGAAGTTCAGTGTAAGGATTAAAAATTCTTTTATCTTTACACACTTGGCATACATAAAGCATGCCCACCTGCATTTTCCATTATCACTTTTTTGTAGATTTACATGATTATAGATAAAATTAATTAAATGCTGTGAGTTAAGTGATGACATTAAGAACTGACGGCATTAAAACTGCTTTCCATGTCACTCCCTTTGACCCGTCATGTATTTCTCAATTTATTGATGTTTATTTACAAATATTTTGTGCATGTTTATGTCTAAGTGAGCTTTTCACTAAGTTAAGGTATCAGTAATTGAAATACACAATTAAACAATACATTTGAAGCAATATAGAAAGTCAGAGTTTCGGCTATACTTAGAAATGTTTATTTTTTAGTGACTATGACTACGACTTTGGAAGGCAGTCATCATACACAGTGAGCAGCGACTCTTTCTCCCCTAGAAACTCAAGGTAAGGAATGAGAACATGCACTCCTTGTTTTTACTTTAACACTTACAATTAATCATAATAAGCCACGCCACATTTTTCTGCAGTGTCAGTATTGCATAAAAGTAAGCACATATTTGTAAATGCCTGCCAACCTTTTGAACTTTTTGCTGCAACATGTTTGAGCACTATAAGAATGGGACGGTATATACTGAGCAACCTATCTACACAGAAACAATAAATGATGTATTTTTTTTTTTTTAATCTTTTAATTGTTGACTTCAGAAGCATTATTCCATGAAGAAAATATGCTCAGAATGATGAAGTTACTCTGGAATAGAAAATGGCAAAGTTAATTTGAACTTCTACATTGATCCACACTTTGACAGTAATAATGAAAGAAACTGTAAATAAGAAATTTAAAAGACTGAACTTATACTGACTGCATTGTATTGTAACACTTAACATTTTAGTACAGCATCAGAGGTCAAATGTCAAGCTGACACAGTTCCAGGATAGGTTATGTACTAACTGGAGTGACATGCAGTAAGTTAGAGCTTGTTACTGAACAGCAGAAAACATGGATATCAATGTTGTGAGTATGTTTTACTATGATATTCGGAATGTATCTAAGGGGTTACCTCACCTATAGGAATGATTCTGTTAAAACAAGGTAATAGACAGTAACTAATAAAAATGGAAGTATATTCCAGCTGTCAAGAAATAAAAAATATGTCTTCATTAATATTCCATTAGGTGAACTATAATTGGATATTCAGCAGTGCCTTCTCACTGTAAAGTGTGTATTAGATATGAACATTTTGGCTCATACTCTTGAAACATAGGCAGAAATCATATACCACAATATAGAAATAAATTGAATATATCATGGTTATCAAATTTCTATAACAGTAATTGGAGAATCTTAATACAAGTAGACTAGTTATATTAAGAATGAAAATTCTTTCTCCCAAAACACACCAATCCCCCAAACACATCAATGTCCAAGGTCATAAATATATATGAAATTAACAAAAAAAAAGTTATTGACATTACTCATAACAGAAGAAAAGTAAAATATGAGTACCCATATACTAATTGCACATTTCCACTGGTAATTTTCTCTCCCTTTGGGGGTGTGGACAGTGGCAGGTATTGCAGTAAAACAGATCTATGCAAGTATCACTGTGTACTCAACAAGATGCATGCACAGTGCATTGCCAAGCCGTTTCAGAAAATGTACTTAAATGGGAGGAAACAGAAATTGATGTTGTTTCATAATGTGACATCAGTTTAAAAACGTAAAAGGTATTTCGTTTTTAATAATCTCTTTGTATAATAACAATAAATCACATTCAGATGCAGGCAACAAAGGCTTAACCACAGATGGCTTTGTTTAGGCACTCTGCTGACTAGCCCATATCAGCCATGGGTAGTCCCTACATTACAAATGATTGTAAACACTCCATTACTCACAAATGGACATGAATGATGTAATGCTTAACTATGCAACAGAGTTAACATGTCCTAAGTGGACTGAGCCCTGAGATAAAATCAGAGTATATTACTCCTGTTAAGCAATGGAAAATGCAATTACTAGTCATGCACAAATGTATGTATATCGGTGTAGATGTATACACACACACACAGGTACACATATGTATTTCTTTTTTTTTTTTTTTTGGAAAAAGTTTTTATTAGATTTTAACTAAACAAATTGATAATGACAATAATTGTATTTAGAAATTTGTAAGCATAAAAAAGAACAATATGAGCAAGAACAAACAAGAACAACAATTTACAAGATTGTCTACTAATAATGAAGAATCTCAAAAAATTTCTATACATTGCAGTTTATATGAGTATAGGTATTTTTATTTATCAAGAAGTTCCTTCAAATTTGTCTACATATTATAGTAGGAGGGGATTCTAGTAGAGCTTGATTTAATGGTGATAGTTTCCAGATAACATACTTTGGTTGCAATATTTGTGATTTCTTTGAATGAGGGTGTCGCTTCATTCTTCCAATTCTTGGTTATAATTTTCCTCACAATTGATAAAATGGACCATAAAAGAGGGTAGTACATTCTTTTAATACAAACAGGAATAGGGGTATTAAAATAATTAATGACTTAGATAAAATAAAATTGTCCCAAAATAAAGCATGTAAAAAAGATTAATGTTATTCCAATAAGGTGTAAGTATACCACAATCAAAGAACATGTGTTGCCAATCTGCTTTAAGCTCCTGTTTGCATATCCAACAAACTTGCTTCTTTTTAAACATTAATTCAATTTTATGAGGTGTGAAGAAAGATCTATGCAATAATTTCCAAGTAAAAATGTTTCCATCTAAGAGAAGAAGTTGTCTGTTTAGAAGATATTAAATTGTTTTTTTTTATCCTCTTCACCTGGAGGTATGTTATTAATGTGAGTAAAATTGTTCCAGTAATTGTCATTGAAACTTTTTGTTTCTTTTCTCATGACTCTATATAATTTGGATAAGAGATCATCTCCCAGTGTGTTTTATTGTATTAATAATATTAAAAATTAAATTAATTTTGGGATAAGATCTCTTACCCTTGATTGCATTACCTTAATTCTATCTTCTACATATTGTCTGCAAGATTGCACATCCAACCACATATTTTTGCTTAAATCATATTAACTTTAATCTAATCATCAGAATGCACTTTTTCATTATTCATTAATTGAAACCAATATATCAGATATTTTTTAAATGCAATCATTGTATCTAATCTTAAAATGAAAATATTATTTTCAGTGTATGCTATAGGGGAAAGAAGAAAAACTGATGCCATATATGTTGGACTTTTATAAATTAGGTTTTACAGGTATATAGTAGAAATAAAATAAAGTCAGTTGTCTGGTGGCTCCTTTCTGAAAAGTAATATTTTAGCAACCAATGTAAACTATTATGTAGTATAAGATTATGATTAGTGTTTATGTTATGTTTAAATTGTATGAAAAGGCATTCTAGAAACTCTTTCCACCTGGCTGTATAACTGTTATATGTCCAAAGACATATTGTTTTTATAATTTATGATAAAGAATATAATTCTAGATCTAGTAGTCCATTCCCTCCTGCTGTCCAGTCCCTTATATGATGATTTAAGGCAATTCTTGGTTTGTTGGGGAACCAAAAAAAAATGTTAAATTAATTTATTAAATTCTTTAATACATGTTTTAGATGGAGGTAAAGATAATGATTGAATACCATATATGATTTTTGGTAAAATAATCATTTTGATTATAGATAGTCTCTCTTCCACTGTGAAGAAAAATTTGTTCCATTTATTAATTAGATTTTTATACTGATTATGCTGTTAGTATAACAGTCATTTATTAAGTATATTATTAATGCTATATAAGTATCCCTAAATAGTTCATTTTCTCTCTTTGACAATGTATTTAGTAAATCTGTTATTTATCCTATCAATATTGACATTTATGGGTAGTATTTTTGTTTTGTTATTATTAAAGGAGAGATGAGACTTTTTTAAATAAATCCCTTGCCTTAAAAACAGCAGAAAGTGAACTTTCAATGTCAGTCAATGTCAGAAGAATATCATCAGTGAATAACTGGATTTTAGAAACTAAATTCACATTTATGCTAATGGCTTGTCTAACTTTGATCTAATAAAATTAGCAAAAGGTTCCATAATTACAGTAAAAAGCAGGGGTGAAGGAGGACATCCTTGTTTAGTTCCCTTCAAAATTTGTATTGAATCAAAAGTAAAAGTACCTATTTAATGTATGCAAAACAATTGTCAAAAAGTAGATGTATTAAATTGCTTGAAAAATTACATTCCTCTAAGACTAGCAAAAAATATGTCCAGTTCACAGACTTAAAAGCACTATTAATGTCTAGACTCATTGATGTTAGATTCTCTTTTGTTTTGCTTACATAGTCAATTACTGTTATTATTCTTTTGATATTGTCATAAGTATTTCTATTTAGAATAAAACCAGTTTGATTCTCATTAATCATGGAAGGTACAATATCTTTTAATCTATTAGCATGAATTGCCATGAATAATTTATAGTCTACATTTAAAAGAGAAATTGGTATGTACAAAGAGCATTCAGTTGGATCTTTGTTAGTGTATTTCCAGGAGGGAGAAACTTTTGTTAAGTATTTAACTGTAGAAAAAATGTGTAATATTTTAAAGGCTTCTCTAGGTAGTAACTTGCAGAGTTTTAGTAGAATTCCATCATTACCTGCTGCTTTGTTAGGTTTTAATTTGTTAATTTGGATTTGAATTTCAGACATTGAGACACGTTTATCAGTTAATTTCACTCAGTCATCAGATAATTTATTTTTTATATTTTTTTATAAAAGTTTTGATTATTACTTTTGAGTCTATTATTGCATTATATATTTTATTTATTTAATTTCTAAATTCTTTTAAAATATCTTCTATTTCCATCACTTTTCTTTTTCTCTTATGTGAATAAATCTCCTTTATATGATTAGACTTGCTAAGTAGTCTTGTTTTGTTAACTAACTTATACATAGGTTGTAGGTTACTAGAGAATTAATTATCTTAAACTTTTCTGGACTAATCCTAGATTTATTATTTAAAATTTCCAAATACTTACTATGTAGATTAATCTCTTATATGTTATTGTTACCTGTCTGATTTTCCAGTTTTAATTGGTCAAGTTTTTCTTGTATATCATATAGTTATTTGTCCCATTGATTTTTCTTTATAGGTTCATAGGTTCATAGGTTGGTACTAGGCTATCAGCCCTAAGGCCTATGCAAGCCTAGCCATAACAATTCCCCTGGAAATTTTTTCCCACAATATTTACTTCTCTGGGCCCCTGTCTAGCAGGGCGACTGACATGATCCCCAGGGTAAATATAGGTTCATAGGAAATAAACAGCCTTTGCAAGGCTCAAACCCAGGACCCTGTACACCATAGTCAAAGTGATTTACCACTAAGCCATGTTAGATATTGATATTGGTATGTTAGATATAGGTATTGATAATCAATTGGTGACTCTACCAAAAATATGCTTTTAGTGCATCCCATAGATAGATTTCTGAAATATCTCCTATATTGTCAACTTCTATAAAAGAAAGAATTTCTTTAATAAAAAAAGTCCTTAAAATCCTTTAAGGAAGTTATATATGCTGGTACCTTCCTGATCTTAATGTTATTATTAGATTTTAAAAACAGCTCAAAAGTGATTACAATGTGATCTGAAAGTGGGCAAGATACCACTTTAACTTTGCTTAGTTTATCTATCAACTCACTGAAGACATATACTCTGTCAGTTCTGAACTGTGTTCTATGTCTATGTGAGTAATAACTACAGAAAAGTGATTCTGGATCTGAGAAATGATTTATGTCCCTAAGGTAAAATAGTTCAGTAAACTTTAACAGTGCCTTTGCTGATGCCTGTATTTTCCATTTATCTGTTGTATTAGCATCCTTTGGTGACAGATTATAATTAAAATCTCCTGCTAATATAATGCTACCTTTTGAAATTTGAGTTACTTGTTCTAGAAGTTGTTCAAATGATTTAATTCCTATTCCAGGAATCTAGTATAAGTTAATAAGGGTTAATATTCTTTTATTGCATTCTAGGGTAACAGAACAAAGCATACCTTTATCATCCATATATGTGTCAATGATTTTAGGCATAGGGAAAGATTTTTCCCATAATATAGCAACTCCTGTTTTTATTGATTATATTGTGAACTAGATAATATAAAGTAATACTTGGTATTATGTCTGTCTTAGTCGTCTACCAATTGGTGTGTTTCTTATAAAAATAACTTGAGAGTTAAATAACTTCAAATATTTGTTTAGACTACCCCTCTTGCAACCATTATTCAATCCATTAACATTTATGGAGATGCAATTAATAAATGTCATTTGTCATGCAGGTCAACAGTGTAGATATAATTATCTTACAATGAACTATATGGACCTAGTATAATATATATCCTTTGTTAAAGAATTGCTTTTTAATATTAATACTGACATAAATACTTAAAAGTTTAATTAGATACATAATAATTGTTATTGTAGACACCCACAAAAAAAACAAAAAAAGTGTAATGTAACTAAACACTTACTTTTAAAATCCTTCAAATCCCTCATGGAGTCTAGCACTCCCTGCTTGAATAGTCTAACCATCCAAGCAAACCCATCCATCTACTATTCAAAAAGCCCAAACCCCTCTGCTTCAATTAAACAAAATTTTCATTAACAGCAAAGTGGACACAAGACTGTATCCTTAAAAACCAGTATATATGTGTGAAAAATAAGAGAAGCATTATATGTCCCAAAGTTGTTGTTTAAATTACATATTTCTCATTTTTATATGTTCATTAAAACACCAAGAGACAAATAACATGTATTATTATTGTTTGATAACTATATACATCTTGAATCTCAACTATCATCTTGAAAAAGTGAGAAACTGATGTACTACAGTTAAAGATTCCTATTAAGTGCCTCACAAAAAATAAATTTCCTTCCCAAATGATCTATTTTCATTCAGTGAAAATGCAATAATAATAGATAAATAGATGTCATGACACATTTAAATAATAATGTACTGCTATTTGTGCTCAGCAGTTTACTATAATAAACCAACAAATCGCATGTCATCCCTATTAAACATAAGGTTTGTTTCTTTCTTTGTTTTGTATATAACTTCAAGTGTAATGATAACATATTGATGACATTAACACCAAGCTTCTAATAAAAAAGTTGCCAATGTCATATATATGTTTGTGTTACTATTAATATAATGCTTCTTTGAAACATCTTAATATGTACATTCAAATATAATCTTCAAGAAATGTACTTGAGAATATATCACAGTACATACAGCATTATTTTGTTTTCCTTATCAAACTCTGTAGGTAGATCCTGGAATTTTCTTCCAGCTGATATTACCTTACTTTCCACCTTAGGTCAGTTTAAAACTAGACTCAAACAACATTCGTCACTTAACTGGCTATGTCACTGTATCAAGCCTGGCTAACTCTAGAATGTGTAAAAATCTGTTAACCATCTTACTGTGTAATTTAATTTAATCCTGATTTACACTTGGGATTAACTCTAACCTGTGGAACTTGTTTAACTTGCTTACTTATGTAATCTCTGTAAACAGTCTGTTTGTAATATATAATGCTGGTATTATGTAATGCTGTATCTGCTTACCTTGGAGCTTTTCTCCCCGGGCATCCGCTGAAAATGGACATGCATCCAGTCGGACTATCCCGGTCAACAAATGTAAAATAAATAAAAATAAATAAATAAATACAATGATAAAGAGCAACACTTCTGACAGATCTTAATGTAAATATAGCATTCACCAAATTGTTAATTTACATGTTTGCAAAGCTTTCTTTTCATTTATCTTCTGTAACAAACTATACTGCTTTATGTAACAGAAATGGTATGTTTATATGCTTATTTATCATTCAAAAATATATCAAAACTAATCATCTGGAAAGAGAAAAAAATAAACTTTTGGTAACCTACTATAGCATTATATTATTAAGCTATAGTGTCTTAACAGTACAATATAACTTACAATTTAATTTAAGTTAACCAGAAATCAGAGTTTAAGTGTCTTATTGCATTCTCCATTCACAATCTTATGGTTTCATTGACTTTGTTCAACTGAGAACTTAGTGACATGTGAGCTAATGCATTATTCATAGGTTCCACCTATTATTTAAATTAACCTTCTAAAAGCTGTCCACCAATCAAAATCATAAGCTGTTAGCAGCCATGATTCTCTGCATGGGTGGGAAACTTCACAAGGCTGAAGCTGTTTAACAGAGAAAGCTACAAGTGTTTAAGATGAGAAAGCTCAAGCACTAGAGAGAAAAAAAACTTTACTTCTTTTTTACAAATACATCTTGTAACCAGACAACAATTGTCTCTAATTCTGTGAGAGCATTTCATCTCATTATCAAGACTAACGACTACATATAACAAATCTATAAAGAGAAATTACTTTAAATCTATTCCAAGCATCACAGCCCCTTCATTTGAAAACTATAACATGAAATATATCCACAGAGAATGGAATTTTCCCCCTCCACCAAAAAGAGACACATCACAATTCATCTGGTAAGGCACAACAGCTACACCTTATCACTAATAAGGTAAACAACTTTCAGGTTATACCGTTAGTAATTGTAAAACAACTCATCAATGTTACACTGAATTACAGACAGGCAAGGCCAGATCTGCATTCATAAAAAATGTTTGTCTATATTATACCCCAGTAAGGCATTTTTTTACTGTTAATGCTTTTAAAACATGAAATGCCACTTGAAGCACAAGTCCCTTTTTAGTAAATAATTTCCCATTTATGGGACTAAAATAAGAAAGGAAAATCTTTACTCTAGCAGGAAACAGTAGATGTACTTTTATTTATATTTTCTTAATGTCTCTAATGAAAGGAAGAAATTGTTTTCTTTTGGATATTACTGCTGCAGAATAGTCATTGTCAAAACAAGTGTTACAGCCATCTATTTTGAGTGGTGATTTAGCCCATGCAGTCTTAAGAACAAGTTCTTTATCTTGGGAGGAAAAAAAATAACAATAATAGACCTCAGAGAAGTGTTGTTTTCAGATGCAGGAGTAACTAAGCATCTATGTGCTCTCTCTTTTCTGAATGAGAGTGCTTCTCGTAAGTCTAAAATTTTAGAGAGCCACAAAGATAAAAAATTTATCATATTATTACCTCAGTTCTTTCAGATAATCCAAATATATGGATGTTATTCCTGCGAGATCTGTTTACAAGGTCATCCATTTTCGCTAGGAGAAGAGTCTTTTGTTTTAACAGCAACTCAGTATTACTTTCATCCTCATTCAGTCTTCCTTCTATGTCTTTTAAAGAATCTTCAATGCCTGATATCTGGTCTTTTGCAGATGTAGAGCCTCATTGATTTGTTCCATTTGTTTGGAACAGTTCTGTTTAAAATCTTCAATTTTGGTGTCCAATTTATCTGTCTTAAGTAATGATTCTTGAATGTTAATTAGTACTGAATTAATCTCTTTTTTTAGTTCAAAATCTTGTGAAGTTACCTTTGTATGACTGATTATAAGGCTAGATACAGTGATGAATATTTTCCACAAAGAATTTGACAGGAAAATAATGGAATATGTAAACAATTATTTGATGCAATCTTCAAGCACTGCAAGATTAATTGGAATTCACTCAATTACGTTGTTTAGAACCATTTAGAAATATGATTTCCTGTCAGAAATATATGTAGAAGCAGAGCAGGAGAAAAGTGCTCACCCTGGCCCATACACATTTTTTTCTAAAATAGCAAACAGGCAGGCATATATTATTTATTTATTTTCTAAAGTAGCATTATGTACAACAAATGAGTGTTTTGAACTGTTTAAAATGATGAATATAGATAGATAGATAGATAGATATGGGTCTATGTTGCTTGATTGAAATCTCACAATTTCGATCAAGCAACATCGAAACCCATTAAAGGAAAAGTGCACTTGATCAAAAGTGCACTTTTGCAAAAGCTGGTTCGCTGAGCCAGAAAAAAAACAAAACAAAGCTGCTTTAAACAGTATTTTGCAGGGGGGCAAGCCCCCTCTGCACCCCCATGTGGGTGGCTGCACCCCTCACACGCCCCTACATAAATATGCTAACTCTGCGATCACACTACAGTGTGGAAAAGTATATATTTCCTTATCCCCACTGTAATGCACTTTGGAGAACCAGCTTTTGTGAAAGTGCACTTTCGATTTAGTGCACTTTTGCTTAAATGGGTTCGATCTTCTGGTTGTCAAGAAAGTGAGTTTTCGACAGTCAGAAGTAGACCCATAGATAGATAGATAGACAGATAGATAAATAGATAGGTAGATAATGTACATATTGAGAATAAACTTACATAACACTTGCTAAATAGAGGAGTTTTTTAAGTCTTAAACTCAGTGTTTCACAGTGCTTATGATATAAATGAAAAGCACTCAAGCAAGATGATTGTGCGGCATTTTATTAATCAATATGTTTGCTAATGTTAATACTCTGTTTATAGGATATTCTGAATGCAACAACAGCACAGGTATACTGATACTGTGAATGCTACGTGTGCAAATAGTGTTGAATACTAAAATGCACTCAAATTGTGATTCATGAAAGGTGGGGAAATCCCCTTACATTGAGGTGGAGCAACCTTGAAACTGATTAGAGTAATTAAGGGTATGAAGAGAGAATTCTCTTGGATGAAGAATATAGTAGGTTTTGACAATCTATATAAAACATGAGTTTTAATTGTGCAACAAATTCTTTTTTTTTTCCTAATTTAAACATAATTCAGAATTATGACTTATGAAGAGACTACAGTCACTTGCTCAGATTGCCTCAGTCTGAGTCACATTAGCATGAAAATATCAGCTGGAATTACCACTTGTTAATGTTTTGTTACCTTCTTGTTAGTAGAGTGAGACTATAAATACTCACATGACAGAGACTTACAGGTGGTCGGATGTCAGTGCATGATAGAAAAAACTGAGTTTTGGATGTAAGGCCAGCAAAGAAACACCACAGTCCTCCAAAGAATAATAGCATCATTTCTAATGCCCGTAACCTTCACCCCACGGGAATCAATGGGCCATTGAGCTCAGGCAATAACAAATGGGTCAGCAGAGCAGCCCAAGGAAAAATAAAGTGCTTAGATGATGAACCTTTAGCAAAATAAATGTTGCCTTCACAGTGTAGCTCTAACAAACAGGAACTGATATGAAAGTAATGTATACCTTGGTGGCATGCAAAGGCTGATCAGTATGCATTGTTAACCATTCTGCCACCGTCAGCATAAGCATCAGATACAAGTTTATAGCAGGCGTATGCCCTCTCCAGTCCATGTTATCTTCATCCCACACATTCTTCAGTCTCCTGTTTTTAAGGCCATGAGCTCCTTGTAAGTGTGTTCCTTTTTTCTCTGCACTCCTCAAGATAAAATATTTCCTCTATTTTACCCCTGAATCATTTTCAGTTAGCCTAACCATGTGTCCTCTTTTTCCTATGCTTTTCTTTTTCTTAATGCTATTAGCCACTTAAACACTTTTTTATATAGATACTTTAGTTTTGATTATACCATTGCTTCAGTTTTGTTGCCTTTCACTGTTGTTGTTGTCTTTCAACTTTTCCTGGTTAGGGGTCGCCACAGTGGAACTCAGGCCCACTAATGATTGTCAGTAGATTTTCACGAACTCCGAGGTGCCAGCTCAACATTCAACCTTCAACGAAGGCATGCCCAGTTACGCATATCTTTCAAATGCCCACCCAATGGCGGGGAGGACATGCAGACTCCACACAGAAGGCCCTCCCCGCACTCCAGTCGAGAATCGAACGGGAGAACCTCTTGCTGTGAGGCAACAATGCTACCACTGCACCACTGGTTTTATGCTACATCTTTGGAATGATGGGCTCTCTAGAACTGCTCATACCCTGCTCAATAGGATTGATGAACCTTCTTTTACAAGTTGATAATATTTTTTCCATTACTGATGCCTCGTTGTGAGTATTGTAGTGCACCCAGTCTATACTGCTGCTGTATATCTTTACTTTTACACCATATAATATGATTATCCAGGTTTCTTGTTTAATTGTATTTTTACTGCTTCTTCAGATGTAAATTCTTCACTTAAATTTTCATTCAGTAGATTTATCATTTTGCTTTAAACTTAAATTGCCATATTTCTGTCCATTTTCAGTCTTTCACCTGATTCATCTTATATTGTATTTATGTATGAAATGTATCTTCCTACTCTGAAAAGTGATTGGAAAATAAGTGAAAAAAGGATAAAAGATAAAAGAAAAAACTATAATATAGCAAAGCAGTATTCATCTCTACAGTAATAATAAAAAGAAATTAGAAACCTAACTGAAATATACATATAAGTCCATTTATTGGATAATAAAGTAGATGACAGTGGACATGTCTGCATATATAAATTTGAAATAGCATAATAAACAAGCTCAAACAAACACTGTGGGATTAATACCTTTTAAGTGTGTGCATCTTCAAAAAACAAAACTAAAGACTATGTCATATGAAGATTTTGTGCATACCGCAACATTTTGGAACAACAAAATAGCAGTGGATGAGCATGTATAACTAAAGTCTCCCACAGCAGTTGACGTGAAAATCATATTAATGCAGACTCCCATGCAGGATGAAGAAATGCTGAACCGCTTACATTCTGTTATACAGACACACACACAGTCAACCACACACAGACATACAGTTTATGATAAGGTTAAAGTGCGATGAGCTTAATATGTGCTTGATATGTTTTCATTTTTTTCCTGTTTCTTGTTCAGATCAATTGACTCTTACTTTGATTCCACTGATGGACCAAACAGCCAGACAGTCAGCTATACCTATGAGACAAGGAACTCCCCAAGGTAAGACAAATATGAACATAAAGAGGAGAAGGCAAGATAATAAATGAATGGTGCTTAACAAAATATGTTACCATTTTTTTTTAGTTTTTTATTGTTTTGTTTGAATAAATCCAGATTACTGAATAGTGCATTGTAAAGGTTCAGTGTCATAATAATTAGGCAAGAAAGTGTTATGATACAGGGATTAGAAGTAATATTGCAATTTGACATGGGATAGTGCAAGGGGGTAAAATGTGCTTCATATACTTAGTTGTATGTTGATAAATAGTTTATGAGTGATTCACAAAAGTAGCTAGAAATGCATTCTAACATACACTAACGTGGATTGTTTTTATCATTGTAATAGTCTAATCTTCTTTAAACTTGTCAAGAAAAGAAAAGAATTACATTACAGTTATCATTGGGTTTCCTCTCGAATATATACCTACTTGACCAGCAAATGATTTTCTTTATGCAATTATGCCCTCATAAATAACACAGCTATAGGGCAGTTACATGAAAATGAATCCATCAAAGCCAGTGTGTCTGAGATTATTGGACCAAATAGGTATCTAATAGAAAAGAATGATTGTTTAATGCATCTCTCTGACTCTGTTTCTTTCACTAAATAATTTTACACTGTGCATCTAAAAACAAACTACCGTTTTAATTCGTACTGCTAATTAAGAGGTTCATAGTTCTGCATTTCACTCAAGTCAGTTAATTGTTTATAGAAAGGAAAAGATTTGCACAGGCAGTAGCTCATTTAATAAAATTGAATGCTATACTATTTTCTAGAATAGTGTCAAGATTCCTATTTCATAATGATGTCTTTAACTATAGCAATGGTACTGTAAGTCTTTTCTGTGTACCATCTTGCAATGGTGGGTAAAATGTTCCTAAAACTGTTTTAGATGCAAATACCTTGATATGGTGCATGCCTCATCCTAACCCAGACAGATATGTATATATTTAACATGAAACTTGATAATGTGCCAAAGGAAATCAACTGTAACTTTTCCATATACATAGGTGATATTTATTTGGGAAGGTTAAGCAACTTATGAGATCTGTGCCTACTGGTAATATCGCTTATATTAATTGTAACTTTTCATATATATGGGTAATACTTATCTGAGTTTGTTAAGTAACTTATGACAGATACATCACCTGATAATACCTTATATATTAATTAAAACATGTTTATATACATGGGTGTTATTTATCTGCATTTGTTAAGTAACTTATAAAAATCTGTAACAACTGGTGAAATCTTATATATTAATTGTAACTTTTTCATAAATATGATTGATACTTATATGGGCTTGCTAAGTAACTTATGACATCGGTATCAACTAGTGATACCTTATATATTAATTGTGAGTTTTTTATATTCATGGCTATAAGTTCATACATTCATGGGTTCATAGGTTCATAGGTGTTTACTAGGCTAATGACCACAAGGGCCTTTTTAAGCCTACCTATGCATCCCAAATCTCTAACAAGTTCTGGTACCCTTGATAAGTGTAAGCAGGAGCTTGACAGATGAAATATTTACAAGCAGGGGCCTGGGAGATGAGCCATTTACAGGTTGCTCAGTTATCTGAGTTAAGTAACTTATAAGATCTGTATTAACTGATGATACATTATATATTAATTATATGTTTTTCATATACAAATATGTGTGTGATATTTATCTTAGTTAAGTAACTTATGAGATATGCTGCAGCTGATGAGTCCTTATATAGTAATTGTAAGTTTTTCATATACAGGAGTGATATTTCTCTGAGTTAGTTAAATGACATATGAGATCTGTACAACTGATGATACCTAATATATTACTTATAAATTTTTCATTTACATGAGTGGTACTTATATGGGTTTGTTAAGCAACTTATAACATCTATAAAACTGATGATACTTCATATGTTAATTGTAACTTTTTCATTTACACGAGTGATACTTATCTGAGTTAATGATACCTCATATATTAATTATCAATTTTTCATTTACATGGGTGACACTTATTTGAGTTAGTTAAGTAACTTATGAGATTTGTACAACTGATGATACCATATATATTAATTATAACTTTTTCATTTACATGGGTGTCTGATACTTATCTGAGTTAGTTAAGTAAATCTGAGTTAGTTAAGTAACTTATGAAATCTGTACAACTGATGAAGAATCATATATTAATTGTAACTTTTTTATTTACATGGGTGATACTTATCTGAGTTAGTCAAGTAACTTATGGAATCTGTACAACTGATGATACCATATATAATAATTATAAATTTTTCATTTACATGGGTGATACTTATTTGAGTAAGTTAAGTAAATTATGAGATCTGTATAACTGATGAAACCTCATGTATTAATTTTAACCTTTTCATTTACATGGGTGACACTTATCTGGGTTAGTTAAGTAACTTATGAGATCTGTACAACTGATGATACCTAATATATTAACTGTAACATTTCCATTTACATGGGTGATCCTTATCTGGATTTGTTAAGAAGCTTAAAGATCTGTAACAGCTGGTGATAACTTTTATTCTTCACCAAGTAGATTGAACCATTTAGCTTCTCTGTGTAGGAGTTCAGGGTACAAAAAAACAGAGGGCAAGTGAGATGGTGGTCCCATTTAGTTCATTTTATTTAAAAAAGACCTATAGCCCTAACTCTGTACAGCAAACCTCAGTATCAATGAGAATTCAACACTTTCAATGAAAAGTAACTTCCCACATTAAGTATGATACACTTGCCATTTAGGCTAGGACAGGGTAGGGGACTGTCAGGGTCAGTCTGAAGGTAACTGGGTGTGGGAGATAAGGAAAGTGAAAACAGTTTAGAAGACAAAAGTGTTTATCTTTCACTTCAGTGGTTTGATAACATTTCCTTTAGAAGATAAAGAAAATAACAGTGACTCACACAGATCCCATTATATGCCAATGGCATGGGAATTCGAAGTTACTTCCTTATGTCTGGCATGAGTCATGCAAAGCATTATGGGAAAGAGAAAGGGTTGTAGAAGAACAAGATCGTGTTGATACATCAAGCCCCATTGGTAGCCATGTTGTGGAAAACAGGCTAAAATTACAAATAAATCACAGTGATTTTGAAGTGTTACAATAGGTCAGAAAACAAAGAGAGAGTGAAAAAAAACATTTTTTTTAGTTCTAGGGTGGAGATTTCCTTTAAGTGAAAAGTGCTACAGCTTTGTACTATATTCTGAATGTTATCCTACTTGTCAAATTACAGTATCTGGGTTACCTGTTTCCACTATGCATTATTTCTATAACATTTTAGACAGTATTACCTCATATTCTGTCTTCCTATTTTAATTTCCCTGTTTCTGATTCAGAGTTCTTTTAAGTGCTCACTGAAGGTTACATTGAATTGAAAATTTATGGCTAATAGCAGTCACTAAATTGTCAGCTTTTAAAATCTACATCACTTCCTTCAGTAACTGCTTTAATGTTTGCAGTTTTTATTACAGATATACCTGTCTTATAACTCAGCTCAGTAAAACACATTAGGGTATACAGAGTACAGATGTTACCACCAACCCAGTTTTGGTCTTGTGCTTCAATAGATTCTGTCTATGTAGCAGTTTCTTAAATATACACATCAGAATGGTTAATTACATATGTATTAAAGAAAACTGCTTGAACATTAGGGAGCTGTGAGTACACCAAGAAAAAGCCACAGTTTTATGTAGCAAAATGCCTTGAAACAAACATGAATTTATCCTCCAATTAATTTTCAATTAAAACCATTCAAAAATCTGTGCATAAATAAGTAAATAAATAACAATACCATCATAATGAGCAACAATTGTATATATATATATATATATCTGAGTGTGAGAATGTGTGTGTGTGTGTGTGCGTGTGTGTGTGTGTGTGTGTGTGTGTGTGTGTGTGTGTGTTTGTGTGTGTGTGTGTGTGTGTGTGTGTGTGTGTGTGTGTGTGTGTGTGTGTGCTCATGCATATGTACATGTACGTGCACATGGGGGGTATAAAAAATGATCTGGAAAACATTATTTAAATTTATATTTTCAAGAGTTAAAACTGTTAAAGAGAATTAGATTGTACTTATTTAAATTTATATTTTCAAACGTGCTAAAACTATTAAAGAGAATTTGATTGTGTTTGCATCAATGTGCATTTGTTCCTTATGCTTCACTTTAGGGGTTAATGTAATCTGGCTGCTGAAACAGGGAAACAGAATACATTGCAGTCTTTAACATCATCTGAACTCCTGAAGTTTGTGAGGTATATTTTTTCAGATGTGCTTAGCAGATTGTGAGGACTAGTCTTTCTGTGGAAGATGTGCAAATAAAAACAGTATTTAATTCATTAGCTGGTGTGTAGATATGTAGAAATTATTGTTGTAAATAGTACAATACAAGATACTGAGCAATAAGGAAATGCATCCTTCACATTGGCTAGGGCAAGTTTTATGTCATACAGGAATGAATGCAGCACAACATGGATGTCACAAAGTAAGCCTCTTACAGTAAGGAGAACTTGCTAGGTAAACATGCTCATGTATGAACTCAATTACTTTTGCATTGAAAAAAGTCATTACAAACGGCAACTGCACAACATTATATCAGAGCCAAGCGAGTCTAATTCTTTTCTGATACTGAAATATTGTTTACTTCAAAGTGCATCAGTCCAGCTGACAATGTAATTAATAAAGATCTGCTACATTAAGTAATATGAATATAATTTGTATATAGCTTAACATTATCTTTGCTATTTTATTTAGAATTAGTACGTCTTACTATGATTCCATTGATGGGCCAAGTAGCAGACCGGTCACCTACACCTATGAAACAAAGACTTCCAGGTACTGAGATACTGTAAGCTTGGTAGATGGGAAAGTTCATAATAATATATAGTTGTTAATAACATCAGTTTATGCATGCTGTAGAGCCTGTTCAGATTGTATCTGAAATATCACATCAGGTGGTACAGCTACTTGAATGTTGTTGAGAAACAGGAAGTAAAATGACTTGCATTACCTAAATGTTAAACTTGTTTTGTATTACAATGCTGTATTATAATATGAGGCCAATGACAGTAGAGGATGAAGTGCTTGTACTCAAAACAGCTGTAACCCTGGCCACATATAACTATTATTGAGCATTATAGTAGCAATGAGTTCTTCAATTTACCTACCATAAAATATAGCTCCAAAGGTGGTGGTGTTTACATATTCATAAAGCATATGCACACCTCCAAACTGGTAGTCCAATATAATGCATCCGAGGTACTTCAGGTGCAGCTAACATTGGGTAAGACAGCGATTCAGGTCGTAGCTTGATATAGGTCCCCAACCATGAACCAAGACTCACACTCCACATTCCTAAGCACCCTCAAAAATAGTAGGGTCCAGCTTAACACTCTCATACTGGACAACTTCAACTACCGCTCCATTAACTGGGAAAACTACTCCTGTACCAATACATTTGCCCCGTTTCCTGGAATTCATTAATTCCAATGCCCTGGATCAACCCATTCTTACTCACACTAGAGGTAGCAACATCCTTGACCTGGCCATTACTAACATGGGTGACTGTTGCTCCACACCAATAGTCAACTCTTCCCTGGTTACAGCCGACCACAAACTAATCACCTTGGAAATCCACATCCCTCCCACCACCACTCCCCGCAAAGGTAACCACCATGAAAAACTTCTCCAAAGCTAACTTTGGGCTCCTAAAAACAGAGGTAGCTAACTTCATGACACCCATGCAAATGGAGAATAGTTGCATGACCTCTGAATCATACACCAATGCACTGCACAAACACGTACACAAATGCATGGATCTCGCCATACCCAAAAGAACCAAGATGCTCTCCTCCAAAAAAAGGAAGCCAATCTGGTGGTCCCCTGCCATAAAATGCTGTACAACAGAAGGAGGAAACTGATGCGGAATAAGGTGCAGTCCCAAGACTGGAAAAACTCCCTTATCAGCCTTAATGAAAAGTTGAGATCCCTCATCAAATCCTCTAAAGCTAGCTATGAAAACAGAATTGCAGCAGATAGTAAAGACGACAACAAGACCTTCTATAGTTATGTAAAGAATCTCCATGGCAATACCCAGATTTTCTCTGAGCTACTGCACAATGGTACCTCCTATACCGAGCCAACAGATATCGTCAATATACTGACCAACAGATTCAGTGCCAACTTTATCCCTCCCCCCAGAGGACCAATCACAATACCAGTAGATTGCCAGACACCCAGTATTACTGCTGCACAGATTAAAACAGCGCTGTCCAAGGCCAAGAATACAGCTTCTATGGGACGTGACAATATCCCTGGCTGAATTCTACATGAACTACAAAGTGAACTGGCACCTCACCCATGTACCCTGTTCAATCACAGCCTCACCTCAGGCTTTGTTCCTATCGAATGGTGCACTGCTACAGTCATTCCTCTCCACAAAGGAGGAGTGACTACAGACCCTGGAAAATATCTCCCCATTAGCCTGATGAGTCTGATATGCAAAGCTATGGAACGCATCATCTTGGCCATAATAAACAAGGAAAGAGGGTATCTCAAAACTCTGGAACCCACACAGTTTGGATTTGTGAAGGGTAGATCATGCCTGCTCAACTTGGTCGACTTCTTTGAGTCAGTCACTAGAGCTGTGGATGAAGGCAAGGTGGTTTATACAACCTACCTTGATCTGCCCAAGGCCTTTGATAACATTCCCCACTCAGGAATCATAGAAAAACTCACTAAGCTAGGCATCAACCCCTATATCACTAGGTGGGTTGCAAACTGGCTCATAGACAGAACCCACAGTGTGAAAGTAGCTGACTCCAAGTCAGACTGCAGACCAGTCACGAGTGGAGTACCACAGAGTTTGGTCCTGGGTCCTCTCCTGTTTAGTATCTACTTCTCTGAAGTCCAGGCCAACACAAAGGGACTCTGGCTGACAAAGTTTACAGACGATTGCAAGTTGGGAGCTATTATTAACTCCCCAAGTGATGTTGACATCCTACAGAAAGGCCTCACTGAGACCAACAACTGTAGTCAGAACCATGGCCTTAAGCTCAATGCCAAAAAATGTGTCATTATCCCCTTTGGGAAAAACCCAGTTCACATGAATTACCACATCAATGGTAGTCCACTGAACACAGAATGTGTTATAAGAGATCTGGGAACACAGGTTGACAGCAACCTTTCTTTTGACAACCACATTGTCATTGTAGTCAGAAAGTCCTTCTATGTGGCATATCTCATTACTAAGGGTTTTGCATCCAGGAAGGAAGTGGTCATTGTCTCCTTCTATTCTTCCCTCATTAGGCCAATCGATGAGTACAGTGTCCCATTTCGCATGTACCTCTCTAGACACCTGCAACAACTGGGGAGGCCACAAAAGTACCTCACAAAGAGGATCCTAGGCCTTAAAGACTTGTCCTATATGGACAGACTCAAAAAAACTCCAGCTATTCTCTGTCTCATATCACCTACTTAGAGGCGATCTCTGCTTGACTTACAAAGCCATGTCTGACCCAGCTCTATTAGAAATGCTTCATTTAAAGAATTACCAATTGCTGCGTACCACATGCTCCAGAGACCTCAACCTCATTACCACAATCAACAGAACATGCTGGAGGGACAGGTTCATAACCCAGAGACTGCCCATGCTATAGAACAGACTTCCCATAAATGTCAAACAGAGCACTTCACTGGCCCTCTTCAAGAGAAATCTTGATGAGTGGATGAGAAATAAAAAATTCACCTCGGGATCACTCCAGTGGCTCTACTCAACAGAGCCACTGGGAACTATGGTCAGGTGGCATGATGCCAGGGTAATCCTATTGGCTATGCTTGTAAAGTCTCCAGGGCCATTAGCCTAGTACACACCTATGAACCTATGAGCCTATTTATGTTTGATAACACCTACACTGCTAATAAAAGGGCATCAATCTGCATAATGTTCATAGTTACTGATGTGTCAAAGCCAACAGCAGTAAAGGAGCCAGACAGATGGTCAACAACACTTACCACAAATGCAATTTTATTAGGAAAACTTACCCAGGCCATAGTCAGGGCTTCACCATCTACTCTAGTGAAGTAAAAATAGGCTGGTAGAAAACATGCAGATATGATGATAGATTATGGAGATACTGGGATGTGATCTGAGACTTGAAAAAATGCTTGCATATGACAGGAGTGTACATAAAGGGAGTATGTAATCCAGAAACACTGCACGGATGGAACAGAAGTGGGATAATAAACATAAGGATTTATAGAGAGACTGGGATATAGAAAACAGCTAAAAAGGGAATTTCAATTTAGATTTGAGAAAATTAAACCTCATAAAGTGATTTGTTTGGGCCTTGGAATGGACTTCTTAAGGCACTTTTAAAGGGTCAGTCTTCAGTGGTGCACGCCATATGGCCGAAGTTTGATGAATGACACCAGCCCTGCAGGGGACACAGAGGGAGGATTGAGTGAGTTGCAGATTTAGGCTCATTATTTATTTATTTATTTATTCATATTTACTGGGATAGTGAACTGATCTCAATGGACCATTGGCAGGCACAGCCTAGATGAATAGGATCACATAAGAAATGAAGAAAACAGGTTCACAGATACAAGGATATGCTAAAAACCAAATATCTATACATGTTTACATACGTAAGAATATGCTACAACATTTAGTTCAACAAGCAGTTTAAAATGTCAAAACATGGATGGAAAAATGGAATTATGCTTTGCAGAACTTTATGGATAAGATGTAGCCACAATAGCTAAGATGGCTTATGATACAGGGATGGCAGAATATCATTATATAGAAAGATATGAAGACATTAGAAGAGGCAAGTGAGAATAGTTGTAGGAAATGATGCCATGGGGAAAGACAGAAAAAATGTGAGAGAGACATGCAGAGGAAAGAGGAGAAGAAAGGAAAAGAAGTGTGAGAGATCAAAGAGAAGGGGGAAGTAGGATGAATGAGAGGCAGTAAGTGAGGGGATGGCAAGATGGGATATGGAAGGATGAAACTGGGATAAGGGGCTGTGAGAGAGCTAGAGGATTCATGTAACATGACCAGAGAGAGTGCAGATGCAGTTTGGGAGAAGACGTGTTCTTGAGCTGTCATCTGAAGTCTGAGTACTTTTGGACATCTTGGATTGAGAGAGGAAAGGAATCCAATAGTTTAGGTTCTATGATGATGAATGTATGGTCAGTGCAATAACGTTCAGTTTTTGAAGTTAGTAGAGTGGGTTGAGATTGAGAGATACCCCTAAGATTATATTTGGGGTTTTGGTGAAAAGTTTATGAGTGAAAGGGGACAATGTCTCAGAAGAAAGGACTTTGTGAATTAGTGATGGTTGGCTCTAAAATGTACTGGGAACCATTTAGCTTTGGCAAGAGTTAGGCAGAGATGTTCATTAATGGGGGAGTTAATAATGAACTGGCAGATTTCACTGGAGATGGTTTGTAAGGTGGTGGCATTTTTCTGCAGCTACAATGGATAGTTCATATTTAAGTTGAGATAAGAGTATTTGCCTATGGCAACTTTGGCTGGTTTTGACAAAAGAGGTGATAGACTGTTAACCCAGAAAAGTAGTGTGTTGATCTTTTTATATGTGTTTTGAATGTGTAATTGAAAGATAAGAGGTTGGTCTAGCCAAATGCCAAGGTATTTGAAGGATGTGGCAGTTTCTATGGTGTTAATGTTAACATCTTTAATATTAAGGAAGATGGGTGCTTTGGCTATTTTTGGTTGGTTCCAAATAGCATTACTTTTGATTTTGAGGGACTGAATATAAGTTTCTGGCCTATTAACTACTGGTTGCATGTTTGGAGGTAATCTTGGAGCTGAGTTTGTTTAATAGAATGGAATTTGTTTGACCTATAGATGACCATGTCATATGCATAAAGAATTAACAGTATCTGAGGATGATCAGATGGGAGTTTGTTGGTAAATATGGAAAATAGACGAGGGACTAAAGTTGAACCCCGGGGGACACCTTTAATAAGATGGGCTCTTTCAGAGATGATGGTACCTACTTTCACCTTGATGGATCTATTGCTAAAGAAGTTTACAAACCATGGTTTTGCATCATTACTAATGCCTGTTTCAGTTAATTGGTCAAAAATAGCAAGTTATGGTCAATTAGATCAAAGGATTTTTGGGAGGTCAATAAAGATGGTTCCTGTCAGGTTGCCTTTCTGAGGGAGTAAAGAGCTGTTATGGTTCTGTGTCCGAACCAAAATCCATGTTGCATCCTGGATAGAAGAGGGTATTTATATAAACAAGCAGTAATTTGGTTGTAGGTTATACCTCTCAATCTGGCAACATCTAAAATCTGGACAAAGGCCCATGAAAATGGGTGCCTACTTACGTTGATTAATATAAAATCTGCATACATAATTATGTAGCCCTGCCCACTCCAGTGGAATTGTGGGATACCAACTTTCAAACACAAACTGAAGAACAGACAACCAAAATATGGCCCCAGAGCCCAGACCCTGTAGTAAATGGTAACCATTTTTTAATGTGTAGCAATGATGTTCACTGGGAAGGGAAAAGATGATGAACCTTAGGATTTTGTTTTTGGTGACTTGTAGTATGTGGATTTTGTGGTAAAAGTAGGGCATTTAATGGTAGGCAATATTCTAATCTTAGATAAAGAATATTATAGTTTGCTAGGATCTTCAAAAGTCATTCTCCATGGCCTACTGATCAGTGCCATAGCTAGAGTTTGTGCCCCCGGAGCTGTCTTTAAGTTTTCCGCCCTTCCCCCCTCACAAAATCATGGTCAAATGTGGCCCCTCCATACACAGCTCTCCCCCCTGCAGTCATTCTAATTCCCCATTACTTGGCTATTTCACAGCATTTACCATAAACACTGTAATGTGTATACTGTTTTACTTTTACAGTGATGATTTGGATTTCATTTAAATCTTTTATTTTACACTTTATAGCACAAACACTAATAGAGCTCTGCTAAACAAAGCAATACAGTCTCACAATGAAAATAGACTTGGCATTAAAACTTCTCTCCCCTTGAAACTCACATTCATTGAAACAGCATTGGAACCCACATTCAAAGAAAATGCATCTGACCAGTGGCAGATAAAGATTACCTTTGGGCTGTTTTCAAATCATAGGCCCCTTGCACACAAAACATACATGTGTTCTTTGATATACCTTCCTGATTGTATTAAATTATATTCCTTGTATAATACAGCACACTTGTTAGAGCGTGGATTAATTTTATTGTTTTGAACATTTTTCCAGTAAGCAATGAAACAAAATGCATGAACCAATAATGACAAAACTGCCCAATTCAGAACATTTCCATCATGTCTACTCGGACGTCTACAATCCACCATTATCAGTAAATATGCACAATCTCTGCATAAGTAAAGTCATCTAAATAATTCCACATTAAAAAGATCTGTAACTAATAAAGAGGATGCTGCTAGCAAACAACTTTATATTTCTTTGTTTCATCTACAAATAAAGTGTCTGTTGTCCTTGAGGAATACATTGCCTATGTAATGTTACATTAAAAAATGATAAGCTAGTAATACTGCAATAGGGAATAGATGGCAAACTGATAATAGGTTCATAGTTACTAGGTACATAGGTATCTCCACCAAAGAGGACATTCTTAGGACTTCAGCATCTACCCTCTTATAAAAGTACACACACAGTACAGTAATCCATCTATATACTGGACACATCTGAGCTAGAACCACAACAGTGGAAGCAAGGCAGAGAAGCCAGTGCTGGCTGGGATGCCAGCCCATATCATATCTCTGATATGGCCTCAGGAATGAAGATGTGTTACTGACTTAGAACATGACAGATGGTAGGCACAAGTGTCATCTGCATTCCAACTGAAAATTTAGCTTCATCACAATTATCAGAGAGAAAACACCATCTGCAGTTTTGAAAAGGATCCTTTGCATGCAGCACTTTCATATCTCTAAGAATGATAAGCCTGTTGTAAATCCAGACAGGCTGTGCAGTTTCTACTGACATCTTTCATTCCTTTCAAAAGAATGCACACCTACACCAAACCTAACAACTCAGATTAGTTAAAGGGATGATAATCTACTGTATGATAACATAAAGTCACTGAGCAGCTGTTTTATAAGTATCAAAATAAGTATTATTAAATCCAAATATCTATTTAACAGTGATATTTCTATATTATCCTCATACTGCTTGAAACCCAGACTGCTTCAGCCAGTATAGTATCTGCATTTAATATGTATGTAGCTCCCAGACAAATCTTATACATGTACCACTTTTTAAACTAAGGAAAATACACAGTATTAGTATCTTTCTCTTTGACTTATTCTTGGAAAAAAAGGTCCATCCTAGCTAAGATGTTTCTTTTCAATAGCCAGATCTCTGCAACTGTCTAAATAAATAGCAGTTTTTCAGAATCAAGTTAAGAAAAGTGTTATGACTTTTAAGTTATGCAACACTGAATAAAGCAAATAGTCTTGGTGTGAGAGACAGATCATGGATAACAGTGGTTTAAGTACTGTGAGAAGTTACTTTTAAATCAACATTTCACAGAGTTCTGAAAATCTCCCTGGAAACAAAGCAGCTTGACTTTTTTATCATCACCATGTAATGCAGATATGCTCTCACTCTTCTGTTACCCACTTTATCTCTTTCACAGTAATGGGGAGCCAGAACTGTCTAGACACTTAGTGGATGGATGGCAGAGAATTGAATTCTATATGGGAAATGCACACACACACACACACAAATGACCAAACTTGCATCTAAAACACATACACATGACAAGGATGCGATGCTGCAATCAAAGATGCGAGAAATATATCATGCTGGAGAGGCGATGATACAAATCTCAGACCAGACTCACATTGGTAACTACCTTATACCTTACTTATAATTTGTTTTCTCTCTCAGAAGCTTCTTTCTTAGTGGATTTGGATTAGTGTGGAAATAGATGCAGCTGGTGTTAGCTAAGATTTTTAGGAAGCTGTGAGGAGCTGTGTTTAGTGCTCAGTGGTGAGAAGCTGCAACTAGAGCTCACTGGGCAGGAGCTGCACCTAGTGCTCACTGAATAGTAGCTAGTGTGCTGTGGTTTCTTTAAAAACCCTAATACGTGTGAAAGCCACTGTTTTATTCACTTTGCAATCCCTGACCGACTAAGTGGTCCTGCTTCCTCTGCAGGAAAAGGAAAAGCCTTAATCAGGAACTCAAGCTGAGGAAAAAAAACTCTTATTGGTAGGCAGAAGTGGGAAAAGCAATTGGCATTTCTAGTGGATTCATGACTTAGGATAAAAGGGTTATAACTTAAGGGTGTTCTCTGCAATGCGTTACATGTACCACAGTCCTACAGAATATATGCTGCAGCTGCAGTGTGCATGGCCTAGTCAGGATAGTGCAGCTGATACTAGCATGTGTGTGCAGTTAATATACAAAAAAAGATTGTGGAAATTAATTACTGCCATTACTACAGGCTGCTGGGCCAAATAGATGCAAACTCTGTATCTGTCAGAGCTCCTAAAAGAGCCAAATAACCTTGACTCGGACATGTATATAAAATGTTAATGCGATACCAATTTAAAGATAATTTTTCCTGAACACCTAATTAATGGACCTTAATTATATACACTGTACTGTTGTATGCTTTTGTTTTATTAAATACATTCTACATCGATATGTTCACATCACCTGTATATACATGTGTACAAGCAGTATACTAGCTACGAGCAAGCAATAAATACAAACTTGTCTGAGAAATACAGCACCAGTAAATCAATGCAAACTAAACTTGTCTACGACTGAACAATAAATGCAAACTTGAGTCTTAAGCAGTGAACTAGCTATGATCAATGAATGCAAACTTGTCTGTTGTCTCAGAGCAATACAGCATCAGTAAATCAATCAATGCAAACTTGTCTCGCGGCATAGTATGCACAACGTCCAAATCCGAGCAATACAATCTTGTAGTGAACTACTTTATAAAATGTAAAATAAAGCACACACATACAGGAATTACGCAAAACACTTGTCTTGCAGCATAGTATGCAGTATTATACACAGCATCTGAGCATTTGCAAAATGGCACCAGAAAGTAAATCTTGTTGCCAAAATACAGCGCTAGTTACTAATGTGAAAAATGCAGCACAACAGCACATACCGGCACCAGACAGGAATTATGCAAATTGCAAAATAGTCCAAAAGAGTGCTGCGATAGTCTTTTCTTTTGCGTGCTAAAAGTTAAAAATTAAGGTCTCATCTGTCCCTCGTGAAGCTGATGTCATCATGTCCTGCACGTGATGGCTAAAAAAAAAAAAAAAATTCGGAAATTAAAGGGGCCACTCGGAAATTCATGGCACCCAATATTTTGGTGTTTAACGAGGAATTTGGTATGGTTGAAGGTATGTTGTAGGTAATTTTTTCTCCTAAAGTGGGACGTTTTGAGATAGAATGGTATTGTGAAGTAGTAGTTGGCTTGGGTAGTTTTGGAATAGGAGTGACTGTTGCTGTTTTCATATCTGAGGCATAATCTTATTAGTTAAGCAGAGGTTGTATATGTTAGTGAGAGGGTGGGAGATGAAGTCCTTACAAAGTTGAATGAACTAGGGTGTTATCTGAGCCTGGGAGAGCATCTGTTTGTATTTTGTCCAATTGTGTTTCAGTCTCCTTGGTTCTAATCTTTTTGATGTGGAATAATGGAATGTAAAGGGGGTGAAAGGTGGCTGCGTGGGTGTTGGTTTGTGTTGTTGATGTGTGGCAGATTGGTAAACTCATTTAGGAAGTCATTCATCCTGAGGAGGGATGCAACTTTGGCTCTGCAATATGCAGCATATAAGTCTGGCCAGCGGCATGCTGCACTTGTGCCGAGTCCCTCTGTCAAGAGGTTGTTCGTGTGCAGATGTACATTTACAAAGAGCAATGCTGCCAAGAGGGGAGGGAGTAAGGGAACAGTCCCTGGCAGCAGTGTGTGTCCTCTATCTCAGGATAAGCCTAGGAAAGGTTAAGTTGGGTCTGGTAGTCCCAGTGAATGAAGAGAGGATCTAGTGACAGCTGATGGTCAGCAAAAAACTGAGAAAAATGAAGTAAGTGATAAAAGCTGTAAATAGTAAAAACAATGTCCTTTGGAATTATAAAATATGATTACATGTGGACCAGTATTACACAACAGAGGTTCGGGAGAACTGTACAGCTTTCATCCTCTTGAAAAAAAATGTGTTGGTGTCAACCAAACTAATATTCTCCTTAGTAATACCAATCTAAATTACAGATTATAGGGGGCTATAATTTTGGATATGGGAATGTTATACGCATGTAGAAAAACAAATCCCAATGGCACAACATACATGTTCAAATCACACTGTGGCTCTGCAGCCCTTAGACTATTATATTATTTTTGTACTAAGCTACTTGGAGTCTAGGATACATGAGTACATACGAACAATTGTTTAACTTTTCTTTAATAAATGTATATTTGTAATTATTAAAGGAGGTCCATCTGGCAAGGTGAAGGCTACCTTCAGCTTGCTCACAAATGCATCAGTTATGGAACATTTGGTACAGGGGAAAAAAGAAACTCAAGAAATGTATGACAGACACAGGGTATCACCTGTGAATTTATGAGACATTATAAAAGTGGTGGTGGTATTCAGACTACAGCCAAAGGAAAAAGAATTCAAAACAGAAACAGGGATAAGCAAACAACAACAACAAAAAAACAAACAAACAAACAAAACAAAGCCTCTTAAGGGAAATGTCAGATTGGCAAAATAAAATAGATGTGGCAAGGTGGTAAGTTTGGAAAAACAAGGAGTGCTTAAAAGATAGATAGACCGGATTGTAGATGAATATATATATATATATATATATATATATATATATATATATATATATATATGTGTGTGTGTGTGTGTGTGTGTGTGTGTGTGTGTGTGTATATATATATATATATATATATATATATATATATATATATATATATATATATATATATATATATATATATATATATATATATATATGTGTATATAGATATATATATATATATATATATAAATATAGATATAGATAGATAAATACAATTCAGTACTTAATAAGTATAAACATTGGATAAAATGTAAATGGGGTGGTGCAGTGGTTAGAGTTGTCGACTCATAGAAAGAGGTTCTCCAGTTCGATTCTTAGCTGGGATTTGTTCTGTGTGGAGTCTGTATGTCTTCCCTGTGTTCTCGTGGGTTTCGCCAGGGTGCTCAGGTTTCCTCACTCATTCCAAAGACATGCAGCAGGTGGATTGGATACTCTAAATTGGCCCTAGTGTGAGTGTGTGTGTGCGCATATGTAGTTCATCCACCAAGGAGGTTTGGGCACTGGGCTAGCAACCCAGCCCTGTAAAACCCTACCCACTACAGAAGCAATGATTGTCTGGAGAGTGCTCATTGCCTGAAGTGCTGAATGGCATGAATGGAACTGAGAGAGAGAGAATATAAATGGGTGTGGAGGATAAGGAAATGTTCTACAGAAGTTACATTAATTGTATATGGAAGAAAGTAGTAGTGAGATAATCTGTGATTCACTAACATGATTAAATATTTGTGGGAATATTTCAGTAATTTAGTCTAAAGCTAAAGATATCTTGCAGGAGTATCTTAAAGGGTGAATCTCTATAGGCTTACTCAAGAACATGTTGAGATAGTATGGCACAAAAATGAACAAGGGAAATAATAACAACAAAGCAGAGAAATATCTGTGGTATGAGTAATACAGAAATAAAACTACTACTGACACACAACCTGGTATAGTTTCAATAAAGCAAACCCATTTTATCCTTCTTGAGATATAGTCTTCTTGCTGCTCCCCCACCTATACATAAAAAATGACAGGTTGAGGTGTATAGGGCTAATATCAATGTAAACTACAAATTGTGAGCTATATATGATAGTAATAACCAAACAGCTGAAAAAAAAACCTGTTCAGCAAGCCTCAGAAGTTATTGGATGTCCTGTCTTACAGGTGGATAAAAAAATCAAGTCAATCTGTCAGTCTTTATTAATGGCTCTGTTCAACTACTGGACCTGTTCAAATAAACACATTAAGCAAATTAAGTTAAAACATTAAAATAAAACATGTTATGAAAGTATTAACACAGGCGTAAAATTATAGCAACAAATAAATATATGACTTTCTTAACAGTGAAGACACTAGCTTTAAACAGCCCCAAAATACCTAATGACAAAGGTGGGCCATCAACCACCTCATGCAGGTATCCCCAGGCGTACATTCCTGAAGCTGCCAAGTTGGTAAATTCCATAGCTCTGTAACTTGGAAAGAAAAGGGACTGAAGCATATATGATTCCAAGTTCAACCTGGCAATCACTAACAGACTCAGTGTAGCTGAACAGAGACCGTGGAGTCACTGGCAGGGTACAAGAAACTCATTCAGCTAGCTGGAATAGTTTGTTTTATTTTGATAACCAGGTAAGTAAACCTAGTCCAAGGACACTTTTCAACAATGTCTGAGTCAGTTAGGCAAATACAATGAACAGAACACACATCAGAATGTAGATATTGTCACAAGTATAATAATACAACACACAACAGAATATATGCATCACTAAGAGCCATCATAATGTGAACATCGTTTTAAGCATAAAGAAATTACAAACAGATGCTGGCTCAAAGAAACCAAAGAACACAGTTCATTACAAGTTAAAAACATGTAAGCTTTTCCACATTTGGGGATTACAGAAGCTTTACAAAAAACTCATGCATAACTTAAAAAAATATTAGTGTTTGTGTGTATATACACATACACATATCTATATATATATCTATATCTATATATATATATAGATATATATATATATATATATATATATATATATATATATATATATATATATATATATATATAGATATATATATATATATATATATATATATATATATATATATCTACACACATATACAGAGAGAGAGATGTTTGTGTGGGGGTTGCCAGTCGAATAATAGCAGTGTTGACATCTTTGTGGTCAGCACCATTTGGTGGAATAAAGAGATCCAAAAATATTCATTTTTCTCTGTTATAGCATAAATATCAGAAACTCTAACATCAGGTTTTAAGGGTTTAAGGTATCAAATACAAAACATGAATATAAGTTTAATGTGGTAGAGATTTTAAAAGCTGAAACATGTACAGATTACTTTGCATTTAGAGTGCTACACTCAAGCTTATATTAGGAAAAGTGTTGTTACATCCTGTATAAATATATGCCAAAGATTGGTTATTATGATATTGCACTATAGAGGTTCCCTAAAGACATTACATTTCTGCTCACTTTGGATGTGTGATTTTTACCTTTTTCTTTAATTGAATCACATTGTTCATTTGCCTACTGTTTTCAGGCATGACATTACAACAGGCAGGTGCTGGTAAGGTCCACTGTCTCAAAGGCATGTTTCATGTCCAGAAGAACAGCACCAATAATTAACACATTGTTTAAATCTTTGTAAATCTGGCTGGTGGTATACAGCAGGAAGGGTACTATAATTTGGGCAAAAGCAATGGTGTTTGTCTGTTAAGATGCCATATTTGATAATGTAATCTAGAATCGAGATGCAATTAAGGCTTTCCAAAATTTTAGCCAGTTGACCAAGGGTTGCAGTGGCTCACAAGACTGCTGCACTGGAATTCTAACGTATTTAAGACTGTAGACAAAATCAGTAGATGCTTAGATTTGTGTGGAATACAGCAAGTAATAATCATAAGGTTCTAAATATAAGCAAGCAACACCTAAAACTACGATCATCACATTTTAGGAGTTTGGGGTGGCCTGCAATGAAACTGATGCCTATAGATGGTAATAGATGCAGTCAAATTTATCTGCAAGATTTTGGACTTATGATGCAGTCAAATTTGTTGCAGTAGAATGCTGGGTGCTTTAGTTATTTAGGAAGTACAATGCTGAGTGCTGTAGGTAAGGATGAAGTAGAATGCTGGGTACTGTGGGCATGCATGAAGTAGAATGCTGGGTGCTGTAGGTATTTATGAAGTAGAATGTTGGGTGCTGTAGGTATTTATGAAGTAGAATGCTGGGTGTTAGAGGTACGTATGAAGTAGACTACTGAGTGCTGTAGGTATGCATGAAGTAGAATGCTGGGTGCTGTAGGTATGTATGAAGTAGAATGCTGGGTGCTGGAGGTACATATGAAGTAGAATGCTGGGTGCTGGAGGTATTTAGAAAGTAGAATGCTGGGTCCTGGAGGTATGTATGAAGTAGAATACTGGGTGCTGAAGGTATTTTTGAAGTAGAATGCTGGGTGATGTAGGTATGTTTGAAGTAGAATGCTGGGTGCTGGGGGTATGTATGAAGTAGAATGTTGGGTGCTGTAGGTATTTATGAGGTAGAATGCTGGGTGCTGGAGGTATGTATGAAGTAGAATGCTGGTTGCTGTAGGTATGTATAAAGTAGAATGCTGGGTGCTGTAGATATTTACGATGCAGAATGCTGGGTCCTGGAGGTATTTACGAAGTAGAATGCTGGGTTCTGGAGGTATTTACAATGCAGAATGCTGGGTGCCGTAAGCATTTACGATGCAGAATGCTGTGTTCTGGAGGTATTTACGAACTAGAATGCTGGGTGATGTGGGTATGCATGAAGTAGAATGCTGGCTTCTGGAGGTATGTATAAAGTAGAATGCTGGGTGCTATAGGTATTTATGAAGTAGAATGCTGGGTGCTCGAGGTATTTATGAAGTAGAATGCTGGGTGCTGTAGGTATTTATGATGTAGAGTGCTGGGTGCTGTAGGTATTTATGAAGTAGAATGCTGGGTGTTGGAAGTATTTATGAAGTAGAATGCTGGGTTCTGGAGGTATTTATGAAGTAGAATGCTGGGTGCTGTAGGTATGTATAAAGTAGAATGCTGGGTTCTGGATTTATGTATGAAGTAGAATGCTGGGTGCTGTAGGCATTTACAATGCAGAATGCTGGGTTCTGGAGGTATTTATGAAGTAGAATGCTGGGTGCTGTAGGTATTTATGATGTAGAATGCTAGGTGCTGGAGGTATTTATGAAGTAGAATGCTGGGTGCTGGGGGTATGCATGAAGTAGAATGCTGGGTGCTGGAGGTATTTATGATGTAGAATGCTGGGTGCTGGAGGTATTTATGAAGTAGAATGCTGGGTGCTGTAGGTATGTATGAAGTAGAATGCTGGGTGCTGTAGATATTTACAAAGTAGAATGCTGGGTGCTGGAGGTATGTATGATGTAGAATGCTGGGTGCTGTAGATATTTATGAAGTAGAAATCTGGATGCTAGAGGTATATATATGAAGTAGAATGCTGGGTGCTGGAGGTATGTATGAAGTACAATGCTGGTTGCTGTAGGTATGTATGAAGTAGAATGCTGGGTGCTGTAGGTATTTACGATGCAGAATGCTGGGTTCTGGAGGTATTTACGAAGTAGAATGCTGGGTGCTGGAAGTATTTATGAAGTAGAATGCTGGGTGCTTGAGGTATTTATGAAGTAGAATGCTGGTTGCTGTAGGTATGTATGAAGTAGAATGCTGGATGCTGTAGGTATTTACGATGCAGAATGCTGGGTTCTGGAGGTATTTACAAAGTAGAATGCTGGGTTCTGGAGGTATTTACGAAGTAGAAAACTGGGTGCTGTAGATATGTATGAAGTAGAATGCTGGGTGCTGTAGGTATTTACGATGCAGAATGCTGGGTTCTGGAGGTATTTATGAAGTAGAATGCTGGTTGCTGTAGGCATGTATAAAGTAGAATGCTGGGTTCTGGAGGTATTTATGAAGTAGAATGCTGGGTGCTATAGGGATGTATAAAGTAGAATGCTGGGTTCTGGAGGTATGTATGAAGTAGAATGCTGGGTGCTGTAGGTGTTTACGATGCAGAATGCTGGGTTCTGGAGGTATTTATGAAGTAGAATGCTGAGTGATTTTGGTATGCATGAAGTAGAATGCTGGGTGCTGGAGGTATGTATGAAGTAGAATGCTGGGTGCTGTATGTATTTATGAAGTAGAATGCAGGGTGCTGTAGGTTGTTATGAAGTAGAATGCTGGGTGCTGCAGGTATTTTTGATGTAGAGTGCTGTGTGCTGGAGGTATTTATGAAGTAGAATGCTGGGTGCTGGAGGTATGTATGATGTAGAATGCTGGGTGTTGTAGATATTTACGAGGTAAAATGCTGGGTGCTGGAGGTATGTATGATGTAGAATGCTGGGTGCTGTAGATATTTATGAAGTAGAAATCTGGATGCTGGAGGTATATATATGAAGTAGAATGCTGGGTGCTGGAGGTATTTATGAAGTAGAATGCTGGGTGCTGGAGGTATATATGAAGTAGAATGCTGGGTGCTGGAGGTATGTATGAAGTAGAATGCTGGGTGCTGTGTGTATTTATGAAGTAGAATGCTGGGTGCTGGAGGTATTTATGAAGTAGAATGCTGGGTGCTGGAGGTATTTATGAAGTAGAATGCTGGGTGCTTTAGATATTTATGAAGTAGAATGCTGGGTGCTGGAGGTATTTATGAATTAGAATGCTGGGTGCTGGAGGTATTTATGAAGTAGAATGCTGGGTGCTGGAGGTATTTATGAAGTAGAATGCTGGGTGCTTTAGATATTTATGAAGTAGAATGCTGGGTGCTCGAGATATGTATGAAGTAGAATGTTGAGTGTTGTAGGTATGCATGAAGTAAAATGCTGGGTGCTGAAGATATTTATGAAGTAGAATGCTGGCTGATGGAGGTTTTTATAAAGTAGAATGCAGGGTGCTGGAGGTATTTATGAAGTAGAATGATGAGTTTTTCAGGTGCTTATGAAGCAGAATGGTGGGTATTGTATGAAGCTTGACTGTGTAACGCTTTGAATACCGTTATAAGACAGTTAAACGTGATTTTATGCTTGTCAGGCAGCCACTGGAGGGAATGCAAGATGGGAGTTACATGCTAATATTTTGAGAATTCAGTAAGTATTGTTATTGTGGAAATTTGTACTTTTTGAGGGATAGAGCCTGACTGTGACCTAAGCACCTGTGATTCGAGTAGAAGCCTCAGCACTAGAGTAGTCAGGCTGGAAGGAATAAAAGTGAAGCAGTGCAATCTGATCATGTTTCTCTCAGGCACAGACTTGTGAAATACACAAGGACGTCAGACTACTCCAGTGGACACTGGAGAAATACTTCCACTGCTTAAGGTAGGTAGGAAGGGTTGCCTGCTAGTGTGCATTCCTTGCAGAAGTGAGGAATCACCCAGTATCATTAACTCATTGCACACTTCACTATCCTCAATATGCACAGGAGGTAGAGCATACAAAATAAAAAAATACATGTACTACCCCTGGTGGCTGCCTTAATGATGACCCCACCTCACTGGCCCTCTCTCCAATAATGGGAAATGATTGACAACGTGAATACTGTTAAATGGCAAGCAGCAGGAAAAAAGCTTGGAGAAAAAAGGATTTAGGCAGTCACTGCAAGTCAAGGTAACTGCTAGACAGGACCCAGTAAAGTTCATTATAGTAATCCAGAGATAACCAGGGCCTGCATAGCTATTACATTCCCTCTACTGGAATAAGGTGTTTAATTTGAATGATGTGTGTCAAGATGGTGGAAGCAAGGCCTGAGAACAGTGACACATATTCTTGAAACACAATCCAGCCATCACAATCATAATTAATAATTTGATTATCAACATTTGAAACCAACTCCAGTTTGTTACCCCTTAAATATATAATGTAAGAGGATAAGAGTGGTGAAGGCCCTAAATGTGAAATGAAAAACAAAAGAAACTGTTTCAAATGGGACAAAACAGAGCTAGTTAAAACTCAATCGGGGAAAGATTGTTTCCATATATATTCTTTAGCATGTTTGGAGAATACCTCATGAAGGAAAGTGAGGTGAGTTTGAATATCCTAAGCATAGCAATGATATTGTAACCATTCCTAACAAGGTCACTGAGTGACAGGAAACATGTGAAAAATAAACATGGTTCCAATATGGAGCTAAGAAGTACCTTGCAATTCAGAAGATGAACAGAAGATATATCAATTCCTGAGACCACACTCTGCATAGTGTGGGTATACCCAGAGAGATAGGTGGCAAGCCAGATTTGGTCAGTACCAGAAAACCACAGTATGTTTCTAGGCAAGGAACATCATCAGGATCAGATGATCAGCTGAGTCAAAAGCACCACAGAGATCAAATAGGAACAATACAGCCTAATATATTCAGTCTCATTCTACAAGCAGATCACTAACCACTCAAGTGAGAGCAGCCTAAGTGCTGTGGCAAGATCTGAAGTTAGAATGATTGAATAAAAGCAGGATGATCTCATTCACTTTCTCAATAACTTCATAATAAATGGAAGGCTAAATATAGGTTCATAACAACCTAGAGTGCCTACACTCCTGGTAGAGTTAAGAACTGGTATGAATAAGGCCATCTTTAAAATTGATGGTAAGGCACTTGTTCACAAAGACAACCACGTTACGAAAATGAATACTCAAAACAAAAAAAAAAAAAAAGAATTCCACAGGCACACAAGAGCACTGAGCAAAAACGCTATTTTATTTAAAGTATTAAAACGCAAATACTGTGACTACAACTGAGCGCTTTCACCTCTACAGGCATCATCAGAGTCATATTTCTGCATTAAAACACAACCTAAAATACTGCAAGACATTTCCTCTTGCCTAATTGGCTCAAGAAGTTAACCCCTGAGATACTTATCAAGATATAAGCATATATAATAAAAATCCATATCAGTCAGTAACAACAAAACAAGTTCCAATGTAAAAAATAAAATCTGTTATTACAAGTCAAAACAGTGTTTCTTGTTGAACAACCTTAAAACGCTAAAGACGTAAAGATAAAAATTTGATGTGATTCAGTCTTGTACCTAATAATAAAATTGTAGTAAATAATGAACAAATTATTGCTTTTGTATGTGATTTTCTCGTAAAAGGCACACAATCCCTAACAAACTTTCCTCTTGCGCTTTAACACACTGGCAGTAGAAATGTGTTCATTAATACCTGGTTGAATCTTTGTGTTCAGTCTAAACTGCCATTTGGTTTCCATGATTTCTATGTCTAACTTAGGGTCACCTCCCCTATCATCTCTGTAGGACCTATTGTTTGTGTCTTTCGGCTTTTCCCGGTTAGGGGTCGCCACAGCGGAACTCCGGCCCGCTAATGATTGGCAGTAGATTTTTACGTACTGGCTTGCCGGGCCTAATGCACAACCTTCAATGAAGGAACACCCATTCACGCATGTCACTACACAGAAGATGTCTAACTGAGAATTGAATGGGCAACATCTAACTGTGAGGCGACAACGCTACCGCAGCACCACCACAAACAAAAATCTTTTGAAGTTTTGGCATACAATGGAGTGTAGAAAAAGGGAACTAGATAATTTATTGTTTTTAATATTCATGGTGTGCTTAGCAATCCTGTCTCTCAACCGCCTTGTGGTTTTGCCCACATAAAATGCTTGACTGGATATACAGGCGGCCACATAGACCACCATGTCAGTATTACAATTGCACATACCAGGGCATTGTATGTTCTTGTGGAAGCCTGCAATCTCAACGTATGGCCCATCATTGATGTATTTACACCAATTGCAGGCCCCACATTTACTCATCCTGGAATTGTAATTTCCTTTTAAAAGTCATCATCTAGTTCCAACCCTTCCTTAATGTTCCTGCCTTTGCTGTATACCACTGTAGGCCTTTGCCCTAATTTAACCTTAAGGTCAGTGTCTAATACAGTCTCCCAAATTGAATTAAACTTGGGAATCAAGTGATGTGTTAATTGATTGTATGGTATTACAAACACATCATTTTCCAAACTAGTTCTCTGGTAACTATTTGCAGAGATCTTTTGAGTTCTTAGTATAGGTGCAAACTTCGAGGTCCTACCTTTGTTCACTTCATCCCTTGTCTTGTACAACAGTTGGGTGGGGTATCCCCTCATTACAAACATGTCAATCAAGGTGTTCATCTCATGTTGATACATCATATCATCACTGATTATCATTGAGATCCGAACCATCTGACCCTTGACTACACTTCTTTTCTGGTGAGCCAGATGGCAACTATCAAATTGAAGAAGGGTGTTGGAATAGGTGTTTTTCCTGTAGATGGTGGATCTCAAGGTTCCCTGACTCTTATCTAATTCAGTGTCAAGGTAATGAAGCTTAGATATATGTAACTGGTGTGTACATTTCAAATAAGATGTGGTTGTATTCAAATAATCTACAAATTCTTTTGCCTTCTCAACAGTACCTCCCCATAAAATCAATATGTCATCCAGAAAGTTCATAAATAAAATTATCTTAGACCAAAATGGTGAAGTAAACACAAATTGTTTTTCCCACTCTGTCAACACTAAATTCGCAAACACCAAGGCACATTTGTCACCCATAGCCACTCCTGTAGTTTGACAAAGCAATTCCCCTTCAAAATACAAAAAAATTGTTCTTCAATATGGTTTCCATGAGATTCACCAGGAAATTAATTTTATCATCAGATAACAAATGTCCGTTAACCAGACTGTCGTGGTAGAATTCCAAACCTTCCTGGTGGGGTATGATGGCAAACAAATTGATTACATCAGTTGTAAGGAACATAAAATCCCGACTCAAGTCCACACCCGAAGCATTTCCAAACAGTGCCAGGAGTCCTTCAAAACCTGTGGGCAACCTTCCAGGATACCCTTCCAGTAATAATCTACATATGCCACCAGGGGTTCAGTCTTAGAAAACTGGCAGCAACTATAGATCTGAAAGGGGGATTTAAAGCATCTTTGTGGGACTTAGGGATGCCAAAAATAGATGGAATAATGAGGGTGCTGTTGGTCATATAGTCAAATTCAACCTTACAGATAAGTATCTCAAAAAGTGCGTCCTGCAGAAAAATATCAATTTTGGCATATATGCCAAACATATGTTCATATACCCATTCTGGGCTTGGTCGCCCCAATTCATTAGTCATTCTGTATGCCTTAACTGGAGAGGGTGTACCAAAAACAATTCTTGACTGACTTCATAATGTATGACATTTTGCATGATTCAACTACTTATGAAAGAGTTTCAATGATTGAAGTTAACAGGGCATATGCCAAAACTGATATTTTTTCTGCAGGATGCACTTCAAATCAAATCACAAAAATTTTCAAAAGACGTTTTTTGAACACCCTGCTAATTATATATACCAATTCTGAGATCACACTACAGTGGTGAAAGAATATATTCCCTGATCTCCACTGTACTATTATTTCATACTTAAAAAAAAGTTGTTACATGCAGTCATTTGATTTTCAATCAGTCAAACTGTCTTTTTTCTCACTTGAAAAGTTACTGCTTTGAAGGGTTGAAGGTAACCCATATGTGAATATATCTATCTATGTGTATGTATATCTCTCTCTCTCTATATATATATATATATATATATATATATATATATATATATATACACACACACACACACACACACACACACACACACACACACACACACACACACACACACACACACACCCATATAGCATATGAGAAAAAAAGGAATTAAGTTGCACTCTGAGCAGTGCTATCATCTATAACCTATTATACACCCCTGCCTTTCCTACCCCAAATCAAACTAACCCACTAGTTAAGCCAGAATTCTAAATCCAGCTAGCTCACTTCCATCCCAAATGCCATATTCAGAAAAATCCTGCCACAGTGGATGGGCAGCTTCCCATCATTTCTCCTGATAGCTTGATTGATTTGGGCATCTTGAGGCAATGTAGCAATTGCTTCCCATATGCTGACAACCATTTACTCCTAAAGCAAGCTAACACCCAGTGTCTGACAAACAAATACACTGTGGAAGTGGAGTCAATTCTCTCATATAAAAACAAACTAGGCATCAAACAGGTTGTGACACCCCTGCACTGGCCCAGTAATAAAGGAGCATCAATTCTCACCAGTGGCAACAGTGAGGGACATACACAATGGGAAAATGACAAGTATACACACAGTAAAGTATAATTTCCCTTAAGAGCACACAGAGATCACAGTCAGTCTGGGGCTGGTTTCTTCCTCTTTCTCCAGATCCCCAATAAGAGTCCCCACTGGCACAGCTATAGAGTTGAGTCCTTAGTCAGGGTTCTAAACCAAGTCCTCCCAACATTCTCTCTGTCCAACCAGTGCTTCATGTCCCTGCCCGAGTAGCAGAGACACACACACACACACACACACACACACACACACACACACACACACACACACACACACACACACACACACACACACACACACACACACTTTCAGATTTCATTTATACACAAGCATACACCTGGGAAAGGCTGGTACAGGTTCACTAGCTATGCCTCCTTCTGCCCACACCATACAGTAGTTATCACTGCCACCAAACCCCTTATCAGCTACTTTAAGGCCCTTCCCAAAGGGTGACCAATCCTACTGTGTAATGTTACTATTATCCAAATGGTAAGTGTGGCCAAGACTTGCAAGGCTGTTTAAGAGTAGCCTGTACAGTGTCACCAAATGCATATGCAAGTACTCTAAGAGCTTAAATATGTCTCACAAATATCAGCCACAAAGATTGGTTTAAATATATTTAATAACAAATAATAAAAAAGAAAACAATACTCAATAACAAATACAGCAACTTCATTGTTCAGAATCACAGGAAATATTTTAAAATAACATTGCAGGACAGTCTCAAATAAATATAAAACATCTAAACTAATTTTTACTGTATTCCTGTCTATATCTAAAATATAATATGCCCTAAATAACTTACTTACAGAGCAAGGCAAATTCAGATGAGTGGATGTTCTTGCTAGGTCCAAGATAAAATACAAAATGCACACAGTCTATCTCTGAGAGAGTACTTAAATTACTATCAAACATTACTGCTGGGTCAGTTTGGATGACATCACTCTTTGCCACCTGCCTTCAGTTCCCAGGTTAACAGATACTAACAGAATTTTAATATCTCTGTGTGAGAAGTACATATCTCTCAGAAGTGCAGCTGCTAGAAAGTCATAGAACAATAAAACGCTTTACATTTTAAACTTAGTAAATACTTCTCTCCAAGACAATAGAAAAAAACTTCTAGCTCTAGACATCACGTCTTCTTGCTATAATTAAACCAACTTTTATAGCACATAGTAAAGCAGTTAATTTCAACTTATTTTGTTGAAGTTTGGTAAGCTAATTTTCTGTGTTCCAGCAGGGTATGCTGTGGTTACATTCTTGTAGCTCAGTACATAACATACAGTTCTGTATAGATCATATCAATATTCACAAATGACATAGAATTATATACAAAAGTCAAGATAGCTGAGCTGGCAGTGTCACACAGGTTGTCAGTACACGCACTTCACCTTTCACCCAAACTTCACCTCTCACACTAAATAAGGTCACAATCCATAAGCCCACATATGTGGCGGTAATCAATAAAAGCCTACCAAATGCACACCACCCACACTCACCACTAAGCAAAAAGAAACCATTACACATATCAACACACACTCCCATGTCTCAGCAAATAAACACCTAAGGCAAAACACATCAAATGTCTCAGTCATAGGCGACTCCATAGTGAGGCACACAGATGTTCCCCTCACCAGACTGGACAGGGAAAAGGTCATGGTCAGCTACCTATCAGGTGCCAAGATCAGCCAAATCACACATGTGCTGAAGTCACTCAAGAACATGTACTGTTATGACTCTGTCATAGTCCATGTTGGAGTGAATGACTTGAGATGTACCTCTCTGAACTATATGAAGAGAGACATGACAGAACTGTCTGATTATGTATCCCAAACAGGTATCTCCCTAGCCTTAAGCAGTATCCAACCCCCACCCAGGATGATACCACAATATAAACAAAAAATGATTGACTTCAGTAATTGGCTTAGATTCTGGTGTCAGTCCAGGGGGATCCAGTATCTGTCAGCCTAAAAAGATATGGTAGACAAACCTCACTGCTTTACTAGAGATTGTCTGCATTGGTCGCCCCCTCTAGGCTTTTGGATACTGGCAATAACAAAACAACAAATTTTCCAGTGTAACAAAATCTAATCAAGACAAACTCAGGGTTGTGCTGCTTAATGCTAGGAATTTAAACGCAAAACTGCACTGTGTGGAAGAACTCCTCACTTTGAAGGATGCTGACATCTGTGCAGTTATTAAGATGTGGTTCAAGGCTACTGAAAACACCCCAGCCATGGAAGGCTACAATGCCTTCCACACATTCAGACCTCAACATGAGAGTGAAGGAACCAAAGGTGGAGGTGTATCCATCTTTATTAAAACCAAATACACTTCAAGACTGGTCAAACAACATGACTCTCCCAATGTCCAATGAACTATTGGGAAAGCACCATACCACATCATTGCTAGCTATAGATCCCTTACCATGAACCAGGATAAGTACACCGTCTACCTCAATTTACTGGAATCCCTTGCCATACAGCCCAATTACTTAGTCATGGGAGATTTCAACTATTCTTCAATAGACTGATAGACATGTATGAGCAAAAATTATGCTCACCCACAGGTTCCTGGATTTTGTTAACACAAATGACCTGGAACAGATAGTCTGCGCCCCCACTAGGGGCTCTAATGTTCTGGACATAGTACTCACCAACATGAGGGGGGGGGTCACTGTACTTCCCCATGCATGATGCCCTCCCTAGTTAGGTCAGACCACAAATCAGTATTGTTTGAAGGAACTACGGGAACTGACACCCTCACAGGAACAAAAATTATAAAAAACTTCATGAAAGCTAAGTATAGCCTAAGTGATGGCATAAAAAGTTTCACACCATCCACAATTGCAGACATCAATAATGACTGTGCAGAAGTGTATGCAAATGCCCTGTACAAACACGCAAGCAGCTGCATAAACTCTGCTGTACCTGACTGGATAAAAACCGGGTCTTTCCCTAAAAACAAACTACCGTGGTGGACTTCAAGTATAAACAGATTATATAACAAGAGGAAGAAACTGTTGCCCAAAAGCAAGAGAGATATCACTCTGCAAAGGAAATGTTGTAAAGTATTATAAAGCAAGTTACAAATCTAAATTCACATCCCAAGCCAAGGATAAGCATAAGGCATTCTGTAACTACATCCAATGACTAAAAGGGAATGCTGAGCTATGTGCCGAACTGGTTGTAGATGGGATCACTCATACTACACCGGAAGATATCACCAACCTGTTAGCTGACAGATTCAGTGCAAACATCACCCCCCATCCCCACCTACCATATCCCAAAGCATACTTGACACCAGCCCTCTGCCTAGTATCTCTAGAGAACAGGTTATCTCTGTGCTTGCCAAGGCCAAAAGCATGGCCTCAGTGGGACCAGATAATAGGACCAGATAATATTCCATGTTGATTACTAAACAATTTAAAAGAAGACCTAGTGGACCCACTTGGTGGTCTCTTTAATCATAGCTTGAGAACTGGCTATGATCTTGAGAAATGAGAACAACAACACGCGTTTTCCAGCTTGTACCAACTCAGCACAGATCCTTGTGGTGGCCTGCAGAGTGATCCAAGCAGCAGAGAGCTAAAAGAGTGACTTTCTACCAGATATAAGTATTTTTTGTGGCTTTCCCACTGTTATTTAAGCTAGCAACTGTGTTTTATTGCTACTTTAAGTGATTTCTGCATTTTACACTGTTTATTGCACTTTAAGTTACTAATTGTTGCAAATTGTTTCTGTAGGCTACACACTTTACAGCAATTACTGTCTGTTTTTTCCTTGTCTCTGTAATAAAACAAAAAAATCTCTTGTTTTACTGAACTAGAGTAGTCCAGTTTCAGAGTTGCTGATCCCTGGGCTTTGTTTTTAGTTCCTGTTCCTGATCCATTGCCTTATTAGGAAGGAGGGAAGTTTCTTTGCTTACCAGTGGGAGTGGGAAGCACTGTTTGTCTGATTTGGTGAAGTTTCAGCCAGAAACTAGTAGTCCATTGGTCGTTTTGGGCCAATTCCTAGCTCCCTTCAGCCCCTGCTATAAAAAAACGGCTAAAGGCCAAGGCGTTGCGGAAGCACTCACTGTCCACTGTTGTTGCACACAAGAGCAGCGTTAAACAAGGTTAAACTATTTGGGCCATCTAAATTCCACTCTTCCAATTTTCCCTTAAAACTACCTTCCTCGAGCTGTACTGCTGATCTAACCAGCATATCCTATAACTGAAAAGTTAATCTCTACTTGATTCCCAAGTAGACTATTCTCTATCTGTAAAGCCTAGCACTTACTCCTACAGTACTTGCACCTTGATAAAGCACTCTTATTATAGATAGTACCCCACCAGCCTAAAACCCACTTCCCCGGAGTCCTTTGAAAGTCTCTTTATCTACTACTTCTAGTATGTCGAGGGATCAGTTGCTAGTGTCCTCTCCAGCTCAACTGGTGAACCTGGGAATATTGAGGCAATGTTACAACTGCCTCATGTACACAGACAATCCTCTCCTTCTCCCACAAAACACAAATACATGCCAAACTGGAGGCTGAGCTCTCTCAACATAGGACTGGCAAGACCAGACAGGAGGAGAAGGTAACCACACACAATACATACCCAGTCACACATGGTACCATCACAACTTCAAATCATACACATACTCACACAAAGACATACTAGGCTCTGATCAAAAATTTACCAAAACAGCAGAGGCCACCAAAGCAGACACCCAAACAACTACCACCTCACCCAACACATGCAACACATAGACCACACAGTCAGAGTGTCAAACAGTCACAGCCCTTAAGGCCAAACAAAATGCCAGACACACTTGTCATTGGTGATTCCATAGTCAGACACACTGGCGTCCGCTCACCAGACTGAGTAAAGAGAAGGTCACAGTAAGCTGCCTGTCAGGCAGAATCCGCCACATAACGCAAGCACTCAGGTCTCTCAACAGCAGGTACAAGTGCGACTCAGTCATTGTCCACGCTGGTGTCACTCCTTGGACTACATGAAAGGGACATCGAGGAGCTCTCTGATTATGTAGCCCAGGCAGGTATGACCCTGACCTTGAGCAGTATCCTACCTTCACCTAGAATGATGCCACAATACAGTGATAAGATGATCAGCTTTAATAATTGGCTTAAATTCTGGTGTCATTCAAAGGGGATCCAATGTCTGTCTGCCTGGGATGACATGCTGGACAAGCCACCTGTCACCCTGGGCTTCCGGATATTGGCAAAGGCTCCCCCATAGTGCCTTTTTAGGCAAGGCTCAAATTCTAAACCTACCACCCTAGAACACCAAAAGGAAAAAACTAAGGGTAATGCTGCTCAATGCCAGAAGTCTCAATCTCAAGATGCGGCCCTTCTCAATATGGAGAACATCGATGTCTGTGCTGTGACAGAAACCTGGTTCAAGGCTCCTGAGAGCACCCCAGCACTAACAGGTTTCACCTCATATCATGCCCAAAATCCGGACAACACCAAGAAAGGAGGGGTGTCCATATTCATAAAGGACACCCACACCTCAAGGTTATGATGCATCGGAGACCATCCAGGTGCAATTAACCATAGGCAAGACTGCTCTGCAATTTGTAGCATGTTACAGGCCACCCTCTCAAACTCAGGAACCTCACATGGCCTTCCTGAAAACATTGGAGGATAAATGTATCTCCAAACACCATCATACTAGGTGACTTTAACTACCCTAATATAGACTGAGAACACTACTCAAGCCCGAACACTCTAACCCAAAGATTCCTGGAGTTCATAAACTCAAATGCCATGGAACAACTAGTCACCATCCCCACAAGAGGAGAAAACATACTTGATCTCATCATCACGAACATGGGATCAAAATGTTCAACACCGAAGTATACCCCTCACTGGTGAGATCAGATCATAAACTAATCTCGCTGGAGGTCCTCATCACCTGAAACAAAAAGACCACAGTGAAAAACTTCTCAAAAGCCGATTTCACACTTCTAAAAACTAGTGTGGTCTCCTTTAAGGCCCCTGAGCCAGTGGTAAACATTACTCAAACCGCTGAATCACTTACAAATGCCTTCTACCAGCACCTACAGGACTGCATGGATCAGGCAATCCCAAACAAAACTAAGACTCTCTGTACCAAAGGCAAGCATCCAGTCTGGTGGACCCCAGCCATAAACAAGCTCTACAACAAAAGGAGGAAGCTACTACAAGATAGAGCAAAATCCTTGAAAGGTAAGACACCTTTGATCATTATAAGTAAAAACTAAGAGCTCTCATAAAATCATCCAAGGCAAATTTTGAGAGAAAAATCGCCAAGGACTCTAAAGAGAATCATAAGGCCTTCTTTAGCTATGTTAGAAACCTAGGAGGAAACTCCCAGATATGCTCAGAATTAGTTCAAAATGATGTGAAAATTACTGAACCTACACACATTGCCAACATACTGGCTGACAGGTTCAGTGCAAACCCTCCCCAAAGGAGAGATATCTATTCCAGAGGATTGTAGCCCCCAAACATCTCCAACAGGTGAGAACTGCCCTCACTAAGGCAAAAACACAGCATCCATGGGACCGGATGGTGTCCCCGGCTGTGTGCTTCATGAACTCAATGAGGAATTAAACCCACAGTTAGGACAGCTGTTTAATCTTAGCCTCACCTCAGGATACGACTCCAAGGAGTGGCGCACGGACTGTGGTCCCACTTCATAAGGGCGGTGCCTCCACAGACCCTGGAAATTACCGCCCCATTAGCTTGACAAGCCTTATCTGCAAAGCCATGGAGAGGATCATAATGGAACTCATAAATAAAGACATAGGGAACTTGCAGACTTTGGATCCAACTCAGTTTGGCTTTGTCAAAGGCAGATCCTGCCTCTTAAACTTGGTTGACTTTTTCGAGACAGTCACCAAGGCCATTGATGAGGAAAGGCAGTCCATACAGCCTACCTCGACCTGGCAAAGGCCTTCGACACAATACCCCACTCAGGTATCATCGAAAAACTCATCAGCTTGAATGTAAACCCATACATCACAAGATGGGTTGCAAACTGGCTAAGTGACAGAACCCACAGGGTCAGAGTTGCTGGAGCCATGTCAGACTCAAAGCCTGTCACAAGTGGTGTCCCACAGGGCTCAGTCCTGGGTCCACTCTTGTTCGGCATCTACTTTTCTGAAGTACAAGCAAACACAGGAGGGTTATGGCTGACAAAGTTTGCAGATGACTGCAAACTAAACACATCTGACACAGATATCCTCCAGAAGGGCCTCACAGAAATGGATAACTGGTGCCAGAGCCATGGCCTGAAGTTAAACGCCAAAAATGCATAGTCATACCCTTTGGGAAAAACAAGGCTACCCCTAGCTACCATATAGGTGGCAATCCACTGAGCACAGAAAAAGTCATCAGAGATCTGGGGACCCAGGTTGACAGTAGCCTTCGCTTGACACTCATGTTGCTAAAGTAGTTAGGAAAACCTTCTATATCACCCACCTGATCATGAAGGGATTCACATCTAGATCAAGGGAGGTCATCGTCCCCTGTACTCATCACTTATCAGACCAATGATTGACTACGATGCCCCGTTGAATGTATCTGACCAGACACCTGCTGCAGCTTGAAAGGCCCCAAAAGTTCCTCACCAAAAGGATAAAGGGTCTCAAAATATGTCTTATGCTGCCCGACTGAAAGAACTCCAGCTCTATTCAGTCTCATACCGCTTGCTCAGAGGTGACCTGTGCCTGACATATAAGGCCATGTCAAACCCAGATTTGATGAATATGCTTCACCTCAAAAATCTAGATCCCTCAGAACCACAAGGGCGGAGACTTAAACCTTGACACGGTTATAAATAGAACGTGCTGGAGGGACAGATTCATCACCCAGAGACTCCCTATGCTGTGGAACAAAATCCCGGTACATGTGAGGCAGAGCACCTCTCTGGTCTTGTTCAAGAGGAATCTTGACCAATGGATGGGAGATTGCAGATATACCCCAGGGATTACTTCAGCGTCACTGCTTGACAGAGGCACAGCAAAATGATAGGCATAGTTTTTATTCAAACTAAAGGGGTGGCGAAAGCCACATAACTATGGGCTAGGCTTATAAATGCCCTTGGGCAGATAGCCTAGTATGAACCTATGAACCTATGAACCTATAATCCCCCTACACAAAGGAGAGCTATCAACTGACCCTGGCAACTACAGACCCATAAGTCTAGCCAGCCTCATCTGCAAGGCCACCAAAAGAATTTTCATGGACCTTATCAACAAGGACATAGGTGACCACCAAATGCTGGATCCAACCCAGTTTGGCTTCATCAAGGATAGATCATGCTTATTAAACTTGGTATAGATTTCTTTTAGAATGTCACCAAAGCCATGGATGAAAGTAAGACAGTACACACAGCCTATCTCAACCTTGCCAAGGCTTTGACACAATTCCACATTCTGGCATTGTTGAGAAACTCTCCCAGCTAGGGATTAACCCTTACATTACCTGATAGGTAGCCAATTGCTCAGCAACAGAACACAGTCTGTCAAAATTGGTTACTTCACCTCCACTAGTAGACCCGTCACCAGTGGAGTACCACAGGAGCCTGTGCCGGACCCCTTAGTGTTTGTCATCTATTTCTCAGAGGTTCGGGCCAAAGTAGACAACCTCTGGCTTACCAAGTTCACTGATGATTGCAAACTGGGAGCAATCACTGAGTCCCCCAATGATGTCAACATATTACAAGAAGGGCTAACACAAACAAATGACTAGTGCCAAAGTCATGATCTAAAACTAAATGCAAAAAATGCATTATTATTCCCTTAGGCAAAATGGAGTTCCCTACAAATTACAATTTGACAGCACCCTCTGAGTTCCAACCCAGTGGTGTGAGACTTGGGAACACAGGTTGATAGCAATCTGAACTTCAACCACCAAGTTTCTACAGTGGTAAGGAAAGCCTTCTATGTAGTTCACCTCATAAGCAATGGCATAGCATCCAGGTCAAGGGATGTTATAACTCCATTGTACTTGATCCTCATCAGACCACTAATAGAGTATAATGCATCATTTTGCATGTACCTCACCAGACTCCTGCAGCAGCTGGAGAGACCACAGAGGTTTCTCACTGAGAAAATACAGGGACTCCAAACAACAACCTATGTGGACAGGCTGAAAGCACTGTCACTTTACTCTGTATATTATAGGCTACTGAGAGGTGACTTGTTCCTGCCCTATGGGGCAATCTCTGACCCTGCCCTAATGGAAATCCTTCACATCTGCAAGTCAAATGGTACATGAGTCACTCACTCTAGCGATCTCATCCTAGCTTATGACATTAACAGAACATACTGAAGAAACAGATATGTCTCCCAGAGACTGCCACATCTCTGGAAAGACTTCCTGTTCACGTAAAATAGAGCTCCTCACGGACATTGTTCAAATGCAACCTAGATATCTGGAATTGAGACTGCAAATTTGCCCCTGTGGCAGCACCCATGTCCTTCATGGACAGGGGCAAACAGTGTTGATCACAGACCCACTCTGTTCATAAATTAATTCTGTGAAATACCCAAAAAGAACAAATGGGGATAGTGGGTATTAATGTGGTTAGGCTTGTAAAGGCTCTAGGGCCTAGTAACCTGCTATGAACCTATGAACCTATAGACAGATTTTACCTCACACATCTGCATTTACTCAATGCCACACCTCTTTACTTGTTAACCTTTCCTCATTTGGGGCCTGGTTTATGGCTGGGAAGATTCAGATGGCTAGCCCACCAGCCCAGTTATACCAAATAAATAAACCAATAAATAAATGAATTAATAACAATTCTATGTATTCAGTTTTCTGGTAGTCGCATTCTACTGCAATCCTGTCTCCCCTTAGATACCACATCGAGTGCATAATCCCTCGGTTTACATTGATTTGCATAATACATTTCTATGCCAGCCCATGTGGATGACAGACTTCATGACTATCCTATAAAAAATAGACTGTTATCAAGGCATCTTAAAATAAAATCTGCTGTTGCATATCAGAATCTATTTTTACTGCTACTGCTGTTTGTTTTTCTTTTTTATAATCATGTTACCTATGGGACAAAAATTAAAGTAGCTAACATCTATTCCTGTTAATTATTGTTATAGTACACCATCTCTTGATTTGTATGACATGATGACATCCAAGGCAATGAATTCTGTTTATGCAGGAAATGATCGGTAAGTAAGATGTTTAAATTAATATGATTTCATGGCTCTTAAAAAGAGATGATGCTACACTGAACGTGAAAAGATGTAATGAGATTTAACGAACATGCCAGAATGCTTGCAGTATTAGTTATGACGTGTGCAGGCTATGCAGTGCCAGGAAAAATATCAAGATTAGTGCAAAATGACTTTTTAAAAATGTAAAAAAGAAGGTTTAAAGCCTCCTGTATTACAGGATGCAGATGAATATATACTATAGCATGATATGTAAATGTGCCATGGACTTTGTGAAATGCTATACATCACTCCTACCTCAATGTTTTCCTAGGAGCAGAGATGATTTGCTGTTACAGGAGATTATGTAAATGGGTAATAATGAAAGATTAATTTCTGACAGATTAGCTTACTTGTATGCAGCAACAATTATGTAAATGTTAATTTCATAACCACTGTAAAAGCAATCAACATAGTTTTGTTTCTGCATGCTGTAAACTTATTAAACTACCCCTTTATAGACTTGGAAATGTACATGGTTTCTAACTCACAGGCAGAATACTTCCTGGGCGTTATCAACATGAGCATCCTAGACCAGATAGTGTGTACTCCAACCAGAGGATCAATCATTCTGGACCTGGTCCTTACCAACATGGGAGAGCATTGCATCCCCCATGTCACATCCTCATTGGTGATGTTGGATCACACAGCTGTATCCTTCCAAATAAAAATCAACCTGTAAAACCCAACTAAAGCCACAACATTTAGAAACTATTCTAAAGCAAACTACATCCTATTAAGTAAGTGGCAGTTTCTCAAAATTCAAGGCTCCCCCAAGCCCAGGGAACATAGCTACCTATGCAGAATTATTCACAAAACACTGTATAATCATGTAAATGGCTGCATTTAGGCTGACATTCCTACTATAAGTAATCTCAAATCTAACATCAAAAACCAACCCCACTGGTGGAATCCTTACCTTAACAGGTTATATAAAAAAAAGAAAAAAGTCATGACCAAAATCAGAAAGAGCAGCTCTCATAGAGACAAGAGCTCTGTGATTTAACTAAACAAGAAACTAACAAGAAAAACACAAGTACCAACCCACTCTGGTGAATGAGTCCCAGAATAAAAAACGACCAAATAATATTTCCAACAAGACAAAGGGACTCCAAAATGGCCAGCTTCAACAAGATAAAGTACTTTATTAACAACACAAGTGCTTTCACAGACTGAGCTGCTTCATCAGGTGATTACTCTCTAGTTAAAAAATACACTGACTTAAGTATCAAATTCTACACTCATTAGTCAGTCATGTGACTCAAAAGTACTTACATTTAAACAAACATACTATTAAAAAATAATAAATTCATAAATGCAAATATAAAGCAAAACCATCATAAAATATGTATAAAAATATATAAAAATATGTGTAAAAATTCCCGAAAAATATTAAAAAGAACCATATATAAAAAATATATATTTGAGTCACATGACTGATTAATGAGGGTAGAATTGGGTATTTAAGTCAGTGTATTTTTTAACTAGAGAGTAATCACCTGATGAAACAGCTCAGTCTGTGAAAGCGCTTGTGTCTTTAATAAAGTAACTTATCTTGTTGAAGCTAAACAAGAAACTAAAAAGTCTAATAAAGTCCAACAGGGACCACTATGAGGTCAGGATATGCTCTCAGGCTAAGGATAGTTTCAATGTCTTCTTCAGTTATGTCAGGAACCTTAAAGGTAACACTCAGAAATGTGCAGAACTGGTGACAAATGGCACAACCTTCAATGACCAGGGTGGTATAGCGAATCTACTGGCTAATACATTTACTTAGTCTACTTCACCCCCACTACCTCCACTACCCCATGTGAAACTCCATCAAGAATATGCCCCCAACTATCAACAGGGAGCAGGTTTTGGTGTTGCTTGCTAAGGCCAAAAACATTGCTTCAATGGGCCCCAAAAACATCACTGGTTGCCTCCTAAGTAGGCTAAAACATGACCTGGCAAGACCATTTGAGGTGCTTTTCAACTACAGTCTCAAAACAGGATCTGTACCAGGTGAATGGAGGGTCACAGCAGTCTTCCCTCTTCATAAGGGTGGACTATCAACAGACCCCTGAAAGTACAGACCTATCATTCTAACAAGTCTAATATGCAAAGCCATGGAATAAATTATCATGGAAATGATCAACAAGGACATTGGCAACCTCCACACACACTAGAGACATTTCAGTCTGGCTTTGTTTACAGAAGGTCTTGCCTACTTAACCTGGTAGACTTCTTGGAGAGGATCACCAAGGCTATGGATGAGGGGAAAATGGTGCATACCTACCTTGACCTAGCCAAGGTGTTTCATACAGTACCCCACTCAGGTATTGTCTACAAACTCTCAAAACTGGGAAGAAATCCCTACATAACTCACTGGATTGCTGGCTGGCTAACAGATAGGACCCAACAAATCAGGATTGGTGAGACCACCTCCACCAGGAGACCGGTCACTAGAGGAGTACCCCAGGGTTCCATGTTGAGTCTGTTCCTGTTTGTCATCTACTTCTTGGAAGTCAAGGCTAATGTTAAATGCTTCTGGCTCACCAGGTTCACAGATAACTGTAAACTGGGAGTTATCATAGATTCCCCCCATGACACCAGCATCCTACAAGGTGATCTAACACAAACAAATGACTTGTGCCAAAGCCACAGATTAAAACTCAATGCAAAGAAATGCATTACAGTACCCTTTGGGAAATCATTTACTCAAGCTAATTGCTGCAATTGATGAAACAACCCCAAGAGCTGATCTAGAAGCTAGGGTCTGGGAACATATATAGACATATGAAGACAGTAATCTAGCCTTTGACTAGCATGTAGCCAAGATAGTAAGAAGACCATTCTATGCTGACCAACCCATAAGCAAGAGTATGGCATCCAGGTCCAAGGAAGTTATAGTGCCACTCTACAGAGCCCTTATCAGACTCATCCTTGAGTACAGTGCCATCTTTGGCATGTACCTTATTAGGCACTCACAACAGCTGGAATGCCCTCAAAGGCTCCTCACCAGCAGAATCCAGGGTATGAATACCCTGTTCTACACTGATCACTTTAAGGCCCTGTCTCTGTTATCAGTCTCCTACTGGGTACTGGGAAGTGAGCTATGCCTGGCATATAAGACATCCCCAGATCCAGCTTTGATGGATCTCTTGCACATCTGAAAAACAAACTGCACCAGAAACACTGGATCCAAGGACCTAAAATTTGCCTTACACATAAAAAGAACATGATGGAGAGACTGTTATGAATCTCAAAGGCTCCACAAACTGCGCAATAAGCTCCCCATCCACATGAAGCAAACTTCATTCCTGACTCTTTTCAAATGAAGCCTTGATCATGGGGTGGTAAATCGTAAATTCACCATTGGTCTAGCCCCCATATCTCAGATCGACAGTGGTCATCAGTAAGTAAATTAGTTCTCAATGAACATATCCTCTCCCCTCATAAACCCTTAGCTACCTCCTTACTAACATTACCCACCATATAGGCGTCCAAGATATTCAGGGGCAAAACCGGGTTAGATAGTGCAGCTAAGCTTATAAAGACCCTAGTAGTCATTAGCCTAGTATAAACCTATGAACCAATGAGTGTGTCTCCAGTAAGTGTCCCAGCATATGTCTGTTTGTTTTTGTGTGTATTTATTGAGTATCAGTGGTGAAGTCTTAAGTTTTTTTTTTACTTTCAAAATATACTTCAAGACTGTTGCACTTCAGAATAGTATACCATTAATTTTATTTATCAAAATATGTACAAAATTTGGATGTGCCTTTAAGGAAGACAGAAGAATTATTGCTTTCCTGCCTTTTTGATTTAAAATGTAGGAAGTGAAATGATCAGAATACACTGAAGAAGCTGCTTATAGAAAGGAAACCCAGTTTGTTTCTTGCATTCAGCAGTGATGGTCTGATTATAATAAATCATGTTTCACAGAGCACTATGGTGCACGTGTGTGTGTGTGTGTGTGTGTGTGTGTGTGTGTGTGTGTGTGTGTGTGTATGTATACATATATATATATATATATATATACATATATATATATATATAGAGAGAGAGAGAGAGAGAGGTACATACACACCCAAATCTCTCTCTCTCTCTCTCTCTATATATATATATATATATGTATACACATGTGTATTTATAGATAGACTGACTGATCTATATATAAATATATATATATATATATATATATATATATATATATATATATATATATATATATATATATGGTTCTACCTGACTTCGCGACAGCAGCAAGAAGACCGACAACGGAACTGAGCTCCAGAACATCGAAAAGGCTGTGTGAGTATGCGTAGTGACGGACGTTAGTGGTCAGGCAGGTAAGTGGAGTGATATTGGTCTGTGGGGTGGGTTATAGGGGGTGTTAGGTTAGGGGGTTAGTAGGGGTGGGGGGGTGGGTTAGGTTAGTTAGGGGTAGGGGTTGGGAGGGGGGGGAGGAGGTAGGGGGTTGGGGGAGTTAGGTTTAGGGTTAGGGGTTATGTTAGGTAGTGAGTAGGACCTAGGGTTAGGGTAGGGTTAGGTTAGGGTTTGTTAGTGGGTTTGTAAGTGGTGTTGGTGTGTGTTGTGTGTGTGTTTGTGGAATGGTTTTGGTGTGTTGTTTTTGTGTGTGTGTTGTGTGTGTTGTTGGTGTTTTGTTTTTTTGTGGTGTGTTTGTATTGGTGTGTTGTCGGTTCGTGTTTATGATGTTTCGTGTTCGCGGTTATGTGGTGTTGTGTGGTGTGTGGTTCGTGGTTTGTGTTGTGATGTCGTTGTCGGTGTTGTGTGGTTTCGACTATGTCAGGTAGAACCATATATATATATTTATATAGATCATGGATTTTCCTCATAACATCACATTCCCATAAGATCAAATGATGGAACACTGATACCACAATAATAAAAGATCACATTAGCGAAAGTGCAGAAGATCATAGTGCAGAATGTTGAACTATATGTAAAGTTGATAGGACAAGTAATTTAGTGGTGCGGTGTTACTTTAAGGGTTTGTAGTCAGCACATTAAACAATATGGTGGTGTTCACATCGCATGATTCTGCTGTCTTTGGAGAAGTTTGGATACTTGTGAGTTTATAAAGGAAAAGAAGCTGTTTTATTTAACTGTATTTGTTAATTTGGAATGGAACTTTACAGTGAAGGTATTACGGTTTAGTATTTAGTAAGGTTGTTGTGGTGGTGGTGGTTGTTGTGTATCAATTGCTAGACTGTATTCCTTTATCAAAGTAGTGTGATCTCAGAGTTGGCATATTTAAATTTCAGGGGGTGTGGGGGTGCAGGGGGGCATAGCTACCCCTGCAAAACTGAAGGAGGATAGATATTCTATGTCTCAGTTATCCTTCCTGCTTTCGATGTTTTGGGATTCAGTGTTTTACACTTTCGCTAATGCAGTCTTTCGTTATTGTTGTCTTGATGTTCTAACGTTCGATCTTTTCAATCTTATGGGAATGCAATGTTATGAAGTAGATATATGTGTGTGTGTGTGTGTGTGTGTGTGTGTGTGTGTGTGTGTGTGTGTGTGTGTGTGTGTGTGTGTGTGTGTGTAGATGTATAGCAGAGCTTTAGGCGACTCATCTATCTCCCTGTGCCAGTCCTTTAAACTGCATCCCAACACCCCAACTCTTCATATGAACGGCAAAAAAAAATAAAAAAAATAAAAGACCTCTGCATATCTGCTAAGTGCAGAAGGTTGGTTGGCTTCCTCCAGCACAGCAGCAAATCACACACCACCAAATGCATGCGTCCTCCCAAGTTCTTAAGAAAAGAACAAAAAAAGTATTAGGGTTATAGTGAATACGCCAGTCACATACCACCAACTACATACTCCCAGCATTCAAGTTTCAATAAAAGTGCAAAAAGAAAAAAAAAGGGCTTTGGATTATTGTTGGAAGCTAATCAGCATCCTATAGTAAATCCACAGACTACAATCCCACTAAATCCATGCTCCCCAACTCTTGAGAAAAGCGCAAAAAAAGTCCATTGTCTAACTTGGTGGAATTATATAACCTGATACGATTAAGCTATAGCCGTGACTTTATATCATTTTTGGGGTTGCATTTTGTGCAAATTTCTGTCACCAAAATGTTCTGTTCCAAATATATATTGAGTAGAGTGACAGTCCCAATAATTATTGCTGGATTTTGTTGGAGAAATTTACCTTTGTTTTAAGGATCTTAAGGGTCACTTTTAGTTTTGTATCTTTGTACTAAATTGCTTAGTAAAGGCAATTTACTGGTTGTAGCATTCTCTCCCAAGTAAGTTGTTGTTAGAGTTGCTTTAACTGGTTCCCTATTAGAACCGCGAAGGTCCACTTACGCGAATACAGAAACGACACATATTCACCGAACCGCGAAAACACTGATTGTCCTGAAGTGAGAAATTCGAAATGTTGAATTGTCATAGTTGGTCCTTCTGCGGTATAGCTCCTTATGGTAAGTGCGCGATAGTTATGGACCTTAGGGTTAGGGTGCGGGTTAAGGTAAGTACATAGATAGTAATGTATGCAAGGTTTAGTGTAGGGTTAGAAGTAGGGTTTTGTTAAGTGTACGTGTGTGGATTCTTCATTTTGTTTGGGTATAGCTCCTTAAGGTAAGTGTGTGATAGTTACGTATCTTAGGGTTAGAGTGCGGGTTAAGGTAAGTGCATACATGATAGTATTTGCAAGCTTTACATTTCTGTATGTGGTTTATTTATTTTGTTTGGGTAGGTAGTATGTAGAGGGCGGTGGGGTTGGCCAACTATGATGATTCGAGATTTAGCATTTCGCTGTTTAGGGCGTTCAGTGTTTTTGTGGTTCGTGCAATATGTGTTGCTGTTTTCATATTCGCTGAAAAGGTCTTTCGAGCTTATAATATAGACCTGCTTTAACTGCCTATATTGCCTATATTGTGTTTTAATGCTGTAACTGTTCTCCTAGTCATTGTTAACTTGATAAAATCTGTATCTATTATAATAAGCTAAACAGTGACTTAGTATCTCAGCTACGTACAGCTTATGTATGTTACATGATCCAATTGCTTAATGGTCAACTGAAATGCAATGTTATTAAGTGAAATGTTCTGCTCATGCTAAGTTACATTTGAGGTCTTCATATCAGTGTTTAGATGCGAAGCTTATTGCAGTGTCTAGAAACATGCTATGATAGTACTCTAAGCAGCCAGTTATTTATTAAGCTCTTTGTAGTTATTGTTTTGACCAGTTTTTTATATATGAATGCTTATTAGTTGTTTTTCTACTCTGTTTCTAGTGAATGTAGCCTACAGAAACCTTAATCGCTGCATTTATTAACTGACTAGCTTTACAGTTACATGTTCTGTCATACTGCATTACTGACTGAAGATGAAACTGCATGTACGTGGCTTTTTACCTGCTATAATACCTCTTTTTAACTGATGTTGCATTGTAAAACTGATACTTTTTGCCATATTCTGAACTGCCTCCCACTAATATTCCTCACTCTATATTTTCATAGCTTTCACCTCACACTGTCTTTTACAGCCACTGAAACAGTCGCATGGAAGTAAGACTTCTCCTGCAGAGTTGAGTAAAGGCATGTCGATTAATACTTGAGGTAGAGTTAGGGTTATTTAGAGCTAGCCAATTTATATTAACATCACCCTCTGCCCTCACAAAGAAGAGGAACATTACATCTCCCAGTGTTCAAAACAAAAGTTTTTAAGTATGTTATTTTGAGGACTGACTCCATAGTTAAATCTGTTTGCCATGGCTCCACTAAGTTGGTTAGAGATCGCTCCATACCAGGTTCGCTAGCAGCCTAACCTCCCTGCATTTTCCTCTTCCTCTTACCTTTCATACCTCTATCTACTCTGGCTTAAACAGAGTTGCCAGGACTTTATAATCTTTCCCAGTCCTTTAGGACCCCCCACACACACACACACACACACACATTTCTATTCCGCCCTCTGCTCACCATCTTCTTTCCATCCATTAGTTTTATCTCCATTGATTTTTTAGTATTCTTCTCTCTCTCCTTTGTATTTCTGCCTTTGTAACACTCCTCTGCTGTTAACTTGCACCAACTACTGTGAGTCTTTGATCATTCCACCTTCTCCGAGCTAACCTCCTAGTATGACTCCTACTCCCTTGCTAACCTTTTTGACTCTGTGGCAGATAACCTACTTCTCTGCAGCAATCAAGACTATTCCTCTGACACACCAAAAACTTAACACCACACCCCTTCCTGTCCTACTAACCTATCTCTTTATCTCCCCCTCCCCTCCTTTCTCTCTAGTTACATCAGTATCACGACCGATTCTAACTCTCCTCTCTCTTTCTAACCCCCCACTGGTCCCTTCCTCATCTACTCACAAACCTAATTACTCTTAGTCTTCAACATGTCTATCACACTCTGTTCCATTATTTATCTCCCTCCTTTACTCTTCCTCTCATCTTGGACACCCCTTTATCCTCATTTAACACCAGTAAACAATAGCCCTACAAAATATCAAGAATATATCTTCTCTTATCCACATCAATCTGTCGACATCACTTCATCTATCCTCCCTCTTAACACTCCTCTACCTAAAATTAGAATCCCTCCTTCCTGCACTATTCATTCTAAAACTAAAACAAAATATCTCTACAGCTATCTTTACAAATACAAATCTCACCTCATCCCTACTGTCTTACTTCTATCAGGTGACAATCACCCCATCCCAGGACCAGCCAAAACTTCACCCACCAATAATACTACTCCTTCTAAGCAACATGCCCCGACCTTGCCAAAAAAACACATTTCATTTTATTCAATGAATATTAGAAGTATACTCAATAAAATTAGTGAGTTCCACACCTGGGTAGCCTACCATACCCCAGATATAATCACCCTTACATAAATGTGGCTGAAACCACATATCCCAAATAGAGATATTCTTCCCCAGGGTATAATATACTTTGCCTTGATTGCCCAAAAAAAAGAGGGGGTGGAGTAGCTATCATCTACTCTAACCATCTAACCCTCACTTGTATTAAAGAACAAATCCCACCTTTCCCCCCAGCTGAAATCCTAGCAGCAAACTTTAAACTCAATAATTTCTCTACAATCACAGTAGTAGCCATCTATATTCCTCCAGGAGTAGTATTCTCTGCTCGAAAACTTTCTCTTCTATCTCACTGAACACTACTCGCATGAAACAATTCTTCTTGGTGATGTTAATATAAATTGGCTAGCTCTAAATAACCCTAACTCTACCTCAATTATTAATCTACATGCCTTTACTCAACTAATATCTGAACCCACCCACTACAACAACTCACAAATTCCTACTATCCTACCAGACTGGATTCAAGTATCTGACCCTTCTATATATCATAACCCAGAAACCCTACCGAATTCCCTTAGTGACCACTCTCCAATAAAAGTCATGAGATTTTCTCCCCATTTTACCAGAAGTCATAGATACATAACTTGTCAAAAACTATTCAGCTTCTCTCCTGACACCTTTAAGACCCTTCTCGCTAGAATAAATTGGAGGCACCTTAAAGAGCTCTCTCTGGATGAAGCACTCCAATCCTTTAATTCCATCTTCCTTAATATACTAAACTCACTTGCACCCCTTCGTACTGTTTGAATAAAATCAAAAGTATCCAAATGGCTCTCCAAGGAAACCAGCTCTCTCATGAGAAACAAGGATAGGCAGTGGAAAATCTGGACAAGATATAAACTCCCCTCTGACTTGCAAAAGTACAAAGAGCTTAGAAACTTGACTAAAAAACACATTGCTAAAGATAAAAGATAATTCTATTTTAACCATCCTACAGCACTACAATCAAATCCTCAAAAATTTGGGAATTCAGTCAACCAAATTCTGCATCCTGGAAACCCCACCTCCCCTAATCCCTACCCAAATAGGACACCTGAAGAAACTGCTACTATCTTTAACACCGTTTTCATAGAAACTGTAACAAAGATGGTTAATACAAACTCTCCCTGTCACAGTCCTATCTCCTATTTCCAACTCCTCTAAACCTTTTTCATTGCAATCTGAATCTACTAGTTATATCAAATCTCTTCTCTCCAAATGAAAGCCCTGCTCTACTTCTGATGACAACATTCCTTCCTACTTCCTCCAGCTAGCTGCCGATACTCTTGCTTTTCCTGTATCTATCTTAATCAACCACTCTATCACTGAGTCTACTGTTCTATCTATCGGGAAAAAATTCTTCACACTACCTATCCACAAAGGAGGTAACTCCCTTGAAATGTCTAATTATAGGCCAATAGCCATTCTGTCACCTCTCTAAAATACTTGAAAAATGTATACATAAGCAAACTCTGCAATACCTAGCACAGGAAAACCTACTAACTCCTACCCAGCATGGTTTTCACCCAAAACACAGTACAACTACAGCCCTTATCTCCTTTACTAACACTATTTCACAGGCTCGTGATAATAACAAACTTGTATCCTGCTTATTTCTAGACCTCTCTAAGGCCTTCAATACCGTCTCACACTCTCTACTCCTGGCTAAATTGACTAATATTAAATTCTCCCCTGCTACTGTCTCTTGGTTTTCTAGCTATCTAACTGATAGATTACAGTCAGTGAAATGGATCTCAGCACTCTCTCCTCCCCTCCCTGTAAAAATGGATGTTCCCCCAAGGATCCATACTGGGTCCTCTGCTATTTAATATTTTCACCAATCTACTCTATACTTCTTGCTCACAGTCATCACTTGTACAATATGCAGATGATTCTACTGTGATCACTATCTCTGACTCTCCCTCTGGTCTCATCTCTACTACTCAGGCAGGCTTTACATCAGTGGAAACATGGCTCACCAACAGTCAATTAATATTGAAAACCAAAAAAATACAAACTCTTACTCTTCCTTCCTAAAACTTAACCATCTTATATCTACTTTCGCTATACTGTCTCTAAATAAGACACCAATAGTACCTGAATCTAGTGCCAAACTCCTATGCGTCACCAATGACAATCAACTCAAATTTGACTTGCACATCAGCAACTGCATTAGGAAGACTCATCAAAAACTAGGCCTTCATTACAGAAACAGAAGGTTCCTCACTTCCAAAGCCAAAGAAACCCTATCTCATACTTATCTCCTACCCAGTCTACTATATGGTTCTCAAATACTCACAAATCTCAACACTACTCTCCTAGCTAAACTTAACTCAACCTATAACAAGGTATCCAGATTCTCTGCCCATCATACTTATAAAACCCATCACTGCATCTCACTAAAGCACCTGAATTGGCTGGAACTACCCAACCTATTTCTTCTTTCACAGCTTCAGATTATACAATCTATATTATACCAACCAAACTATTGCCCTAACCTATCCTCCTATATATCTCACTATTTACCATCTAGATCACTTCAAAGCTGTGACCAAGACCTGCTACTTATCTACAAACCTAGGGCTAATATGGGATGCAACTTATATAGTTACCATCCTACTACTGCATGGAACAAACTTCTTCTTCAAATTAGTTTACTAATTCAACTAAAACAATTCAAAGCAGCTGCTAAAGAACACTTAAAAACTCTCTGGTCATGCCTCTGTTCCCACCTGACTTAAAATGTTCCCCCATCCCTAAACTTCCTACTAACTAAATACTACTTCTGTCTTTATCCTCCACTCTCCACTGTTTCTTCTTCCCTACCCCAACCTTTCTCTACCAGTCACACTCAACTTAAATGTCTTAAGCCTTAGCAAAACTCTGCTTTTCAAAATACCTCCTCTAAATTGTCACCTGATAACAAAGAATATTCTAGACAGAACTAATACTCTAAAACTGTAAGACTATGCTTTGGTCTCATATTTGCTGTAAATTAATGGCTTGTAAATATAACAAAAATGTTTAAAATTTTCTTTTCTACTGCTTGAAATTACTCTGAATAAGTTTATGTAATTTTTTCTTTTTATTTGAACATCTGAATATGTAACTTTTTAATGTACTGTATAATGTTTTGGAGCTTTTCTCCCTTGGCCTCCACTGAAAAAGGGCTATTTTTCAGCTCAGTCAGACTTTTCCCAGTCAACAAATGTAAAATAAATAAATAATACATTTTGTTTAAATAGTATATTATGAATTACTTTAAGATGAGATGGTGTCAAGTGTTTGGAGATCTAACCAGTCACATTTATTGCAAATCAGTCACAGACTCTATATGTGAGGTTAGAAGGATTTTTTTTTAATATTATTTAGGAATCTTTCTAATTTATTGCCTTGTGCCTTCTGGGTGTCAATGTTTTAGAAGCATACAGCCACAGTGGTCACAGAATGATGAATCAGATAGGTTAGTTTTGAGCTTGTACGACAACCCTAATTTTTGGGTCCTACTACAGGGCCACATCTGTGCCAGTAGCTCACAAAACATCTGCTTGCTGCTACTTGTTCGAAAAAGCAAACACATGAACTCTCACTAGCCTAAGCTCCTGTTTTTACACAGCCATCACAACACCTAATCCTATACACTAGAAAGCCCTACCAGAACTTAAACTCTAAATCTACAACTCCCACCCATTTCCAAATACCTCTTCTTGATTCCTAATCCTAAACCCCCACTCTCCTAAAGTCTACAGTCACTACCTAAACCTAGAACTCCAACCACCCTCCCTAAATCTAAATTCCTTAATCACTCAATAAACCTAAAACTCAGTCCCTTAAACCTAAATTCCTGATTGCTCCATAATCCTAAAACTCCCTTCATGTTCCCTAATCCTAAAACTCCAATCCCCATGAACTTAAATTTCCCAGTTGCTGTCTAACCCTAAAACTCCACTCCCTTTTCCTAATCCCATACCCAATTCCTGCTCCCTAATCCTCAAAACCCTCCTGCTCATTTACCATAGCTACTTGCCCATATTCATATTTGAGTTTGGACATGAGCAGCAGCCCCTCTCCATGGTTGTGAGCAGCAGCCTACCCAAGTAGCAAGATGCTCCAGCCCCTGGCTTCATAACAATGGCTTTTGAGTGCTTAGGACTAGAGCACATGTAGAAGCACCCTAATTTTTAGTTAGTTATGCAAACAACATAATCAATATGTTTGTCAAACTTTAGATTTGATCTATTACGATTCCCAGCAATTTGCTCAGTCGGTGTGTTTTCAAAAATGTTTATGGAGAATGTAGTGTTAGGCTTAGAACAATTATATGCTCCTAAAAAGGATTGGCTTAGCTTTTTTAGTATTTAGTAGCAATTCTGAGTTAACAAAAACTTTGGTAACTGTGATAATAAGGTTAGCAGCATTATATAGTGAGTAGTGTAAATATGAAACCTAAATAAAAAGGTACTGGAATTCACATGCAGGTTGGATGATCCAATGCTATTTTGCTACTGTACAAACTCTGCATCCATCCCTGCCAAGAATACCCCTAAAGTGTCATAGCATGAACTGCTGAAGTTCAGAAAAGTATAACAAATGAGTCAAAATAAAAAAGAGTAACTTAATGAAAATTTATGACTGTGTTGACAAAAGATTTCTACAGAGTGAAAAGAAAATAGAAAACTACAAAATAATATAACAGAATACACCTGTGAAGTTGACAACTAGACAGTGTGGAGTTATTTATTTATAAGTTAATGATTGTAAAACCAGGCTCTCACTTCAAGCCAAACAGTTTCCATAGGGAGGTACAGCTATCATCAGTCTTGTGACCCTCCATATGGCCACAGAGACCAACATGGAGTCATTTGACATTACTTCCCAGTCTCCTCTGCTCTGCCATTTACAGGAGTTTCTTCTGACCTCATGAATTTGTAAGGCTGATTACTACATTGCTCCAAAAGCATGAACAACCATTCCACTAACTGGAATGTCTAAACATTTCTCCCAAGTATGTGTATGTTATGTAGCTAATAAGCTTGTGTCGTCTAAAGACACTTATATCAACAGTTCTCTGTTGCTTGTAGTGTAGGACTCCAGCTGTGCTGTCTTCTCGCTCAGAAGCCTGTCTCTCCTGGGAGCCCATATGCCACAGTAGGCATAATTAGTTAATGGCATTCTGCTATCACAACACATCAGTCAACATTTCCATGGTTGCTAAAATATCTATAATCCATTATTGCTGGATTTACATGTCTAATATCTTAACTCATTACATCTGAGTGATGCCTCCAGGTGCATCTGCAGTTAATTCCTACTGGCACCTCTAGGAGTCAAATATTGCTTGTTCATATTTGCATGAATAATTCCATAACCATGCTATGTACAAGATTTTAAAATAATTAATCTTAAAGCTTGCACAATAGCAAACTCAACTGCATTAGTATTTGACCTCTGTCTGTTGACGGTAAATAGATATTAACCATTGCTTTTATCATATTAATTTATAATTATATAATTTTCAAATGTTTTCTAAATATCTCAATAACCAAGTAATGCATACAGAACCCTTAGCCTCATGTGAAAGCTCCTAGCTAGATGAATAAAATGCTACTGACAGTATGTGTGTAACTTGAGTGGTTGCCGAGATATTGTAAGTTGTTTACCAAATATTACAAATGTAATAGTTACTGTGTTTACTGTGACTTATAAAATTTGGTTAAAGACCTGGAACCTAAACAATACTCAAAGAGCAAAGTGTGTTACAGCTTTGAAAGTTGTAACATTCTTAGGGCTGCCGCACAGGCAGTAGACAGCAGTGAAGTGTACCTCTCAAAAAAGAACAGATTTAAAAGCTGTTAGATGATTCATACTGACAGTTTTTTTTTTGTGGCAATATGAAGTGTCTTTCATCTTTTAAAGCTGTCAGAATGCTTCCAATACTACCCAACATAAGAACTGCTTATAGCAGATATCATAGGTACATAACAATCATTTTTTTTGCTTGTTTCAAAGCATAAATAGCACACTTGAAGTGCTACATTGGTATTTGCATACTCTGCATTTTCATACTGGATTATTTCAGTACAGTTAGTGTTTTCAGTGTTTACAATGCAATATTAACATTTGCTGTTATGAACAAATTAGTTAGGTATATTGATTCTTCAAAAGTGACAACATAGAATGTGATTAATGATACATTAGGATTGCATGGTACTACAGTACAGTGATGGCTTAAAATATTGTAGTTCTCAAACACTGAACACATGCGGTACCATTATTGCATAATTATTAGAATGCTGATCTACAATAAGCTATGATTATTTGTGCATATAAACTCCTAGGAACAGTGATATTAATGTTTAGATTGTTGAGGATGAACATGTTTTATACATTTTGAGGGTGGGTATTATCAGAAGGATAGGTGTGTATGTTGCTAGATAGTAATACTTTAGGGACACTTTGGGGTGCTTATAATGAAATTCATTAGTTAGAGAATTGATAGTAAAGGTTGTGCTGCCATAGATGTTGTTCAAGATTAAGGGCATATACTCAAAAATAATGGTGACTGGGATGTGCATATTGTGTGATTGGCAAGCATGATTGGGATGTCCACAGTGCGTCATTGGAAAGGGTATCTGGGATGTGTATAGTGTGTCATTGGTAAGGGCAACTGGGATATGCACAGTGTGTCATTGGTAATGGTGACTATGTTGTGCAGTCTGTCATCAGTAAGGGTGATTTGGATGTGTGCAGTGTGTCATTGGTAAGGGTGATTGTGATGTGTACAGTGTGTCATTAGTAAGTGTAATTCAGATGTGCACTGTGTGTCACTGGTAAGGGTGGATGGGATATGCACAGTATTTCTGTGGTAAGGGTGATTGGGATGTGCACAGTGTATAACTGATAACTGTGATTGGGATATATACAGTGTGTCATTGGTAAGGGTAACTGGGATGTGCATGATGTTTCATTGGTGAGAGTGATTGGGATGTACACAGTGCATCATTAGTAAGGGTAATTGTGATGTGCACAGTCTGTCATTGGTAAGGGAAATTGTGATGTGCACAGCCTGTCATTGGTAACGGTGATTGGGATGTGTACAGTGTGTTATTGGTAAGGGTGATTGGGATGTACACAGTGTGTCACTGGTAACGGTGACTGGGATGTGCACAGTGTGTCATTAGCAAGGAATATTGGGATATGCACAGTGTGTCATTGGTAATGGTGACTGGTATGTGCAGTATGTCATTAGTAAGGGTGATTTGGATGTGTCCAGTGTGTCATTAGTAAGGGTGATTGGGATGTGCACAGTGAGCCTTTGGTAAGAGTGACTGTGATGTATGCAATGTGTCATTGGTAAGGGTGACTGGGATGTGTACAGTGTGTCATTGGTAAGGGTGATTGGTATGTGTGCAATGTGTCTTTGGTAATAGTGATTGGGATGTGCACAGTGTGTCACTAGCAAGGGTGCCTGGAATGTGCACAATGAGCCATTGGCATGGGCAATTGGGATATACAAGTGTAGCTTTGGTAAGGGTGATTTGGATGTGCACCATGTGTCATTAGTAAGGGTGATTGGGATGTGCACAGTGAGCCATTGGTAAGGGTGACTGTGATGTGCACAATGTGTCATTGGTAAGGGTGACTGTGATGTGCACAGTGTGCCATTAGTAACGGTGACTGTGATGTGCACAGTGTATCATCGGTAAGGGTGACTGTGATGTGCACCGTGTGTCATTAGTAAGGGTGACTGTGATGTGCACAGTGTGTCACTGGTAAGGGTGATTGTGATATGTAGAGTGTGTCAATGGTAAGGGTGATTGGGATGTGTGAAGTGTGTCTTTGGTAATGGTGACTGTGATGTGCACAGTGTGTCATTGGCAAGGGTGACAGTGATGTGCACAGTGTGTCATTAGTAAGGGTGACTGTGATGTGCACAGTGTGCCATTGGTAAGGGTGACTTGGATATGTGAAGTGTGTCTTTGGTAATGGTGATTGGGATGTGCACAGTGTGTCACTGGCAAAGGTGCCTAGAATGTGTACAATGAGCCATTGGTATGGGTGATTGGGATATACAAGTGTAGTTTTAGTAAGGGTGATTTGGATGTGCATATTGTGTCATTGGTAAGGGTGATTTGTATTTCCACAGTGTGTTATTGGTAATGGTTATTGGGATCTAAGCAGTTTTTCACTGAAGTCATAAGCTGAAGAATGTTACTGGCTCAGGCAGCCATCTAACTCCATAATCTGAAAGAACTAGTTAGTAAGTTTGTCCTTAATGTGGGAAAGTCTTTCTCTGGGACTTCCATGAAGGACATAATTGTAAAATGCAGGAGAAAGAAGGAGGCTGGGTGTCTTTAAGATGAATGTGGATGGCTTTTGAGTTGAAAAGTTAATAAGATGTTTTGTCTGCTATATGATGGCCTTCCAGTTAGTGGTCTGATAGATTCAGTGGCTCTAACAATTGTAGGAAGGTAACACATAACACATTGTTTTATTAGTGATAGAAACCAGTAACAGTATCAGACTATTTGCTAGTTTACCAAGAATCTCTTCCACACAGTATAAATTATACAAAAGAAAAATAAAAAAAATGCTGCAAAGCCATGCCAAGAGGCTGTAGAACACCAAACCACACTAAACCATTGTATAAATCATTTAAGTGCTGCTGTCCATTTTATTACAGAACTTCATCAGAAATAAAACAACTCCAACCTTTGTGTCTTCTATACACATAAGTTTGAGTTAATTAACCAATTAATCAGTTTCACCCATAATCACAAAGAGTACACATACACATACTTAAAAATGCTTTTAAGTATGCACATTCTATGTGATTATGGGTGAAATTGATTAATTGGTTAATTAGCTCAAACTGATGTGTATAAAAGTCAAAAACTTTGGAGCTGTTCTATTTCTGATGAAATTCTGTAATAAAATTGATGAAAGCGCTGAAATGATTTATATAAAAGTCTAATGTGGATTGGTGTTCTAAAGCCCCATGGCAGGGCTTTGCAGCATTTTTATTATTCTGTTTGCTAGTTTAGATGTCATTCATTAGTTGTTTTTTGTTTTTTCAGTATTTGATTAGCATGAGATGGTGCCACCTTAAGTTGGAAGGTAAAAATTCTGATAGATTACTCTGTGTTAAGGGAACTGGAACTACAAGATATGAAATGTGACAATAGTCAGCAATAGTGATGTGAGCTGTGGAGGAATAATAAGATTAAAGGATATGTCATTTTGGTAACTATATTGCAATATTCTAACCCTGGGATTCAATGAACTCCATGTAGGCTTTGCAGGAAATCTACACGGAGTTTACATGTGTGGAAGACGATGCTCGATGAGCAGCAGCGCTCATTGCATATTCATGCAGCGCACCACATTTAAACATAAATAAGTGAGATTTCATGGCTGGCAACAGTGTTGCTGGCCAGGAAACTGTGTAGAGAACACAGACAGAGATCCTGTTTAAATCAGAGCACTGAAGGTCTGTGGTTTTGCACGGAATGCCACAGTGGTCACCAGTGCTTCACAGATAGCCCTCAATCTTTTACTGCAAGACATCTGGACAAAGTCCAACACAATGGGGAGACAATGACCCAGAAATAGGGATATATTTGACATATTTGCTCTTTAGAAATATGCTAGAATAACCAGGGGTTTGTGTTAAGATACATGTTCTGAAGGATTTGATCTCTGAAACTCAAATGTATGTAATTATTAAGTCACAGCAGTCCTGACTGCATCCCAGTGATATGGCAGAAAACCACAAATTTGATAAGAAACAGACCAAAAGATATAAAGGCAAAAATCTGATAATTTTATGAAAATCTGGACAGTTGAGAGGTGTGATTGTTAAGTATATGCTCCAAGCACAGTACAGGGCAGTGTATCTACAATGCACATTATTGTGAAATCCCATTCCTAGCATTTTGTACTGAAGTTGTGTAAATGATCTTTAAGGGTACATGGACTGCCATGTAAAATAAACACTCAGCAGAAGTGTGTGAATTGAATAGGGACACAGATTAATTGTATGAATGAATACAGGGAAAGAAGACAGGTGAAACAACCTAATGTACACCAGATGAGGGCATGTCTATGAAAGATGGCTGTAGCAGCAACACCAATCACATATCAGTCTGGTACAATAGGGACTGCACAGTGAAAATGTGTATTATGTGATGACACACAAGGTGACATAACAATGGGGATAATGTCTGTGGGAGATAATCATCCTTACATTAATAATGCAGAAGACAGCTATCAGAGATGTTACATACAATTGGGGTAGGGTGCATATTGCTAAGCTGTGCAAAATGATTTGCCTGAATATGAGTGTAATCTCAGAAGAGGTTTCCAGCAAGTGCTACACAGGTAAAGGTTCATGCACAACATTAAAAGAAGCATGCACAATCATGGACAATATCAGAATGTTACCACCAGTAATCCTATGTCTCTGACATAACATGTTCAATTTAAAGTGATCATTGATAATTCTGCACAAACACACTTCTACAACTATTCTGGTACGTCCACACTCTATGAGGGTAATCACATACAGTGTTGACATAACATCTGCTGGAGGTGTTAGGAGCGACACTGCACCTGTATGCAACATTATGATCAATAAAGGCTAGTTGACTGGTGTGCATGGCATACACACACACACACACACACACACACACACACACACACACACACACACACACACACACATATATATATATGTGTGTGTGTGTGTGTGTGTGTGTGTGTGTGTGTGTGTGTGTGTGTGTTATATATATATATATATATATATATATATAATATATATATATATATATATATATATATATAATATATATATATATATATATATATATATATATATATATATATATATATATATGGCACAATCTACACTGTCACAAATGTTACCCATGCTATTAATGTTGTTAAACACCTATGAACAGGTAGCACACATGCATCCTGTCTAACAACTTCATGGGAGTTCCACACCATCAGATGGTAAGCCACAAAAAGAATACCTAGGTATGGCCAATAAGATGTGTGACAGCACACTATGACAAAGGTGGTACACTTCAATTACACATCACTGGAAGATGTGTAAGGAGGTACATGAACGGTGCATTGTATTCAGATATTGGTGTGATGAAAGCTGTGAACTATGGAAGTATTATGGTCTCTGATGTGGATGTCCTTCACATACTCAGTAGCTGTGTTACATACAAAGGAGTAATCAACACTGTGACCACATGTTGGTTTATGTTCCACTTACCATCTACCCCAGGACACAGGTCACATACCTACTGGTCTGTTTATAGGGCATGGTGTCCACATTGTTTGTTTGTTTGTTTTCCTGACGTAACAAATCCACCATGTTTTCTTGACATTTCAGGTGTTGTCATGGCTGTAGCAGCATTCTTTATTGTGTGTTGATACTGTCTGTATTATACTAGTATCACAGTTAGAGTCAATGTTTGCCCACAGTCTGTAGTCCTTCAGGCAGCTATTTAGACACAGAATGTGTATGTCATCTGTGATGTCCATCACTTAAATAATGGACAGGAAAGGGCCTAGCAGACAGCCCTGATGTGTGGACCTGATCACTGAACCTGAAATATAGGTCACTTTACACATGTCAACATATTTAGATACCATGTATGTGATACACTGGTCTATTTGTGATATAGGTGTATATGGCCACATCTAATAGTGTTGAGTATGGCCATATCTAACAGTGTTGAGTGAATAACTCAGTGTGGATTTGTGTCAAATGCTTTGGGCTTGTCAAGTTCAACAGGCTGATAGTGTTGTCATCATGTATGCCCTCAATGATCTCTTTGAGGGTATTTAACAGATGTAAAAGACGTGATGCAGCATTAACAATTCACACAGGTCTAATGCACACAGCTGGGATATCACTAGTGTCCATTTAGAAAAGGTCCATTTTGACAAGTTGGTCTACCTCACAGATGAGAGAGTCAAGATATGTCTATACATGCAGGCATCAGGTGCTGTAACCGCCCCAACTCACGCGGATGCATGTTGAAAACACCCTTCTATAGCAACATAGTCTATGTAGCGGGTGTGCCGAAAGGTGTATTCAACTGTGTCAGGAAGGTGTGTGCGATGAGTCACGTGATAGGTAATATGTGATGTCACAGCCAATTGATTCTGTGTGATAGGCCTGGATGTAGATGAGATAGTGCATACTGGCTATCCTCAACTGGTCTAGGGTTTGAATGCAATACCCCATACAGGGAGCATTGAGAAACTCTCTCAGCTGGGGATTAAACCTCATGTCATTAGAAGGAGAATCAACTGGCTCACTGACAGAACACATACAGTGAAAGTTGAATACCCAACCTGTACCAGTAGACCTGTCATTATTGGTGTACCCAACGATCTGTGTTTGGCCCTTTACTGTTTGGAATCTATTTCTGGGTGGTTCAAGCTAAAGTATACGACCTTTGGCTTACCGCATTTGCTGATTCTTGCATACTGGGTGGAATCATTGAGTCCACCTATGATGATAACATACTACAGGAGGGGCTAACACAGACAAATGATTGGTGACAAAACCAGACGGTCAACAAATAAATGCAAAACAAGTCTTTATTTTCACCTTCTGAAAAGTAGAATTCCATGTTAATTACAGCATTGACAACAGTCCCGCTATGCTGAAACCCAGTGATGTAAGCAGTGGAATACATATAGATAGCAAACTGAACTTTGACCACCAAATGTCCACACTGTTATTGAAAGCCTATGTTGTGCATATCATAAGTCATGCCATCATATTCAGATCTTAGGATTATATTACAGCATTGTATTGGAACCTCATCAGAACACTAATATAGAGTTGTTGGTTGTGACATACTAATGGCAGAAGGATTGTATACTGAAAGGCACAATAATGTGGCAAGACTGTTGCATTGAGTATTGTGCAAACATTATGGTACTGAAGTTGTTGAAAAACACTGGAAACATGAACCACAAAGCATCATAGAAAATGATGAAGTATACACCACATTGGATCACCCATTACCAACAGGTCAAAAGATAGATGTGAGAAAAACAGATATAGTGGTCCATGAAAAGAAGACAAAAATAGCATTGATAATTTAAATCACTACACCCAACGACTACAGTGTCTTGCATACAGACAGGCACAAAGTCATACAATATCAAGATTTGCATGCAGAAATGAGAGCAATGTGGAAGAAAGTTACCTGGGCACACTGCGGGTGCTGCAAAGAGTACTTTTGGCTGACATCAAAGATTGAAACAATACTAATTTCATGAACTTTAATTGTACTTTGACTTAGGAATGGGGGTCCATTCCCATCATGGTATTAGAAACCCTAAAGATTTGGAGAAATTAAAAAAGAGAAAAGTATAATGATCTCTTTTGCATGTATGCAGCAGCTGGAGAGATCACAGGGGTTTCTCACCAAGAAAACACAGGGCCTACAAACCATGCCAGGATGTATGTGGATAGACTGAAAGCCATGTCACTGTAATCTATATTGCACAGGGTGAAGTGACTTCTACCTGACCTCCAGGCCAGTCTCTTACTCTGTCCTGCTGTAAATAGTGCACATCCACAAATCAGATATAGCTGATGACATCAGGATTGTCTGTTGAGGAGAATATGGTAATAACAGTGTCCCACATGCTGGTGTAAAAGGCTATCTGTAATGTCAAGTAAGAGCACAAATGCACACACACACACACACACACACACACACACACACACACACACACACACACACACACACACACACACACACATAACTGACTACAGTGAAAACAGAACCCCCCACCTAAGTATACAGATTACAGAACTCAGTACTTTACACAACCACCATTCCACAAGTCTGACTTTTACAAGACTGCAGATCAACTTATAGTGGATGACATCAGCAGGGGCATGTTGGATAGAAGATGGGAGGCCTGCATGAAATGGATGCATAGGCATATGCAAGTGTCACTCTTCTAGCTAGGCACACACATGCATGGACGCACACACACACACACACACACACACACACACACACACACACACACACACACACAAACAAACACACAGTTAGCTGCAGTGAGGACAGACCCCTGTCTATCTAAGTGCACAGACTACAGAACTCATTGCTTTACACAAGTGCCATGGCACAAGTCTGACTTTTACAAGACTGCAGGACAACTTATAGTGGATGACATCAGCAGGGCATGTTGGAGAGAAGATGCTGGGAGGCCTACATAGGTTCATAGATTAGTAGGTTCATTGGAGGTTACTAGTCTAATGACCCTAAGGTGTTTACAAGCCTAGCCATGTAAAAACACAAGTACCCTTATTGAGCATCGTTAGATAGTCATTGTTAGCACAGTGATTTTGTGATCAGCACCGACTGGCCTTGTCCATGAGGGACATAGGTGCCACCCCAGGGGTGAATTTACAATCCCCCATCCAGTTGTCAAGGTTGCACTTGAATAGGGTCATTGAGAAGCAGTGCTTCACATGCAGTGGAAGCCTACTACAGAAGATTTGCAATTGCTGGGTGATATAGCTGTCTCTCCAGCATGTTCTGTTTGTGTCAGGTTGAAATCCCTGGAGTAAGTTATTCTTGTGCCATTTCATTTGGAGATGTCCAGCATTTTGAGTAGAGCAGGATCTGAGACTGCTCTATAGGCCAGGAATAAGTGACCTATTAGCAGACTGCATGATACTGAGTACAGTGACAGGCCTTTCAGTCTTTCCATGTATGTCATGTTTTGGAGGTCCTGCATGTTTTATCCAGTTGCTGCAGGTGTCTGGTGAGGTACAGACAAAAGGGAGCATTGTATTGAATTATTGGTCTGATAAATGTGGAGTACATCAGAGCTATGACCTCCCTGGTCTTGGATGTGATGGCCTTATTTATGAGGTGCATAATGTAGAATGTGCATCTCACCACTATGGACACATAGTGATGGAAGTTTGAATTGCTATCAACATATGTTCCCAAGTCTTGGAACACTCTGAGCTTAGAGGGGTGCTATGTATATCATAATTAGCAGGGCTACTTCATTGCCAAAGGGGACAATGAGGCATTTTTGCTTTAAGGTTCAGTCCATGAGTTTGCCACCGATCATTTGACTGTGTCAGCCCCTTCTGTAATATGTTCACATAGTTGGGAAACTCTGTATGACTGCATCCAGTTGAGAGTCATCTGTAAACTTGGCAAGCCACAGGCCATCTATCTTTGCCTAGACTTCAGAGAAATAGTTTCCAAACATTTGAGAGCCCAGCACAGATCCTTGTGGTATTCCACTAGTAAGGGGTCTAGTGGTGGAAATGCAGTCACCAACTTTGACAGTTGTGTGTTCTGTTGTGAGCCAGTTGGCTATCCATCTAGTAATGTACGGGTTTTTCTCTAGATGGAACATTTTCTCAATGATACCTGAATGGGGAATAGTGTCAAAGGCCTTGGCTAAATCAACATAGGCAGTATGTCCTGCTATCCCTCCTCTAGGTCTTTAGGTCTTTAGGGTCAGTATCAAAGTCCATTAGGTTTTATAAGCAAGATCTACCCTTCACAAAACCAAAATGGGTCAGGTAATGTGTGTTGAAGGTCATCTATGGATATGTAGATAAGGTCTGTGCTGATCCCTTCCCTACCCTTGCAGATACGCTTTTTAGGCTTATGGATCAATAGTTCTAGATCTGCATGTTAACAGATTTATGTGCATTGCATATCAACAGCATTTGATATTAATTTCTATAGTGTAGGTGATATATGTTTGAAAAAGTACAGAGACACCAAGGTTGCAGTGCTTGGGCGAGGCAACACATGGCTATATTGTAAATATGTGCCATATTGTTAGACAGGACCTTCAGTTTATGTTTCCACCTGTAATTTCATGTCATAGACAGGAAATGAACAGTAAACAGCATTAATACATAATAATATTTACTTCTCCATAGACCAGCGAGCAGAGGGTTTGTGCAATGGTTGGCAAAGTGTTTGCATGTGCAAGATACACATTTTCAATATTTTCCATGTTTGCACTTAATTACGCAGTGCCCAAATGTGAGCTGCATCGCTAAAGTCTGAGAGTAAGTATTGAGTCTAGGAAACAAGTGCTGCTTAACTGACTCTGTGGCAGCAGGCATAAATGCATTGACACATTTCTTTATGAGCCCAGATGATACAGGGTTTGAATCCAGGTGCATGTAATACTTTTAAATACTTTTAAATAAATAATGATAATGCAATGACATGAATTCTTTTAGTACATATGCTGCTATGTGTTGGCATAGGGAAGTAGGGTTAATTGACACTGAGAGGAGATAAGCGCAACATTGTACCACTGCTCACCAACATTTGGCATTGCTGCTTGATGCAAAACTCCGTGCAAACACAGTGCCCAAAAAGTGAAGGGATCCATTGCTTTTTCTGCTAATTATGTGTGTTGGGCATGATTCTATTTTCTGACCAGATTATAGGTGTTAAAATGGGGTAGATATGAAAGTGGTGAAATGGGGAGCAAGCAGGGGGAAGAACAAAGGGACAGTGATACAGGAATGTGCAAGAGAATGGTAAGAAAGAACTATAGCTATCCCTTTCTTCAACAGTAAAAACTGATCATATGTGCAGAATATAAGATGAATTTGGACTGTTGGGTAAGGGACATATCTATGTGTGGGTCAGGTAAGTTGGGTAGGTGAAGAAGCAAATGGAAACAAGGCAAGAGATAGGGACAGTGAGGAACATAAAAGGTTAGGACACCATGTTTGGGGTGAGGAAGGGGACAACTCGGGCTCATGCCTGAAAAAGCTTGGAGACACTGAGAATTGAGTCATTACCCACTGGACTGTCATCACTGACCCCTTACTCTGCTGGCAGCTGGAGTGCTTGACATAGTCTGCTCCTATGGACCATGAGGAAGAATAGCCACTCCATCTGGTGTAGTTGTACACCAATGGTGAGGTGCACAACCCTACGTGCCAACCCTGGCATCTCCCAGCAGGTGTTGAAATTACCACCTCCACCACTGCTCTGGGAGGGTACTACTGCACCAGTTTCTAGGGCAGTACTACCTGAGGGTGCATGTAGTGCAGGGACAGCAGAGGTAGTGCTGCCAGGTTGGATCCAGATATGCTGGGCATCGGTGCTGGAGTCAGTGGAGTATGGGCAGGCTGATCCACTGGGGCTGGACTACCTCACTGTGCTGTGTAGCATTTAGTGATGTGATACACATGGATGACATGGAGGCATTTTAACCTCACAAAATAGAAAATAAAAAAGAGAGATAAGGGTTAGGATGAGAGAGAAAAATAGATACAATTAGTACCATCATATGTGATATACAGTGCATTAATACAATTATACAACTCTTTTGCCTGAAGTATTACACTTAAGTAAACACCCTAACAGATACACACTATAGTACAGATTGCTAAAAGCAGTCCTTGAAATGTGCATATATTGCACATGTGTGTTTCAGTCATACAGATTACACTTTACAGCAGGGAATTTGTGCCACTGTTATAGTTTTTAATTTAATGTACATATTATTGAAGAAATTGTATAGTTATATATATTATCATTGTATAGTTGTGAATCGTGGTATTTGAACCCACAACCTCTGACTACAGCCTAATATTGGTTTGTGCTTCAGGCTAATGCATGCATACTTACGTTTACAGTTGGGATATGCATGCTCAATTTGATAGAACTCTATAAAAGACCAAAAAAAAATATCTTTAACTTTTAAAGCTACAGTAACACTCCCCTTCTGCTGCATAGATACCACTTACTTCCCTCAGTCTCTCCAGTCAAGCAACATGAGCCTGTCAATTGAATTCACATTCAGTGTGACAGGGGGAAAAAAGAAAAGAACAGAAGAGCATTTTGCATATCAGTCTTGACTATATGGGATGTCTGTAGTCTCAAACTCATGCAACCAGTAGTTGAGAGTTTTATCACCTGCATAGGTAATTAAAATAATGTCTAGATTGCTCTCTAGTGTGTGTGATACCAGTAGCACTAGATATAGTCTGGGCCAAACTATTTCATGCCTCAGATTTGAACTGGCAACCAGAATAGTCCCCCTGCAGAAGCTTTTGGCTGGGGTGCTTTATCAGGATTCCAATAAATATCCTGGACTCCTGGGCACCCCAATTATGTGCCCTAAACTTGGCACCTTCCTCTCCAATGCCAGCCATATTGACCAGCAGAACTAGAGCAATGTAAACTGATGCTTTCTCACCAGTTCTAGTTATCACATTTACTGGTAGTGCACAAATGTGAGCAATGATGCCAACCACATTTGTGCAATGTTAAGTGGGCAGCAGCAGCGCCAAGCAGGAAAAAATTAAATAATTGAAATTGAAAGGTTAATCTGACACTTGGCCTTAGTTTGAGGGGTGTCTATCAATGTAGTCTGGAAATATATATATATTGGAAATTGGAAGGTAACTGTTATGTGAGCTACGTTTGCAAACAAGCACTGGAGGCATAAATGCAATGACCTGACACATTTGTTTTTTGCCTTTATACACTGAAGAAATTGTTTTTGCACTGTGGGATTCAAATCTAAGCATAAGGGGAAAAACATTTTCTTCCACAGCATTGATTTTCCATCTTTGCCACAGAAGAAGTGCTGCTCAGACATAGTCTGGAATCATACATAAATACAGATGACAGTTTGAGATGTTATACATGTATGTGTGTGACCTGACAAGGTTATTGGATATAGATCCAGTTGTGTATATGTCTTATGTAACTGTGAAGCCCATGCAAGTCCAGATAGCAGAATTATATTTACAGAAATATAGTAGACAGTACACCCTCAGTCATACATCTGAAAACAGAATAATGGTTTCTCATCCCTCATATATGTAATTCATATCAGCTCCATTATTTAAAGTGTCATGAGTGAGAGTCAATATAACGGGAAATGTAAAAACAATAAAAGTGCATGGAATATGCTGTATTAGAATCCAGGACCATGTGTATGGCATTCCTAGACTTATACCTGTTGCCATAAGAATGTTGAAATAACTGCACTGTCACAACAATAAAAATAGGTTGCACTCCCTGTACTAGGACCCAGGACCATCTGTACTGCAGCCCTACACTTACACCTGCTGCCACAGGACTTGTTACATGATATTTCCTAATTTCCTAATCATTCTTAAGGTCTCTGTTTTAACTGCCATGCAATGCCACTTAGTGGGTTTGCACAGTGCCCAACAACATTAATTGAATGTATCAGGTTTCAATTATTGGCTGTCTGAGTCCTGTCTGAGCAACATGAGCCTATTGATCGATGGCTGCAGCTGTTGGGGAACATTGCTAACCACCATGCAACACTGCTAAGTGCAGTTGTGCGAGAGAACATAGAAGTTACAACAATGTATTGTTTTGACCTTTGCCCCTTTACAGACACCCTGTTTGCCGGTATTCAGTCTGGTTCCTGGGTGGCCAGTAGTCCAGTTGGTGCACTGCTACACTTCATGCAAATGAGGTAAACAAGATAAGCACATCCAAACCTGACATTAATTGTTCTTCATTTCCTTTGTTTCTGTAAGCCACACACAGCACAAAGACTGCCCCCCAAAAATGGAAGCCTAGTTGAAATGAGGAAAGGCAATCTTTAACATAAACACTACAAAATGTTGATACTCATGAAATATTTCTACATAGGTCTGGATTTGAACTCTCACTCCAATGAATCTTCAGAACATAGTAAGTGTGCCTTATCCCTCTTTGCCACACAAACAACTTTGTAGCAGGAAACTGAAATCATTCTGCATACAACCAACTGCAACATCATATACAGTACTATGAAACCATGTGTGATGCCCATCACTGGCCCAGTAATCAAGGAGCCTCAATCCTCACCACTAACACCAGTGATGGACGTGCACATTAGGAGGATAACAAGTACACACACAGTAAAGCACAATTTCCCTTAAGAGCACACAGAGATCATAGTTAATCTGGGACTGATTTCTCCCTCTCTCATGAGATCCCAAATAAGACTCCCCACTGGCACCAAAACCTCCAGTACACTCTTTGTCCAACCAGTGCTTCATGTCCCTGTCCAAGTAGCTGACACACACACACTTTGAGATTTGAATTATATACAAATATACAGACACTCCTGGGGAAGGATGGCACAGGTTCACTAGCGCTATGCCCCCTTCTGCCCAGACTATATGGTAGTTATCACTGCCACCGACCACTACTTATCAGCTCCTATAAAGACCCTTACCAGTGGATGCCCAATCTTACTTTGTAATGTTACTATTATCCAAATGGTAAGTGTGACCAAACTAAGGCTATTCCAGGGTGGCCTGTACAGTGTTACCAAATACATGCAAGTATTCTAAGAGCTTAAATATCAGTAAGCAAACCAGCCACAATTAAAAGGTTTAAATATATTTAATAATAAATAATAAAAACACAAGACAATACTCAACTCAACACAGTGACAATAGAGTTCAGAATTATAGGAAATATTTTAAAACAACATCGTAAGACAGTCTCACATAAATATAAAAAACAGCTAGACTAATCTTACTGTATTTCTATCTCTAAGAGAAATCACCATACCTAAATAACTTACTTACAGAGCAAGACAAGTGCTGGTGATATGGTCCGATCCAGAACAAAATAGCAAATGCACTCTCTTTCTCTCTGAGATAGTTATTAAATTAATAATACACATTACTGCTGAATCATCTCAGATTACATCATTCTGGTCACCTCTGCCTAAGTTTCCCAGGCTAGCAGGAACTTAAAATTTAACAGGTCTCTGTAAAAATACTTAGCTTTTAGAAGATGAGACCTCTGTCTTAGAAGCTTGGCTGAAACTGGATGTTGTAAAACAATTACCGGGGAAACCTGTAATTACCCCTGTTTCCAGACAATAGAAAGAAGCCCCTAGCCTAGACATCCTGTCTCTTAGCTGAGCTAAACTAACTTTATAACACAAAGTAAAAATCTTTACTTATCAACTTATTTTCTAAAGAGTTTTGCAAGTTAACTCTGTATGTCCCAAGTTCTACTATGAAACCATACATTTGCATTGACATATAGTTTATACACATTTCTGTTATTTTCCAGCAGGGTGCACTGTGGTTACAATCTTGAAGCTCAGTACAGAACATATAGTTTTCTTACATTTTTAAAGCAAGTATGCAAATCATATTACTATTCACAAATGACACATAATTATTTACAAAATTCTATTTAGCTGGGCTGGCAGTGTCATATTTCTATATAAATCATACTAATATTTTCAAGTGACACATAATTATTTACAAAATTCCAGCTAGCTGGGCTGGCAGCATCTTGGTTTATCACACTATATAACAATTATTTGTACATGTATTAATTTGGGATGTAGTGCACTGAGTGATCACACAACCAGTTATGAGTATTGATTGCAAATATGCATCTCTGTCTTACCTCTTTGTGTTTGTTGCTCATTCTTCTCTTATCTGAACAGTAATCTGAGACATGCAGTGTATAAGCCATTCTATACCATTGTTCTTAAAATGTGTGAGGATATTAAATAGCAGTAATATAATATGCAGTTGCCCACAAATGAAGGGGAGGTTGGATGTTAATGAAAAGAACCAGTGAATTGTTTGCTGCTTACTTACATTTCCAACCTTGACAAACTTACAGCTAACACTTTGTAAGTTTAACCTGACACAGCCACTGGATGTATGGCAGTCTGCATTGCTGTTGTGTTTTCCTTCTCCCAACCAATAATCATTCACAGTTGCAATCCATTAAAAACCATACAATGAGGGAGTGCCTGCACTATGTTTACATCTGAAACATAGAGGCACGTATTTGGGATTCTAATGAATTTACACCTCATTTGCATCTCCATCATGCTGACAGCCCTGAATCTATACCACAAAAAAGCAACATGTAGCTAGGGAAACTGAAGGTAAGGAGACTATTTATGTGGAGAGCACAGAAAAGAGGCTATTACTTTGGGATATATGTGCACAGAGGATTACTGAACTTGAGAAGTTATGCTTGCATTTTGTTAGCTACATATTGCATATGCTGAAATGTAATTAAACATCTGTTTAATGGTTTTACACACACACACACACACACACACACACATATATATATATATATATATATATATATATATATATATATATATATATACTACCAAAGGCTTTTACACATTTATCTGTATGCATTAGTTAGAAGTGTACTGATGCCATGGGTATGTTTGTCAGGGCATTTCACAGGTATACATGATTGGCAATACCTTAACATGGAATGTTCTGTGTTAAATCTGTAGATATAATTCAGGTACAGTTCATTTGATAGCACTTTTAGCATTACAAATGTGCCTTCTTAGCAAAATATGTCATTTGCCTGTTATTTTTGGGGTGGGGGAGCAAAGCTGCATTTCTGTTATGGCACAAACAAGGATATGTTGCTATTGTTACTCCCCTGTCTTTTGCATCTGGTCTGTTGTTTATATTTAAAATCTCTAGACTGTTTTATGTTTTCTCCAGTGGGTAATACTGAAATGCTACCTTTTCTGTTTTATCTGGGAACAGTTATTTTGTAGTTATGTGATACTTATGTGTATTATCCATCTGTTGTAATTTAGGACTCCTAGGACTATAGCAACCAGGTGTTTCAATCCTTGAAAACCACCCTCCAATTACCCTGAGAATCAGGTAATTGTTGAAGCTTTTAGGCAACATAGTGCCTTCCTACTTGACAGGGAACATAGCGATATGTCAGGCTGAATGTAAATTTGGCAGCAGAAGTCACAGGCATTAATGCAGTGAGCAGCTACAGCAGGACATATGACCAGGTGCACCATAGGGCCACTGTTGTGATCTCATCTACATGGAGGAAAACAGCTGCAGTGGCCTATGATCAGATGGGTACCATGGTGCCTGCTACAGAGCCACTGCTAAGAGCAAATACAGAGTTCCTGTCCACTGTCAGGGATCCAGACAGCTCCCAAGAAAGTTCAGAACAGCATATCCTTGACTTGCACTGCAGAGCTCCACCAGATGTATCTAGGCACCAGAAATGGGACTTCAGCAGACCAAATACATGCTCTGTGATATTTCTGGTTTGAGCGTGTGCCTCATTATAGTTTTTTTCACCTGGTGTGTGTGCATTTCTGACGGGTGTCATCAGCCACAGTTCCAGTACATAAACTACATCCATGAGTAAATGACCATGTGGAATATCCCCCCTAGTAAACATTTGATAAAGTTGGGAGGTGTACTAGGTATGTGAGTCATGGTAACTGCCTGGGTTGCCAGCACACACCTTCAAGATGATTCCCTTAGCATCACACATGACTTGGAAGTTAATAGAGTTAAAGCCCTTTCTATTAATGTAGAGCCTTCCATGTTCCCCAGGTAGTGCCTTAATTTCTACATGTGTGCAATCCATTGCTCCCAGTACTTCAGGGTCATGTGCTACAGGGTAGAACTCCTGCACATTTGTGCCCTATCCTCAGGAGTACATGGAAAATATGTGTGGTCACTAGCTTGTTGGAGCATAGCATTCAAGAATTGATGGAGTATCCTGGATGCTTATGCCTGTGACATCCCCAGCATGTCCTCTGCTAATCTCAGAAAGGTACCTGAAACTAAAATTCTAAGTGCTACACATACCTTTGTCTCCACTTGGATGGGTTCTCTTGATTTGCCCTTGCTCCGAGTTGAGGATGATAGAGGTTGTAGACTTCCTGTAGTGTGTCTCTATCCACCCTGTAGCACTCTATAATTTCCAGATCATGTAGATTGTGATTAGTTACCTGGGGTCTGAAAACTCTTCTCCTTCTTGGCCTTGGTCTATTAGCAGCAGCAGCAGAATAGACTTCAGCCTGTTACACATACACATGAATTATTGTAACAGCAGCCCCTAATATTGTTTCAGTGGAGACTCCTTTCCGTGGCTGTGTTCCAATAGGTTTTGGACTTCACAGGGAAAACCAGCACTGAGTCTACACGGTTGCTTTATAGCTTGTTGAATAGCTCCTCCATCTTGGATTGGTTGATTAGCATAAAATTCAGCTGCTTATCCGGCAATTTGCATGCCATGGTGTTTACCTTGTTTGCACGGCTGTGCGTGGCTCTACTCATCATGTAGAGCCACTTATTGCAGCCAAAACACTGCACTGCGACCACAGTGGAAACAGACCATGTAGGCTTTATTGAATCTGGCCTTAAGAGTAAAGTTGTACAAATATCTGTTAGATTGTAGTTTTATAAATATCTTCATTGTTTTTTAATTTCATTCTAATCAATAAAAGGTGTTGCTGTAAATAATTTCTCTAGCTATATTGAACATGCACTGTCCATTAAATAAAATATTTTGTCATCCTTAATTATCTTTCTACATGAATTAATAGAACATGTCTTGTAAATGCAGTTCAAAAAGATAACATGTTGCTGTTAAAATGTTGGCTACTTGAGAGCTGACTGTAAGGTGATTGTAGTTTGATTGTATACCTGGACAGATAACTTACAAAGGGAATGCAAGAAAATGTAGTCTGTGACCCTGAAGGATAAAGTTACAGCTTGGATAATAAATACTGTGTTCTCTAGCTGGAAGACCATACTTTGTAATGAGAATAATATATCCCCACTGAACATATTGATCTGTCTGTGTGAACATTAACAACTCCTTGGCCTCTTGAAAGAAGTCTTAAATGTTGTTATTGAAGGAAAGGAAGAAATAAAGAATGAAAAAAAGAAAAAAAGAAAGAAACCATTAATGGCTTTCTAAAAAATGTTTTCTGTCAGATGGAGACTGCAGTCAGTACCAGGCACTTTGTGTTCTCCATTGGGCCATGAAATATGGTTCTGTGACAGCCAAATGGGATTGTGGTAATATGTATCCTGTATATCAATGGAGTAAAGCAACACATCACTGAAAAAAATACAGTGATCTTTTCAAGAGAAGTAATTTCAAATAAGTGGAAAACAAGTCAGTAAATGATGAAAATTATATAAAACGTGTCACTGTTCCTATTACATTTTTTTCTGGAGACTAGGTTATCTCCTAAATGGAAATCCCCTTAGAAATCTTTCACTTCCCTGACAAACAATAGAGTTGGTCTCAGTGCTTTCTTCAGCTTTCCTGAATGTGTTAGTTATAATAAGAGTGCACGCCTATTTTGAGTTATACAGCTTTTACTGCATGAAAAATACTTTCAGGCCATGACATTATTTTAACTTCTGGTAGAAAAGCAAAGGTCAGAGTTACTTTGAACTTTTGAGGGGAAAGGGAAATACAATCATAGAAATATTTTGTACTGTCTATTCACATATGTTCTGAGTACTGCTATTTCTGTTACCAGCACTCCAGTACAGCACATGAAGGCTCGCTATTTCCCCCTCATATGGACTGAGTAATTGTTCATCACTGGTAAACAAATCCCAGTAATCCTTTATCTCCCATTCCCCATTTCCTAATCTATATACAGTCCCATTGTGCTGTTCTAATATTAAAACTCCTTTCTTGGAAATGATTTAGCTTGAACCCAGGACTTCTGTTACAGACAGTACATAGATGCCTCTTACTCACATTCTCTTTAGCACAAGGTGCATTTCTGTCCCTTTTGAAGGTCAGCACTTTTTTATTTGATACTACAATATGGTCTTAGGCATTTCCTTCATTATAATTAGCACTGCATGGAGGAGATGGTGGGATAATGATAGAACCATCCTGACAGGTCACTGTTTCTATATAATAGAGGCATTGGTGGCTATAAAAAATGTACAGCTGCACAAAACTAGACCACAAACAACCATTTATGTGCTTTTTGGTTGTCTCACTTGACCAGCAGACACCAGGGCGCATGCCAAGTGTGCAAACATTGACAACTAGAGCACCTGTACAGATATGGTCCTTGCTATCATACTGGACCCAACAACCAGGTTTTTTCTTCTTATAAGTCTATCACACAGAATTAATGTTATGAGCTGCTGACAAGCTTGATTCTGTAGTCCAATGTTTGACCCCCTCAGCCTCCATTTTCCTACTGCACGATTCTGAGAAAATCAGTTAACTAGACTGCACTCCTGGGTTGCCCCCTAAAAAGGAGCTTGTGCTTGTGAATCCAAAAGTGCTTCATATGCGCCTGAGGATATGTCATCTGTTTTTAACAGCAATACTAGCTAATATAGGAGATGGTGCTACTTGGAATTTCTGATTTTTTTTAAGTAAGTCACCATCAGTAAGTAGATGTTAATTGTCAGTGTTTGAATAAAGTAATTTGGGAGATTCTCCAGACCTTTGTCATGGCTCATAAAGACATTTTCTCCTTTACATGTATTTGTACAATAACTAGTTAGGTAATTCCAGAAGATCATTCCTTTGTTGATGCATTAATGGAAAGTGGAGGCCATGTGAAAGGCTGAGACATATTGGAAATGGTGATGATCCTTGTGATTTTCTGAAGTTTGTTGTAGTAGTTCAAGAGGACAGCAGCAGTGACTGAAGCTGAGCTTCACGGGTTGTCTCTAGTAAATACAAACCAATTTCAAAGATGGCTGGCAATCTAGCTCATTTACCTTCCAAGGTGCATTATGGTTGAGGCCAGAAATATAACATAAGAGTCTAAGCCATGTGACATCTTAAAGGGTTAAACTCCCTCCATTATGGGATGTGGTCATTTTATTACTGATTCTCTTGACACTTATAGCTCAAAAGAAATATTACAATGTTTTGTGTGTGTGTATATATATATATATATATATATATATATATATATAATTAGACAACATAACCTAGAACCAAGAAAATGTTGTTTTCCAGCCTTAAAGGTAGTGCACACTTTCCTTACAGAAGAACAAAGCAACAAAAATGGGAATATTAATTGTACAGGAATGACTGCTTTTGATATTAGCATATGAATAATTAAAATAGACCATTGTCACAACTTCTTATGCAAGATCTGCTCCAAAGTTTACTTTACATTCTTAATAGAAATAGGAAAAGAAGATTCAAGTTGATATTGCTTTGTTTAAACTATGGTTTATTAAGTTAAAACAAGAGATGACCTCTTTCACCCTTGTCAGAGCTTCATCAGATCTAAGTTATACATAACAGTAACAAGTAACATATATTTCCATATAAATAGCCATGTAAATTACAGCAAAGGCTTTAATCCAAGAGAACGTAAACTGATCACCTTCAATGACAGTGGTTGGAACAGTGGTACATTCATAGTTTGCATTTTTATTGTGACTGGTGCAGTTAACTCCTTAGTAAGTACAAAGTCAGTGTGTTTGTATCTAGCTGTTGATCAGTGTGCTAGGTATGAAAAATAACAATGTAGGCATCTAGACCAGCATTTTTGTTATATTAACACAGTATAGTATATAACAAAACCTACAGTAGTGAGACAATACTCTATGTGAAATGCTGGGATGGGAGAGGGGAAGACATTGATGGTTAAAATAATTCAAAAAAGAAGACTGCTGCTAAGGGCAGAGATGTAATTAGGATTTAATGACTGTGTGCAAGTCTAGAAAGTCTTTGAAAAAACAGTCAAGAGAGCAAAATATCCTCAGGGCTTCATATTCAGCCAAGCTAAAAGAAATACCAAGTATGAAGATGTGTGTGTGTGTGTGTGTGTGTGTGTGTGTGTGTGTGTGTGTGTGTGTGTGTGTGTGTGTGTGTGTGTGTGTGTGTGTGTGTGTGTGTGTGTGTATGAAGATTTCCAGGCTCAGAAAATATAGGAGAGTGGAATGGTCAAAGATTTGCCAAAATTGAGGACAGTCATGCCAAACCAAAAAATATGTTATATGTATGCATACTCATATCTACTTCTCTTTCTAGATACATACATACATATATATATATATATATATATATATATATATATATATATATATATGTATGGGATCCGGACACATGCTCGACTAGCATATGTCCGAATCACAGAACATTCAACGCACATACACGAAAGAGCATAACATCGACAAGCGCTTCTGTGTATGTGCCTGTTTCGTAGATAGGACTACAGTGCGGGTAAGGGAAAATTCCCTTTTCCCCACTGTAGTGTGATCTTGGAGTGAGAATAATAAAGTAGGGGGGGTGTGGGGGGTGCAGGGGGGTGAAGCTCCCCTGCAGAAACATAGATTTGTTTTTTGAACTACACATACACGGAAGCGCTTTTCGAAGTTAAGAGCTTTCGTGTATATGTGTTGGATGTTTTGTGATTCGGACATATGCTAGTCGAGCATGTGTCCTAGACACATATATATATATATATATATATATATATATATATATATATATATATATATATACATACAGACATACAGACACATACACACATATATGGTGAATGTCCATGTACTGTGTATGTGGTTGTATTGAGTAAATACACGTGTCTCAACTTGTGCTCATTACAAAATGTCATTTTACTTAAAACTCAAAATACCTAAACACAAGTGGACAAACATAAACAGAAGTCATAAGCATGACTCAAAAATAAATAAATAAATAAAAATAAAAAGCATAAAAATTGTTTTCTGCAAGGGGAAAGAAGCTTTTGTCTGAGAATGTTATTGATGGCCTGAAGATCACCATAGTGCTGATGATGATTTAAGGATAGTGCAGAATGAGCTGAGTAAAGAAAGGCTGAGTCATCTGTACAGAATATTGTATAACTCCTAAGATTTTTCCATAAGCACAGATTTAGGAAAACTGTGAAGGGAGCTGGCCCACCACTGAGTTTTATGGTGCATCAGCAGTGACAGTGAGTTTTGTATAACAATGCAGCTGATTACATCTCTAAAAGAATGGGGTGAGAAACTGCTTGATAGTTTTCCATCTGCATTACTTTTTCAATTTTAAGAAGGGGATTAATTTCAACCTGCTTTCATAAGTCACTGTAATGAACAGTCATCTTCATCATCTTTCGGCTGTTCCCATTAGGGGTCGCCACAGCGGATCATCTGTTTCCATTTCTTCCTGTCCTCTGCATCTTGCTCTGCCACACCAACCACCTGCATGTCTTCTCTCTCCACATCCATAAACCTTATCTTAGGCCTTCCTCTTTTCCTGTTACCTGGTAGCTTCATCCTTAGCATCTTTTTCCCAATATACTCAGCATCCCTCCTCAGCACATGTCCAAACCAAACGTAATTTTACCCCTCTGGCTTTGTCTTCAAACCTTCCAACCTGGGCTGACCCTCTGATATACTTATTCCTAATCCTGTCCATCCTCGTCACACCCAGTGCAAATCTTAACATCTTCAACTCTGCCACGTCAAGCTCTGACTCCTGCCTTTTTGTCATTGCCACTGTCTCCAACCCATATAACATAACTGGTCTCACTATCCTCTTGTAGACCTTCCCTTTCACTCTTACTGGTACTCGTCTGTCACAAATCACTCCTGACACTCTTCTCCACCCACTCCATCCTGCCTGTACTCTCTTCTTCACCTCTCTTCCAAACTCACCATTACTCTGAACTATTGATCCCAAGTATTTGAACTCATCCACCTTCGCCACCTCTATTCCTTGCATCCTCACCATTCCTCTATCCTCCCTGTCATTCACACACATATATTCTGTCTTAGTCCTGCTGACCTTCATTCCTCTTCTCTCTAGAGCATATCTCCATCTGTCCAGGGTCGTCTCCACCTGTTCCCTACTCTCACTACAGATCACAATGTCATCTGCAAACATCATAGTCCACATGGACTCCTGTCTGATCTCGTCTGTCAACCTGTCCATCACCATTGCAAATAAGAAAGGGCTCAGAGCTGATCCTTGATGTAATCCCACCTCCACCTTAAACGCATCTGTCACTCCCTCCGCAGACCTCACCGCTGTCACACTACCCTCGTACATATCCTGTACCAGTCTTGCATACTTCTTTGACACTCCCGACTTCCTCATACAATACCACAACTCCTCTCTAGGCACCCTGTCATATGCTTTCCCTAAGTCTACAAAATCACAATGCAACTCCTTCTGACCTTCTCTGTACTTCTCCATCAACACTCGCAGTGCAAACATCGCATCTGTAGTGCTCTTTCCCGGCATGAAACCATACTGCTGATCACTAAGGTTGCTGTAATGAACAGTGATGAGTGATATTTAAAGTATAGGGGATGGAGCTTACAGGAAGTGAGCCATAAGTTTCTATATTTTAACTTAACAAGGTATGTCATTGGTAATGAGCTGGGGCTAGAAATCCTTTTGAAGTAGAAGTAAGATAATAAGCTTTTGTCATTTGTTGTCCCCTATCAACTGTTATCAGTTACATATTGGTACTTGTCATTGCGTATGACTCAGTAATGGAGAAGATAATAAAAGCAGAGTGAATAGGAGAGGAGGGAAATGGGTTAGATAAATAAGTGTGTAGCCCAGAATTAAGAGGAGAGTTGGAAATATCATGTTACAGGTATTCTATCAGGCAAAGGTGGTGTTGGAGGAACAGAATTAATTTTCTCTCCAGGCCCTCCCATTGCCTGTTAACTTTCTTATGTCCCTTGAAATACTAGGCCATTATTTTCCCATGAGTTATAGACATCACTGGAAGGCCATCATCCAGTCAGCCATTTCCTCTTTGAACCCATCCTTGTTACTTGGCATGACAGCTACAAATGTGTGTGGGATCCCATAATGACACTCCTGGTGCCTTATGCCTACTTCCATAAATGGGTCTAATATCCATTAATGTGTGCAAACACATACTTTGTAATATGCATGTACATCTCAGCCCACAACATGACCTGCTATGTCTACATTTTCTGGGAGGTCTCTCCAGTGCACCATATTGATCTGCCTCCTTCCCAGATGGGTAAACTGTCCGTAAGCACTGACTCCCAACTTCCCCTGCAAATTCCTACAGTATGTAGGTCACTTGTCAAGTGTGGGTAATCTGAGGTAGAGCTCAAGCATTATCCCTCTGTGCCACGGAGCTATCTGCACAGAATTAAGTATCCCATAAAATGATGACCTGCTCTGAGTCTCCCGTAAAGCAAGAAAATTCATGTGTTTCCTAAAAATAGGTTTTTAAGCAGTAGAATATGGTTCATTCTAAAGCAGGTTGCTTTTCTACATGTTTTCAGTTAGTTTACATTCATTTCTATAGTAAGCTTATGCACCCCAGTAAGATAGCTATATGAAGTATGTATCATGATCAAATTTGATACCTGCAAAGGTTGGTGTTGCAGTCATTGCTAAAATGGTAGCTTAACTATTTGGCTAAAAGGTATAAGGTAGATGGAAAGCAGAATATCTGTATTTTAAGTTAGTCTGTTTTTTATATTATGTCCAAAGTAAATAATGATGCCTCAGCAAAGGCCTGCTATTTAGGGTGATCCAGGAGAAGTATTTCCCTTGAACTTTTGGAAATGTTTCTGTTGACCTTTAGATTCTGCAACAAGAAATATTTACCATGCATAGGAAGAAAGAGAGTGCAGAATGCCACTGACTGGACAATGCAATGATGGCAGTCTGGTTCAGCAAAGAGAGGTTTGAGGGGAAGGGGTATGTCATCATTCCTTCTGAATGTGATGCCAGAGATATTGCTCTTCCTAGTAAATATTTTAAAGGATAAAAATGCATTTGTTACTTAAAGTAAGTGGCAGGACACGTAGCTTCCTTAGCAAGATTAGACTATTGATAGCAGCCTACTCAGGAAAGGTTTACATAGTTATTTATTTATTTATTTTTATTACTTTACTTTAAACTAGTAAATGAGTTGGTCCAGGGCCATTTTAAGTCATGACTAGGGCCAAAGTGACAAAGATGAACATTTACAATGTTCAGTAGTTACAGTAGAATATAATAAAGGCACATTAATCAATTTCAGAGCTATAGTACAGAAAAGTATTACTGCTCAATGGTAGGAGCCTAAACAAAAAACTCCAATCTGGGAAGCTCTCTTTACCCTAGAGAATGCTGATGTCTGTGTGGTCTCAGAGATGTGGTTTAAAGCCGTGGACAGCACACCGACAGTGCAGGATTATAATGCCTTCTACACAATTAGACCAGCTACTTCACAGGCAGGGACTAAAGGTGGATGTGTCTCCATTTACATCAAAAATAAACATGCTTCAAGGCTGGTCAAAGAGGACAATGCACTTGAGCTGCTCCATGTTCAAATCACCATAGGTAAAATCCAATACCACTTTCTTGCAAGCTATAGGTCCCCTGTATGACCCAGAAAACTCATACCATGTATTTAAACTTATTAGAAACACTAACCATGCAACCCAATACCGCATTTATGGGTGACTTTAATTACTCCACTATTAACTGGGAATCCTATACAACATCAGACGTACATGCACAGAGATTCCTGGATTTTGTAAACACAAACTCTCAGGACCAGATAGTCAATACATGAACCAGGGGTGCAATCATACTGGATCTGGTCCTCACTAATATGGGAGAGTGCTGCACACCCCATACTGTAATGCCTTCCCTGGTAAGGTCAGACAACAAAATGGTCTCCTTTGTTGTAAAAACAAAACGTGGACCCCCAACTAAACCGGGAATATACAGGAACTATTCTAAGGCTAACCTCCTGCTATTAAGTGAGAACCTGGCAAAGTTTCAAGCCCCTATAAACCCCGAGGACACTTCTGCCTATGCAGAACTGTTCACAGAAACCCTGTGCAAGCATGTTAATAGCTGCATAGAGGCAGCTGTACCCACCAGGAAGAAGTACAGAACTAACTCAAAAAACAAACCAAGCTGGTGGAATCACAAAATCAGTCAGATGTATGACAGGAGGAAGAAAATTGTGGCAAAAATTAAGAGGTGCAGCACCCAGCAGGACAAAAGCACTCTCATTAAACTAAACAAACAACTCTTAGGATAAATAAAGTCTACCAAAGCCAGATTTGAGGTAAGTTTGGTCTCCCAGGCCAAGGGCGACCACAAAGCATTCTTTAGCCATGTCCACAACCTCAAAGGCAAAACACAATTGTGTGCAGAGCTCATTGTACATTGAGCCACCTATACTGAGCCAGAAGATATAGCACACCTCCTGGATGATAAATTCAGCTCCAACTTTACTCGTCTCACCTTCTCAACCTTCTCTTAGGAAATATCATCAAATATAACTCCCTCCTACTATCATCAGGGAACAGGTCCTTAATGCTCTCTCTCTAAGACCAAGAACACTGCATCAATGGGCCCAGACAATATCCCAGGATGCCTTCTAAATACACGAAACATGACCTATAAGGGCCTCTGGAATTGCTATTTAACTGTCGCCTTCAAACAGGCTTTGTGCCTCATGAATGGAAAAAGGCAACAGTTATTTCTCTGCACAAAAGTGGGCCATCTACAGACCCTGGAAACTATAGACCCATAAGTCTCACTAGTCTTGTATGTAAAGCCATGGAAAGAATTATCATGGAGATGATCAACAAAGATACAATAAACCTCCAGACACTAGACCCAACCCAGTTTGGTTTAGTAAAGGGTAGATCATGCCTACTCAACCTGGTGGACTTCTTTGAGAAGGTCACCAAAGCAATGGATGAGGGCAAAATCGTTCACACTACCTGCCTTGACCTGGCCAAGGCATTTGACACAATACCCCACTCAGGAATTGTTGACAAACTCAAGCGGTTATGTACAAACCCATATGTCACCCGGTGGATAGACAACTGGCTCACAAACAGGACCCAGGAAGTTAGAACTGGAGAGTCCACTTCTACAAAGAGGCCAGTCACAAGTGGAGTCCCTCAGGGATCAGTCCCTGGACCACTCCTCTTTGGCATTTACTTCTCAGAAGTCAAGGCCAATGTCAGTGTTCTCTGGCTGACAAAATTTGCAGATGATTGCAAATTAGGAGCTGTCATTGAATCTCACACTGATACAAATGTTCTCCAGGAGGGGCTGACACAGACAGATGGACTAAAACTAAATGCCAAGAAATGCATAATAGTATCCTTTGGGAAGTCATCCACCCTTGGTAACTATCGTATTGACAACACACCCCTTAGATCTGACCCAGTAGTGAGGGACTTAGGGACACACATAGATAGTAATCTAGCCTTTGATCATCACGTGTCTACAGTGATAAAGCAATCATTCTATGTTGCACAACTTATAAACAAAGATATGGCATCTATGTCTAAGGAAGTCATTGTTCCACTGTATTCGGCATTCATCAGACCTATCATTGAGTACAATGCACCCTTTGGGATGTACCTAACCTGGCATTTTCAACAACTAGAATGTCCACAGAGGTTTCTCACTAAAAGAATACAGGGCCTAAGTAATATGTCCTATGCAGGCCACTTCAAGGCCCTATCCCTGTATTCTGTTTCCTACAGGCTTTTAAGGGGAGATCTATGCCTGGTATACAGAGCATTGTCAGACCCCACTCTGATGGACCTCCTACATATCCGCAAAACAAACAGTACCAGAATTACCTGTTCTAAGACTTAAACCTTGCCTGTGATGTAAATTGGACCTGCTGGAGAGATAGGTATGTATCCCAGAGGCTACCCCGTCTATGGAACAGGCTCCCCATCCATGTGAAGCAGAGTTCCTCCCTAATCCAATTCAAGTGCAACTTGGACAGCTGGATGGCAAACCAGAAATTCATCCCTGGCTTGGCACCTATGTCTCTGATGCAAACAGGTAACCTGTAAATGGTTCATCTCATAATCCCATGCTTACACTTATTAAGGGTATCAGAACTCGTCAAAGATTTGGGATGCATGGCTAGGCTTAAAAATGCCCTTGTGGTCATTAGCTTAGTAAATACTTATGAATCTATGAACCTATGAAAGCATCTGGTCAGAATTATTCAACAAGAATTAAAGCCAAAAAACAGCATTAGTTTACAAGAGCTAGAAAGGTATGTATAATTATAGGCAGAGCTGTCGTTACAATAATGTGTGGAATTTTTGTGAGTTATAAAACAAGTGTAGTTAGCTAAAATGCTGGATAAATTATAAAAAATAAACCATATACAATATTGAAAGTTTATATTATTTATAATAATCCTATGGTAGGATAATGAGAACTAAGTAAATAAAAATACAGATAAATTTGTAACTGATATTTCTTTTGTAGACAGCCTAATGTATTATCTAGCATTCACTTGTCTTCAATAAGGAGTCTGTCTTTTAATTGCTTTGAAATATTTCCCTAATTGCTTCATCCCTAATGTTGGGTAGGAGGTTGTTCCAGGATGGAGTTGTTATTTTAGAAAATACTTTTTTTTCCTGTTATGGCAACAGGTAGGGTTGGCAAATCAATGAAGTTGCTGAATTGTCCCGTACTGCATAAGTAGAGACTTTTAAAAGTTTGTTTTTAATAAAAAGGCTGCGTGACTCATGGAAGGTCACTAAAGATCATAAATTTTGTAAGGTGGCTCTAGGAGGCCTGAAATTTGTCTCCCCCCACGGGTAATGCAGAACCAAACATATTACCTAACTATGACTCCAGCTTTCAGGTCTAGTCCATATTGCATAAAGTCCTTTAGAAGGCTATGTTCATGTTTCCCAAAGTGACTTACTGGGGTGATTATTGGAGATGTCACAATTTCTGTGAACTTTGGAGAAGAAATATATGGTTAATTTTAATACTTATTAGATTTCCCTAACACTGTGTTCTGTAATTATTAATTTTGGATGAAGTTAGATAAATCTGCTGAATACTAAGGTTTAGAAATTAGCAGTAATATGTCAACTCTGATGCTTTTTCTGTGCCCATCAGATCAATATAGGTTCATAGGTGTATACTAGGCTAATGACCACTAGGACCTTTATAAAACTAGCTGTACGACCCAAATGTGACACACAAATTTGATTTATATAGCGGATGATTTACTGACTGCCTCTATCCATCAGTGACATAAATGCCAGAACAATTAACAATCCATTGGTCCAAGTTGCACTTAATTAGGGATAGGGAGGAATTCTGCTTCACATGGATGGAAAGCCTGTTCCAGAGAATGAGAATTCTCTGAAAAATATATCTGTTTCTCCAACATGTCCTATTTATGTCACAAGCAAAATTTAATCTAGTAGTTCTGATGCTGTTTGTTCTGTGGATGTGCAGAAGGTTCATCAAACAGGGTTCAGGGGTGCCTTGTATGCCAGGCAAAGATCACCTCTCAGAAGTCTTTATGATACCAATTAAAGAGGCAGTGCTTTGAGATGATCAGTATAGGACATTGTGTTTACTCTTTGTATTCTTTTTGTAAGGAACCTTTGTGGACATTCCAGTTGCTGCATATGTCTGGTCAGGTGCATATCGAAGGGGGCATTACACTCTATGACTTTCTGATGAGGGTCAAGTACAGTGAAATGATGCCCTAGATGCTATGCCCCTGCTTATAAGTTGAACAACAGAGAAGGATTTTCTTACTAGCTTGGACATGACTTCTCAGATCCATGATTAGGGAATCAACTTTTAGGAGTGTTTTGTTGATGGCATAGTTACCAGGGGTGTCGGACTTCCCAAAAGATACTAAAATGTATTTCATGGGTATTCTTGTCTTGGGGGGAATTCAGTAACTGCTCCCAATTTGTAATCATCTGGGAACTTGGTTAGCCAAAGGTCTTTAACATTGGCTTTGACATCCAAGAAAAAGATGCCAAAGAGGAGTGGGTCTAGCACCGAGTCCTGAAGGACTTTAATGGTACCCACCCCCTTTGTGGAGGTGGCCTCACTGATTCTAATTTCCAGGGTCCTATCAGTGAGCCAGCTAGCTATACAGTGTGTCATAAAGGCGTTTATACATACTTCTGTAAGTTTAGTGACAATGCCTGAGTGGAGTGTTGTAACAAATGCTTTAGCCAGATTTAAGTAGGCCGTATGAACCATTTTCCTCCATCTATTGCCTTGCTGACCTTTTCAAAGAAGTCCACCAGATTCAATAAGCATGACCTTCCTTTGACAATGCCAAACTGGGATGGATCCAGTTGATAATTTCCATGGTAATTCTTTCCATGTTTTTGCAAGTAAGACTAATCAGACTAATGGGTCTGTAGATTCCAAGAAGGTCATCACTTATGAAAAAGGATGACCGTTGCTGTCCTCCATCCATGTAGCACAAAGCATGTTTTAAGACTATAGTTAAATAATAACTCCAGAGGTCCTGATAAATTGTATTTTAGACTGCTCAGGAGGCATCTTGGGATGTAATCAGAGCCCAATGAGGCCAAGTTCTTGGCTTTAGTGAGTACAGCCAGTACATGGTCTAGTTATAATTGGAGGGGTTATGTTTAAGGGTATTTTTAGGGATATGGCTGGGGATAAGGGTAAAGCTGGAAATTAATTTGTCTAGTAACAGGTTTGCTATATCACCAGGCTCTGTGAATGTGGCAGCATTAACCACCAGTTCTGCGCATTGCTGTGTGCTGTCCTTAAGGTTTCTGACATAGCTGTGGAAGGCCTTATAGGTTCATATGTTAGTACTGGGCTAACAACCCCTGTGGGCCATTTTAAGCCTAGCCATTACTCCAAGTGAGAATCAAACCCTGCATCTAGTATTTGTAAGGTAAACACCTTAACCATTATGCCAACCTCCCACTTATGGTTATATTTCACTTGGGAGTCTATCTTAACCTCAAAGCTGAATTGGCTTGACCTAATTAGCACTTTTAGTTGCCTATTTAGTTTGATGAGAGTTTTTATCTTGACGGGAATTACTATTCCTGATTTTTGCCATATTTATTTTTTTACTTTTGTTATATATCCTGTTTAATTTGGGATACCACCAGAGCAGTTTGTTTCTGAGGCTAGTCTGGGGCTTAGTTCTGATAGGTACAACAGCCTCTATGCAGCCATTGACATGGTTGTATGGAGTTTCTGAGAGCAATGCAGCAAAGGTCTCTGTGTTCACAGGGTTTGGAGGGACATTGAGTTTTGACAAACTATCACTTAATAAAAGGTCATTTGCCTTGGAATAGTTTCTGTTACTGGTTTTAATGGGATTATGGAGTTCATTTTCATTTCAAAGCAGACGGCTTTATGGTCAGACATTACCAAGGAGGAGAAGACATTTAGGGGGATGGTGTAGTGACTTTCTATATTTGTAAGCATTAGTCCTGTATGTTGGAGACTTTAGTGGGCATATTCACTACTTGGTCAAAGGTGTTTGGATTTACGAAGTCCAGGAATATCTGTGCTTATAGATTTTAGGCCATGTAGGATTCTCCATCTATAGAGGTGTAATTAAAGTCTCCCATTAGTAGGGTTTTAGGTTGGATGGTAAATGTCTGCAGTAGGCCCAAGTATGCATTGTGAGCTTCTTGGGATATGGAGGGTGACCTATAGCTGGTTAGGATATGATATGGGATTTTGTCTATGGTGATCTGCATGCAGAGGAAGTCCAGCATATCACCCTGTTTGACCACCCTAGAGATATGCTTGTTATTCATTCATATTGAGACACATCCTCCTCCAGCTTGTGTCTGTGCAATAACTGGTCAAAAAGTATGGAAAGCACTGAAACCTTGCACTGCCAGGGTACTGTCTGCCACTCTAAACCAGGTCTTAGTAACTGCACAGTCTGTATTCCCAAGTGTGAGGAGGGCTTGGAGGGAGTGTAGTTTTTTTTTTTTTTTTTTTTTTTTTTTAGGCTCCTGGCACTGAGCAGTAGCACTTTGAGGTTCATTTGAGTTGATTTTGCTTAGCAAAGCAATATGGTCTGTTAACCATATCCTCCCAAGCTGACAAATATTGGATCCCCTTAGAATGACACCAGAAAGACAGCCAGTTGCTGAAATCTATTTTTTTTCCTCATATTATGGTTTCATCCTCTATGATGGTAATGTGTTCTTCAGTGCTATGCCATACCAGCCTGAGACACATAGTCTTAAAGCTCCCTTCATATAGTCTAGTGAGGTACATCTCAAGTCAATTACACCTATATGGACTCTGATGGAATCATGCTAGTGCCTGTGGTGTAATGACTTAAGTGCATATGTTATATAGCGGATCCTGGCTCCAGATAAGCAACGAGCAGTTATCTTCTCCTTGTTCAGCCTGGTTAGAGGGACATCAGTATATCTTACAATGGAGTTCCCTATGACTAGAGTCCTGGGAAGTGTGTTTGCTTACCTTAGGGGCTTAGTGTTTGGGGGCTCCACTGAAAGTGATAGTATGTGTGGTGTTAGGTGTTGTTTTTTCTGAGTGGCTTTGGGCTGCTGAGGCATAGCTTTGACAAAAGGCAGTCTAGGCAATTTTTAGGAAGACTGCTTTTAAGTACCTGGCCATATGTTAATCTATGTGTGTGTATTTGTGTGTTGTGTACTGTTAGAGGCATATGGTTTTTATGGTTTTGACAACCTGATGTGCGCTTGTATGTGAGAGTTTCAATTCCAATGCCGTTGTTTAAATATACCTCTCGAATACTGTGTTTGCTTCTTTAAGGATTAACTGGTTGTCAGTAAACATGAGACTATTGCTACATTATCTCATGATGTCCATATCCACCAAGGTGGCTACAGAGAAGTTAGGAAATTGCATATTCATCCTGACCAGTCCTTTGACTGGTGAGCTACAAGGGGGTGTTGTATTGAGGTTGGAAAGCTATTTGCGGTACTTCGTTGGTACATACTAATAAGGGTGCTTTACTGGGGCAGATTATGCTGAACAGTACTAAATTTTACTAATTTTAATGTTCACACAGTACTGAATTATACTAAATGTGTAGTATTGCCACTTGATGCCCAACTAGCTGCTTTAAGTTTGTTGAAACACAAGGTATTGACTATATTGCTGATTTACAGGGTCCAGTTTTATGGATCATTCTTCAGGGGAAATGTGCTTTCTAGGTGTTTGCTACTGTACAGTGCACTGCTAACCCATGAAACATAAAAAGTTTATATCAGCAGAAAAAAAAAACAGAAAAACTATTGAGCCCTCATAGCTGCACTGAAGATATTGTGCATGAATGAACCACAGGAATAAAATGTCTAGTGCAAACCTTGTTGACACCATAATGTCTAAACTGGACTGCTTAGACACAGATGCAGTCCAGTATTCAAAGGTTTTTTGAATGTCACACACAGCAGATACCATAATCTGGATCTTTGTAATACAATGTAGATGAATGTGAGAATTAAGGGGCTTAAGTTAATGGAAGGGATGCATGTGGTCAAAGTCTGAGAGATAGCATAAATGGTGAGTAAATAAGAATATGATAAGGCAGCTGAATTCAGGAAAACAACATATTTATTCACAGAATGAAAATGAATAGTATTGGATAAATGTTTTAAGAAGAAAAGACCCCATAAAAGTGTAGATATATGGACTGGTGTATGTATGTCAATCAGAGTCTGGCAATACATATAACCATTTGGAGGTTTTAGCTGGATGCAGCTGCCTTCTGTGGGCTACAGATGTTATCTTCTGTCCAGGTTCCCATCAAAATAGTCTGCAAGGGCATTCTAGGGACAGATTTCTCCCATTGCCAATTTGATATACTTGGCTAATGACAACTGCACTGCAGTCAATGCCTCAAGTAGTTCAACTGTGTGGTTGTGTTCCTGATGAAGTATTCCCAGAAGCACTGGCACAAAAAAATTGTCCTTCGCAGAAGTGTGCTCAGGCATAATGCTCTAAATCTGTGATGTTGTGTTTACATGGGAAACTATCATAATTAAGCTTACTGATACTTCATGAGACAGGTAAGCAACTTCCCGGTTTGCATCAAGTATCTCAGCAGGTTCTGGAAAACTGAGCACCAGGAATTCTTTGACCTTTACGGCAGAGTTAGAATCACCCTGTTTAAGTGATTCCAAGTGAGGCATCTGTAAGCATGAATACAACCTCTTCACTTATCACTTTATTTACAACCTGCAATGGTTTATGTAAGATACTCCATGGATTCTTATCCTTCCTGACTATCTTCCTGATATCTCCTACCTAAGTACCTGTTGCACCTTTTATGATTAATTAGGTTCAGTCCTTAATTGACACTTTCCCCTAGTGCTCCAAAGAATTATACTTGTTATGGAGTGGAACATAACATTCCCTCTGATACTTGTCATATGTGTTTCTATTACAACACGGCATGACTTTTTTTTAAGAGGGAATTTTGGCTGCTCAACTGTATTGCTTTCTGTGTACAGTGACATACCAGTGCACTCTTGTTTAGTCAATATAATCCTTAGATATGCAACAGTAGCAGAGTTTTGCAAGGCTTGCTGGAGCCCTATATCTCCATTTCAGTATCAAAGTGCTGCCTTTCTTCCATTTCAAGAAGCGACATCCCAACATTTGATCATTTGTGTGGTCAGCAGTGTTTACTAGGGAAATTTCAGGAAAGACAGTATGGACTGCAACAGTCAACAGTGCAGCATTTTATTACAGATCTCATTGTTGCATCACTTGTCTGTAGCAGCTACTCTCTACATACAAGAAAAGTATCACTATCACTTGTAATGGACAGTGAGTTTTTGAAGATTCAGTGATATGCATAATTGTATTCTTAAATGTTTCCACACACACATACATGGTAGTAATCTGATTCAGAAATATGCTGGAAGTGCAAGAAGCCATCTGACAGACTGAGTGGCAGCATTTTTTGAACGTATTATTATTATTATTATTACTATTATTATTATTATTATGTGAATTTTAATACATGCAAGGATGTTCTGCCTGTCAGCTATGGCCTATATGTGTGACAATACAATTAAAATAACACAAATGAACAAATTGTCAGTAATATAGAATTATAAGCAGCTGAGTATCTAAAGCTAATATACTGTTCAATATATACACAGGGCCACATCTGAGAAAGATTTTTGCACCTACTGCAATAAACCAATTAATCAGGAACCAAAAATGATCCTGGAGCACATGAACATTTCCTGCCATGCATCATGTTTCAAGGTAAAGATATGACAAAATGTTTATGTCACTGTATGCTTTGTTGTCAGCACATAAATTGAAAGCATTTTATATAAATCTGCATGCAAGAACAAGAAAAAATACTATTAATTTCAAAGATTTTTGTCTACCATTAAACAAATATATTCACAGTTTGATACACATACATATTCAGAGGTTCACCAGACTGAATGACTCCTTTTCTCATTCTTGGAAAGAATTATGTTTACATCTCAAAGACATTTTAAAATTTTACACAAAAAGTCTGTAATATTAAAAAAGTATTCCTTTGGCTTTGTCAATGTTTTTAGTGGAACAGCAGTGTGTATGGATTGAATACAAGTGCTTTTATTTGTTTATTTGTTTGTTTGTTTATGTATGTATCTATGCATTAATGTATTAATGCATTTATTTGAGCTTGGTAAATGGGATGTTCAAACAGAGCAGGGCTCGTTTTCAAAGGAGCCCTTGGAGGGAAAAAGAGCCACATTTACATATTTTATTTTTGCCACAGAATGCAACAGTTTGGGTTGAACTTCCCTACTGTTTCTAAAGTATGACTAAACTCTGCTGTCTCGGTCCTTTTCTCCGCAATACCATGGACTAGTTTTGCATCGCTTTATCTGGTGTCTAGCCCTTCTCATCCAGGGTCGTTAAGCCTCCCTGGGTGTAGTCCAATTATAAATAGACACCACAGGAGAGAGACAGCTAACACGAGACACATCTCTGCTAATTGCAGGAGTTTGGCTCCACAGGCTGGATGCAAACACGACGATCCCAATGAAAGGAAGCTACAAGATTTGGGGTGGATGTGCAATGGATAAGGTATATTTTCACTTCAACCAGTACAGTCCTCAGGAGCACAGATCTACCAGTAGATCGATCTTCAGTGGGTTTTCAGTCTCCATCAAAGAATCGAACACTGTGAATACCATTCGCATGCATCCCTATCCCTTCCCTGAAGAAGAAGTAAGCGACCACACCTCAGCACTCTTTTCCTCATCAGCATTGACTGCAACATGCTCCCAAGCCTGGAACTCAGCTGAAGTCACCTGGGTCAGTGACAGGGCTTTGTTGTTCTCCATCATCGGAGTTCCACTGCAGTTTCATCATTGAGATACATGTATGGAAAACTATAATAATATCTAAGAGCTATGAACTACAAAAATTAAACACTTTATAGTCAAAATGCATAGTACCAAAATTAATTCCAGACTATGGTAATTACTAAAGCTAGGACCTTACCCTCTCCCCCAGAATCATGATTAAGGATATGAAGCTAAATAGCAGGAGAAAGGCATTAAGCACTGTGATAGTTACCATAGATAATTCTTACATAGCACAAGCTGCAACAAGAAATACCAAAAACTCTATAACTCTCATGTTGGGGTCATAGAACTATGATTCTTAAACTCCTGCTGAGAGTAACTGTTGTCTGCATTACAATATAGTGCACTGGGAGTTATGATAGAACAAGTTAATATGTTAAGTGTGCCCATTTCTCACCCATTTGCAACAAAATTGCTCTGCACCTATTCCATCCAATTCAGAATTTACTTATTTACTAAGCCTACTGTGAAGCCGCGGTGGTGCAGTGGTAGTGTTGTCGCCTCACAGCAAGAGGTTCTCCTGTTCGATTCTCTGCTGGAGCGCCTTCTGTGTGGAGTCTGCATGTCCTCCCCGTGGTCGAGTGGCATTTGAAAGACATGTGTGAATGGGCATGCCTTTGTTGAAGGTTGGGGGTCGGGCTGGCACCTCGGCACCAAAAAAATCTACTGCCAATCATTAGTGGACCGGAGTTCCACTGTGGCAACCCCTAACTGGGAAAAGCAGAAAGAAAAACAACAACAACTAAACCTACTGTCTAAAACAGAAATCATGAAAAAAAAATGTCAAATATATTTCAGAATATATATATATATATATATATATATATATATATATATATATATATGTATATGGGTCTAGGACATTTCACTGAATGCACATTTCACTGAAAGTCAAATTAGTGTACACTTTTCACTGAAAACTCAATTCACTGAAACACATTTCACTGAAAGTTATATATGGCCTTTTCTTCACTGTAGTGCGATCCTGGAGTTAGTATATATAGTAAGGGGGGCACCATCCCCCACATTGGGGTGTGTGGGGGGCATAGCCCCCACATATTTTAAATATTTTCAGCTATATACATGGATACTTGCAATTCCAATATATTACTCTTTTATGAACATAATATATACTTAAAATATGTGGGGGGTTACCCCCACACCCCCTTGGTATATATACTAACTCCAGGGTCGCACTACAGTGAGGAAAAGGCCATATATAACTTTCAGTGAAATGTGTTTCAGTGAATTGAGCTTTCAGTGAAAAGTGTACACTAATTTGACTTTCAGTGAAATGTGCATTCGGTGAAATGTCCTAGACCCATATATATATATATATATATATATATATATATATATATATATATATATATGATTCACATTCACATTGCCAAAAGTACAGTTCTCCGAACTACATTTTGCCTAGACCATATCTCCAAATTTACACATCAAAACGGCACTTTGCAATCGCACTGCAGTATGTATGAACAAATATACTGTTGTCACTGTAGTGCGATCTCAGAGTTAATATATATAATTAGCAGGGGGTGCAGCCCCCCTGCACAAATTAGAGAAAATTAGTTAATGTGGTTTAAATGTTTTCCTTTTCGGCAAAGTGCCGTTTCGGAGAAGTGTAAATTCGGAGTTATGGTCTCAGCAAAATGTGGTTCGGAGAACTGTACTTTCAGCAATGTGAATGTGGTCCAATACAGTTCACACAGAAGTTAAATAGTTATCCCTTCTTGTAGAGAAGAATGTTAAAAAAATCATAAAAGACATTCCTAGAACAGTAAATAACAAAGAATAATAATTTATATGGCATAATATAATATGTCAAATGGGGCCTATTGGTTGTGGAGAAATGTAAGATTCAGGACCATCCATGATATTCTACAAGGTATAGGACTAAAGCCTAGCATTATACCCTTTTCAAGAATGACATTCTTCAACTTGGTGTTCTTAAATAGCATTTGAATGTGGAAGGCTCCCTGTTTGGAAATGGGTAAAGTTATCAGTAAATGTGTGTAGTCCACAATTCTTCCAACTATAGCACTGAGGTTATCAAAACCAAGAGTTCTAGAGAATACAGTGCTTTACAAAAGCTGTAACAAGTTGATCTGAAAATAACTTGGAAGAAGATTGGGGCATATCAACAGTATCAATACAGGAGTACAACATTTATATGTGAAGCAAATACTCAAAAAGAGAAAAAAAACAAAGTGCATCTTCAATTGGTTAGCATTTAAGGTTAGAGAAATATATATATCATTAGTAAAAAACAAGGAAACAGGCAAGGAAAGCATAATTAATCTGATGCTGGATCATGTTTGTCTTTACCATATTAGTAATAAAGATCATGTGGTCATCCCTACAATTAAAAAAAATAGCCTGAAGTTGTCTAAAGACTACTATAGGATCATCTCCCACAATTAGATTAGATAGATAGATAGATAGATAGATAGATAGATAGATAGATAGATAGATAGATAGATAGATAGATAACAGATAATCTGCATGCATTAATCTAGAAAACCAAGACCATGGAGAGAGTTCTGTTCTGACAAAAAAAAGTGACCGAAAGCTGGCCCTTAGATGGCTTATCTAATAGACTGATAAATAGAAAAACAATGACCACTGAAGTTGGCAGTAGTAGTTCTGCCTTCTAAGTAAGACTACAGTCATAAGAAAATATTACCTGAGCAAGCATTAACTTCTCAAATAGATATTCCATCATTGTGATTAATCGAGTTAAATATATTTGAATAATCGACCAACAATGCTGCTCTGACAACAGTTAAATCAATGTGCATTTTATACCCAATCCAGTAGAGTAATTATAGCAGTAATTGTTGAAAATGTATACTTAACATTATGTTTTAGATCCCCAAATATCTAACTACTTTTAACATAATCAGTAAGATCTTGGCTAGGTATCCTTTCAAAGACTCAAGGGAAGCGAGTAAAGCTCCCCAATGATAATCATTAGCTTAATTTTAAGGGTACTTGGTGGTAGTTTTTTTAATATAATTTTTGTTTTATATACCACTAAAAGACCTACTGTTTCAGTTCTAAGGAGTAATCATAAATGATATTTATCAAATCTATACCAGCATACCCAATAATAAGTCTAGTTCTACCAGTGCTAATTATGCTAATTACCATAGGCACTTGTTCTGGAGAATCAGTAAAAAACAAAAAACAAAAACAAAACAAAAAAACTAGGCACTTCCTATACCTGGGAATAATACCAGTAGATCTATTTTGTTTAAACTGAGCAACAGAGAATATGTTTGCCCATTTTCATTTTGCATGAATTGAGGTATTATCCTCATTCACTGTCCTCTGTGTAAGCGTTCTCCAGGTTTTACTGGAATGTCTTTGATTAGGTGTAATCTTTTTTAACCAATAAATCTGTTTCATTCCTTTACACACTGTATTACAGACGTTACAAGTTTTCTTAAAATTAATCTAGTTTGATTTTGATGGGAGCTGTGCATATTTTTAAACACAAGTTTTTCATTGTTTGTTTTTTTTTGTAATCAGAATCAGGCAGTCCTTAACAACCCATGGAATGTGTTTCTTTTTAATCTTGGCTAATCCTATAGAGGCAACCTAATCACAAATTTTGCTAACATAGGTTCATAGGTTCATACTAGGCTATCTGCCCTAGCTTTTGGCATTTAGCTTGAGCCATGGCTCTGGCACCAGTTGTCTGTTTTTGGTTTGGAGTCTGACATAGCTGAGCCAGTTTGCAATCCATCTAGTGACATAGGGGTTTATATTTAAGCTGGTGAGCTTATCTGTCCCCAATATCTTTATTTATGAGGTCCATGATGATCCTTCCATAGCTTTTTGCAGACAGCTAGCTCATTGGAGGATTGGGTCTTTGGTTTATTTGGGACTCGCGCCATGCATTCCTTCAAAGGTGGGTGTTCATAGAATAAAACAAGTTGTTCCATAGCATTTGAGTTTATAAATTCTAGGAACCTTTGGCTAGGGGTTGGAGCTAGAGTAATGCTCCCAGTCTGTTTGGGTAGTTTAAAGTCACCAAATATATGGTGTTTGGAGAGACCTTCATATTTCCAGTGGGTTCCTGCATTTGGGAGGGTGGTCTGTAGCAGGCTATAAACTGAAAGCAGTTTTACCCACTGTTAGTTGCACATGATAGTCTCGATGCTTTGCGCTTGCCACCCAACCCAACCTGGTGGGTATCTTGGTGAATATCGACATATCATCCCAAGCTGACAGGCATTGGATCCCCTTTGAATGACACCAGTACTTAAGTCAATTTTTTGACTGATCATCTTGTCTCTTTATTGTGGCATGTCATTCTGAGGGAGGAAGATGGCTACATGCTCAGAGAGCTCCTTTATGTCTCTTTCATGTAGTCAGGGGGGTACATCTCTCTCAGCTCATTACCAGCATGGACAATGACTGTCTATTTATTTGCCTTGGGCCTTGGAGTGCTTGTGTTGCTTGTGTGTTGGCCTATTACAAGTGTATCAGGTGTGTTGTTTAGTCTTAAGGGCTGTGACTGTTTGGCACACTGGCTGTGTGAGATATGTGTTGCACGTGTTTGTTTGGGTCTCTGCTGCTTAGGCAGATCTTTATTTAGAGCCTCGAGTGTTTTTTTTGTGTGATTATGTGTTTTGTGCTGTAAGTGGTAGGTAGTATGTGGAGAGTCTGGAATTGTGTAGTGTGGTGTGGTTTCCTTCTCCTCCTGGTTGGTATTACAGTACTGAGTGAGAGCTTAGAGCTCTCAGGTTGGCTATATCACATTGGAATTTGTTGGGAGGGGGTTGTTGTTGTCTGTAGACATGAGTTGTTTGTAACATTGTGTCAAGATTTTCAATTTCAGATTCAGACCCTAGAGAGACGACAGGAGATTGACAACGACCTTTGACATGCTAAGATAATATTGGATTCTTTAATAATTGAAAACGGTGGCCAGTGGGGAGTGGGGGCTGCTTTATTTTAGTGCTGAACAAAGCTAGATTCAGCAGGCCTGGATCTAGTCTATGCTTACAACAAACAAGTGTGTACAATTTCAGTAAGATACAGTTCAAATATTCAGGCACTATAAACCTTAACCAGAAAATCAGCCCTCAGAGAGGGCAGGTCCCCAGCCTTCTCTCCCACAAGTGTGCAGACGAACCTTCAAACAACTGGTCTGAAGCCCAAGTGCTTAATCAAAACACTTAATATTCATGAAATACAGATAACATCATCAAATTGACAAAGGTTTGCCTAAACTAATCTGGATAATTTTTATACATATCTTTGGAATCTACATTAACATAATTTCTCTTCCTAACCACAAATTCATGTACCTTATCCTTATTAATAGCTAATTTTAGTAAAAAAGGTACAATATCAGCAGCAGGTTTGTAGAGGACTATTCATTAATTCCCAGTCTATTAAAGAAACATTCTCAGAACTTTATAGGCTTATTCACAATCTGTATAATCTCAGATGAGATATTTCTGTTGCTGTATCTTGGTTATGCTGCAATCAACTGAAATTAAAATCACCAGCTACAATTCAAATTCCATTGGGTTTCAAAAGCCACCTTATAGATTTAATGTAATCAAAAGCAATACTAAACATATCTGGTAGCAGGTATGTGGCAGTGCAAAACATGTTTCATCATCACTATGCAGCCTTGCATAAAGTGCATTGGCTTGATTAGGGTATGTATATTCAATACCTCTAACCAACATACCGTACATAAGCTAGAGGAGAACACTTGTACCAAACTTGGCATATCTGCGGTCTTTGAAAAATGAATAACCTGACAGAAGTTTAAACAGTAAGCTGCCTGTGAATGAGGCTTCATGGAAAAGACATAACATGTTTAGTATTTCAATCTGAATGTTTAAACCACCAAGTGTTGACGTGCGCACAGTAATTACATATAACATACTCTCTAACATTTTAAAATATGGGTAGCATTATAAGCAGCTACAATCAAAACGTTCTCTTCATGTAGTGTAGATACTCGGGTACATGACACGATTGGATACTCTCTAGGCATGCATGTCTTTATGCAGCAAAACACCCCAACTAATCAGAAAACAGAATTCAGTGTTCTCCTTGTCATGATTTGAGTCCTAAAATAGCAAGCAAGGAGGTTTTCAACCTTTCAATTTAAAAATACAAAATACATTGTTTTCAGTTGTAAAAATAAGTTCTCAGCTTCACTGGTAGCTAGAGCAGTGTGGTCATGGAAAGCAGAATAGAAACTCAGTCAGAGGTGTGCACACCTTTTGTAGAAATCCAGCCCAGCTAATTAGGAAATAGAGCTCAGTAGTCCTCTTTAATACCTGGCAGTGAGCATTTAGCTCTTAAACTATAAGAAGGCTCTCACCCTTCTCATGAGAAAATGTAGTGAGACACAGTTATGAAAATGACTATGTCCCTTCGCTGGTATCCAGAACAGTGTAATGATGGGAGGGAAAAAGCAGACACTGAATTGTTTTATCATCCACACTATGCTACCCATCTGCTTTTATGTCAAAAATTGCTCCTATCAAAAGCCAGTCACACCTCAACATTGTCCCTAGTAGACCCAGCTTCAGAGTCCAGCATATCTTCTTAGTAGAAAAACACGCAGCTCTAATCATTTGGTTTTTATACTGGTATCCTCCTCTACTAATTCTTTTTTTAACACTTTTATTGAAACATCTGTTGTGACACCAAACAGGCAGCAGACTGTCTAAGGCCCTTAGCTATCTAAACATAAACTCAGTATTCATAACTGTGGCATTCCTTCTATTTCCCCTCTAAGTCAAGCCAAGCATCTTACGTCATCTGTCTCTTAATTTTCTTGTGACCAGGAATCTATCTTCCTATGCACTTTATAAAGGATACACAGGTCATAATTAAAGAAGCCTTGTTTTCATTTTATTTTACTTACTCTTTGTTCACCGGGTAGGTGGACTGATCTATTGAACCTTTTCAGCCACAACCCAAACTCAAAGAGAAGAAAATACATTGCTGTCTTTCACTCAACAATATTATATACAAAATAAGTACAGAGCAAAATTCAGAACTTAGCAAGATTGAATGTAGATAGGGTAACATAAAAAGAGTCAGAGTGCATGACTTGATATAGAGTCATCTCAGATTTAATATGTATAACATTGCATTTTCATACATTTAGTCTTGTTGTTCTGTGACTGGGACTTACTAATATGTCTCAGAATTCCAACCAGCTTCTCACTGAGGACATCCCAATCTCACAGTCTCATCAATATTATACCCATGGACACTGATGAGAGCTACCTGTACCCACACCCAACAAACCCTTTCCCTTTCAACACTGCCCTTGGTCATATTTACTACAGTGGTGATCTAAATGCATTTTCCCTGACCACAAACAAATTTCTCACCTTCAGATGTTGACATTGACATGAGGTGAGTGTTTCATTTGTAGCTTTATAATTAACAGGATTTTCAGCATATGTGTATAATGTTGGCATTTCTTAATATTCTGGTCCCAGATTTTCACAATGAAGCTATGGTACCTTGCTTTACTAATTATGTCACAGTCATTGTACAGTTCTGCCTCAAAATATTATTTAGTGTGGAACTGCGAAATAACTACATGGAATACAGCAGCCCAATATTTTACGAAGCATCCATTCTTTGTGAACTGTGTCCCTAAATATAGAGACAGTTTACTTCAGAATAACAGGGAATTGACAGTAACAATCCTGTATTTAACCTGGTGAACATGTGTTTGCAATGTCAGTTGTAATTGCAATCAATTGTTTGGCATAAAGTGTTTAGGGTTTTATCTCATGGTAATTGCAGTTAACGTTTGCAAAGAAATTCCTGAGTGCTATGATGTGATGGCACTAACCTGAGAACTGGAAAGGCTTCATTCAAAATGATTGCAAACTGTCAGTCTTACTTGCCTTCATTAGGTCTGAAATTACACTTGTAACATTGTCATTTTTTGGTTTAATGACAAATATTTTCTGGAGTGTGCTGATCTACAAGAGGTATCAGTTAAGTTCACCAAAACTATGTTCAGAGATAGTGGAACTTTTATCTTTCACAAAGGTTGTGTGACATTAGAGTTGATGTATATACAAGTTTGGGGTGAGGGATTGTCCCTCATATGGGTGTGAAGGGGGGCACTGAAAGTAATATTGGCAAATTTATTTCAACATTATTGCATAATTGTTGTTGATGGATCAACATTTATCAGCCTTTTCAAAGTGCCATCTGTAGGTTTCATGTTACAGACTGTGTCACTCACTTGATACAGTTCTTTCTTGTAAAATTATTTTTCTGATGTTAAACATTAGTTACTAAAGCTGTAAGAATGGTCTAATGTATGATAGTTTTCACTTAATGAAATGAAATGCAGCATAAGGCACCTTGGAAATAAAACCACAGAAAAACTAAACAATGTGGAAGGGTGAGACTGAAGTATTCCCAATATGCTGAAGAGAAGAAGGCCTTTCAGTATTTATTGCTGAGGACTTAAAGTTGGAAAAATCCTTGTGAGTCATTAATAAGAAAAAAAGCATTGGGACTTTGTGGGATGCACAGGGAGTGACATTACTTGTAGAAGACTGAAGTTATCAGATGGTATCAACATCTGTAGCACCCTGTTTTGAATATGGAGTGCAGGTCTGGTTGCCTTATGATTGTAAGGAAAATACATGATTTGAAACTGTTCATAGAAAGGACACGTTGTACAATACTGGTATAAAAAGTCTTGAAAAGTGAAGTTAGTTGTGCTGAAAAGTTACAGCCTTGATGAAAATAGGTAAAGGGGAACCTGGTACAAACTTAAGTATGAAATGCAAACAGTTAATCCTTGAAGGCCTGGGTTTGATTGCCTCAATTTCCACTTACAAACTGTGTGACTGACAAATGCATGTTATTATCAGGCAGTTATGTCAGATTGTTTCTGAGAGGTTGCAGTTATGCTTAGTAGGTATATCAGGTTAACAAATGAATACAGATAACTTAAATTAATTGGCAAAGTCCAAGAGAGCAGCATATTTTGAAAAATGAATAAGAACACGGGGACACAATGTGTGTACAGAAGGTAGATGCTTCAGTGTAATATGAAGATGCCTTCAGTTACTGAGTGTCATCAGCCTGTCAAACAAATGTCATGGAAGATGAGCTACTTCTATTCTAAAAAAGCAGAGACATTTCTTACAGACATCCATTTAATGCACCATTTAATAGTTACTGCTATTACACTACTACACCAACAGTTCATCTGTCTTCATGTCAGTACACACAATAATTTATTCACTGCATTTTATTCTTGATATATTATATGCTGTACTGTGTTTTATTCTTCATGATGCTATGTGCTGCATTACTGTATTCATTGTGATGTAAATTAATTCCCTGGGCTGTCTCCGAAATTGGTCACTTTAATCAGTGCACTACCACGGTAAAAAAGGAAAAATAAATTAAAATAAAATCTGATTTCACAGCATCATAGTCATGCAAATGACATATATTAAGGGTACTGGTTTAGTTCATACATCCTTTCTTCTGTCATCCAGTGGCATACGTCCGCAGAAGAAATACAGCAGCAGGGCAGTATGTGGCATACTTCCACGCATGAAATTCAGCAGCAGGGCAGTGTGTGGTATACATCCACACATGAAATTCAGCAGCAGGGCAATGTGTGGCATACTTCCACACATGAAATTCAGCAATAGGGAAGTGTGTGGCGTACTTCCACACATGAAATTCAGCAACAGGGCAGTGTGTGGCATATTTCCACAGATGCAATTCAGCAGCAGGGCAGTGTGTGGCATACGTCCACACATGAAATTCAGCAGCAGGGCAGTGTGTGGCATATGTCCACACATGAAATTCAGCAGCAGGGCAGTGTGTGTGGCATACTTCCACACATGAAATACAGCAGCAGGGCAGTGTGACTTTGACAGCATATCATACTACAAACACTACCTGACTGAAGGCATGTCAGCAACAGTTAAAAGTTTTTGTCAGACCATAGACTCTATTAACATCGTTTAAGAGGCTGGAATAATTTATAACTGCTTCATTAATAAAATATTTTTTTTTCAGTGTATAGTGTGTGATGCAGTTTTCTAGTGTGCATTGCACATACATGTGATATTAAATGCTCAAACATGAGACATGTGATGTTTGTGGTGACAGGCATTCATTCAATACCCTCTTAAACACAGCACTCAGGCTACCTATACACCCTCATACCTGCTTCCATCAATAGATACTCTCACATAAGTCAGGCAGATATTGTACTGCAACTTTGATGGTTAGACCTGAACACCATTCACTCTTAATGCAGTCCACTGTTCATTTATTTCTCTTTTTTGGATAACCAGGTAAAATATTTCAATCTTTCTGGACTTTTTACTTCCATAACCAGGAGATCTCAAAGTATAAAGTCTGGAATAAGGAATCAACCAAAATGTTTTTGGAACATCACAGGAACCTGATATAGTTATGGAACTCCCATGCAGACATGAGGGATGCAGACTCTGTGTATACAGTAACTAGAAGTCAGGATTAAATTCCAAAACCTGGAGATGTGAGGCAGAATCCTTAACCAATGAGATACATACCTCTCAACTGTACAAATTTTCACATAATGTCCAGATTTTTGTCTCAAAATTTCAATTTCTTCTTCATAAAAGTTGTGTTTTTTTGGCTAATCACTGGGATGATTTGAGGAATAAAATCACTAAATAATGACACACATTTGAGTTTCAGACTTCATATCCTTTAGAAGATGCATTTAATACAAACCCTGTTATTCTAGCTACTTTCTAAGTTTATAAGAGCAATATTTAAAATCTGTCCCTATTTCTGGGCCTTTGTTCCCCAATTATGCAAGGCTTTGCCCAAATTTCTTGGGCTGAAAGGTTGAGAGATATGATGAGACACCATATTACTCAGTCAATAAAAAAATGAAGCTAGAGTCATAATACGAGAAGGAAAACCCCAAATAATGTCAAAAATGCTTTTTTTATTCCCATACTCTTTATCTGTGTTATTTTGCAGCTGATCTTTTCAGGACAATAATATGATAGGCATTGTTGTATTTAACATGTCTAATGATTTAAGGGCTATAAGAGCAGTACAGAGTACAGTACAGTTAGAAATACATTACAGAAGCAGAAGGTGGTTGCTGCTGAAGAATATTGCATGTGTCTTTGATTTTCAGTAGTATTGTAACGTGTGCAGAGGCCAGTATGCTTTTTACAAGGTATGGTGTTTGCACCAGATAAAAGATCAGAGCATTTTATTGGCTTTTCAATGCAGATGTCTTGTATAAGTACAACTCTTAGCTCCTACATACACCTACAATACTATGCCCACCCAGTATACTTTGTTTATTTGTTAAGCTGGTAAATGAACTGATTCAATGTTGACCCTTTATGACATGATCGGGATTACAAAGACATGCATAAGTGCAATATAAGTGGAACATTTTGAGTAGGCAGTCAACCAGTAGATTTTGTATGAAATGGAAGAAAACCAGAATACATAGATAAAACTAGTTCAAACATAATGCTGTGCATGTTGCAATAAATAAATAATAATTATTGAAAAAAGAACAATGAAGCAGAAATGAAATGCAAAAAAAAAGCATTACAGATGTATAGCGCCCCTATAGCTACTGTGTGGTGCAGTCTGTACCCTGGTGGTCTGCTCCAGTTAAAAAGTCATATTCACAATTTCACTTTTAAACTATGTATGCTCCTATTTCATTTTATTATGTGGTGCTTTTTAGTGTTTTGTTGATTCATTAATTGGTTTTGAAGAATAAAACTGAAACTCTGGTGTATAATGGTTCAATAATTTCCCTCATAAGAAAAGACCAATTTTGACAAAGTGCTGGGCTTATTGTTTATACTTACTGCTGGGACATTCAGTTTCAGCAATGTGTCTGAGTTTTATTGCTGTTCCTCCTGCTGTGTTAGTGTTCTGTGTAATTAGTATAATTGTCTATGTACCCTTTAGTTCAGGAAGCAGATTTTTTTTGGATTGCACTTGTTGAATTCCCCATTCAAATAATGAAAACAAGAACTCAATAAACTGTTTAACTGGTTCTGATATCATGCAGGTGGGACCCTATGAATGGACATTTGTCTGAAATTTGAGTTTTATATGTATGGCAAGACCAGTGTTCCCAATAACCCCCCACCCCCACAGACGCTCATAATTCCTATTACTACTCACAGCTTCAAGGCTGCCGTTGTTCAGAAGAAGAGCAAAGACTTTATTTTGTACAGAGTAAAAAAAGCCTGTTTGCTTTCTTTGGCTAATTTGCAAAAAAAGCACCATTTTTGAAACATAGTACATGGACTGGTGCACGCTGACCAGCTATGCCCTGGGAGAAGAAATGGTACTCCTCTCAGATAGAATGCAGAATAAAATTCAAGATTCCATAACTGAAGACAGACTCAGTGCTGTAAATGAAATATTCATACAATTATTTTAAAATCTTCTCAGGTCAAGCAGTATAAATTCTTCCTACTTCCAGTCAGGCTATACCTTTCTCAAGTTAAAAATTAAGTGATTTATTTCACTTTGCACCCCATTTCATTGAAAGTCTCATAGAAGCTAATAACAAAAATGCAGGATAGAACTTTTCACAGAACAGACTGCTGTAGTGCTTGTTCTTGTCTACATCTGGGAACAGAAATGCGAAAATGTGTCTAAGCATTGCACATAGACTTTCAACATGTAATGTCTTGTTTATTCAAATGCAGCACTCCATTACTTTTCCTGGTTTTCTGTAGAACTTTAGCAACTTGACAAGAGCTTGGTCAATTCATAATATTATTAGGTCCAAAATTTTTAAAATGCTTCATGTTGCCTCTGACCATATAGACAGACACATACAAATACACACAAATATCTAATTAAAAAACAAAATCTGTTTTTAGATGAACTACTAAAATAAAAAAAAAATTAGTATTATCCCTGTTACATGAATGCGTGTCATAGTTCTTACTCTGTATTGTGGCAATTCTGCATTTTGTGTTTTCCATTATCTTTTTGGTCCTTCTGAACATTGAAAGTTTAAGGTTTAACTTCCTGGATAACTAAGGCTTATCAGGATAAAATAAGTCATTCTCTTTAATCAAAAATCTTGTTAATTCAGTCCAGACAGGGTCTGGGTCACCCTCTACATGATGGAAAAACCTGACTACATTTTGTTTGGAAAAAATTCAGCTGCTCTTTTAAAGAAACCAGCAAACGATTTTCTGCAATAACATTGCAATTGCAGCATTTATCATTAGCGTCATTTTTTGAGATTAAAATTAGGTTATCATGGTTTTCATTTTCCAAACACACATCATTTTTATAGTTCATGCAATACAAACATCTTTTTAGTTTCTGATTCCTTGGTTCAGACTTCCTTATGTGGTTTTGCACTTTCCATTTGATTATTTGTATTCATATCACATCTGGGCCCATTAGAGCTTCATTTCACTCTACTGGCTCAGCTATAAGGATTACTGATTATTCATACCAACATTTGCAGAACCTGAAGAATCTATCTGCAAGGTTGTGTACTATATGTCTGTACCACATTATGTGATGGCTTCTTGACTTCCACATTTCGTACAAATTCATCACTTTCTCACTCCTATGCTGACAGCAGGAAAGAAGCAAGTTTCCTTTATGGAAAAGTACATCAACTTTACGTGAAGTCAAATAAAAAAACATGAAAAGTTACTGGGGTGAAGTAGAGATGAAATCCTAGAATCTTTTGGGAGAAATGTGCAAGTCTGGATGAGATGCCTTACAGAGCACTAAAGTAGTTATCAGTGATGTTTGATAAAATAGTGTTGGAGGTAAAAAGTCTGTCCTCAAAAACTGTAATGGTACCACAATACTGGAGGTTGGTAGTCCTAGATCCTTTCATAGATATGTACTGAGAAAAGAAAGTTAGCAATAGTTAAAAGTTTCTTTATTAGGATTATTATTTTACTTAAGTAGACACAGTCATTTCAACCTGGCATCCTGTGAAATTTGTTTTACAAGCTCATATGCATCATGATCATCATCAACCTCCTTTTTTCCCATTTTCTACATGGAGCTGGAGTGTTATGTCAGCTGTCGTCTTCTCTCTTAATTCATTGTCACTCTGCAAACTTCTTCAACAGTCATGCCTAACTATCACAGGCCTTCTCTCACACAATCTATCCACCTGTTTCCCGGACGCCCATGTTTCCTCGTGCTTGTTCCAAATCATCTTCACCATATGTTCTGCTTTCTGCGCATGGGGCTGAACCACAGTATATGGTTCTGTTTGACCTTTTCTGCAGCTGGAGCTACTTTGGCTTTTGCTTTTATGTCCTCATTCCTTCATCTGCTCCACAGTGTGCATCCTTCCATCTGTCTCAGGCACTTCATCTCCATCACTTATGGCTCCACAGCTGCTCTGCCTTTACTGTCCAGTTTTCTGTGCTATATAGTAGTACTGTTTGCACCACTGTTTTGTACACTTTACTTTTCAGTTTGTTTGGTATTTTTCTGTCATACAATACCCTGACACTTTGTGCCATTTGGCTGTGGCCTCTCTGATTCTAGCTTAGACCTACTCATTCAAATTTTCCTTCTCCTTAACCACCCCTCCCAGATACTTCAAGCTGTTAACCTGTTCCATTACTTCTCAGCATCTTCTGATTTCCCCCCCATTTGCTGCTATTACAACTGTCTTATCTGTACTCAGTTTCATCCCAAGTGCCTTCAGTTTTGCATTCTATTGCTGAGGTTCTTGCTCAGAGTCTGCCTGTAATGCCACATCATCGGCATACAGCAACTTTGTTGATTTGTCTCCTCCAACCTGTTTGCTAATGTATTCCTCCACCAGTATAAACAGCAGTGGGCTAAGAGATGATGCCCTGATGCTTATTCACTCCCACTGGGAACACCTCTGTAAAACAGAACACTGGTCGTACTTGAGTCATTGGGTCCTTGTACATAGCCCACATTAATTCTACCATTGTTTCAGGGACTTTGAACCACTGCAGGACTGCCCAAATTGGTTTTCTTAGGACCTGGTTCTTTGCTTTCTCCAAGTCTAGACATGCTTAGTTGAACTCTTTCCTCATTTCTAGCTTCTTCTCATGTAGGAATATCAAAGCTACTCGCGGAACCTGTTGCATCCTGTTGCATGCAGTATTCTATACTTTTTCTTTTAGACCCAACCTAGCCCACCCCCATTGAAAGGCTCGCAACACTAGGAGTCTGCTGCTCGCAATTCACAAGCAAACTAAAGTAGTCAAACTTTCTTCTTAATAAAATACTAACTACTGCAAGGAAGACAAGGTTAATGCTCTTTCCTACTACTTTTCTTTGTGAATTTTTGGGTCATAGCTCTGTAGCGTATGGCTCAGAGGTCCACAGCACTAGTAGCATTACATTAGGCCTCCCCATTAGTCCTGCACCTAAATGTACAAGGTAATACTTTTTCTTTTAGCCGCAGCCTAGCCAGCCCCCATTGAACGGCTTGCAACACTAGGAGTCTGCTGCTCGCAATTCACAAGCAAACTAGTCAAACTTTCTTCTTAATAAAATACTAACTACTGCAAGGAAAACAAGGTTAATATTCTTTACCACTACTTTTCTTTGTGAATTTTTGGGTCATAGCTCTGTAGCGTACCACTCGGGGGTCCACAGCACTAATAGTATCACATTAGACCTCCCCATTAGATCTGCACCTAAATGAACAAGGTAATCTGAAAATATAAATTAAAACTATCTTAACTTACTTTTGGCCATTACCTGCCCTTAAAGGACATACTGATTGTCTCTGCAGTCTCGTGATCTGTTGGGTACCTTCCCTGCCCCCATTTCCCACCTGCCCCCACTATACCTACATTTATTTCTAACCTCTCATCACTTGACCACAACCGTACCAGTCATCTACCTCATATTAATATCTTTATTTACACCCCTATCTGACTCTCCACCTTCTACTCACACACAATTCCTACTAAGCATACCCCTACATTTTCCTCTATACCTCAACCACCTTACCTCCTATAGCCAAGCATTACTTCCAAACAACATGCAAACTGCACTATCTATCTCATTAGCTCTCACAACACTAGCCTACATCACATCCATCCAAACTGACATACCACTAGACAATACTACGTGCCATACAACACTTACTTCCATGCTTGCATGCTTGCAAAAACACACACAGACTTTTCTTTCATTTCTACAATATTTAGTGGTAGCACAATATTACATGCATATAAGTGCCACATACCAAGATGCAACACTAGAAAAATATCACCTAGATCCAAAAAAGAAGTCACAGACAAAATCAAACACTTACTATCATTCACAAAGAGACTACTTACCTCAGGCAACATACACCCAAACCCAAGTCCACTCAATACCCTACTTATACCCAAACAAATATCAGACCTATTAATTCTTAACATGAATGCAAGAAGCGTAGCTAATAAACTTGCTGACCTGCATGCATTTATAACCCACTACACTCCTGACATACTGACCATTACAGAGACATGGCTAAAACCCAATACTCAAAATGAAATCCTCCCACCAGGTTATAATATCCTAAGATTAGGTAGATCAGGTAAAAAAGGAGGTGGAGAAGCAATTCTATTTAAAAACACACTAAACCTCCAACCTCTACAAACCCCTCTACCTAAATTTAACAATGCCAAAACCCTTGGTTCAATTCTCGGTATAAACAAAACAAAAAAATAATAATATTCTCTGCTGCTACAGCCCACCAGGAAACAACTCTCCCATAATTGAGGAAATCTTACAATGGCCTAGAGATAATCTCCCACAAGAAACTATTCTTCTAGGTGACCTAAATACTGACTGGTTAGCCTGCAATTCCAACTCCCCCTCTAACCACATAAATCTCTATGGGGTCTCTCAACTCATTGAAGAACCCACCAGAGTAGATAAAAAAAATCACAAAAACAATCCATACTTGATTGGACACTGGTCAGCTGCTCCAAACAAAACTACCGGGCAGGCTGTCTACCAGATAGTCTTAGTGACCACCTACCCACATTCCTATTATGCAAACGCACTAGCTTACCCAAACCCAAAGTTCATAGGCAAATCCGACATGACCGCAACCTAAATCTTCAGGATCTTAACTCAGTTCTAAAACAATGTAACTGGGAACCTCTACAGAACCTTGGACTAGACCAGGCATTCAACTACTCTAACAGTACCTTTACCAATGTCCTTAACAGTTTTGCCCAACCAGGAAGGTCAGAGTAAAAACTAACTATGCACCATGGCTAAGTAGGGACACTAGAGCCCTACTAAAGTCCAGAGATAAGGCCTGAAAAATCTGGAAGTGGGAAAACACCACCCTATCCAAACAAAACTACCAGCAACTTAGGAATCAGGCCAAAGAAAAACAAATCAAAGTTGACAAATGGAACTACTTCCTTGGTGCCCATAGTAAACACTCAAGAAACCCACAAAAATTTTGGCAAGCCATCAACTCCTTAGTAAAACCAGGCAAAACTACCATTCCAACTCCCAACTCCACCAATAATGACTTGGACATAGCCTCTAAATTTAACCACCATTTCACAGACCCCACTCTAGCCTTATCCAACCAATTATCCAAAAATAACCCTTCATATATGCCAACCAAATGTCCAAACAACATTCTTCCCCTAACTCTCTCACCTGTTCCTACCTCAACAATTAAGAAACTCCTTCTAAAATTAAAACCTACCACCTTTGCAGCTGATAATTTACCTGCTAACTTCCTAAAAATGGCCACTGAATCCATATCCCACCCTGTTTCCATCCTCATTAACTGCTCCATAAAAGAATCCTATATCCTTCAACTGTGGAAAGTTTCATATATCATTCCTCTTCATAAAGGCGGAAATTCTTATGACTTCTCAAATTACCATCCAATCACCATTCTATCTCCCCTTTCTAAACTACTAGAGAAATGTATTCACTTTCAAGTCATGAAATTCCTGCACACACATAAACTCCTGTCCACCACACAACATGGTCTCCGGCCACATCACAGCACAACTACTACTCTTCTCTTCTTTACTAACATAGGTTCATAGGTTCATAGGTAGGTACTAGGCTATTGGCCCAAGGGCCAACATAAGCCTAGCCAGCAAGGTACCATAGCTTATGCCACCCAAGAAAGTTATTTTCCTGAGCCACTGTCCAGCAGAGACACAGAAGTGATCCCCGGGGTGTATTTCCTATTTCCCATCCACTCATCAAGATTTTTCTTGAAGAGTGCTAATGAAGAACTTTGCTTGACATAGATGGGTAGCTTGTTCCAGAGTATAGGAAGTCTCTGGGACAGGGATCTATCCCTCCAGCATGTCCTGTTTATTGTGGTGACAAGGTTTAGGTCCCTAGAGTGTGTAGCTTGGAGGGATTGGGATTTCTTTAGGTGTAGCATGTCCAACAGCTCTGGGTTTGACATAGCTTTATATGTTAGGCAGAGATCACCTCGGAGTAGGTGATATGCTACGGAGTAATGCTGGAGTTTTTTGAGATGGTCAGTGTAGGGCATTTGTTTGAGGCCAGTAATCCTCTTTGTGAGGTACTTCTGTGGCCTTTCCAGCTGCTGCAGATGTCTTGTGAGGTACATTCCAAAAGGGGCGTTGTACTCTATAATGAGTCTAATGAGTGACGAGTAGAGGGGAACAATAACCTCTTTTTTCCTGGATGAGAACCCTTTTATGATGAGGTGTGGCACATAGAAGGAATTCCTGATTACTGTGGTGATGTGACTATCAAAGGAGAGACTACTGTCCACCTGAGTCCCAAGGACTCTTATCACGCATTCGGTGTTAAGTAGATTGCTGTCTATGTGGTAGTTCATGGGTACAGAGTTTTTACCATTAACCATTTAACCATCACAGAAAGAATAATAGCTTTACATCTTCTATATTTTTGGATCTCTCCAAAGCGTTCAACATGGTCTCACATACCATACTACTAGATACTCTAGCCTCCCTATCCTTTGCCCCATCTACTATTGTCTGGTTCAAGAATTATCTATCTGACAGGCAGCAGTCGGTCCGATGGCAAGGTATACTTTCCCTTCAACTTCCAACTTCCATAGGTGTACCACAAGGCTCAGTAGTAGGCCCACTTCTCTTTTTTATTTTCACCAACAATTTACATACCTCAACCCAACAGTCCTCACTTATACAGTATGCAGATTATTCCACTCTAATCTGCTCAGCCCCTTACCTCTCCTCCCTTCAAGAACTCACCCAGGAATCCTTTAGCTCTGTGGAAAAGTAGATTACTGATATCCAACTCATTCTAAACCCTAACAAGAATAAATTGTTGGTGTTTACTCCCAACAAATCAAAAACAACTCATTTTGCCTTTGCCATCACTTTAAGAAATGACACTACCATTTCTCCTTCAGCCCACACCAAATTCCTTGACGTAGAAATTGACAAAACCTTCACTTCGATGTCCATATATCTCAAACAATCAAAAAGGTTCACAAAAAAATGAGTTCACTCTACAGACACAAACTTCCTCCCAGATCTAGCCAGAATCACCCTAGCACAAACTCACTTATTGTCCACACTAATTTATGCAGCACCTATTCTTACCCATACCAGAAAAATAGACCTGAATAAACTTGACTCATGCTATAATAAGATTGCCAAGTTTGCTAACAACTCCACCTTCAGAACACACCACTCTATAGCTCTTAGGGACCTACAATGGTTAGAATTTCCACAACTTATCAATTAACATCAGCTAGTCATTGCTTACAACATTCTAAAATATCCTGATAAAACCCATCACCAGGGCAACTATTTACTCAATACACAGCAAATCACCCCTCCGCTCTAATGACAAATCACTCCTCTGTATCTCTAGAGCTAACTATAATGCAGGAAAAGCACTATTCTCCCACACCATTGCTAGAAACTGGAATACCCTCCCCCCTTCGTTGACTGCTAGCTCCTCTAACTCACACTTCAAAAACACCCTAAAATCACACCTAATGAATACCTGGTTATGTCCATGTATTACATAAAAAAATAATCTTTCCTACCATTCACTCCCTACTGACCAGGACGGCTTTTCTATTACTTCACTGTAATACTCTACAGTACTAATAGGTAAATACCTAGTAAGTAGCTCATTAACCATGCTCACTGCTGAGATGTATTCTGTCTGCATTTATATTCCAGTTTGAAAATGTTAGTAATGTTGTTTAAATGTATCTTGTCTGTCTTAGAATTCCTACATGTAAATATCTATTGCTGTTCATCATTGTGAGCTTGTTCTTAAATTTCTGTATAAAACATTTACTATTGTGAGTTATTGTGGAGCTTTTCTTCCCGGGCCTCCGCTGTAAATGGACCTAGTCCAGTAAACAAATGTAAAATAAATCAAATAAATAAATAAAGCTGCATCATTGCAAACATCAGGTCAGTTCTGCTACATTCTGGTCTGAATACAAACTGCTCACCTTCCATCTTATTTTCTATTATTCTGCATATTCATTTATCAATCACCGTCTCCAAAACTTTCATGCAGTGTGATAGGAGTTTGATACGTTTATGCTGTTCACAGTTGTGAATTCTTCCCTTGGTTTTGAACACACTGACACTGGTATGCTTATTCTGCAGTCATTTGGGATAAGTCTTTCTCTCTATACTGCTATGAATACCTTCAGGAGCCATTTCTCCCCTATCTTACCCAACATCTTGATCATATCTACTGTGACCTTGGCTGAGTCTGCTGCTTTCAATGACTTCATTTTCCTTAGTGTTGTTCTTACTTCTTCTATGGTGGGCTCCTCCTCTTCTTTCATCATAGGCTGTGTCTGGGGCAGTACAGCTTCTGTGGAGCTTTCTTCATTCAGAAGCTGCTGGAAGTACTCCATGCATCTGCTTTTGATATCATTTGGACTGGATAGCAGGTTGTTGCTGGCATCCCTTATGAAGGGTGTCTGACTATTGTCATTATCTTTCTGTCCTTGCCTTGAAACCTAACAGAGTTTCTTTGTGCCATCTACTGAGTCACTTTCCAGGAGCTGATAGCGTGTCTCCAATGCCTTGTTTTTTGCTATTGCATCTCCTGTCTTAGCCTCTTTGTTAGCCAACTAGTATTCCTTCCAAGCCAGGTGTGACTTTTCTATCTCCACCTTTTTCCTGCACTCCTTCTTTCTTTTGAAGACTTCCTGTACTTCTGCATTCCCCCGCCAGCTTTCCATACGTACCTTATTTCTATACCTGGCACAGTCAAATATATTTTCTTCAACCATCTTCTTCTTGAGGTGCTAGCACCTTGAGTAATTCCTTGAACTGTTGTACATTTTCTCCAATCAACTTCCAAGTCTTCAGCCTGGTCTCTGTTAACCTCAGAGCCTTCTCTGACCACTCATAGAATCTGATTTTGACAATCATGTTTTTTGCTGTGTGACAACTATTTCAATGGGGATGAGTTTGCAATTGCTGATTCTACCCCACTGCCCTTTCTTTACTAGGAGGAAGTCCACCTGACTTGCATGTTGGCCACTCTTGTCTGTGATTTGTTGACTGTGTCTCTTGCTGAACTATGTGTTGCTCACTATCAAGCCACTTGCTGGACAGAGGTCTAGAATGGCCTCTTCTTCTTTATTCATGTTGCATCATCCACATTGACCCAGGCAGTCCTCATATCCTGTTCTGCCTGTACCAGTATGTGCATTCAAGTCACCCATTGTCACTCCCTGCTTTATCTAGTAGGTCCTGCAACTGCTGTCTGAATGCACTCTTCCTCACTGTCATAACCCTGCTGTGGGCCATAGGCTGAGATTGTGAATAGTGCCCCATCAGTACACTGGAGTCTGACTGCCATGAGTCTGTCACTAATTTTAATGACATCCCTCACTGTCTTCTGAAACCTCTCCCTACCACAATTCCCACACCTTTTTTAACCTCTCCACTTCTTGAGTAGTATATTCTAGATCCCAAGCCAAGTGGATTTGCTGCACTGCCCTTCCATCCTGTCTCCTGGGTACATAGGATGTCCATCCTCCTCTTTACCATCATGTCATCCACTTCCAAGCTCCATCCTGCCAGCGAACATACACTGGGTGTAGCAATTCTTAGTTTATGTTAGGCAAGCTGATTGTTTTGCATCCAGAGTTCACTCAGAGTTATCCCAGGTAACCCTAACTGGGCAGCTGAGGCTGCTGAGCTTTATGGTGAGCACTCACTGGCCAATAGGGCATATACACCCCCTCCAACCATTAGCATGGATCACCAGCATTAGTCAGCATAGGCTGGTTCCTCAAACCACTTATCACCAGCAAACACCCATGCTCATTTGGCTACATTAATCAATACAACTGAATCACTAAAGCCATATTTTACACTGTTGAGTGGCTAGCTCTGGCATGGCAAGCAGTCTGTGATCAATGTTCGCCTATCTTGAGGATACTTAGCATCACAGTAAATGCCCAAAGCAGTTGGTCGATACAACTCTTTCCCTGTAGAGCACAATCTAGAGTCTGTGATGCTGCTGCCCATAACTTCATTCTTGGGTATTTTTTGGGTGGAAGTACTTAGCATGCTTTAGAGAGGTGGGAGGAATCCCCCAGAGACTCAGGAAACACATGGAAACTCCATACAGGCATTGGTCGGAGGTCAGGACTGAACCTCACACCTTGTTCATAGGAGGCAAAGACCTTAATGATTATGCCAACTGGTCTAAAAGTTTATATACATACTAGGTCTAACTAGCAGTAGTAGTAGTAATAGTATTTTAATTTTATAAAGTTTTAAGCTGTATCTTTGCTAGTTTTTCTTGATCCTTGCCCATGCTGTTATTTTTATCAGTACGGACAGGTTAACAGAAGTTTGTCTTAAGTCCATAATGAAAGAAGGGGCACTGCAGAAAAGTTTTACATGCAATATAATTGGAAAAATTAAGCACATTTTTGTAAATAGTAACTACGCAATAAGTTCGAATTTTGATATCACTGAGGACTTGGAGGCCCAATTAGACTCCTTATGAAAAAATATTAACAACGTGATACAGACTGTTACTGTAATTGACATGTCAATAATAGTACAAGTCCTGGTAAAAGTGAACATTATGCACCAGTAGGTGTTCTTAATAACTTACATAATGCAGAGGATGTAACAGTTCAGGTGGCTGGGTATGTGGATAGGGTATGTGGATAGCAAATAAAAAGAGACGTGTTACTAACTTGCATTTGCAGGTTGACTTTGGACCTCAAACCACTTGTGGAGAGCATACAAGGAAGCATGTGCCCACAGATAATTGTGAGCACACTGTGTCATCAAATGTAATTTTGGTGAATGCAAAAACAGCAAGTGCTGATTGCTGAAATTACTTTCGTCGACAGTGGAGTTTGCCTTTTCCCCAGTGTTGAGCGACCTTGGAGTTGGTATACACACACACATATATATATATATATATATATATATATATATACATATATATATATATCTGGGAGGTGTGGGGGGTGTCCCCCTACATGGTGGGTGTAGTGGGGCTTGTCACCCTAAACAAAAACAAAATTATTGAGTTGTTCATCAAAGGTGGTTTTAGCAAACAGTTTTCATTTTATTCCATTTGTCAAAATTACCTTTGATGACTCAACATGAATCCAGATAATCCTTTTACACATGATATACCTATGTCTAGTTCTCATTTCTAGAATTTTGCTTGCCAAGAAGATATCCTAAGAATACACAGTGATTTAGGTGCTGCAAGTAACTTCTGTTTCTGTAAAGTCTAATTAGGTCTATGTGCCCAACGAACAAGTAACACTTTCGGCTTTGAATGCAATGAGTTGAGTATAGCATAAACTAAATAAATAAATAAATAAAATGATATACTTTGGGGACTAATATTCATCCACCTTTTGTGTACTTTTGAAGGTTGTTGTTGTGTCTTTCGGCTTTTCCCAGTTAGGGGTCGCCACAGCGGAACTCCGGTCCGCTAATGATTGGTAGTTGATTTTTACATGCTGAGTTGCCGGTGAAGGTACGCCCATGCATGCATGTCTCCACGCAGAAGACGCTCTAGCTGAGAGTCGAACCGTTCAGCGTCTTACTGTGAGGCGACAACGCTACCGCAGCACCACCACCACGGACTGTGTACTTTTGAAGGTATTAGTTGATAAATGTTCTTGCTTATTAGTTCCTGGTGACTCCATCTTCCAGTCGCTTTCTTCCCCATTGTTGACTTTGAAACTTCACCATGTAATGGTCGCCTGTCTTTCTGGCTTAACATTAAGAAATGTACTGATCCACATATCCAAGTTGTGGGCTAACACTCAGTTCTGTAAGCACATATGATTTATTCTAGGGTGAACAATGTGAGCTTTGTGTTCTGACCTGTGATGAAATCTGTTTGGAGAGTGTTTGAATTTCATTGTAATAGAAATACTGAATTATTGTGGAGCAAAAATGTTCCCTTCTATAAGCACTATGACAATGAATTCTTTATTTGTTTATTTATTAACATTTTGGTAACCGGGAAAGTCCATCTGGGTCAGAGATCTACTTTCAGTGGAGGCTCAGGAGAAAACCTCCACAGTGATTTAAATATTAACAATAACAGTAAAGCACATGCCATTTGAATAACATTAAAACAGATGTTATGAAGTTATGACAAAGTTACATAGATGAATGATGTACAGGAGGAGGTGGATAATGTAAATAGCAATTTGCATTTTTATAGAAAGAAATTAACATTACGTAAAAAATATATTTTACAAGATATACATCGGCATCTTTTTTTATGAAGATTTGATGGTTCTGTAGATGAAAGGTTAGTGATTTCAGATTAGCAAAATTAATGCAAGAGAAAGGGGTAAAGAGGGTAGACGTAAAAGTAAAAATTTAAATTTTAAAATAAGATATTAGGGAGATTGTGACGTGTTATATTAAGAAATTTAAGAGAAAAATAGTGGAAAAAAAGAAAATAATTTTTATATTGGAAGACACAGCTGCTGACCATTTTATTAAGATAGAGTGCATCTGAGTTATAAGGGGAATAAACTAATGACAGCCAAAGTTAGGAAATAGGTAGATGTTTCTTTCTAGGACTAGCATTATAAAAAGACCAAGGTGTTCAATTACAAAACAAAGTGATAATATTATGTAGGCATTCTACACCAATGCACAAAGGTTGGCCAATAAACACAGCAAACTGGAAGTTAGTGTCATAAGAGAGAATATTAAAGTTGCAATAGTTACAGAACACTTGAATACTTCATGTGTTAAACTACCAGTTTATACTGAATTTTTATGGGTAGGTAATGCATGTATATACTATATATATATATATATATATATATATATATATATATATATATATATATATATATATATATATATATATATATATACTTCAGAATGTCAACCGTTCAGAATGCCTACTTTCATATGGCCGACACCATATGATCGACATTCTGAAAGACTGACATCCTGAAATAGCACCAGTTACCCACCTGTAAACATAGTAAAACTGTGTTATGCAGGGGGACAAGCCCCCCGCACCCCCCACACCCCCTGCTATTTAAATATTCTCACTCCGAGATTGTACTATAGTGCAGGAAAGAGGAATCCCCCAGTCCTGCACTGTAGCGGGATCTCTGCTATCATTTGTCGGCCTTTCAAATGTTCGCTCATATGGTGTCGGCCATATGAGTTTCGAACATTTGAAAGTTCGAACAAATGAAGGGCTCCCATATATATATATATATATATATATATATATATATATACATACATATATATATATATATATATATATATATATATATATATATATATATATAGAGAGAGAGAGAGAGAGACAGCTATATGGCTATATAGCTATTGATATATAGATATACAAATCCAGTCTGGTGGCAGAGTAGAATGACAACCATTCAAATTGCCAGTGACTCATATCTGGAAACAGACTCAAGCTGCTGAAAAGATTGGTTGCAGTGGTGGTCAGGGGTGAAGAGGTTGACTGCCTTATCCTGGCAAGTATCAGAGAGCGATCACTACAGAGACAAAGAGCCTCACAGGTTTGCTCTCTAAGGGACTTGACATGATGTACTGTACTGGGTAAGCAAATGAATGCAGTCAGTACACTAACAGCATTGCACATGGCTCTCCCTATTATAATGACCTACCATTACAGTGTGATGACTCCCAGAATCCCATTCACTGCTTTATAGAGAATCCTGTGTCGAAGGTCTATTCTCCAAGAAGTTGGCGTGCCTGTCTATTGAAGTTTAGTGTCCGGAATTGTCTAAAAAGGAGTCTTAGGTGTACAGAGGGAGAAAAGATCTGAATACAAATATTTATATAATTGTACTTTGATTATACACAATAATATACAACATTTTTATTTCAACATATTCTTACTATTGAGAGCCATCTGCCTTTATCTTTCTCACTATGTTATCATCAGTGGCACAATTTTCTCCAGTAAAAATACTGTTAAATCTCAAATATGGACTGTGTGAATATTGAGAAAACACAGGAGTTTCATGGAATTTGGCATTTTAGTTCAGAAGACTTAATTTACCACAGCCTGTATTTCTTCTTGTATTTAGTGCTTATAATACTGTTGACTTACTTTATTAACTGTTGTGTACACAGAATCTGCTTTAATGTCTCATTTAGAGGCAGTAGAATATGTTTTAATATTTCTTGGCCCGTATTGGAGCAGATCATCAAAACTGAATCAAAACTTTTCCCATTATCTGAGAAGAGACTAAGGTTTTCTACTGTGGCATCATATTTGCATTCATAGGGATGTATATTTATATGCTCTCCCATTCTCTGCCACCAAGCCTGTCATGTAATAATATAAGGCCATAATAGCCAAGAACATCTGTTAGTGAATACCCCTGTATTTTATAAGCATGGAATGCTTTATCATCCTATTTATCATCATTAGGTTTGCTATCCCTGTTTGCAGCTCCTCTCCCACAGATAGGAATACTGGCAAAATACCACTAAATTTCCTATCCCCTACAGTTGGTTCCCCAGGTGCCAGACTGGCTAGTAGAATCCACATCACCTGGGTTACAGTCAGAGATCCATCCCTCAGCACCATGGAGATGACTAGACATATTATAAAATTAAAGTGAAATCACAGTAAAGATCAGAAATTACTTTAAAAAATATTAAAACAGGAGTATAATTCCAGAATTTTATCTCATGAAAATGGAACTTCATTTTTTGAAAACCTTAGATCAGCATTCCTGATTATCATGTGGAACTACTAAACTAACTGTTCACTTGTGTAATTAATTCTTGTATGTATATAAAAAACACCATTCACCGATTTAGTAACACTGGACAAAATAACCACTGTTTGTACACTAATACAAAGAACATCAGAACTGGAACATCCACATCTACAAAGAGGCCAATAACCACCTCAGAAATCAGTCCTGGGACAGCTCCTTTTTGTCATCTACTTCCTCTGAAGTCAAAGCCAATGTCAAAGGCCTCTGGCTGACCAAATTTGCAGATGATTAAATTAGCAACAGCTGTAGAATCCCCCACCAACACAAATGTTATCCAAGAAGGGCTGACAAACAAAAAACTGGTTTCAGAGCTGTGTACTAAAACTAAATACCAAGAAATGCATAATAGCATCCTTCAAGAAGTTGGTCATCCCTGGTAACTACCATATTGACAACACACTTCTAAGAGTCGACGCAGTAGTCAGGGCCTTGGGGCCACATTTAGATAGTGATCTGACCTCCAACCATCAAGTGTCTGTGGTAGTGAGGAAATCATTCTATGCTGTTCAACTTATAAACAAAGTTATTAAGTTATTGCATGTAGGTCCAAGGAGGTCAGTGTTACACTATATGATACTAATCAGACTTACCACTGAGTACAGTGGCACCTTTGCTATGTACCTAACTAGGCATATCCAACAATTGGAATGTCCACATAGTTTCCTCACTGAATACAGGGGGTGAGTAACATTTCCTTTGCAGACTACCTCAAGGCCCTATCCCTGTATTCTGTCTCCTACAGGCTGTTGAGGGGAGATCTGTGCATCTGAGCAACCACTCTGATGGACATCCTGCATATCTGCAAAACAAACAGCACCAGAATTACCCATTCTAAAGACTTAAACCTTGCCTGTGATATAAATAGGACCTGCTGGAGAAACAGGTATGTATCCCAGAGACTACCACTACTCTGGAACAAGCTCCCCATCCATGCAAAGCAGAGTTGTTCCCTAACCTAATTCAAGAATAACTTGGAAAACTGGATGGGGAACCAGAAATTCAGCCCTGGCCCTTGCTTGTAAATGTTCCATCTCCCAAGCCCCTACTTACACTACCAGTTTTATCAGAACTTGTCAGTGATGCCGTCCTTTAAATGACATGTTAAAATGAAGCCCCATTTGCTTGAATTGGTGGTAGCTCAGGGAATGTAAAAGATCCAATAGCTCCTATTGATGGAAGTTTCCAGATGCCATGGCCAAATTTCCCTTAGTAGTAGTAGTATAAATACCACCTTGGGTCTCACCTAAAAACAGGCTACTAGCCTAGTGGGATGAATTTGGTCAACAAAGGATAAATTAAAAAAAAAATGGGATGCATGGCTATGCCTAAAAAGGCCCCAGCGGTCAGCACCTATGAACCTATTTAACCGCTGGCCCTCCCCCAGTTTTGCTCCTATGATACTCTATCTTTTTAGATTACACAAGTTGGGCAAGCTGCACATATACTTAATTAGATGAAGCTAAACATATGTTTAGTCTCTCATTAGGAAGAAGAGCCAAAACCTTTGAATGTGGTAACTGAATTAACACCATTCCGAACCCAAAGAATCAAGTGCTAGCTACTTTCAAGAATATCTTTCCTTCAGTTAACAATGCATTTATAAATCATCTGGATTTAATGTCTGTGGTTCGCATTAAATTTCTGTTTTCAGTTTGGGTGACACAATCTGTCTGTCTTTCCATGTTTCTCACAGTTTTCTAATCTGTCCACTCTATATATAATCCACATGGGGACAAAGGCTGGTGGAATCAAATCTTTTTCAAGAGACAAGTAAGAAAATTGCAGATTTAAAAAAAAATCATTAGGAACTCATCTCCAAAGTGGTATAACAGTATTAGTGGAGACTACACAAGCTAGGCACTGTAATCATCATAACAATAAGTGCGGAAAACACCTAGTTTCAGTCAATGATTTATATACCTTGGTCCATAGCTGTATGTCCACTAGACTAGATTACTTCAGTATTCTGTCTCTTGCGATACATTGAGATGAAATTCACAGGCCTCTGATGCAAAATACATTAATGCATCTTTTTTGTTTTGTTTTGTTTTTTGCTGCATTGAGTTCCAGTCACAACACACAGTTTTCCATGAATAGCACCAATTTCCATTTTTGTGCATATAATCTTAAGCTGCTTACCTAGTTCATTATAGAATGAATTTATGCAAAAGCAATATACCTCCCCTTTAAAAGTACCGCTGAGTGACATACATGGATGATTTGTGGGCAATCAGTGCATAAAAATAACTCTAAAGAAACAGTTCCACTTAAACTGGAATGCATGTATGTCTTTGAAACTCGTGGTTGCCACAACTGAGGGGGACAGCCAAACATTTGAGTACACCATGCACACACACAGTTACACACTCAGGAATACCCTTTACTTTATGAAACGTGGTAACTACCAGGTTGTAGATCTTTGAGGAAAGCTCCATTTAGTTTTACAGAGCTGTCATTTTACTGTGAAAAATCATGATTTTTGAGAATCTCTGACTTTACCTGCATTGACCTGCTTTGCCAATGTTTCCTGTTTATTATAGCACTGATTGTTATTTTTATATTGCTGCACACCAGATTTTGAAATTTAGGAAAAGTGCTCCATAAATTAAGATTCTTATAAGAATAAAAACATGCAGTCTTAATGGCTGTGATCCTACATTTCAGAAAATACATAAGCTAAAGGTACACTAAAGGTGACCATTCAAACAACATTGAAAACAATGTTTCACGACACATTTGTTGTAGGTGAATTTGTACCCAACCCCTGCAGGCAGGTGCCTTTGTGCCCTTACACCTTTTGCACCATATTCTCACATCTGGTTTTCATGGCACATTCAGAGTTGAAAGTAGTCACACTTATGGTCAGAGTCAGACTCAACGGAATGTATTTCCATTGTGCTTATCATCACAACTTGGTACAGGTTGCAGCTTAAGAGTGGATTAAACAAATCAGCTCCATATAAAAGAATTATTGTGTGACTGCCGTTTAAGAAGCTGCTTGGACTGATACTGATTTTGTTTCTTTTCCTTTTGTTTCAGTGTGGTGCTTGTGGTGCTCCTCTAGGAGGCATGGTTGCTGGCGACAGCATCTGGACTTACAAGCAAGCAGTCTACTGTGAACGCTGCTACAACAACCAGAAAGGTAGTCTTTTTATTTAACTTAATAAACTGGTAACCTAAGTGGAAAATTTAGGTAGGGCTCCTTGGAAGGTGAAGTATATGGGTTTTGGGCTTCTATATCAGCACAGAAAGTGAGACCTGAGACAAAACAAGAATAATTGTACCACTGATGGCTTACAACCATATCTCTCAACTATCCCTGATTTCACAAAGTATCCCTGATTTTGCTTCATATTTTGCCCTGTTCCTCATAATATTTTTGATTGTCTGTTAAATTAGTGAGGATTACACTCAGTCAATGACAGACTTTAGTTTCATACTTAGAGGATTAGATTTCCAGTCCCTTCAGGCTTGGTGCCTTGTTTAATTTGTTGTGATAGCTTGACGGTTAGCCATGGAGCTTTGGTCACCAGTAGTTTCTGTTTTTAATGGGCAGAGTTTGTCTTGTATTGGTATCAAGGATTTGAGGAATATGGTTAGAGCTGGGCCTGGGTTACTGGTTTTGTAAATGGGAGACTAAGTAATAAGTCTGAATTCTCTTATTAATGTTTCTTCAGATGACTCATTTTTCTTGTGGTAATGTAGTTGGGGAAAGGGGTTAAAAGCTTTGAATGGCCCTGAAGATTGTATTGAATTATGGTCATTGAGAATGTTTTGTAGTATAATATTTTTTTTATTTATTTATTTATTCCCAGTTGATGACCGGGGATGTCCAATGGGCTCAAGTAGCCTGTTTGCAGTGGAGGCCTGGGAGAAAAGTTCCAAAAACACAGTAACAATAAGCAATAAAGTATTATTACATATCCATAATATACAGTGACAATAAGCAAAAAGTTATATTACATAGTAAAACTTATTAGGGTACAGTCAGAAAATTGGAACATGTATTGCATACATACATTTGTATGTTATATTCATACATACATTTGTATTAGGATTGGGACAAGCTGAGACAGATGATTAGTTGCACTGAGGAGGTAGATGATGAGAGTAAGGTTGTAAAATACTTGTTATTCATTTGACTGTAGTTATTCATTTGAACGTAGTTATAGAATGACATTTGTAAACACAATTTTGCATAGAGGGGTGAATGTAGGTGGAAAGTACATTATTTAAGAAGTATAGATTTGAGATAGACAGAAAAGAACTAGAGAAGGTGGGGTGTATACATCACCATTCAGGATAAGAAGTGTATACATCCTCATTCAGGATAAGAAGTGTATACATCACCATTCAGGATAAGAAGTGTATACATCCTCATTCAGGATAAGAAGTGTATACATCACCATTCAGGATAAGAAGTGTATACATCCTCATTCAGGATAAGAAGTGTATACATCACCATTCAGGATAAGAAGTGTATACATCCTCATTCAGGATAAGAAGTGTATACATCACCATTCAGGATAAGAAGTGTATACATGCTCATTCATGATAATAAGTGTATACATCACCATTCAGGATAAGAAGTGTATACATCCTCATTCAGGATAAGAAGTGTATACATCACCATTCCGGATAAGAAGTGTACACATCACCATTCAGGATGAGAAGTGAGGATGATTTAGTTAATAGCATCAAAGTTTAAGAATTGCCAATAGAGAGAATCTTCGCCAGAAATGGGAAAGAGGACAGTTTGTAAGCTATTTACAGTATATACATTTAAGATATAGAATGCTTAGTAATGTTATAGTCAAAGTGAGACTACTGTTTTAGGTAGTCAGTATGGGGTAGATTAACTTGTATGAGGGACTGTACTTTTTCAGGGAAGGTTTTCTGAATATTGTTTGTTAATGACTGCTTGTTTGTGGGAATATTTGTCCTTGTACTGTCCTGAATTACTTGTGGGAGATTACAAATTAAGGTGAGTCTATTCAGCAGTGCTGTCATGGGTCCAAGGAAATCGATGTTACAGTCATCCGATATGATAACTTTGTGAACATTGGTTCATACAAGTATGGAGCCCAAGGAGAGTCTATTGAGTCTGGCAAAAAAATGTTTTAGTGAAGTCTGATATAATTATTTGTATTAATGTCCACTTGGGTTCAGAATTTTTTTTTGCTATTTTTTAAAGAGGATCTTTAAACAATTTTCTTATTTTATTGTCACATGCATTTTCAAATGTAGCAATGACTGTCTTAAAAACAACATATGTTTCTAAATATATGACTGGTGTCAATATTCAATTTATATTTATTGTATAAACATTTACATTTAATTTTTAAATGTATTCATTTGTATTAGTAATCGCTTCAACTACTTTGCCATATATGTTAAATCCTGTAGATAAATATTCATCATGTTTACCAGATTTCTTCTCTGACTGTTGAAACACTTTTAAGTAAAGTATCTGTAGACATTTTTTACATTATTATTGTTGTTATTCAGAAATTCTCAGTTAGAATTTGAGGTTTTCTTTTTTTGAGTTGGATTCCAGCCTAATATTTGAAATAATGAAGGTCTTCTTTACTTGACAATAAATTCTGTGAGAACTGTTTATAAAAAAAACTGTGCACCTTGAAACAGGTCAAGTACATCATAGAATGACATAACAAATGCCTACAAAATGGCATAAGACATAATATTCAGTCTTAACCTATTTTGAAGGCATAGTGCTCCATGCATGGAGTACAAATGGAAATGACCCTCACTTAGAAGGATCATATGCAATTCACAAACATGATCATGATAGTGAGGAGAAGGGTACATTCAGACAGCAGTAGCTGGACCTTCTAGATCAAGCAAAAAAAACATGAAATGGTGTTGATAATAGGTAACCTGAATGCACATATCAGGACAGACAGAACAGGATAGGAGGACTGTCTTAGACTACATGGGTGGGGACAACAGGAATAAACAAGGAGAGGATATTCTAGAATTCTGTCTGGCAAATGACTTGATGGTGACCAACACATGGTTCAGTAAGAGAAACAGTCACAAGATCACATACGAGAGTGGCCAACATGCAGCTCAGGTAGACTTCCTCCTAGTAAGGAACTAGCACTGCAGTAAAACCAGTGATTGCTAAGTCATCCCCAGTGAAACAGTTGGCCTACATCATAAAACAATGGTTACCATCAGCTGTAAACAGTGGTCAGAAAAGGGTTTAAGGTCAACAGAAACTAGACTGAAGACCTGGAAGTTGACTGGAAAAAAAACATAAAGTTTCATGGAAATACTTAGGGCTCTAGCACCTCAGAAAAAAAGAGGAAATAACGTACATAAGGTAAGCTGGTGGTGGAATGCAGAAGTCCAGGAAGTCATCATATGCCTCTCCCTAAAGGGACTGTGCATGATGTTGAGTGTTCTTAGTCCTGATTGCATGATTCAGTTTTATAAATCATACTACAGTCAGGCCAAGAGCTAAACAATGATGTTCTTGAATAGCCAAGCCCCTTTTCATTTTGATAGGTTAGTCGAGAATCTGTTTGAGAATTGCTGAAGCATGTTTTCTGAAATCTCATAGGCTGTTTCTTCTTTATCTGATAGTGATGTGGAGCATACCTACATAAAAATGATTATTTCTATTGGCTGATTTAGTCACTTCAGAGCTCTGACTGTTCTGTAATTCACTATTATCATTTGCTCGATTTCAGCATTATAATCATCAAATCTGTGATTGTTGTCAATGTTTATGACCACTTTACTATTTCTTTCTGATAGTAAACAAACTATATCTTTAAATGCACTGTTGGAAAAGTTACTTTTAAGCTGGTTATAATAAAAGTCTGGGAGTTTGTGAAGAGTATTAAGAAGCTGTTAATAAGATTCTTCCTGCGGTCTTATGGTCCAAAATTAAATTCTGTCAGCCTCCATTGCCTAACAGCATGACTCTGAGCAAGCCACTTAACTAGACTGGTGCTCCCAGGCTGAGTCTGGGAAAGGTTCATGGAGATCAGTGTTCTACCCTGTTTAACAAATACAAATAAAACAAAACTGTTCTTCAGTCTGTAAGATCTTACAAGACTTATGAAGAAAGATTGCATGCACACTAAACTCTCTTACTGTTTCCCTCCTGCTTGTTTTCCTCTCCAACTATGGCATATATTTCAGTGTCAGAACCTCACTCTGTTGAGTATTTATCTTCACAAGTAAATAATAAGAATATTATTGGTTCCAGCCTTACAGTAGGAGCTTCTCTCTTGTGCTATAATATAGAATTACTGAGAGCTGCAAGGTATGGCAATGTCTATCAAATGCAATATTAAACCATAGTTATTACCACACAATAAAATGAAAAGTAAAACAATTGTTATGTGTGACTCTTTTCACCCAAGTCAGAGATTTAGTTAAAAGACTCAGATTTATGTAATCTCTAAAAGGATGCATCAGAATGTGTACTGTTACAGCACCACATACTCTTTATGATCACAATGTTCAAGGTACCATCTTTTATATTTTACTCAGATATTCTCTAAGTAAGCAATAAATACACATTTTATATCTGTTTTCATTATGTTGCAGAGTGAACCTTAGCGCATTAGAATTAGCAATATTATTTAATTATATTTTAATAAACTGGCTTTTCTTTGTTTTACAGCGAAATGGGCATATTAGACTCTGCAGAGATATCGGACACCAAAAATGTGCATTCTCATCAGTTCCAGCTGAAAATAGAAGAACTCTATGCTAAATTTAAATTTATATTAGATGAAAATCATGTGCAAATTTTAAATTTTAATAGAAGGGAAATATTGTGAAAATATGTGACATATTAGAGTAGTTTTTTTACAAATAAAGAATTAAAATACAGCAACATATCTATTTTGCTCTAGTTTCAGAATTATGCATAGGCATCTCACTATAGCTGAGGAAATGATCCCTATATAGTGCTAACATTTATGGAACAAATTTACCACACAGCATCTTCATACAGAGTTCTATTATTTGAATACATTACTCCATTAGTAGAGATTTTAATCCTGCAAGGTAAAAACTGCATTCACACACATAAGCAAGAATGCATGATAGGGGGTGAGGTACATTTGCTACTGTTACCAGGTACATCTCAGTAACATAAATCACCTATGACCCATACTCTGAATTCTTTATTATACGTAGGCAGTATGCTGAATAAGTCTGGTTTATTAGTTATTACACATAGGAAACTGCATTATTTTGGATTGCTACAGGCTTTGCCAGGTTCAGCATTGTTTTGATGTATAGGTACTGTTACAAACAGAAGACAAGAAAAGTATATATATTGTATACTCGGCATGATTCGTAAAACATTGTGATCATTTATTTGGTTTTCAGCTGTACTTTTGAAAATCTTGAAATTCTGAGCTTGTAGTAAGTCCAAAATTGCTGAATCTCATAAAATTCCTACTTCTCTAATGTGGAATGATGTCAGAGTTGTATAAATAATTAGTGGAGGTATAGAAATACAGCTCTCTATATCCATGGTAGATACAAGGGGGCTTGTCCCCTGCAAAAAAAAATGTTTTTAATGTGTCACATTTGCCTCATTTGTCTGTAGGACTGTGCTTAATTTTTTTTTTAGTGTTCAACAATTCTAACTTTTGAGTTACATAAATACAGCATCATTTATTTATATGGGCAGAATAAAAGGACATGTTTCTGAATGGAAATGTTATTATGAAAGTCTCTCTGTAAATGTTAAGTTTTTACTAGTGTACCAATACATTTAAATAAAGAAATTTAAAAACTTTCTGTGCCAAGTATCATTTTTGTGGTTGGAAAGTATCATAGTGAGTTCCATCAGTGATATTACAGAATCAAAGCCCCAACTCAGCTATAATAATAATAATAATAATAATTAAAATACATACATATATACATACATACATACGTGCACAAAAGGAAACAAAAAAGACCAATCCTTTTTAATGTATAATGTTTGATGACACTCTTGCCAAATCTGACACATTCAAATCTTTTCCTGGAAGTATCCCTGCACCTTGTGCCTACTTGTTTAAGGACTTTGCTGGAAATGGATTTAGTGTCCTGAGCCTTTCCTGGATATGACAGTGTAACCCCTGGTGCTCACTTCTGGCTGAAAAGTCTGTAATGAAACTGTTGCATTTTTATCTCCAGAAAAAAACAATTCTTCCCTGGGTTATGAAGTAGCATTTTCACTCCATGTCCTAAACCTCTCTCTTTTGACTCCCACAATGATGATATGTAGTAATCAGCAGTGGTATGTTGGAAGCATTAGACACAGCAGATATAACAGCACATGTACCTAGTATAACAGCACATGTACATAGTACAACAGCACATGTACGTACTACAACAGCACATGTACGTACTACAATAGCACATGTACATAGTATAACAGCACATGTACATAGTACAACAGCACATGTACATAGTACAACAGCACATGTACGTAGTATAACAGCACATGTACGTAGTATAACAGCACATGTACATACTACAACAGCACATGTACATAGTATAACAGCACATGTACATACTACAATAGCACATGTACGTAGTATAACAGCACATGTACATAGTATAACAGCACATGTGCATAGTATAACAGCACATGTACAGCACATGTACATAGTTTGGTGTATGTGTTGTTCCTGTATAAGTAGCATGCTTGAAGAAAGTATCAGAATAGATTAATTTGCTGCCTTTGTTTTGTTACTATCTGGTGACTGTAAGTTGCAGAGAGTAAATTAATGGACAGCAGTATATATCATGTACTTCATGCATTCCCCACTTCATGATAATCTAAATTCTGTTATATCAGGTATAGTGGACAAGAGGTGTGAAACAATTGCAATACACAAGCATTGTTATAGCCATTCCTGTAGTGCCTAAAAAGAGATCTCATGTTGAACTTTGTAAGATATTTTCTCATAGGAATACAAGAGTTAATGAGAAGGAACCTTAATTTAAGATGCAGAGATCGCAAAACTGGGAAAAAATACAGATGTGCATAAAATAAACTATAGGAATGTTATTGAAAAGATTTAAGAATGTTTGAATGCCTGTACCAACAACTCATCAAATATATGAGTTCCAGTCTAGAAAGTGGGCTGTGTGACCACCATAATCTAAAACAATTCAATTGATTGATAAGATTTATTGGGGCACTGATATGGAATTAAACATATGACATTTCACTTTCAAGAAGGAAAGCAATTTCAGTTTAATAAGTAATTGTAAATTCTGATCATTGCTGTGGGTGTGCATACTGTTTTAGCGCATTTGTATGTCAGCAAAATTAACCCAGATTCCAAGTACAAAATATTAAATACACTGTGTTAATGTAATAAACACAAAAAGAAATGCAAGTTATAGCAAATGAGCTTTCCCATCTAAAAATGTCAAATTCTACAAGGTATTATGATTGTTCCAGTACTGAGGTAGTCAAGATTGCAGAACTGTTACCATATTGCTTATGAAACATATGGAAAAAGAATGTCCTTGGGAACCTCAATTTAAGAAGCAGAGATTGCAAAGCTGAAGTTTTTATAGGAAAAGAAATACAGCTGTGCATAAAATAAACTACAGGAAAGTTATTGAAAAGATTTTTTAAAAACATTTGAATGCATGTACCAACAACTCATCAAATATATGAGTTTCAATCTAGAAACTGGGCTGTGTGACCACCATAATCTAAAACAATTCAATTGATTGATAAGACTTGCTGGGGCACTGATATGGAGTTAAATATATGAAATTTCACTTTTAAGAAGGAAAGCAATTTCAGTTTGATAATTTATAATTTTATAGTTTAATAATTAGTTTAATAATGAATTGTAATTTGTGATCATTACTGTGGGTGTGCATACTGTTTTAGTGCATTTATATGTCAGCAAAATTAACCCATATTCCAATTACAAAATAATAAATACACTGTGTTAATGTAATAAACACAAAAAGAAATGCAAGTTATAGTGAATGAGTGTTCCCATTTAAATGTCAAATTCCACAAGATTTTATGATTGTTCCAGCACTAAGGCAGTCCAGATTGTAGAACTGTTACCATATTGCTTTAGAAAAAATGGAAAAAGAATGTCCTTGGGCCTTGTGGATCAATTGAATGAAGGTTTGACTAAATGAGCGACATACCAAGGCTTACCACTGTCAAAGCTGTTTGGTCAAAAAGACACAAAAATATTTAAAAGTCTTGTACAAACTGAAAACTGTGTATAGTATTACATGTATTTGTATGATGCTGGCAACTCAGATGAGGAACACAGTGCAATGATATAAGAACTGATAAGATGGATAACCTCTGTCACGATGTATAGTATAGCAAAAAAAATGTAGTTATGTTACAGGAACTGTTTTCAATGCAGATTTTGAAACATGACTGATCATACACTTTGATGCATCACAAAATGTAAAAAATATTCAGAAACTGATAAGTGAAGCTAGAAACATTGCTTTTTGTGTTGATGTCTTACTCTGAATGTTTATGTAAAATGAAGTGTGTTAAAACAAACTGTGTTGCCTGTAATATTTATAACCTAGCTGTCTTTTCTGCTTGCTAGGTCATAGTGAAAATAATTTGCACTGCTGACATTTATAGTTGTAGTTTAGGTCATCTGCTATCTGAAATGCTGATAATGTAATTGATTTAATGGCATCTTGTCTTCTTTTTCTTTGTGTTACATAACAAAACAAGACTTGTATATGTTTACTGTAATATTTAAAGTAGTTTTTTTATTTATATTTATACTTTCTGCATGTAGCCACTTTTAATACAATAAGTGCCTGAAATATTATATAAATTTTATATAAAATGATAACCTTTTTTTGAAACAGCTGTTCTTTCTCTCATTGCAATTAATTGTTTTGTCATAGGTTCACAGCTAAGTACTACACAATCAGCCTACAGATCATTTCAAGCCTAGCCAAAAAAAAAAAAAAAAATATTCAAAATTTCCCATTGCCTCAAAAAGGGCAAAACAAGATAGACCAGGAAAGAATTTGAGGCCGCCCATCCAATTATTTAGGTTTACCTTGAAGATGGCAAGGATGCTGCTCTTCTTGACATGAAATAGAAGTTTGTTCCAGAGCAGAAGGAGATGTTGGGTAATGAATCAGTCATACCAATAACCATAACCAGTGTGCTGTAATTCGTTGGGCTGTCTGTACTGTATTCTTACAGTTTACAATCATACCAATGGTGTTTAATTTATCTGCTGATGAAGGTTTAGTTCCTTTAACCAAATATTTGATGTACTGTTAGAATATTAAATAGGGTTGGATCTTTCAGAGCATAAAAGGCTAGACATAGATCTCCATGGAAGAGTCTGTAAGAAACTGAGTACAGAGAAAAGGCTGCCAGTCTCTTCTGATAACTACGATTTTTGAGACCACTGATCTTTTTAGTTATCAATCTCTAAAGTCTCTCAAGTCATGTGATATGTTTAGACCGTAGGGGCTGGTAACTTCAAATCAAATGGGGGCTGCAGTAGACAGCTGAATGGGTGGGGCCAATGTGAAGGGGTGTGTCCAATTAGAAAGAAGTGGAGCTATGCTCAGAACCACAAAAATTGGGACTTTAATTAAATACGCTCCCCTGGGTGCCAAACTGTCATTATGAGAGTCCAATCAAGACAAAATGAAGTGTGAAAGAAAAAAATATTTCAGTGAATTGACTACATGACAGCTTACTTAATATCTAAATGGAAACAAAAAGGTTGTGAGACATGAAAAAATAAATTACTTTTTAAATATATTACTGGAATGCCAGTCAAAATCAAGTATAAAAAAAACAAACAGCACTCAACTCAAACCACTTCTCCATGCACTGCAGTTCTAATTATAATTTATATTCAGCTTTATAAAAGTACCAAGTAACATGCTGAAAGTAGCAATCTCTGTGATACCCCCACTTGTAAAAATGTTTCTTATCCAAGAAAGACCTGCTACCTGAGAACAACTATCTACTTGTTTCATGGAGAAAACATGATCAAAGTAAAAAATTAACAGCAAACAAGAAACAAGCTCAAGATAAATTGCTTAAAGGATTCCTGCACAAGTTATGGACCACACATGATAGATTGGCATTCTGTTTAGTTTACGGGTAAAGCCTGCAAAAATGACTGCAAGTCTCCAACAAATGTAATGAGCTTCTGAAAATGCTGTAATCTTCACCTTGATTACAAATACTGTCATATGCATTTCAATACCTAAGTCTTCATTATCTAGTTATGTAAATATTCTCTGCATGGCAACAACAAAAGGCTTTCAATGTTAGTAATTCTTTAACAGTATGCTTATTAAAGTTTACTTGTATACTACAATCTCTGACAAGCTTACCTGATGGTCATTAAAGCATTGCTACTTAAACACAGAGCAACAGGCACTGCAACAACATGCATTTTCTGAATAATAAAAAGCATAAATCAACAGTATAAAAATATGACAGATAACCAGAACATTCTGCAAAATCAAGGACAGATGAAAAGCCACTGTAGTACTTGTGTTTACCTTGGATGGAGGGATACTCTGCAGATTTACACTGTATAACTGCTCCTTGCCTAGCTTGGACACATCTAGAGTCATCTAGAGTCATCACTACATGGGGTGCAACAAGTATGTCACAATTTGAAATGTCTCTGGCTGACGGTGATGGCCCTGACACGTTTGTCATACTCTCAACCTCAGAGCAAGAAATCTGGACAAAGCCATAAATAAAAGTGGGACAAAGGCCCAAAAATAAGGGGAATTTTCAAATATTGCTCTTAGAGGGATAGGGCTTTTAGCCTATCTGGGTAAGGTAGATTTCTGAGTCTCTGGATTCTCCTGGTGAGGAACCTCTGTGATCCCTCCAGCTGCTGCATGTGCTTTCCAAGGTACATGCCAAAGGGGGCGTTGTACTCAGTAATGAGCCTTATAAGGGAAGAATACAGGGATGTTATGACCTCTTTGTCCCTGGATGAGATACTCTTACTTATGGCATAGACCATGTAGAAAGCTTTCCATACAATGTAAGCAACATGGTGGTCAAAAGTCAGGTTGCAATCAATCCGGGTGCCCAAAAGACCAGACACATTTTTACAAATTGTTCTGTCTTTGTTCACTGCATTACTATTGATACCTTTGACAAGGACCTGCCAGTAAATGCAGTATTTTATTTAAAACCCAAGCCAAAACTCCCTACTGTTCAAACACTCCCTAATGCAACACAAAATGGAATATTCATGACTGCCCTTATTTACCAGGAAACAATACTGTAGCTGAAAATTAACCTTGGTCAGATTGTTTGTAAAACTTGGATTTAGAAATATATATTCATGACTACAAAACAGAGCACATTATTAATTTGATGGAAAATGCTCACATGTTAGTAAAACATCTGAATCAGTAGCACACTATACATGTGTCAAGACAATGCACCTAAAAATAATTTTAAGAGCACTCTTAATGCAATATCACCTCAAATCTGTCCAAGGAAAGGGATGAATACATGGCATTACATAAACATGGATGCATTCCTGGGATGCTCCATTTGCTAAAAAGGTGCAAACATTTTTAAAAAAGTTAATTAAATGAAGATATGCGAGTACAGAAAGGCATATGTGTTAAATGATTAGTGACAGAAGACAGAGTGTATTCTGGAAGTAGAATATTTTGAGGGGGAACTAATTAAAGAGTTAAATAGAATCTACTAGATTTTCATTATTTGTCACCCAAACAACCTAAAAAGGGGGTAAGGCTACATATGTGAGAAGAATGTGGACTGAAGCCAAAACAAACTGAGCTCTGGAATCCAATGGGAATATTTGAAGTGTAAATAAAAACAATGGAAATGGACACTCTTTAGGACAATGAATGTCATGCAAGTATGCAAACACAGGTAAACAAAGAGAAACCATCTACTTCCAAAATTCAAAGACAAGTTTCACAGTACAGCACGTACAAACAAGATATTAAGTTACAGTAATAGTTTCCAGCTGTACACAGAAGTGGATCACACACACACAGTGCACACATGAGGTGACCACTACTGCAAACATACACTGCTTATGATAGTGGACGTGAACCAACTACTGTACACACCTCACCAGCATTACTCACCTGTCCATCCACATTAACACTATCTCCAGTAGTACTTGGTGTGTTGCTCAAAAGTAAGCAGTACTACTCCAGTGCACTGCTGACAGTGAGTTTATTGCAAACAGTGCCCAGTGCTACTACTTGCAGTGTGTTATGATGACTGCTCAATATGCAACTCATATAAAGTCACCAAGCATACTTACCAAATCTACTGTCATACTAACTATACTACTAAAACTGTCATTCAAGCTCCCCATGAATAAATCCACTTATGTGAGAAGTATTTACTCACACTCCTTAAAACATAACCTGCATAGGCAGGCAGAAAACATGGTAAAAATACAATAAACATGATGGCAGCTCTGTATGTTCTAACTGCACTACTCTACCTACTCGTGGTTGTACTGTGCATAACTGGCACCTCTGCAATATGATGTTCTAACTGCACTACTCTACCTACTCGTGGTTGTACTGTGCATAACTGGCACCTCTGCAATATGATGTTCTAACTGCACTACTCTACCTACTCGTGGTTGTACTGTGCATAACTGGCACCTCTGCAATATGATGTTAAACATATATCCCCCAAGTCCTGCTGTACTAATTAACCAGTCAGGACTTGTGCTTCTGAACATACTATGCAGCTATGTATCTGGCACTTAAACAATACTGTGCTTACAGCCCCACTATACAGCATGCAAACCCATTACATAATAATAATAATAATAATAATAATAATAACAATAATATTAACAACAACAACAAATAGTGAATGATCCACATGACAAAGTAATGACAAATTGTTGTTTGCAAGGTACCCACCGTACAGCAAATAGTTATTGCAGGTCAGCTATGGCAATACTGCCACAGAGAGTGCAATGTGCAAACAGGCCATAACATAGGCAGGCATGCCTGATGAACAGCGTTGGTGAACAAGTGTGAAGCAGGAAAGCAATATTTCTGCCTTACTTCAGACAGCAGACTGAACACTGCTGGCAACATACTTCCCATATGTAGCACAACTGAGCAAGGTCTGTGATTTTCGAACAGAATAAGTTAAAAACTGCTACCAATAAACCTATGGCTAAACAAGTCAGTAGTGTCTGCAACAGACTTATAGACAGCATGAATGTGCAATGTTGACACTACATTTTCTACCTGCAGCCTGACCAAGCAATGAAAGTAATTAGCCATGCTGCTATTTATAAATAATTTTATGTGCAGAACTCTTATTAGGGCAGCCCAATGCTAGTCTTACAGTTATGTGAGGTGATCCACTCTGACTGCCTAATCTCATGTGCGGTTAGAAGTGCAAGAACCTTGTGTGTTTCAGCATGCTACATACTCTTTATACAATTCACGTCAAAGTTGCCTTGTCAGTATAATTATAAACTCAGAGGTCAGTGTGAAGGGCAGTTATGTTCTGAACTATGTAGGTAGTTTTCAACTCATGCTCCAAGTTTTCTTCTTTCGTTCAGAAACAGAAATTATCAGTCTGCTATAATACTACTGAACAGCACCACTTTAACTATATGGTATTTTAATGGACTCATAATGCATATCCGATAACTAGAGGAACAATGTTTTCCACTGAAGTAATACATGGTGCAGTACTTCTAGCAGCAGAGCCCATCGGTTTATTCATTCAAATGAAGTTTAGGCATTTGCAACATCTGAGAACAGCAACCAGTATAGACCAATGAACATGATCTTGCAATGATCAACAACAGTTAAGCTCAGACTTGCAATAATCTACAACTCTCAAGTCCAAAACAGAAGCAACCTTCCATGTGCATGGCCCATTCAAAGATTAAACCACATGCAGTCTATTAATCTCATCTACAGAAACAGCAAACAAACAGCAATCAGTATTTTATTAGACCACCCTATGTGTTCTGGAAAAAGTGTTTTGTTTCAGTATCAAACCACTACCATTGCCACTCCAGAATGCTGATGGAAACACTAAAGAGCTTCACATCTGTTTACTACAACAGAAAAACTTAATGATTTTTTTGTTATTACTTGTGATCAATTTACCTAAACTATTATAAGAAGATCATCATGAGGCTATTTCTACACTTCTCTATGTATGCATACTCAAGTTTTAGGCACCTTCACATGTTACAGATAACAGACCCTCCTCCAGTCAAAAGTATCACACCTTACTAATGCTTCCAAACTTATATGAATTTTATTTTCTTTCATTCTGACATGGCACCACAATGTAATGAAATTTAAGGCCATAAGAAATAGATGGGTGGCAGCAAAACAACCATGACAGGAAATACGGCAAAATGAACTAACAATGCTGACTGCAACTCCCCTAAGAAAAACACTTGTGTCTACAACTTAGAAGACTGTACTAGCAATGAGCACACCCAACCAGCTAGTCCAAAGTAATTGTCCCAATAAATAAAATAAAATGTGCCCCAAACACTTTAAGACTTTAGAAAATAACTTAGCTGATCCAACTTATGCTTCTTTCTGCTAGTTATCCATGTTCTACAACTATCCAGCATATTACTAACTTCTGATTATTAAGCCACCACTGTGATTTCTGTCACTCAAACATTGCAGCTGAACCCCAGACCTTAGATTCCCTCTGGTGTATCTGTCCTCTGGTATACTCAGTCATGACGATATGCCCTCCAGTTTGAGTTAACAGAACATGACCACTTCACAGGTCATACAGGTACAAAACAGTACTACTCACTGGGACGCAGGAGGCTTGTAGCACAAACTGAGAAACTCAGCCTTCCTCTGTCTATTAGCAGCCCTACCCTGACCTGCCAGAATTTATATTTTTATTTATGAATTTACTAAAATGACAGGAAATTACAAATGAGCAAGTCCGACTTACCTATGGCAAACTAAAGAGAAGGCCTTTCATTTCTTCAGCTAGCAATAGGCAGCTCCTTTAGGAGTTGGATAATTCTTCCTGAGCTTTGTCAAATGGGTAGTTAAAGTAACGTTACCACATAATCAGTACCAAGCAACTAGTCTGAGAATGAACCAAAGTACTGTGCTTACTGACTGTTTCTCGCTCACACACACATACACACCATTCCAGGACAAGGCAATAAAGCATCCACGTAGTTTATTACCCAAATCTCAACAGTGCATACACAAACTTAGGTTTCACCCACTGGTGTCATCAGTGTGTATTGCAATCAGGGAACAGTGACCTATTTATCCACATTACATCACTCATTTGTTTAAAGGCACAGTGTGCCCAGTAACAAAATTATTAAACACAAAATCCCCAAACATCATATAGTGCACTAATTTTTAAGTTAGCATTACTCAAATTACTGCCTATACCATTACTATTTCATCTCCATGATACCTAGCACCTATTATGCCTTAATAATTTTACCAATGGTCATTTAGACCTGGTTTAAATAATGCTCTTAAATACACAATCCACTTTCTTTTTCGGTTAGTATTCTGTGTTTACTGGCTAACGTTAAATTTTCCCCTACTACCTGATCAATACCCAGAAAAATAAAATGTGCTCCTATATGCATTTGCGTATGTTTATACATTGCACTCCATGCTCTTTTACAATTGATGTCACTTGTATGTAGTGCTATTCCCTGTCTAAAAGATAAAGAGGTCTGCCCCACATAAAAAGCCCCACATTGGCACACTGCCATATAAACCACCCATTCACTACTACATGTGATCAAGTGTCTTATGTCATATACCTTGGGTGTATTTATACACGTAAATGACTTGGTTTTAGAAACAACCTTACAGTGAACACAATGCCCACAATATGTACTACCCACTATTTTACTAACCTGGTTGTTTATAACATATTTTTGACTCTTCTTAAAGTTAGCTAAACTTTCACCTATGGTCTTCCCTCTCCTATAACCAAAGGAACACCATGTGTCTATTAATGTACCCAAAAACCTATCAGTTTTCAATATGTGCCAATGTCGCTGTATTATATCTTTAATTTTGAAGCTGTTACTTCCAAACTTAGTCATGAACCTAATAACCTGGTTTCCTTCAACTTGTGGTGGCTCAACCCCCTCCAATAATTGCATTCTAGGAATAGAATCTGCCATATGTATAGCTCAATCTACTTCTCGAGTTTTATATCCCCTTGCCAGAAATCTAGACCTCATCTGTTTGGCCTGTGCCTGAAAATCATCCGGTTGACTACATATACGCTTAAGTCTTTTAAATTGAGCTTGGGGGATATTAATAATGTGATGTGGGTGGTTACTATCTGCCCTTAACAATGAATTCTTGGTAAATGGCGATCTGTATAAACTAGTGTGTACCACGCCATCACTAGCCTTGGTGTCCATGACATCCAAAAATTCAATTCTTTTTCCTTCCAATTTACCACTAAACTGAATGCCATACTGATTTTCATTAAGGAAGTTAACAAACTGTTGCCACCTATCTGTAGTACCCTGCCATACTACCCAACAGTCATCCAAGTACCTTCTCCACATCAATAATTCTGATGTAAATTCTGTCTGTTGGTAAATCATTTGCACCTCCATATACCCCATAAACATATCCGCATATATGGGAGCAAAAGTTGCTCCCATAACTGTACCTTTTATCTGCAAGTACCATTCTGACCCATATCTAAAAAAATTATGTTCTAACACCAAACCCAATAGTTTTAATAAAAATTCCTGTTCTTCATTCTGATAATAATCCGAAACTTGAAACCAATATTTTACTGCGGCTATTCCACCCTGATGAGGAATACTTGTATATAAGGCCTGTACATCTAATGTGCCAATAAAGGCCTGAGTAGGAATATAAAGATCATCCATTAGCTGTAAAAACTGATTAGTATCTTTAATCCTAGCCAACACATATGTTAATAATGGTTTCAGTTTTGATTCTAAATATACTGATAAGGGTTCTATCAAGGACCCTCTACCAGCTACAATGGGTCTTCCTGGTATGGGGAAATGGACTTACGGATCTTTGGGACTAAATAAAAATACTGTGGAGAAGGATCATCGACTGTCAGTTGTTGTAATTTTATTGTAATAATACCCACCTCTCTAGCTCTTTCCAAAAACTTGTCAATTTCCTGTTTAAATCCTACTATAGGATCTATAAGAAGATGGCAATAAGATTTCACATCAGTCAAATGTCGCTGAATTTCTTTTTCATATGCCTCTTTGCCCCAAACCACTATGGTGCCACCTTTATCAGCCTTAGTAATAACCAGACGATCATTATTACTCAAATTTTCCAACACTTGTTTTTCTTCCCTAGTCATATTGCCCTTAAAATGCTTAAACATCCTACCCTGATTTAATTGTAAATCTTGTAGCACTTGTTCCTCAAATATTTTAACTGCTCCATAATACGGGGGCCGAAACTCAGATTTTCTAAATTTAAATCGATCATGTTCGTCCCTAGAATGAGATCTATGAGAAAAATAATATTTTAAATTCAACTTACGACAAAATGCCTTTACATCTTTCACAACTTCAAAATGAGACACGTAACTATCCGGTACAAAGCTCAGGCCTTTATTTAACACTCGATATTCTAAATCAGAAAATACATAGTCAGATTTACCACCAAATTATTGTCTCTTCCCTGGGTATCTGTAGTAGTATCTATCCATTCTTGGCCATTTTGCTGAACATTTCCTCCATTTCTTGGACTAACATGTTTCCTTCCCCCTCTCCTAAAGGGCCCCTTAACCTTTTTGGTACTGTGGAACTCAAAACAGTAGGTTCTACTCCCTCTATTTCTGTATCAGTATTTGAATAACCTGTAGACACATCAGATATGCTAGAGTTTTCTGTAATTCTTTTACTAAGTATAGATCTTAGCCTTTTCCTTTTAGGTCTCACTTGTCCCTTATGGTTACCATCTGTAAATCTGACTGACCTTTTAACTTTCTTCCAAGTATAAGCTAAATTATTAGAATAGTCCTTGGAATCTCTCTGAAATTTTTTAAGTTTCCTGTCAGATAGTTCTTTCTCCATTTTTTATACCTCATTAACATAAAGCGCATATCTTTCATTATACGTTTGTTCTTGACTATACTTAACTGTGTCTTCATAGGCCCTATTCAACTTTACAACCATCCCTGTATGTTGCTCTTCATAGTTCTCTATTAGCAATCTAATAAACATACTAGAAGGTATAGACTGAACTTTTCTCCATTTACTTACAAAATGTTCATTATCAGCCCCAATCCCTGGTTCAAAATCGACCCTAAGGCCTCGGGGGGCTACATTGGCCATAACGTATGCTTTTAACAACTTTCTGTGCCAAACATTAGCTCTCACCTTTTTTGTGATATCAGTTAACTGGGTAAACTGTGACTCCAAATTAGTTCTTTCATTACTTTTAACAGATGCTTCTGTCCCTCTTCCCACGTTAAACGTTGTCAAATCATCATTACTGGTGGCCAAAGTGTCCAAAAACGTTTTTAAATCTTGAACTTCAGCCATCCTGAATATTTTAAACTACCTTATACTTAAACCTGGAATATAACTCTAATGAGTAAACTCAAAACCTAATAAGTCTCCAAATAAACCATGAACTATTATACTAGTATTTGTTGCTCACTTTTGGCTTTATTGACTGATATTAAGACTGTCCCTGTGCATCTTCCGGAAATACTCACAACTTCATTTATAAACACGTTTTATATCAACATTTTCTAGCTCTAAGTGCTTATATAAAACCTGCTGGGTACAATAATTTCCAAACTTGCAAGGATCCCAACCAAATACGTTCCTGGCTTACATGTATACATTCACATAAATATTCAATATATTACTTTAATACTAACATACTTAGGTCCAATGTCAATGGACCACCTAATTGAGAATATATGACTTCAAAGAAAACAAGAGTGACTGTGAACTGGTTAGAATAAGGCAAAATAAAATATATTAGTATGAGGTATAAAAATTAACCTCAATTATACATCAGATATAAAAGCACTTTACTGCTGTTATTGTTAAGTCAACTTTTATACTCAAATCACAATAATTTATACTAGTCGTACTAAAAGGTACTACAATAATGTCTTTATTTTGTGTCCATATTAATCTTTATATGTTATGAGCTTCAATATAGGCCAATCTTCATCACGGCCCTGTTAAATGTATTTTAGGTGCTTCACTTTGCCCCTTAAAATAAAGCCATTAGTCATTGTCAATGTTCTGCTTTAAATAACACTTCACTGCCGTTATTTATTTGCTCAAAACATGTACCACAAATATATGTGTGTGTGTGTGTGTGTGTGTGTGTGTGTGTGTGTGTATATATATATATATATATATATATATTTTTTTTTATATATTTATTTATATATATATATATATATATATATATATATATATATATTATATGTGTGTATATATACAGGAGGAACCTATCCACACATCAATGGGAAGTTATTTGGCTTTTGAATTCCTGACTTTAAATTCTTTCCATACCAGTTACTAATCTTTTAGGAAGAATATAGTAAGAATGTAAAGTTGTAGTGTTTAATCCAAGACAGATGTGAGAAGAGTTTCCCCCTTGACGTGCTTAAGGAAGCACAAACTTTTTTTACCCTATCACTGCAAAGTATCAGCATTTAATAGTAGTTTTTGTTTGTGTCTTTCGGCTTTTCCCAGTTAGGGGTCGCCACAGCGGAACTCCGGTCTGCTAATGATTGGCAGTTGATTTTTATGTACCTGCTTGCCAGGCCTGATGCACAACCTTCAACAAAGGTATGCCCATTCACGCATGTCTCCATGCAGAAGATGCTCTAGCTGAGAATCGAACCAGACAGCGTCTTACTGTGAGGCGACAACGCTACTGCAGCACCACCACCGCGGGGACATCAGCATTTATTAGTAGTATTAACACTTATTCTTATAAGATATCAGACAATGATAGAACATCACGACCATTAGCATCAATTAGATTACTGTAGTAGACTTAATTTTTCTTGTTTAGCTGGAAGACTAATTTCATGCTTAGATTGTAAGCAGTGTAGCTGGTCCTTAGAATGAAGATATGGCTACTTCAAAAATAAAACATGAGTATGTGTCAGTATTACTTTTTTTGTGGTAGTTTAAATGTATGTTTATAATCTTGAACAAGTATGGGATGAAACAATCAATATTTACATGGTATGTTTGTAATTAATCACGTTCATTGACTTATGTGATTTAGAATTTAAAAATGTGTCAGGCTGTTGTAATTGCTTGGAAAGTGGCCTCACAATATGTTGAGTCAACACCTTGTTTTCTTTATGTTTGGTACCATATATTCAAGAACATTAATTCTAGTCATTCAGTCATGAATTGGCTCCAGCCACGATTTTTTTTTATTGTTGGGGATGTGACAGCTTTAACTCTTATTATACAATAAATGGAAATTAGTATCCCAAAACAAGCATGATGATTGAATAACACAGTCAGAGTGCCCACTATAAATCACAGAACCAAAAGAAAGATGTCCTGCTGCTGACGTCTTTTTGCCGAACTTCATATTAACAAATGCAGCAACCATACTACCATATTTTAGGAGGGACAGGGCAAATAACGAGGAAAATGAAGGACAATCTGGTAAAATCTACACAGTTGAGAGGTATGATTACCAGCAGCATGATAATCATACCTTTTGACTGTCTAGAGACTTGCACATTGTCCTTCATTTTCCAATGTCATACTTTTAAAAAATAAAAAAGAGACAGAGAGAGACAGAGACAGAGACAGAGGTGCAAACCACAAAGAGAGATCCCCACTACAACACTGAACTGATTTACTCTGCAAGAATGCCGATATAGGTGTCATACACATTTGCAGTATATCAGTTTTGGTTGCCAAAGGTGGAGAAACACTACAATCCACTTATACAATCACATTATTTAAGAAAGATAAGCAATTTCTTTCTTAAATAATGCAATTATATAATAGCGATGATATAACTCTTTTTGTTAGTATATTAGGATTTAGTGATGGTTGGCTATGTTTAATCATTCGGGCTTCACCCTCATGATAAAACCACACTAACCATGGGTAAATCCTGATATACCCACTCATAGTCTTGGATCATTCCTAAAATTTATAGGACCTTTCAGAAGGCACAGCATCACAGATGAATCCTTCTTGATGATTCGAGGCTGGCAAATTTGGTACTCATACTAACCTCTATAAGGATATATATTTTTTGTTGTTGTTGTTTGGCTTTTAGTGATAGATTATGAGGTATCCCAAGATGGCAAGGACCTTTTGAAGTACAGTGCTATCTCAAAGTAAGAAGACACTGAGAAAGAGAGACAACCATCCTAACAATCTTTTACATGAAAGGATATACAATTAACATCTCAATAGGAATTTATTATCAGAAGAGGGTAATAATGCTCACACTTTGTCCCCTGTTTTAAAGTGCAAGATTTTGGCATTCCAGTAATAGACTCCCTCTTGCATCTCATGTGCCCTTTGCATATAATACTTAAATATTGGCATAACACTTTTGAACCTATTGTGCCTGGTTGTAAGGTGTGCTACTACACTTTTAAATGTTTTTTTCCTTCTCACACGTAAAGAACCATATCCAAGAAAAGTCACAAACCACAACCTCAAACAGTGCCTCATAACCAGGACTGCACACACTTCCTGGGTTCCAGACATTTGTATGTTTTTTATCATTTGTGTGAATGGTATTTCTGTGAGTGGCGTGCAGTCCTGGTTGCAATGCACTGTTTGGTGTTGTGGTTTGTCCTTCTCACACATCTCCTTTATGTCCAGCAAGCCTAAGGGATGTCTAACACATGGTAACTCAAATAAGGTTAATCCTGTTTAAGTTGGAACACTTCTCATATAGCAAAGATGAGGTTTTATCATCTACCTCACTGGCCTTTTTCAGGATAGACTTCAGTTTTATTAAAACATTTCACTAATGTATCAGGCTGAGGGTGGTGCACTAAAATTCCTTGCTGCTTGTACTTTAAAATGCTGACAAACTTATAGCATTACCGGGTCAAGAGGGGGCTTCACTACTCCATTACATTTTATTTGAGAATACTTGTCCTGGAGTAAAGTAACACTGGCTATAAGTAACATTAGCTATATGGCCATTGACTTAGTGCTGGGTTTTGCAGGGGTATTACTTCAAGAAACTCACTGCCATAGGCAATATTCACCATAAAACATCAGTAGCCATTATGGATCTACAACATCTAAGACATCTTCTTGAATGAAGCTTCAGTAATAGCTATAGGTATCAGTGGATGTCTGAACTTGGGATATGGTGTGATATTTTGACATTCTTGGCATGCATTACGTAAGTTTTTAATGTCCTGATTACAACAGACAATACAGTCTAGCTAAGACTCTTGCTTTGTCCAGCATAAAGTGTGCTTCAGAAATATTGCTATGTGACAGTTTCATTACACATGTTCTAATGTTTTTGAAACTAGCAGCTAGTGTAGAATTTATCCTACGCAATAAATCATTCTTCATATGGCTATTGGATGTTACCAATCTGCTCATTTGTTTCTCCTATTCTGGCAATTTTTTTAACTCAGCCATACTAAACTATATTGCCCCCTCTCCCACTCTGCTGTCTTAAAATTCTCAGTTACGTTGACTTGAACATTCCTCTTGCTATTAGGGACTGAGCAAATCCTGCAAACATATCTGCACATTTTTGTATGTCTAAATCCTTTTGGCAAATCAAATAATTTACAGTTGCAGTTAACCTTCTTCATAGGTGTATTTTCACATGTTTAAAAAATGTCATCCCATAATGTAATGTATATAGCTCTAATTTCACTACTGAACTTTTTTTCACTGACAAACTTATTCTAATTAGAATATTATACAAGTTCAGATTTTCTTCTGCACTATTTATGAATTTCTGGTTTTAGAGTGCTTATAATCAATACAAGGTACATAGTTATGCATTTAGTTTAATACAGTCCCCCTTTTCCCATATTCTGCATCAGTTAAATTCATGCAAACAGCAGTTCTTAAGTCTTTCTAGAGTTAAGACATATTTGATCAGTAATCAAGTTAAAGCCTAATAGCTGGATTTAATCCAGTACATGTTATGAATATTTCACTGTTAACACTGATTGCTTGATACATTTTATAGGTATGAAAATTACCTCAATTAACATCAGTGGGTCTATTGCCCTCCATACCTCTCAACTGTCCAGATTTTTGCAGAATGTCCAGATGTTTTACTTATATTTTTGGTCTGTTCCTCAAAAAATTTGTGATTTTCTGGCAAATCACTGGGATGATCTGATGGTTGAAGTCACTAAATAATGATATACATTTGTGTTGTGTTTCAGACTCCATATGCATGCTAAGACAAATCCTGTTATTTTAGCAACTTGCTAAGTTTATAAGAGCAATATTTAAAATTTGCCCCTATTTTTGGTCCTTTGTAACCCCCATTCTGTCAGGCTTTGTCCAGATTTTTTTGCACTAAGAGGTATGTTGTCCTGCAAAGAAAGACAGTTCTTTTTGGGTGCACATGAGCTTCCCAGATATGCTAATGTTACAAGAAACCCATTTGTCCTATGTGTAATAGTGTTAAAGGAGATCCTAGACAAGTAACACTATTCTGACAATGTTCTCATATTCAGCATGAATAAATATAGTAATGTCATATGTTATGCATTTGAAGTCAACTGTGAGATAAACTACAAAATAAATGCTTGGATATGCAAGAAAGACAATGTTGTGTGTGATGTAGCCATACTATTAGATATCATTCTTTGATTTGGTGAAAATATCTCCACAGTATAAGGCATTAAAGCTAGGCCATCTAATATCAAAAGTGATATCAGGATTATCTGCCAAAGTAAATTCCATTGTATCTGATGTGGATTTGCCAAAATTACAGTCTTGGGTACATTGCAGCTTCTCATACTAATTAAATGAAGTACCTTGTACAACTACAGAAACCTCAAAAGGTTTTACTCACAATGAAAATAACAGGGATATACCATTTAAATAAAACAGCTACATTGATGGAGCTCTCACTATACTCAGTGACATATAAACTCATGAGGTCTGTCCTGTTGATCTTAGAAGCACTGTCAGTCCTAGTTCTGTTTGAATCATTACCTTTGGGCTAACACCAAATAAGGTAACCTCTTATTAAAATCAAACATGAGGAACAAGAACAAAGGGGACAGTTTGTGATACAACATCTGATTAATGAATAAACTGCAACTCCCAGTTGATGATACATGCCTGCATACCTCTTAACTATCCAGATTTTCAAAGACTGTCCACATTTTTGCCTCATATTTTTGCTGTGTTCCACACAGAGTTTTTTGGCAAATCACCAAGGATTGAAGTCATTAAAAATAACATACATTTGAGTTTCAAGCTCCATGTCCTTTGGAAAATGCATACAAACATGAATCCTGTTTTTCTAGCAACTTTCTAAGTTTATAAGAACAGTATTTAAAGTCTGTCCTATTTTGGGGCCTTTATCCTCCTACTAGTTTAGGCTGTGAAGATTTCTTGGGCTAAGAGGTTGAGAGGTATGCATGCCTTTCTCTGCTTTTAAGAACTCACTATAAACTTTATATAAGAAATGCAAGCATAGTGTTCTGTCTATCAAGCATCTAGAAGAATAAAATCATTAAGTTTGTCATTCGGCCATATGAACCTCAAATATACTTCTGACTGCTGTGTTATCTTGGAATGTGTCAGAGTAAAAGTGAATTTTGTACATACTGTGAAAAAAAGACTTGAGACAAAGAAACACTGTGGTCCATATACATTAGAGTTAATGAGGCCAAAATAATTCCTTAGGTCTCTAAAATTATCCTGTACTGCAGAACAATGCTTTATAGGTTATGTTTTAGATTTGTTGGCATATATCTCTATATCTATATCTATATCTATAGCTATATCTATATCTAAGATCATAATAATAGGCTTTTCATCATATTGTGTATGATATTAGAGCTATAGGCCATGCAAGCAGCCAGCATGCAGGGAGTCCCTGGAAACTTAAGTGTGGGAAATTAAGCTTTATTCAGGGTCTCTTTTACTTTTCACATTCATAACTTTTGTTCATACTTAGGTAACATAAATGACCCTATTAGGTGTTAACACACAGTGTTGTTTAGTTCTTTAAATTAGGACACCTGCCATTCATAACAAAAGTATCCTAAACAAATATTTCTGTGGGAATGTCCCATATCATGGCATATCAGTCAATATGTGTGAGATGTAGAAAGTTGCTTTCGTTAACAATGATGGCTGTCAGTCAGCATAATGCAGATGATGTCGGGATCTGCATACTAAACATACTATATAGTTATGCAAATAGATTCTACTGTAATGACAGCTAGGTTTCTTTCCACTTAATAACACTGAAGTATCTGTTCACAATTATCTTGAAAGGTTTCACAGGTTAGTTACAAAATTTCAACAAGTTTTGCATTAATGGTGTAATTAATTTTTTAAATCAAATATACATACATACATACATACATATAAAAATTTCAAGCACGGGTATTAATGCCTTTCTAGCTTGCCAGTATACCAAAACACTTGTTCCCATAATAAGTGTCCAGGATGTTCTTAAAAATATCTAAACTAGTACTTGCTTTAATGTCATTTGGTAGTCTGTTCCATGCATATGCTATTCTGTCAGAGAACCAGTTAGTACACTTCTCACTCATGTAGATTCTTTCTTTAATTTCTCCATATCTTTTGGGTTTCTAATACCATGACAGGAATGGACCTCATTCCTAAGTCAAAGAACAACTAAAGTTCATAAAATTAGTATTGTTTCAGTCTTTGATGTCAGCCAAAAGTGCTCTTCGCAGCACCCGCAATGTGCCCAGTAATGACTCCTTCTGTAATTCATATGGGGTTACATAGATTGGTAACATATCTAAATATGTTTGTAGATTCTTTTTTATAAGACCCATTGCTCCTACTTCTATTGGAACTGTCTGAGTATCTTTCTTCCACATTGCTCTCATTTCTGCCTGCAGATCCTGATATTTTATGACTTTGTGTCTCTCTGTACACAACACACTGTAGTCACTGGGTGTGGTGATTTCAATGATCAATGCTACTTTTGTCTTCTTTTCATGGACCACTATATCAGGTTTTCTAGCACCTGTTTTTTGAACTGTTGGTAATGGGTAATCCCATGTTCATATGTTCATAGGTTCATAGGTTCATAGGTTCATACTAGGCTATCTGCCCTAGGACATTTATAAGCCTAGCCAGAGTGTGTTTGGCTTTCGCCACCCATTTTAAATTAATTTTGCTATGCCTTTTTTTGAGGTTAGTATACTGTGCCTCTGTCTAAACAGTGACACAGAAGTGATAGCCGGGGTAAACCTACGATCTCCCATCCACTCATCAAGATTCCTCTTGAAGAGAGTCAATGTGGGACTCTGCCTAACCTGGACTGGGATTTTATTCCAGAGTGAAGGGAGCCTCTGGGTTATGAATCTGTCCCTCCAGCATGTCCTATTTATTTCAGTGCTGAGGTTCAAGTCTCTCGAGCGTAGCTCGATGGGATTTGGATTTTCTGAGGTGCAGCATGTCCATTAATTCCGGGTTGGACATGGCTTTATACGTCAGGCACAGATCGCCTCTGAGCAGGCGGTATGCCACTGAGTAGAGCTGGAGTTTCTTTAACCGGGCAGCATATGGCATCTGTTTGAGCCCTTTGATCTTCTTGGTGAGGTACTTTTGGGGTCTTTCCAGTTGCTGCAGGTGTCTACTTAGGTACATCCCAAAAGGGGCATTGTACTCAATTATGGGCCTGATGAGGGATGAGTAAAGAGGCACAATGACCTCCCCTGATCTAGATGTGAATCCCTTCATGATTAGGTGGGCTATATAAAATGTTTTTCTAACCACTTTGGCCACGTGGTTGTCAAATGAGAGATTGCTATCAACTTAGGTCCCCAGGTCCCTAATGACTTCTTCTGTACTTAATGGATTACCACCTATGTGGTAATTTGTGGGCACTTTGTTTTTGCCAAAGGGGATGACTATACACTTTTTGGCGTTTAGCTTGAGGCCATGGCTCTGGCACCAGTTGTCTGTTTCTATGAGGCCCTTTTGGAGGATGCTTGTGTCGGCTGGAGAGTTGATTATGGCGCCCAGTTTGCAGTCATCTATGAACTTGGTCAGCCACAGTCCTTTCGTGTTGGCCTGTACCGCCGAGAAATATATACCGAACAAGAGAGATCCCAGGACTGAGCCTTGTGGGATGCCACTTGTAACTGGTTTGGAGTCTGACATGGCTCCAGCAATTCTAACCATGTGGGTTCTGTCCTTGAGCCAGTTTGCAACCCATCTAGTGACATAGGGGTTTATATTTAAGCTGGTGAGCTTATCTATAATGCCCAAGTGGGGTATTGTATCGAAGGCTTTAACAAGGTCCAGGTAGGCTGTGTGGACCACCTTCCCCTCGTCAATGGCCTTGGTGACTGTTTCAAAGAAATTGACCAGGTTTAAGAGGCAGGATCTGCCCTTAACAAAGCCAAACTGGGTAGGATCCAGTGTCTGTAGGTCCCCAATATCTTTATTTATGAGGTCCATGATGATCCTTTCCATAGCTTTGCAGACCAAGCTAGTCAGGCTTATGGGGCAATAGTTTCCAGGATCCGTTGAGGCACCACCTTTGTGGAGAGGGACCACTGTTGCTGTACGCCACTCTTTGGGTACATATCCTGTAGTAAGGCTAAGATTGAACAGTAGTTTTATGTTTGGGTTTAGCTCTTCTTGGAGTTCATGTAGGACGCAGCCCGGGACACCATCTGGTCCCATTGATGCTGTGTTTTTTGCTTTGGAGAGGGCGGCTCTTACCTGAGCATCTGAGATGTCAGGGGGGCAGCACTCTGTTGGGATAGATATTTGCCCTTTTGGTGGGGAGGGGGAGAAGTTTGCACTGAACCTGTCAGCTAGGATGTTGGCAATGTCTGTGGGCTCTGTGTATTTTTTGTCATTTTGGACTAATTCTGAGCATATCTGGGAATTCCCACCCAGGTTCCTAACATAACTAAAAAGCCTTGTGATTATCCTTAGTGTCCTGTGCAATTTTTCTCTCGAAGCTGGCCTTAGACGATTTTATGAGTGCCCGTAGTTTTTTGCTAATACTGATCAGAGATGCCTTTTTGGGATTTTGCTCTATCATGTAGTAGCTTCCTCCTTCTATTGTATAGTTTGTTTATGGCTGGGGTCCACCAGACAGGACGCCTGCCTTTGGAGGATTGGGTCTTGGTTTTATTTGGGATTGCATGATCCATGCATTCCTGAAGGTGTTCATAGAATGCTTATAAAGGATTCTGCGGTCTGGGCGCATTTTCCACAGGCCCGGGGCTTTGAAGGATTCTGCCTCGGTTTTGAGGTGTGAAATTTGCTTTAGAGAAGTTTTTCACTGTGGTTTTCTGGGCAGGGGTGGGGTCGGGATGTGAATATCCAGTGAGATTAGTTTATGGTCTGATCTTACCAGTGAGGGATACACTTCTGGTCTGGAGCATAGTGTCCCCATGTTGGTGATGATCAGGTTCAGTATGTTTTCCCCTCTTGTGGGAGTGGTAACAAGTTGTTCCATAGCATTTGAGTTTATAAATTCTAGGAACCTTTGGGCTACCGTGTTGGAGCTAGAGTAATGCTCCCAGTCTATGTTTTGGTAGTTGAAGTCGCCCAATATAATGGTATTTGGAGAGACCTTCATATTTTCCAGTATTCTCGGGAAGGCCGAGTGGGGTTCCTGTGTTTGGGAGGGTGGTCTGTAGCAGGCTATAAACTGGAAGGCAGTTTTACCCACTGTTAGTTGCACATGGATAGTCTCTGATGCTTCGTGCTGTGCCACCAACCTGGAGGTGTGGGTATCTTTGACGAATATTGATACTCCCTCCTTTTGTGGTTCGGTCCAAGTTTTGGGGCGAAAAGCATGGTATGAGGTATAACCTGGTAGTGCTGGGGTGCTCTCGGAGCCTTGAACCAGGTTTCTGTTACTGCACAGATATCGATGTTCTCCATGCTAAGGAGAGTTTCGAGTGCATGCATCTTGAGGTTTAGACTTCTGGCGTTGAGTAGCATTACTCTTAGTTTCTTATCCCTTGTGATACCTATGTTGGTGGGTTTGTCTTTTGAGCCTTGCCTAAAAAAGGCACTATGGGGGTAGCAAGAGCCTTTGCCAATATCCGAAAGCCCAGGGGTGACAGGAGCAAGCCATCCCTAGCGAAGCATCATGGCTTGTTGAGCATGTCATCCCAGGCTGACAGGCATTGGATCCCCTTTGAATGACACCAATATTTAAGCCAATTGTTGAAACTGATCATCTTGTCTTCATATTGTGGCATCATTCTTGGTGAGGGTAAGATGCTACTCAAGGTCAGGGTCATACCGGCCTGGGCTACATGCTCAGAGAGCTCCTCTATGTCTCTTTTCATGTAGTCCAGGGAGGTACGTCTCAGGTCATTCACACCAGCATGGACAATGACTGAGTCATATTTGTACTTGCCTTGGAGTGACCTGAGTGCTTGTGTTATGTGGCGGATCCTAGCGCTCGACAGGCAGCTCACCGTGACCTTCTCCTTGTTCAGCCTGGTGAGCGGGACGTCAGTGTGCCTGATGATAGAGTCACCTATTACAAGTGTATCAGGTGTGTTGTTTAGCCTTAAGGGCTGTGACTGTTCGGCACACTGGCTTTGTGAGCTATGTGTTGCACGTGTTTTGTTTTGGGGTAGCGTTGCTTGGGTGTCTGCTTTGGAGGTCTCTGCTGCTTAGGCAAATTTTTATTTAGAGCCTCCGAGTATGTTTTTGTGTGTTTATGCATTTGGTTTGTTGTCATGGTAGGTCTATGTGAGACTGGAATTGTAGTGAGTGTGGTTTCCTTCTCCTCCTGACTGGTTACACCAGTACTGAGTTGAGAGAGCTTAGCCTCCAGTTTGGCTATATGGTTGCATCTCTCACATGTGTTGGAATTTGTTGGGAGGAGGAGAGTGTTGTCTGTGTACATGAGGCAGTTGTAACATTGCCTCAAGATTCCCAGATTCACCAGCTGGACCGGAGAGGAGATTGACAACTGACCTTTGGACATGCTAGAATAGTATTGGGAATTCCTTTATAATTGAAAAAAGGGCCAGTGGGGAACAAGGTACTCAAGGGAGTTTGTGAGGGTGTAGTGCTTTTAATTTTTTAGAGCTGACTTATATAATTGCTTTAGTGAGCAAGTGCCAGGTAACTTAAATGCAATGTGTTACAGGTAACTTAAATGCAAAAATTACAAACAGTAACTTTCTTTCAAGTGAAACAAGGAAATAAGTACAGTAAGCAATGCAGATATCACTAGGGATCCACAGATGTGCTAAAAGGCCGCGTTTTAGGTGGAATTAGCGTTTCAGGGAAATAAACAAACAACAAGCATACAAACAAAGCTAAATTCAGCAGGCCTGGATCTAGTCTATGCTACAGCAAACAAGGTGTACCAATTTCAGTAAGAAACAGTTAGAATATGCAGGCACTATAAGCCTTTAACCAGAAATTCCCAGCTCAGAAGGGCAGAGTCCAGCCTCTCCTCCCACAAGAGTGCAGACCGCGATCCTTCTTAATGTAAAATAACTGGCCTGAAGCCCAAGTGCTTAAACCAGAACTAATACACTTTTAGAATAACAGACACTGAGCCCTCAATCAGCAGTTCCCAACTTAGAAGGATGTAAGCTACCTGTCCTGCCACCACAGTGCTTGCCACAAACCTTCCTAATGTGAAACAACTGGTCTGAAGCCCAAGTGCTTAATCCAAAAGACTTAGAAATGATATCTACACTTTAATCAAGTTACTACCAAGCAGTAATAAATACAACTGAATACTTTAAAGAATGCCTGGATTAGTGCTCAAGTTATACAAACAAAGCTAGATTCAGCAGGCCTGGATCTAGTCTATGCTACAGCAAACAAGGTGTACCAATTTCAGTAAGAAGCAGTTCAAATATGCAGGCACTATAAGCCTTTAACCAGAAATTCCCAGCTCAGAAGGACAGAGTCCAGCCTCTCCTCCCACAAGAGTGCAGAACACGAACCCTCTTAATGTAAAATAACTGGCCTCAAGCCCAAGTGCTTAAACCAGAATTAATACACTTTTAGAATAACAGACACTGAGCCCTCAATCAGCAGTTCCCAACTTAGAAAGATGTAAGCTACCTGTCCTGCCACCACAGTGCAGACCACAAACCTTCTTAATGTAAAACAACTGGTCTGACGTCCAAGTGCTTAAACTAAAAGGCTTAGAATGAGTTACACCAAGCAGTAATAAATACAATTGAGTACTTTTAAGATGACGCAAAAGCAAAATAAAGTAGGAAAAAACACAAAACAGTAAAAGCAGATAAACTTTTTTTTTTTTTTTTTTTTTTTTTTGTGGAAAGAGAGAAAGGAGTAGCAGAAACTAAACTGATTGGCCTTCTCAAATGCTCTCCCTGTACTGGGTAGAATGAGGTAATGATACTAGACTGGGAGGAGGGTCCCAGATCAAATTTACACTAGGGGCGGGCAACTGCAAAGCCACCAACTATAAAAACACTATGCCAACAGGGAGAGAGGGTGGGAAACAAACTGCAGAAATGTTACTCACAGCTGAAAAGCAGCACTGAGCCTTTAAATGAAAGTTTTAAACAGCTAAAGGAGCCACTAGAAAAAAGAGTTTAACTGCAACAAGTTATGATAAACAAACAACCCAACAGATGCTTAATAAGAGTGGACAATTTCCAGTTAATACCTCACACACAGTGAAACTAGCTAGAAAAAATACACAGTACACAAAGTGCTATAAATAACAAAGAAATAAAGAACAAAATAAACAAAAACAGGATACTTAATGTTATATATTATAGCTCCGAGTTTGCTGAGTGTCCTTCCTTCGATTAGCTCGGTGTAAAATGGCAGAACACTCACAACTGAGCTTCTTAGGTAACAGAAAGTTGAAACCTGAGACAGCTTTTAAGAAAGAAATCTCAAAAGAACCAATGAGGTGCTTAGTCTAAGCTGTAGTCCAGGAGACCTCAGTCAGCCAATGACCTCAAACAATTCTCTCTCACTGAAATGCCTGATGGCTTTGGCTAAAACAAGATGTCCCTGAATTATGTGCTCAGACACACAGCCTCCACAAACACTAGGCCCAAATACAAGCCTGAATATGGAAATTCTACAAATATCCCCACTACTTAGAACAAACTGCAGAAATGTTACTCACAGCTGAAAAGCAGCAGTGAGCCTTTAAATGAAAGTTTTAAACAGCTAAAGGAGCCACTAGAAAAAGAGTTTAACTGCAACAAGTTATCATAAACAAACAACCCAACAGATGCTTAATAAGAGTGGACAATTTCCAGTTAATACCTCACACACAGTGAAACTAGCTAAAAAAATACACAGTACACAAAGTGCTATAAATAACAAAGAAATAAAGAACAAAATAAACAAAAAACAGGATACTTAATGTTATATATTATAGCTCCGAGTTTGCTGAGTGTCCTTCCTTCGATTAGCTCGGTGTAAAATGGCAGAACACTCACAACTGAGCTTCTTAGGTAACAGAAAGTTGAAACCTGAGACAGCTTTTAAGAAAGAAGGATATGAAATTCATTTTCTATGATGCGTTGTGGGTCATGTTTCCAGTGTTTTTCAGCCACTTCAATACCATAATGTTTGCACAATCCCCAATGCAACAGTCTTGCCACATTATTATGTCTTTCAGTATACAGTCCTTCTGCCTTTAGTATATCACAACCAGCAGCAAGGTGCACAACTGTTTCCAGTTCGGTTTTACAAAACCTACATTTGTCTGTTTCTCCCACGTGTTCAATGGACTTTGTAAACCAGTGAGTATGTAGCTCACTATCTTGGGCCACCAATATTAACCTTTCAGCTCTTGGTTTGAATTTGCTTCTCCTTAAGCATTCCTGCATTCGTTCCCAATCAACATGAGGTTCTTCTAGAAGTTTTCTACACTTGCAACTATATTTATCCATTTTCCATATTTCTTTCCTTCTCATCTGTTCCTTCACCTTATATTATTTCTTTTGTTTTTTGGAACATTCAGTTGCTGCCTGATTTTTATCTACTTCTGGTTTGATTTCCATTCCTCCTTGACGCCAATATGCTTCTGCTAGATTAAGTGGAGAAGTCATCTTAGATTTATTCTCCTCATGTTTCAAAACTTTCACTACGGTTGGGTCATGTGAGGTCAGCAGGTATATGTAGAGTTCCACAATTGCATATCTATACATGCAATCAATTTCAAGGAGGACCATTGCTCCTTCAGAATGGGGAATATATAATCTTGGGATACAATGATTTTTATAAGTCATTTGGTGAGCATGAAGCACCCTTCTTGTTTTCCTATATGATCTATCCAACATGTTTTGGGGCCAGTCAATCACTCCAAAACTGTAAGTTAGGACAGGAAGAGCAAATTGGTTTATAGCTTTGATTTTATTCTTAGATGTCAATGCTTAATTTAAGTCTTCTAAAGTATTCCTTACTAAGTTTTATTTGCATTTGTTTTTGTTTTATTGTTGATCCTTCACCAATTCCCAAATTTTTACACACTCCCTCTTGCTCAAGTTTTTTTATATTACATTTGTCCCAAACTGATGTTTTCCTGGTGCTGCAGTTTTCCTGCTTTAAAGGTTGCTTTTGTACATTTATCAAGATGAAATGACATTCTTATATCATCTGAAAAACTTTTAATAACCTGCAGTTGTGCTTTCAGTTCCTAATCTGATGAACTATACAGATTTAAATCATTGACAAAGAGAAGATGAGAAGTCTTTACACTTTGTTGTTTTCTAAGAGCCAAATTAGTCATGGCCTAAGCTGTTACGTAAACAGCTTAATGGGTTAAGGGCAAGACAGAATAGCAATGGTGACAGAGAGTCACCCTGGAATATCCCCCTTTGAATTTTTATCAATGGGATAATAATTTGTCCTTTATCATGGCTTAATTGCAAAGTGGTCTGCCACTGTTTCATGGTCACTGTAATGTAGTTGATCAGTGTAGGGTGTATCTTATACATTTTTAAGTACTCTTTTATCCATTAATGTGGGATACTATCAAATGCCTTTTTGTAGTCAATCCATGCCATACTTAGATTCTTACCCTTTTTACAGTTCTCCACTATGACTTTAACAACAAATGATCCTTTGTTCCATATGATTTTCTTTTATTACCCTTTTGTTCTACTGCCATAACTGAGTTTTCTTCTAAATGACTATAAACTCTGTCAGCATCAATTCCTGTGTATAGTTTATACGTCGTCGGAAGGCGAGTTATTGGTCTATATTTTTTAGGGTAGCTTGCAAGTTTACTCTTAAGTAGGAGCATTGTTTTTCCTGTTATTAGCCAGGTTGGTGTCTGTTTGGGGTGTGCATATAAATAGTTCTTACTCATGACTAAATCTTCATGCAAAGATGTTAATACTTTCAGCCAAAAAATAGGTACTACATCTGGGCCTGGGGTTTTCCATTTAGAGGCTTTTATTAACTTTGTTTCAATCTCTCTTGTTATTACCTCATCCCATTTCATGTCCTGTACCTTTAAACTCCTTATTCTTTCTTTTACTTCTTTTATCCATTTAGTATCTTTGTTATATTCCACAGGATCTTCATAGATACTTCTATTTTTTTCTGCCTGTACTGAAATTTTTAGTTTGTTATTTGTAATAGTGCATGATAGATTCTGGTCTGTTCTAATACTGTGCATTGTTTTTATCACATCTATCTTTCTTAGTATTTTTGTTGATCTATTCCCTCTTCTATAGTTTTCTAACAATGACACTTCTTGTCTTAATTGCTTTATAGTTTTCTCTATTCAATACTTCCATGATGGTATTCAATTTCTCCCCTTCCTTTCCCTCACTACCCTGTGTTCTTGTGGTAGAACTGTATCAGTTACTAGTTTAGCTGCACAGTACTATATCCTGTTTACTTCTGTTGTATTGCATGGATCTCTATGGACAGTCCTAATTAGTATGTTTATTTGTTTTATCAGACTTCTGACTTTTTGGGTTTTATTGACCTTCTGCAGTCTATTTCTTTCATTGATCTTAATATATCTATCTATGTTTATTAAATCAAGCAACTCTTCTCTTAGCTCACTTTCTTCCAAAATGAGGGCACATCCCTTGTTTTCCATTTCATGTGGACATTCTACAAAAAGTTCTATAGCATCTTCCTGTGGCACATTGTCTTCAATTTCATCCTGTGCCATCTGTTGCTCTGTCATATGGGAACTCACTGGCCTATCTCTCCTCAACACTGACTGCATCAGAGTTTCCACAATTTCTTGTTTCTTCCCTTGCTGTTTAACTTCAAGTGAACATTTATACTGGTTTCCTGTGGAAGGCTCCAAAATGTCTTCATATGTCACCTGACCGATTGCTTCCTGTTCTACTGATTTCCCCTTAATTTAGATATCCATTGCTCTATCCTGTTGTGGTGCTTTCTGCAATCAATTTTCTACACTGAATCCTTCTCTTTGCAGGTACTCCATAACCTCAATTTCTATTTCTTTAACTTCTCCATTACTAATCTCCTTTTCTATTTTTCCTCTTTGTCTTCTTATTTTTTGTATTGTAAAGATTTCCATCTCCAGATTCCTTTGCTTGTATTTCTCTTCAAATATCTTTGGTGCTGCTCTTTTTGTATTGGTTAGTTTTGCTTTCTCCTTTGCATAAACATTACACCATATTAAATCTCGTTTTCTTTTCCATGTCCATATTTCTTTTTCAGATGTCTCCTTCTGCTTTTCCTTACTTTGGGGACTCACTCCATCATGCTGTGATATAACCTGCATTAGGCCTCCTACACCAAATCCTTCACTTTGCAGACACACCATAACTTCATCTACTATTTTTTTTAACTTCTACTTTACTACTCTTCTTTTCTACAATCCATCTATGTGATATTATTTTTTTATTGTGAAATTTTCCATATCTGGATGCCGTTTCCTGTATTTCTCTTTGAATATCTTTGGGGCTACCTTCTTTAAATTTATTAATTTGGCTTTCTCCTTTGCATAAATATTGTACCATATCAAATCTCTCTTTCTTTCCCATGTCCACATTTCTTTTTTATACTTTTCAAATATCTCTGGATTTTGTTATTTATATTTTTGCACTTCCTCAGATGCTTCTTTTTCCAAACAGATCAGAGTTTCTCAATCTATATACTGTTTTCAAAAATCTGTTGTATTAATGAACACACATTTTCATTTGAAGCTTCTGACAGTTTTTCCTGTGGAAGTATTTTTCTTTCCTATAATTTCTCTCTTACTTATTTTGTATATCTTGTGTCTGGAAATTCTGGGCTTTTTGTATAATAGTAACAATACATAATTTCTTTCTTATCCTCAATAGTCCACTTTATCTTCTTTATGGCTTTTGTTTGGCCTATCAGTTTTTATCATTTTTGTGGATTACTACTTCCTTCGACAACAGGGGAGTATCCTCCCCCTGGGCCTGGTCTGGCCCCATTGTAGGAATGTTTCTGTATTTAGAGGATTCTACACTATCATTTCTTTCCAGTCCTGGCACCAGTGTGCATACTAGGATTGGGCACTTTTTCATCCTGGGCCTTGAGCTATCTTTTTTAATTTTTAACCTACTTCTGTCTATGATATATGCTATATAAATACAGCCTATATATCAGTGTTGTCTTGAAGAGATTTTGTGAAAAACAGGGTTCACCTCATGAAGGTACTCCCCAAGACTTGAGGATGAATTCAATTTCAGCAATAATACTCTCCTTTCCTTGCTGACTTATTTCTCCATTCAGACCTCAGCCTTCTACATAGGTTGTCTGATGATTCTCTAGTACTTTTTGATAACCTCAAACATTCCAAAAGGTAGTTGTCTCTAAATGCCCTATATATCTTAATAAGATCTCCACTTAGATATCTGTAAGAGACACTGTACAAGTTCAGATAGTTTAGTCGTCATAATAACTTACATTTTCACATCCATGAATGCGCTATGTATATTTCAGCTGTTCTCTTTCCAGTTTACTCATGCTTGTTTTCTTATAGAGTTTCCATATTGTTATTCTATACTCAAGTTTGGGTCTAATGTGACTAACAAACAATGACGTCATAATTTTTGATTTCTAAGACTTTATAAATCTTTTTATACAACCTATAGTTCTATAACTATCATTAACCAGTGGGTTGATCTGATTAGAAAAACTCATAGCTGAATCTACCCATATACCCAGGTCCTTAAATAAGTCTACAGTTTCAATCACTGTGTGCTGTATTAAGTATACACCTTTCAAGTTATGTATTCCAAATCTCATATGTTTAGTTTTTGATGTATTTATCAGCATATTATTCTCCTGTGCTCAAATGGTCAATTTAGTCAAGTTATTTTGCACACATGCCTTATCTGTAACACATGTAATCAGTTTACCCAATTTCAGGTTGTCTGCATATAGACTATAGAACACCTCAGATGAAAAAGTTAGGCCTAGGACAGAGCCCTGTAGGACACCCTGACTGTAAACAAGGAGTTCATGTGTCTAATTGCTGTGTAGATATATATACAAAATCCAACGAACAGCACAAATAACACGGCCAGGGCAAAGTCGTTTCAAAACCAATAGCTTTAGTGAGAGCTGCGTCTGCAAAAACTAAACAGCATGTCACCTGCCAAACAGCATCAGCAAGAATCCAAACTTTCACAGTTACCAAGCATACTCCAAAATGATTAGAGCACAGTCCAAGCAAAGCCAAAAAGGCATATCATCCATCATGCACCATCAGCGTAGCCTAAACAATACTTCCACTAAGTGCCAAGTATACTCCAAAGCAGATTGTTTAAAACCACCAGATATTTATTCATCAGAAACAAAATAAAAACAATAAAATGAAGGATAAACGCTTTAGGGTCTCCTCAATGACACTTCATCAGATCCATGTGACAAACAAAGCTGATTCGTATTTTAAAACACCTTCCACCAATGGAACGCTGTTAAACGAACACATCCATCATAAAACTGACGTATTATAAACGCCTTCTCAATTTCCACCTCCTCAAGGCGGGTTTCATAGAAAAGGCTGTATTCAGTCCCGGTTTCTGGTGCGCTCGCAGTTTTCCGATCCAATACATTTCTTCCTGTTCCAATCTGTTGTTAATATCCCCACCCCTTTCAGACATAAAAACAATTCTCAAAACTCTAAACATAAAGCCATGTCCTTCATTGTCCCTAACATGTTTCGCCAAGGGATTTTTGTAATCTTTAAGTCTAATGTCACTGATGTGTTTTGATAGCTTTTCCTTCATTTGTCTTACTGTTTTTCCGACATAAAAATGTTCACAGGTCGAACATGTAGCCAGATATACAATGTTCTTCGTTGTGCAATCTGAATAAAAGTTACTAATATATTTCTTTTTAGTAACAGGGTGCTCGAAGTAATTGTCTGTACATATGCATCTACACATAGTTCACCTTCTGCATGGAAAAGTTCCTCTCCTTTCTGACATGGCATGTGGCAACGTATCATTTTCCTTGCATAAAATGTTCTTCAGATTATTTGCATTTCTAAAACCAAATTTTGGTACTTCCCCTGCTATCGCTTTACATTCTTCATTTGACATCAATATCTTCCAATTTTTTTCTAATAGTGTCACAGACCCCCTCAGTATCTGTTGTATGGGTAAAGAGCATTTTAATTTCGCTTTGACCATTTTTATTCTTCTCTTGATCTATGCCATCTTGCTTTCCTTTTAAGTATGGCTTACCTTTTGTTTCTCATTCCAAGTTCACCTGTTGTTTCATTCTCAACACTTCTTCTTCTCTATATCCTAATAATTATATATATATATATATATTTATATATATCCTTTACTGTTGTATTGTTTTCACTGTATGTTATCTGACCTTTATCTTCTCACCCTGTTACTTATTTCTCTTTAATATTAAACTTATAGGTTACAAAGACACATCACCCAGTTAGTATTCTGGCTGGACGATGTGCCTTTATAGGTTACAGAGACACATCAACCAGCCAGAATACTACTTTCTCTCATAAATTGAACATTACATGTAACAGAGAATTAAATAAACCCAAGTCCTCATGCCTGCCTAACTAGTTGTACCAAGGTAGTATGCAGTTAATGTATTGTATTATAATAGTTTGCCACACAGTCTATCTGAACCTCGCCAAGGCCTTTGACACCATCCCCCACTCTGGAATCATAGATAGACTTACTAAGCTGGGCATTAAACCCTACGTTACTTGATGGGTTGCCAACTGCCTTACTGACAGAACCCACACTGTAAAAGTAGCTGACTCCAAATCCAGCTCCAGAATAGTGACAAGTGGAGTACCTCAGGGTTCAGTCCTGGAACTGCTCTTTTTTGGCATCTACTTCTCTGAAGTACACACCAACACTAAGAGACTCTGGCTAACAAAGTTCGCAGATGACTGCAAACTGGGAGTCATTATTGAATCCCCAAATGATGTGGATACTCTACAAAAGGGCCTTACAGAAACAGATGCTTGGTGCCAGAGCCATGGGTTCAAGCTCAGTGCCAAGAAATGTATAGTTATCCCCTTTGGGAAAAAACATGTACCCATGAATTATCACATAGGTGGCAGTACACTAAACACTGAAAGAGTGATTAGAGACTTAGGGACACAGGTGGACAGTGGTCTCACCTTCGATAACCACATCGCCACGACAGTCAGGAAATCCTTCTGTGTGGCACACCTCATCTCTAAGGGCTTTTCATCCAGAAAAAAGGAGGTCATTGTCCCACTGTACTCATCCCACATTAGAACCATTATAGAATACAATGCCCTGTTGGTATGTACCTCTCAAGACATCTGCAACAACTGGAAAGGCCGTAGAAATACCTCACTAAAAGAATCACAGGCCTAAAGCAGATGCCCTATGCTGACTGCCTTAAAAATCTCCAGCTATACTCTGTCGCATATCATCTACTCAGAGGCAATCTCTGCTTAACATACAAGGCCATGTCAAACCCAGAGCTGTTGGACATGCTACACTTAAAGAAATCCCAATCCCTCAGAGCCACATGCTTTAGGAATCTAAACCTTGTCATCACAATAAACAAAACATGCTCGAGGGATAGGTTCCTGACCCAGAGACTCCTCAGACTCTGGAATAGACTGCACATACATGTCAAGCAGAGTGCCTCTTTGGCCCTCTTCAAAAGGAACCTTGACGATTGGATGGGAGAAAGGAAATTCACCCCGGGGATTATGTCAGTTGCCCTGCTAGACAGGGGTCCAGGGAAGTAAATAGTGTGGGAAGAAATAGCCAGGGAATTGTTATGGCTAGGCTTGTATAGGCCCTAGGGCCGATAGCCTAGTACCAACCTATGAACCTATAAATACTGGTGCCTTTTTAGAGTAACCATAAAAATATCTCTCTTCTATAGTGGTTCTTTTTCCCAACTGTTTATTTTAAAGGACGGCATGTATACATTTCTTGGACATAGCCCAACTAGTTGATATGATATATTTTCCCTAATCTAATTAATTATAAGTCTTAATCAGTTTGTTAACATAATTTCATTTCAAGTATAATCTTTTCAACTTTATTTTCCCCACATAATACCCTATGCCTAATAACAATATAAACTGAAATATAAGAAGTTATGAAATCATCTATTTGTATGTAATAGGCACAGAAGTATATAAGGTAATTCTAACTTGCTGTGGTGTACTCACATTTTGTTCCTTTCCTACAATGTTTATGCTTAAATGTTATACATAGTAAGGCAAGAAAAGTAACTTTTCCCAGATAAATGCCTAAAGAATACTTACTGTGATCTCGCAATAAAAAGTAAAGTGAAAGATTGACCTTAATGATATTTTTTTGCAAAACTAAGTTTCATTGGCCTGCTGCATCCTGCTCTGCTGCCCCTCACTTTGCTCGGGCTCAGTCCCTACCCTACTTACCCCCTATTCTCACCTACACACTCTATACCTAAACTGATATTCCACAAACTCCTTAACTCATCATCCACTCATATAACAAGTACCCTTAATATATTGCACAAACATACCCACTACACATACACGTATTCTCAAACCACTACAATTACTTCTCTAATCTTTTGTATTTTACTCACCCTCCTTACTTTTAAACTCACTCCACCCTCACTCCTACTAGGATTTTCAATCTAACCTTTCCAATATAGACTCATTTACAGTACCACTTTACCACTTATACTATTAGTCCTACATATCTAAACACAATGATTATTTCTACTTCTCCTCTTAACAAACTTAATTTCCTTAAATCCTGCCTCAACATTCTTTGTCAACTTCTGTCACAGTTTTGCCCCCTACCTACGTCCATTAAAAAGTTACTCTAAAATATCTTCCAGGCTACTTAACTTAGGTCCACTGCTCCTCCAAAAATTTAAAATATTCCTAAGTCTAATACCACCCACATACAGTACCACTGCATTAGACCAAAAGATGCAATAGTGCTCACATCATACTATATATTATTACTATATATAATTCTCAAATATCTCCCAGTATCGTGATATCCACCCTAACTCAGGTCCTAACCTCTCTCACACACATTTAGATCTCTCTAACCCATGACCTATCAGGCCTTCTGGAATGGTTATTTAACTGTAGCCTCCAAACAGGCTTGGTGCCTCATGAATGGAGAACAGCAGCAGTCATCCCTCTGCACTACAGACCTTGGAAACTAGAGACCCATAAGTCTCACTAGTCTTATATGCAAAACCATAGAAAGTATTATCATGGAAATGATCGATAATGATATAGTAAACCTCCAGACACTGGACCCAAGCCAGTTTGGTTTCGTCAAGGGCAGGTCATGCCTACTCAACATGGTGGACTTTTGTGAGAAGGTCACCGAAGGAATGGATGAGGTCAAAATGGTTCACACTCTCTACATTGACCTGGCCAGCACATTTGGCATAATACCCCACTCAGGAATTGTTGACAAACTCAGACTCATATGTCACCCAGTGGATAGCCAACTGGCTTACAGACAGGACCCAGGAAGTTAGAATTGGGGAGCCCACTTCTACAAAGAGGCTAGTCACAACTGGAATCCCTCAGCCATCAGTACTTGGATGGCTCCTTTTTGCCATTTACTTCTCCGATGTCAAAGCCAATGTCAACGCACCCCTTAGAGTTGACCCAGTAGTCAGCAATTTAGGGACACACATAGAGTGTAATGTAGCCTTTGACCATCATGTGTCTACAGTAGTAAGGAAATCATTCTATGTTGTGCAACTTATAAACATAGGTATGGAATCTAGGTCCAAGGAAGTAATTGTTCCACTGTATTCAGCATTTATCGGACCTATCATTGAGCACAAAGCCCCCTTTGGTATGTACCTAACCAGGCATTTCCAACAAGTGGAATGTCCACACAGGTTCCTCACTGAAAGAATACAGGGCATAAGTAAAATGCCCTATGTAGACTGTCTCAAGGCCCTATCCCTGTATTCTGTCTCCTACAGGCAGTTGAGGGAAGGTCTATGTCTAGCATGCAGGGCATTGTCAGACCCCACTCTGATGGACATCCTGCATATCCACAAAACAAATAGCACCAGAATTACCCATTCTAAAGAGTTAAACCTTGCATGTGATATAAACAGAACCTGCTGGAGAGACAGGTGTGTATCCCAGAGACTACCACTTTTCTGGAACAGACTCTCTATCCATGTGAAACAGATAGAGCAACCCAATTCAAGTGCAACTTGGACAATTGGATTGGCAACAGGAAATTCATCCCTGGTTTGGCACCTGTCTCTAACTGACATAGGCAACCTGTAAATGGTTCATCTCCCAGGCCACTGCTTATAAATGTTTCATCTCCCAAGCCCCTGCCTAGACTTATCAAGGGTACCAGAATTTGTCAGAGATTTGGGATCCATGGCTAGCTTAAAAAGGCCCCTGTGGTCATCAGCCTAATAAACACCTATGAACCTATGTCCTATTCTTTCTCCTAAAACTTAAATCAACTCTAAAATTCTAACTACAGTTCCATTAAATTTCCAGAGAATTCATTATAAAATCACTAACTTTCATGCTTGGATATGTCATAATTCTTCTGACATTATAACCTCTACTGAGAGCTGGCTTAAACCAAACATTATAGATGCTGAGTTTATCACTGTCAGTTATAATATAACCAGATAAGACAGGTTACACAAAAAAGCTGTAGGTACAGCTCTCTTTTATCCACATTTTTACAATATTAGTCTTTATACAAACCATATCCCATAATTCTCTAATGCAGAAATTCTTATTGCATTCTTTAAAGATAAATACTACAAAAAGCTTATGTATTATAGTATTATATATACCACCTGGACTTAATATTCCATTTCTGGAAGACATCCTATCCTAGATTTCGACTACCATCAAAAATTAAACTATCATTCTAGGGGATGTTAATATTAATTGGCAGAACATTTCCTCTAAATTCCCATCCTCTAGCATAATTTGTTTAAATTCACCCAACTCATCACCACTCCAACAAGATGTAACAATAGCAACAGCCAGGGCTCAAGCACTAGTAACATTATCATGGCTGGTACTCTTCCTGATACACTAAGTGACCATCTCCCTGCCTATGTTCTTAGAATAGTCTCTCACCTTCATGAGGAACATCACTACAAATTTATCCAGAAACTCTCAAACTTTGACCCACAAGTAGTTATCAATATACTAAAGAGCATGAATTGGACTATGCCAAAAACATTACCTCCTGATGAAGTAGTCAATTATTTTAATATCATTTTTTTTGATATCCTAAACAGTGTTGTGCCCCTTCCCAGAAAAAGAATCAAACCTAACCATGTTCCTTGGGTGTCCAACCCAACAAAAGAATTAATAACTGATAGAGATAGAGCTTGGAAACAATGGCTACAAAGTAAAACCTACTCAAACCTTGTAAAGTTTAGACAGATCCATAATCAGGCTAAGAAGTATGTAACCAAAGATAAGACAGATTACTATATAAAATTGCAATCAAATCATAAACAAAATCCCAAGAAATTCAGGTCCTCTATTACTTCACTTCTTAACCCTGGAACAAAACGTAATCCTAGTCTACATCCCGATAACCCCCCCACACAAATCACCAGCCTATTTAACACTCACTTCATTTAAGTATATTGAACCTCACTTCAAACCTGTCTTATCCTCCCTTACCTTCCCCTACTCTCAGACTGTCCCAAATCTTACCACGGGCTCAGTCTACCTCCCAGCAGTATCCTCTTACTTCTCTCTCCCCCAGCTTACCTCAAACATCATCTATTAATTCCACCACCTTCATACTTCAGGAGGAAATACAACACCAAAAGACACCAAGGTGCAAGGAAAGCACCAAACCTTCATACTTCAGCCTGTTTCTACTAATACTATAAAAAGACTACTTCGCAGACTTAAACCCTGTTCCAGCTGCAGAATATTTACAATTTGCAGTTGAAGTCATTGCATACCCAGTCAGTAAATTTATTACCAGATCCATTCTAGAAGCCTATATCCCTCATTATACCTCTTCATAAAAGTGGAAACTCTACTGATATTTCCACCTTCATTTCTATTGCCATAGTGCCTCCTATTTCAACGTTTCTCAAAAAATGTGTCCACACACAATTCCTAGACTACCTTCTTAACAATCACCTACTTAAATCTACACAGCATGGGTTCAGACCAGCTCACAGAACCACCACTGCCTTACTATCCTTTATGGATACAGTTAACAAAGTAAGAGACTGGTAAACTCGTTTCTCTTCTATTTCTTGACTTATCCAAGGCTTTTGATACTGTTTCTCATCCTTTACTTTTACAATAGCTCACTTATCTTGGTCTTTCTTCTCTTTCTCTCAAATGGTCCTTAAGCTACCTATCTAGCAGGCAACAGGTAGTTAAACGGCAAGACTCTCTTTCCTCATACCTACATAACACTACTGGAATCCCCCAAGACTCTATACTTTGTCTCCTTTTATTTAATGTTTTCATAAATAGCCATCATATCCCCTCCTGTCAGAGTTCATTCATACAATATGTAGATGACTTGGCTATCATCTGTTCTTCCAACACATTGTCTCATCTTCAACAAATCACCCAAGATGTCTTTACTTCTACTGAGACTTGGCTTTCCAACAACCAACTGTTACTTAACCCTTTAAAAAACAAGCTTCTCCTTTTTTATCCCTAAAACACCTCTTCTAAATAAAACTCAATTCACAATACTCTCACAAAATAACAAAATAAATGAAGTAATTCCCCATAAAAAATCTACTAAGGGTAACTATAGATGAACATCTTAAATTTGACCTACATATCCAAAATAGCATTAAAACACATTAGAAACACAGAATTCTCTACTGGCACAAAGACTTTCTAGCCCCATTCAGTAAATGTACCCTTGCCACAATGTATCTTCTACCCTCACTCTTAAATTGTGCTCCAATACTCACAAACATGCAAAATACTCAATAATCAAAGCTAGAAATGTGCTAAATTTGCCATTAATGCAAAATATTCTACTCTTTACTGTATACCTCTTCACACTCTCAATTGGCTGCAACTCAAGAAATACCTTACCTTTCTTCAACTTAAAATGGTTCATCTTCAAACCTTTGGCCTGCCCTGCTCTCAGCACAATATTTCAAAAATATTTACCTAAATAATCTCTCATATCAGAAAATAAATAACTTCTCATTGTGCATCAACCTAGAAAATCAGGCAGCCAAAGCCGGTAAAGCAAACCAAAATCATTCATCCTTTAAACTTACATTAAAAGAATATCTGTCAAAAGCTTATATCTGCTCTGCTCTAACCCTGGATAAATTTGTACCGGTCTACTATGGTATACATTAATCAACTCTAGTCCCTTTCTTTAAAACTTTGACACTTCAAATGTAAATACTAGGACAATAAGCATATGGTTCTCAAAAAAAAAAAAAGACAATAAACATATATCTCAAATAGCCTTAAATGGTCTCCACTACTATTAATAATTGGCATATTACTCATTGTATATTTTCATTTCATACTCACTGTTTCTCTACTGAGAGTGGGCATATATCTTTTTAGCCACCCTGGACTTTCATTTATACAGTGCTTTCTTATAATAATATGTGAAAATTACTCATTCTTCGTCTTGTTATATACATTATGTTTATTTGTAATGAATATCTGAATTAGTCCTCTTTGTAAGTTTTGTCACAGTTTTGCAGGTTTTATCCTCAGGCATCCACTGAAAATGTGTTCACTTTGGCCCAGAAGGACTTTTAAACAAATGTAAAATAAATAAAATTAAAAATAAAAATTTTCAAGCATATAAAATGAACTTGGGAAATATAAATTCATATGCTTATTATAGAGATGCTAGATCCAATACAAAGAAATTTAGACTGCTTGTAAAAACAAAGTTTTATCTCCTTGCAGTGGTTCAACAGATTAGCATCATAGCTCCAAGGACTGAGTGGCTCAATTCTACCCATTAGCTACTGTCTTTTGGAGTCTGTATGACCCACCCCCAGTCTGCATTGGTTTTCTCTCATTATTCTGGAATTCTGTCTCTATATATAGTTTAATCAAATAGCTTCTTAATTTGTAACTGTAACAGCATTACCCTCCATCTTGCTATTATATTTTATACAACTGATAATTTATTGTGTCTTTTATCTATAACTTACACTACTGTTATCACTATACACTCCCCTAACTTTTCTTTCTCTTTTTTCTTCTTCCCTAGCCAAACCTCACACTTTACTAATAAACACAGAAGTTTCCATCTCCTACTTTTCCTCTCCTGTAATTCCCCTCCTCTCTCAATCACGTACTATAAGATATGTATAATAAGTACATTATAATATACTTATAATAAACAAAAATATTTAAGTATCAAGTAGAATCATACTGATCTGAATCACATAATTGTAAAGACCACTTGACTCATTTATATAGTCTCCTTAATAATATCTAATGTCTGTAATTAATGTGCAAGTATGTTTCATGTCATATATGTAAAAACGATGTGCTATCCATTATTGCATATTCTTTCTTGTATGTGAACATTTTCATTGTTGCTCTGTAATAAGCTAATGCAAGCTAATGTGATATGTTAATTGTCTCAGGAGCCTTTCTCCCCAGGCCTCTGCTAAAAATGGGCACCCACCCAATTGGACTTTCCAGGTAAACAAATGTCAAATGAATAAAGATAAATAATAAATAATATTGCATTTACCCTTGTTTTGTGGTTCAAATTGTATCTGAAATTTTCTGAGATAAGCCATCTCATTTACATGATTAATAAATGAAATTAGATTATTGTTATGCACATTTTATTATACTACATTATGAAGCCCTCTGCTGTGTTTCCTTTACAAACTGATTTAATATACAAAGACTATCTTAGCCCTTTACATGATGTGCAATGAAAATTCAAATCCCATGCCTCTTCTATATAAATGTTTTTATAAATTAGTCCATATAGTAAAGGCTTTCAAAATGCCATGCTTGACCATTTTACAGACTTGCATATGATTGATCATATGGCTGGAATTATTAGGACAGCTATCTGTCATATATTCAAAACAAAAAAAGAAAAAAGCTTAGCAACTAGAAGTGAGACTTGGTGATTTTAGAAGCCAAGTGAAGCATAAATCAGGAATCTATAGTCTCAAAGACAGTTATGTAATTTTATTAGTGGGTATGATCTTGTAATAATGTATCAAACTGCAATATATGTATCAATACGAACAAAACAATGGAAGGGATGGAGAAGCTGGGCAGAACAGCCTGGCGACTCTTGTCGCCAAGTTCCTCTGCAACCATTAAATAACACTCACCAATTCAGAAACACAAATCTGAATGGAGTAATCATGAATATTTAAAGAGTGAGCTCAGAGTTGTTTGCTCAGCCACAAGGCAGATTAGTGAAGGCAACTATCATGCTGCAAGTTATTTTTCAGCAGAATGACATGGAACTGACAGCAGGTTGTCAGGCAACACAACCTGAGATATTCAGTAAATAGCCATCTCTGTTTTTTATTAATTATCAATAAAAAATAAGAACTGTATGCTAATATGCAGTCACCCATGGTAACTAGAGTGGCAGTGTGTAGTGCAGTATAGTACATTATATACATAGAGAGATGTAGTATCCAAATTATAATGGCAAGCAACAGCAAGGCACAGGACTGTGTATCTGATCTCGGGATGCATAAAGCACAGATATCTTACAATGAGCAAAAAGTACTTATTTTTAGAGAGCCCAGGATTTCTGAATAACAATCCTCTATCTGCAATGTAATAGACTTAACTGCAAGTTACCCTTGTGGCTACGTATATCTTTTGCTGGATTAAGGTTAGTGTTTCAGGCAGCTCTTTACTACAAGTGATTGTCTTACATCACAGCACACATCAGTACATGTACACAAGTCTTTATGTGAAAAATGCACAACACTGGGAGCAAATATTTCAGGACCACCAAGATATTTCAGGTTTTTAGTACCAATGTAATAAGAATAAAAAATACTGTGCATGAATACTTACAAGAAGCCACAGATTTTGAAATATACCATTTTCATCATAAAACAAAGATTTAAGTTAATCCTTTAATTGCCTAGATGTAAGAAATATTTGTGTATAAACTAAATAAACTTTGTCAGATTTGTTGCAACCTGTCATGCCTGTTGGGGACAACTGTCACCATAACTAAAAATATGTGGTTGGCAAATAAGTTCCTGTTACTTAAGTAAATAGGCTACCAATTTTATGACCTCATCACTATTTAATATATAAAGGGCCCTATATAGTAAGAACACTGAAACCATTGTTGTGCCTGCAAATGGTCATTCATGATCTGTGCACTTCCCCCATAAACAAACAAATATAACTAAATCAAATCATTGCAGTCATTGTGCACATGGGTGTATTCATGAGGTTGATCATATTCCATACATCAGTTCCTATATATTTGTGGAGTCTGTACAATAATAGTTACATACAGGTGTTATGCAGTCCAGTCTGATAAAAATAAAGCCACTAAAACTCATTAAAGTTATGTATTATGTTCCAAAATTAGTTCTATGATGACTGGCTATTTTAGCATTTTGAAGCAAATGCTATGTTTACTATCTATTTAAGTTTTAAGCGTCTTTGTGTACTTGTAAGTTTGCCAGGTCATTATCAGAAAGGGCCACTTTTTCAATTGACTTTCAGTCTGTATTGTGCAACAAGAATCATGCTATTAGGAGGCATTAACATTATTTACTTACAGTTTTATTACTCCATACCGGTGATAAGATGAGAATCTTATTAAAAACATTATTTGCACTGATTTGTAACAGGTATATTCATAAGATGTACATCCTGTCTTCTTTTACCAAGTACACTGTGAAAGAGTGGAAGTACATTTTATGCTGACATGGCAGAGTAGTAAATTCTTAGAAGAAGCAGATGTTTATGGGTAATTATAAAGGTACTATACAGAAAAACATAAAATTAGGTTTGTAAATGGACAGTCTTCTTCTTTCAGCTGCTCCCATTAGAGGTCGCCACAGCGGATCATCTGTTTCCATTTCTTCCTGTCCTCTGCATCTTGCTCTGTCACACCAACCAACTGCATGTCCTCTCTCACCACATCCATAAACCTTATCTTAGTCCTTCCTCTTTTTCTGTTACCTGGCAGCTTCATCCTTAGCATCTTTTTCCCAAAATACTCTGTATCCCCCTCAGCACATGTCCAAACCAATGTAATCTTGCCTCTCTGGCATTGTCTCCAAACCTTCCAACCTGGGCTGACCCTCTAATATATTTATTCCTAATCTTGTCCACCCTCGTCACACCCAGTGCAAATCTTAACATCTTTAACTCTGCCACGTCCAGCTCTGACTCCTGCCTTTTTGTCATTGCCACTGTCTCCAACCCTTATAACATAGCTGGTCTCACTACCCTCTTGTAGACCTTCCCTTTCACTCTTACTGATATTCGTCTGTCACAAATCAGTCCTGACACTCTTCCCCACCCACTCCATCATGCCTGTACTCTCTTCTTCACCTCTCTTCCACACTCACCATTACTCTGAACTGTTGATCCCAAGTATTTAAACTTATCCACCTTCACCACCTCTACTCCCTGCATCCTCACCATTCCTCTATCCTCCCTCTCATTTACACACATATATTCTGTCTTAGTCCTGTTGACCTTCATTCCTCTTCTCTCTAAAGCATATCTCCACCTCTCCAGGGTCTCCTCCACCTGTTCCCTACTCTCACTACAGATCACAATGTCATCTGCAAACATCATAGTCCACGGACAATACTATGAAGTAACTGTTAGAAGAGAATCTTGGGTATTGTACAACATTGCAGAGTGCCTTTCTAGTGCATTCCTCCACCCCACCACTGGATATAAGCATGACTGCTCTCATTCTATGGTATTTATAGAAGATATGGAATTACATGTGGTGTCCATATATTGTAATAACTGAGTTAGAAACCTTCAGTGGTACATCTAGAAATATAACAAGCATACAAATTCTGGACAGTTACCTCTGCTGCTCAGTGTTTTCTTTTTTTATTTTGAAGCTGCAGAACGTCCTTATCATGGAGGGGAAATCAAGTCAGAATTCCAGAAAACATCCCTGCACATTCTAATACGTGGTGCAGGAATTTTAAGACATTGTACACACACACACACACACACACACACACACACACACACACACACACACACACACACACACACACACACACACACACACACACACACACACACACACACACACACACACACATTCTACTACTACAAAAACTGTAATACATTTAAAGTTGCCTTTCAAAGAAATAAAAGTTAACTCCTTACATCTGAAAAACTGGATGTGAAAGTATGCAGCTTCAGATTGTGAAAAACTGTATAAGAAATCTAAGATAGTAAAAGCATATTTACCCATGTTCCCATGAGTATGCTAACCAGGGTGCATTTCCATGTAGTGTGGCTATGCAAGAAGTGGCTTGCAAATCATATGATGCCCTTCAAAGTCAGAATCAAACATTTAATCCATAATTCTAAGCACAACACACAGAATGTGTTTAAACTTATCAAGTAATCCTTGGATGCTGACATTGACTTGAAAAATACCAGCACAGGATTTATCCTGGAGCAGAATTAAAAGCATAAGATACAGACACACTAGCATATATATTTTTAACACTTTGTACCTCTGTTAACAACAGTCATTAATTATAGTTACATGTAACTCAGTTACTGCATTTCATTCAACACAGAAATTTCCATCTAGAACATTTCAAACTGAGATGACTTGTTTTTATATGTTATGCCTTGGCTCACAAAAAGATTCTATATAGAAAGTATCTGAAAGAAAATTCAGAAAGAAATTTTATTCTGATATAATATAGTTTAAAATACTGGGATTACTAAACTGCTATTCCCCCAGGAAATGTGCATTCAGGTAAATCTGCATAGCTGTTGCTCTGTAATTACCAAGGAAAGGGAGAAAAACAATAAGAAAATACTGTAATAAAAAGTAGCAATTATGAATAACCTTTATCAGCATTAAAACCCAATATCTAATGGGTAATATCCAGTGAAAACCACTTGTAAACAATACAACCAAATTAAGGAGGAGAAATGTGATGTTCAACTATAGATCTATTTAGACACCCACAATTGTGTTTGTTCCACTTTTTCATAACGGGAACAAACATCTCAGCAGTCATTCCAGAGAAAGCTTGCATGCGCTCCAAATGATTAGCTACTTGCATAAATTTTTCATTGCCTGCAAATTATTTTTGTTTTTTATATATGCAAATGCAATGTTTCCACTCCTTACAGAGACAAAGCTAAGCAAAATGCAAATACCAACGACTTTTTCAAGTAGCATGTAACCTCATTAAGTAAGTCATCTACCACATTTTCCCTCATCAATTCATGATTAAAAATAAGTGTATGTAGAAATAGCTCACCTCAGATTTATTTAAAAGAGTATTAACTAGTAAGCAAAGCAACATGCATGCCTGAGATGCATTTTTGCTCCTTAATCTAGTTAATTTTAAAATATGCAATTCTCATTCACAACACATTGACTGAGATTGAGCAAAGTGCAATACAGTGCTTTACATTTCCAGTCTACATGACCCTTGGTTCTGTCAACCTGTCTTTACAAAACATCTCTGCTCCTGCGTCTTGCTAGCAATAGATCTCATCTATCATTGTGCAACTGTTGTACACATGCCCAGCTGTACAAAACCACAGTCCAGACCTACTCTCCCAGATGGACGGTAATGATAGTCTGTGGTATACAGTGCCAATAGAGTTAACAGAAGTATGTTTTTTCTCTAAATGCAAAAAATATATAAATAAATAAATAAAATAGCATTAGACAAATAAAATGTGCTTTACACAAAGACAAGAAATAATTTAAATACTAAACTAAGTTAATTGGTAGTGTTGGTAGGCAGTGCTCTAATTTAAAAAAACATTGAAGAGGAACATATCCCTCAAGGCCATAGAACTCAGCACATTTGCCCCCTACTTTATTTTCTCTAAACGTCTAGCCTGTATTTTAATGAGCACCAAAATGGAGCAGCACAGCTAGGGCCATGTTATACTTTTTCCACTTCACAATTAAGGCCCTTAGAAGAAAGTGGATGCTGTAAGGACTCCCAGTAAGGCTATAAGAGTTTTATAAAACTGAAAATGTAGTCACCAGAATTTGCTTACTGCACTTTATGTCTATATGGATTTCATTGGGTACACATTCACCCCACATCCCAAAGCCTTGCGGGTATTTAAACTGATGGTACTCTAACTTGTTCTTAACTGTGTGTGCGTGTGTGCGTGTGCGTGTGTGTGTGTGTGTGTGTGTGTGTGTGTGTGTGTGTGTGTGTGTGTGTGTGTGTGTGTGTGTGTGTGTGTGTGTGTGTGTGCGCGCGTGTATGTTTGAATGTAGTATTCTGTGTGAGACAGTGAATGGGGCATGATGCCTATGCTAACACAATGCATCGGCTGCCACTGTTAACTACCTTCAGAAAGTTCTAATCTGTTCAGGACTGAATCCTGCCTTGTACCTGTTGCTTGTAAAGACAGGCTCTGTCTCCCTGGAATCTAGATGGCAAACCTATGACACACGTGTTAAAGGTAACACACCACAATGTTTTTGGTGATATGCTGAGTTACCAAAGAAACTTAATGAACACCTGTCCATTTTTTTCTGGACTGTCTAGAAATAAAGGGCTTTGTCCAGCTGTCCAGAATTTACAATGTAAATCTGGAATTCTATGTTGTTTCCACTTTTCTTGAAGCTGATTGGTTAATCTGCAGGCTGAGATAACCATTCAGCACATATTGAGCAGTGCACCAGAGATGGAAGCTGAAATTTGGCACCTCATAGCAGTTATCTTTAGTGTTGCTTAGACAGGAAGGTTGTGTTTGTGGCATGCATGGGAAGTCTGTCCAGTCCACTCGCTCATCACTTCAAACTTCACTATAATACTGGCGGCAGCAGCATCACCACCTCTCCACTCTCAGTAAGAAAAAATGTTTGAAGTTTTAAAAAAATGCAAAGCAGCATTAAAAAAACTTCAAACAAACAAACAACCAAAAAGGGCATCCAAGGAAACTCTGCAACAATAAATATTTTTAAGCACTTTCATCCCTTTAGTTTAATACAAAACTTCTTCAGAAATTAAATAAGTAAAGTATGAATGTAATTCCAGCATATCTCTCAACTGTCTAGATTTTTGCAGAATGTCCAGATTTTTGCCTCATATTTTTGGTCTTTTCCTCATACAATCTGTGGTTTTCTGGATTTTTCTGGTGAATAAGTGAGAATTGAAGGTATTATATAATGACAGACATTTGAGTTTCAGACTTCATATCCTTCATAAAATGCAAGGTAACATAAGACCTTGCATTCTATCAACTTTCTAAGTTTATAAGAGCAATATTTAAAATTTGTCCCTATTTGTGAGGCTTTGTCCCCCTATTATTTTTGGCATTGTCCAGATCTTTTGTGCCCAGAGGTTAACAGCTATGAATTCCAAGTATGTCTATAAATTCACAGATTTGCTGACTACTGTTTTGCCAGCATTTAAATTGTCCTTTTTAGCTTGTAAAATTGCATGGGTTGCTGCAACTCTGTTTTTGACAGCCAGGATTCTGGTGTAGGATACAAACACTGGCTCATGCCTACCTTAACTTTTTTAGGATGCTGAAAGTAATCAGATTGCACAGTGGATCAATGTAATATCAAATCAGGTATAGCAGAGATTGAATTCAAGTTAGATTCGGAAGCAATGCTGGGAGAGTATACAATCCATGTAAAGCGCTTAAAAATATTAATTGTTGCAGAGTTTCCTTGGCTGCCCATTTTGGTTATTCGTTTGTTGTTAAAGCTTATTTCTTTAATATTTTAGAAACTGGTAATCATATGTAGAAGAATAATGTTCCAAGCAGTCAGAAGGCATAGCTCTCAACTGTCCAGATTTTCACAGAATATCCAGATTTTTGACTCATATTTTAGTTCCGTTTATGATCATTTCCTTCATAGTGTTATATAGTAAATGGATATTTTAAGTGACACTGCTTTTCAGTATTATGGAGGATTCATTTGTATCATCAGTGAGTATGTTCTGGGTAGTGACATATGTCTTGTACCTGGCTAACTATCTTCTCAACTGTTGCCCTATATTTTTTGCATTACATTCATTACCGACTGCGACGCACGAGATACACCTACTGACATTTTCTTTTATGCACTTTTCTACTGTACTGCCTCTGGCTGCCTTACTTCTACTTAATGTGCTCTTAGAAATGTTGGTTTCCATGTTTCTTTTACTGTGTTTGCTTGCTTTCTTCTTAAAGTGAACTGAAATGTTACATAACTGAAGTTTTCTTTCCTGCTTCTTGTCTAGTTTGGTGCAGTTGCCTTAAATAAAACACAATGTTTTCACTTAGAAAATAGCAGACTAGAATATGACAGCAGTCCTTGTTTATAGTCACACATCCCCACCTTAGTCATGACATAAAACAGGCAGTAGCAGCTTCATTTTGTTGCCCACCCCCCTGCATATATAACTTTGTCATCCTGCTCTATTTCACTTTGTCTGTTGTATAATGATGTATTTGCATTATTTAGTAAGGGTAAATACTGGCTTTTTTCTAGTTTACTTATTGCTATGTAAAGAATTGTTTCTCTTTTGTTGGGGGGGGGGGGCTACAATGCCAGCAGAGTCAAGTTAGGGTATTTTCCAAATTTTTCACTCACCAAGCCCAAAATGTTCGCCATCACTCATCTAGAACAACATAATCGGGGGAAGGATGTTTTACATAAAATACATAGAAAAGTTGCAAAAGTGGTGTCCACTAAAAACATGCAACAAATAAAAATGAACGGACTCCGACCATGGAAAATGAATTAATTTAATTAATGAAGATAAAAACACACCAAAATTATCCCATAATTCATCTGATGAAGTCTCCCTGAGAGATGAAAATGCTTATGGGATAATTTTGGTGTGTTTTTATATTTATTAATTAAATTAATTAATTTACCATGGTCGGAGTCTGTTCATTTTTACTTTTTATATAAAATGCATGTTATACTAAAGAATTTCACTGCTGACAAGCAGCCAAGTATACATGCAGTCCTATATGTAGGCTACTAAAGTGGATAAGTATTTGAGTACTGATGGTTGTATAGGATACAGAAACTATACTGAAGTAACTAAAGTAGAACAAGAAAGGAATGTTGCACCATTGTGCTACAGATGGATATAAAGATTACTTATGACTGTGTATTAGATATGTAGAAAGTCTTGCTGTAGTAACAGCTGTATACCATACTATAAGCGCTGCTTAAAATAAGTTGTAACCACACTTATTTGTGTCTATTTCTAAGGTACTCTTGTGAATTTTTTTCATTTTTCCTGTAATTATTATATGTTTATATACGCATGTATACAGATCTGCCTGTTTTTGTTTTAATAGCAGAGGGTGCAGGGGCACAGGGACCTTTATAGTGTATTGAGAGTCCATCCATCCTCAACCTCTTTTCCCATTTTGCATAGGATGTCAGGGTGTCACTTCAACAGCGGCAATCATCTCAAGCCAAGCTTACACCACCGGGTGGCTAGGCCTGCAATGGTAATGTATTCAGAGTGTTGTTTTTCAACTTTTTGTGGTCAGCAATTTGTCCTTCATCATTTCATCTGTTCAATATTTGGAATTTTATTCTGAAGAATACGTACTACATGTCAAACATAGTAGCACTCTTGCCACTTTCAAGGTAAACGTAGATAACTGGATGAGCGGTTTTGAATTCTCCCCCAATCTATGATGTATTGCCCTACTTGAGGCTGAAGGGAGCTTCTGAATATGGATTATTGCCCAGACTTGCAATGCTTTGCCTTGCACTTACCTATGATCCTATAACTGTGAGTCCCACAACTACAAAAATTATACAATGAATTAAAAGGAATACAGGGGATAAAAAGTTCGATGTAAATGTTTTTTCAGGGAGCAAGCTCCACTCCTTCTGCACAATGTAGTGTGCTATAAACTCCACCTCCTACTCATATATACCAACTCAAAGACTGTGGTACCCCAGACTAACAGGGAAACTCTGAGGTACCATGAGTTTGGACAATGAACAAACTTTTTTTTTCTCCTCACAGAAGAGTCTACTGTTCCAATGATTGCATTTGCATTCCACAGAATTTCACATGGACTCCATGCTTACAGAGTAAGTTATATCTACAGAGCTCTTGGGACTGGTCTAAAGTCTATTTATCAGTTGTGCTGGAGGGGCTGTCCTACTTTGGGAATTTGATCAAGGAATCCATTCTTACCTCTTTTTGGTCTGGAAGGTGACAGAAGGCTTTTTCTCCATTCTAAACCTTACCAAATTCAATGCCCATATCTGCTTTGTCAAATTACACATGATAACTTTCCAGGAGAAAATGTTTCTGCTGCTGTAGGGCACCTGGCTGGTGATACTGGGCATGATGGATGCCTGGGATGCACATAGAAGAGTCTTACTACTTACTCTGATTTGGCATGACTATCAGTACTAAGAAATGCCATATGTTCTGCTCCTGCCCCACACCACTCATCAAATGCAAATGATGGCTGCGGTAATGGAGCCACTAGCAGGAGAAGTAATCCCCCTACCTGGATGACTAGCTCCTAGTGACACTGCCATGGGACTCTGTGGTGTCATCTTGGAATAGATGGTCATAATCATATGGGTGCAGTATCTGGAGGCAATCATAAACTGAGTGAAATCCTCTGTCACCCCATATCAAAGGACTGCCTTTCAATGGAGTTAAGTAGGACAGTCTATAGTGTTAGTTATTCCTGCCCACAGAGGCAGCTCTGGCAGCAGACAGGACTCATGAAATTATTGCTTTGGAACATATGTGAAGGTGCAGCAGAAAGTCTAGTCTCAGACTAAGTCTTCTGGGCTTGATGGTTGCCATAGTCTTCACAATGTCTTTTACACATCATGAAATGTAAGAGTGCTTTGGACTATTAGGTGTCATTAGTTTGAAATGTCCCTGAATTCACGGGTATTCTAGTGTATGGCATGACTGTTAGGCCCTGAAGTGATAGGCAAAGCCCACAGACTTGAATACAGTACTCATGTTCAGCAGCCAATCTCATTGCTGGGCTTTATACAGTTGTTTCATTAGCAATGAGAGGAAATCATTATGGCTCTTCTAGGACTGAAGATAAGTCATTTCTCTTGGATTAGGGACTCTACATCAACCAGATACACATATACAGTCAGCTGGTTTTGGCGATCCCTGTTTATTTTGGTTGGAAAACCAGTCCATCTCCATCATGTGCTACAAAATAAGGAGCTGCACATTTACCCTGCACCCCACCCCAGAAGACAAGTGATAAAATTCTTGCAATGTACCATAAACAGAAGTCTACATCCCCAGGGAAGTAAATGTATTGGCAGATTTCCAAAGCCACTTCTCCAACCCTTATCTGGAGAAGAGGATTCAGAAGTTGTGCTTGATCCAGATGTTCAGGATGTGACACTTCACAGATCATACAGTTTACCACTCAGAAAAACACACTGTCCCCATTCTACTGTGTTCAGCAGAGCAAGAAGGCATTAGTGGTAGAGAAATCCTCTATTTTGTGTGAGGAGAAACTGCTGGAGCCTTCCAACCATTCTCTCCCAATCCCATGAGTAACTGCAAAATTGAAAGAAGAATGACCAATTATTATCCTCATGGCCATTGGTAGTCAAGAAGAGTGAAATTTCTGGCTCTGAGGTTCTTGGTAGTAGATGCCTAGAAGTCTCTTCCATGAGACTCAGGGGTGTAAGCCCAGAAAAAAAGTATTTTTTCATCCTAACCAAGCATTATGAGTTGTTAGAAGTAGCACCTATATGTGCCTTACCATAGGACACTGCACCTGACAGCCATGTGCTAGATTCCCTAAGCAATCAGATTACCTCTTTGTCGTAACATCATGTTCATCAGATGCCAAGCTTACATTCATCACACTGATGATCAGTTCACATATTTGTGATCAATAGTGTCAGAATCTGTTACTTGTATCTACCCAAAATCAAATGTTGGTCAAGTCAAAAATGTCAAAATACACCAAAGGTTCGAGCAAACAGGTAACTTGTATTTGTAATAACATGGCAGCTCAATACAAACAACATATTAACATTTCAGCATCTGACAAAAGCAATGAAATCACAATGCATTGTGGACTATACTCTTTCTTTAAAAGAATTACAACATGTTTTAAAAGGGCAAAGCCTAGTTTATATATATACAATACATACAAGCATTTTAGCAGCTTTATTCTACTTATCATCACATTCCCTTAACAGAAAAATCTGATTTTTCAAAATTACAAGTTTGATCACGTACAGCCTCAGATGCTAATTTTATATTAAACACACTAACGATCAACGAATATATGTGGAATCATTACTGGATGGGTCTCTTCCTTGCAGCTACCCTAGAACAGTTGTTTGTTTATTTGTTTTTTTAATAACATCTTCATTGAAGTATCAATTAAGATGTAGGAAAACATACATTTATATAAAAGAAAGCAAATCATGTTAACATGTTCACAGTTACAAACATTACACATCATAAACCTGCATTTATACAATTATCATCAATCCAATCTTACATAAATTATTAAATTCCTGCATTCCCTTAAACCTCACTCCTCTTCTAAAACATTATTCTTCACATATTGTTCCCACAATTTCCAAATTTTGTATGTAATTTACTCCTACTCTTTTCTAAAGATTCCACTTCTAGTTCTTTTATCTGTATTACAATATTCACCACCTTAGACAGAGTTGGTTTAGACTTTGATTTCCGTTTTCTAGTAATTTTTTTTTGGCAGCCTCCAGAATTAAACATAATTTCCTACATGAAATTGTCAGAATAAAAAAATGAAAATGATTATGTCTACGCAGCTCAGATCTTGTATCCCACCTCAAAAAATCATTTCCTTACGTCCACCAAATTTGCTCACACAATATTTCTGATAGAGTACTCTGTAGAGAATTTTTAAAGTAAGCTAACTCATTATGCTCTCAAAACACATGTTCCCAGTTATCTCTTTCTTCCCCATCACACTTCCAACATTTGCCATCTAGATGAGGAAAAATTCTTTGGAGTCTTCTTAGGGTATAAAAATACCTATGCAAAAATCCTAAATCTTCTAGACTTTGTTGTATACTTGGGAGCCATACATCTGTCCTTCCATTGTCTCCTTGTGAATTGCTTATCCAATCTCTCGTCCCAATCATTTCTAATTTCCTCCATTTGATTCCTGTAGTTATCATGCAATATGTTATATGCCCTACTAATTATCCCTTTTAAACAGCAGCTTCTGTTTTAGATTCAATGAAAAAGTCTACCAGAGCAGATCTTTCACGTAGGATGCCCCTATCCCTTTCTCTTTGCCTATATCCTGATATCATTTCCTGATACGGAAGGCAGTCTCTAGCATGCAGTCCAAATGTCTTCTTGGCCTCTTCCCACTCTATTATATTTCCATCTCTAGTTATTTGCTCCCAATACCTTGGTCCATTTTCCAGTTTAATCCAGTAAATTCCAGCCTCCTCTTGCCTTACATTATTTATGACTTGAACAATTTCACAAACTATGAGAATATCTTACTGATAGAATTTGTGTTTATTCATTTTTAATTGAGAGAATTTATGGTGGTTTTTTTCTTCGTTTTTTTTATTCTGACAATTTATTAATAGTAACAGATTAAACTGAGCAATAAAAGAGTTTCTTACAGCAAAATCATTCATATGGAAATCAAAAACTTGAGGGAAATGTAGAAAGTAGTTGGAAAGGATTTGAAGGAATTGCTTATCAATTGTATCAAGGGCAAAGCAATGTAAGAAAGCAGTAAAGGAAGCTGGTGCAGTTTTGGATGCACTAAGAAAAGGCAACATCAAAAAAAAAAAAAAAAAAGAAAGAACAACAGCAAAAAAGTTATTTGTTCTGTGAGACTCTGTTAGAACATGGTATGTAGTGTAGCCAGTCTCATCTTAGCAGGAATGTATAAAGCATACAAATAAATAATTGGTGCCAAAATCATTGAATTAAACTAAATAGCAAAAAATGCTTTATTGTATCCTTTGGGAAGTCATCTACCTAGGGGAACTACCACATTGACAATATGCCTCTAAGAGATGACCCATTTGTTTAGGATTTGGGAACTTATGTGGACAGTGACCTACCTTTTGACCAGCACATCTCTATTCTAAAAAAGTCTTTCTGTATTCCACAGCTTATAAACAAAGGGATTGTGTCTAAATCTAAGGATATAATTTCCCCCCTTTATTCAGCCGTCATTAGGCCAATCATTGAGTATAATGTCCCCTTTGATATGTAGCTGTCCAGACACATGCAGCAACTAGAACACCCACAGATAAACCTTACTGAAAGAATACAAGGCTTAAACAATATGTCCTACATGGATAGACAAAAAGCCCTGTTACTATACACAATATCCTGCAGACTGCTAAGAGAAGACCTATGACTGGCATACAAGACATCCTATGACCCAATACTGATGGATTTACTACACATCAGGAAGTCAAGTGGCATACTTGGTCTGAGTTGTGGGAACAATACATGCAGAATAATGTTTTGGGGGATGAATGAGGTTTAAGGGAAGGCAAGAATTGAATGAGCTATACAGTGTTTTAATGACAATGAATGTATAGAAGAGTATATGTGATGCATGATGTTTGCAACTGAAAATATGTCAATATGGTTTGTTTTCATTTATATAAATGTGTAATTGCCTATGTTATAAGTGATAATTCAATAAAGATGTTTATTATTTAAAAAATAAAAAATACTTGGTCTAAGGATGTAAACTTCTTCTACAGCATTAACAGAATGGTTTAGGGGGACAGTTATATCTCACAGAGGATATCAGTGTTTTAGAACAGACTCCCCATTTACGTAAAACAAAGGCCATTCTGGTCCATATTCAAATAAAACTTAGATCTATGAAACAGGAATCAGAAACTTTATCTCAGGGCTGCCCTGTGTACTGCTTATGGATACTGGCAGCTCCTAAATGCTTTATCCCATGTATAAATCACCTCAAATTATCTATAGTATGATCCCAGTTATTCCCTAGGCATAATATATAATTATCGACGATAACATGGGTAAGGAAAATCTAACACCAAATGGTGAATAAATTTATATGGCTACTATCCTTCTCTGCAATCATATGTAAGAAAGTTAAACTTTATAATGTCCATGAATTCTGGAGGTAGATATCGTCTGAACAGACATACTGTGAGGATAAAGAAATATGCCTTTTGTGCATTTTACTAGTGCATGTGATATTCACCTGACACTACTTGAAGTCACTCCATCATGATAAAGAATGTAACCAATCACACACAAGGGCAATGGACTTGTGGATCCATAGTTCCAAATAGGAAGCTCTTCTCTTTGTCCTTTCCACAAAAGACTAGCTGAAAAACTTTGCTTTTTGAGGAATCAGGTTGCCCAACTTTTGAAAGGCTGTATCTTGGAGTAATTGGAAAGCACTAATACAGTAGCCATACAGACAGAGACAGTGACAGAGAGAGAGAGAGAGAGAGAGAGACAAAGAGATGAGAAGATGGATTGTAAGACCTTAGGATACTCATTGGTCAGACAGCGAAGTCATCGTTGTTGTGTCTTTCGGCTTTTCCCGGTTAGGGGTTGCCACAGCGAAACTCCGGTCCGCTAATGATTGGCAGTAGATTTTTACGTGCCGAGTTGCTGGCCCTGACACACAACCTTCAACGAAGGCACACCCATTCACGCATGTCTCCACACAGAAGATGCTCTAGCTGAGAATTGAACAGGACAACGTCTTACTGTGAGGCCACAACGCTACCGCAGCGCCTCCACCGTCAGACAGAGAAGTATGAAGTGTAAAAAGGGAAATGCATACCATAATTTTTTATGAAAGCTAAGAAATGACAATTACTTAATTAGAATCTACAGCTCATTTAGTAGGCAGGAAAGCAGACAAAATAACTCAATGAAGCCCACTTTAGGCATTATCAAAATTTATCCCAGTGCCTCTATCCTTTAGAGCATGCCATAAATGACTTCCTACTCTAAGCCGTATCTTTGCAAAAACAGTAAGTAACTCACTTGACTTCTGCTTGTCTTGCTAATTATAGCAGCAGCAGGCCAAGGAAGGAAGGCAAAAATTCCATTTCATCATCTTCAGATGTTACCATGAGCAAGTTAGTCCAGGAATAAAAAATGCAGGCCAAGACAAGCTTCCAGCAGTTTAATAAAACACAGCAAAATTGACAAGATTGAGCACTTTCGTATAAAAATACTTCATCAGAATCTGTTACAAAAGCACAAACACCAAGTTTAAATACCTCTCCCTATAATTACATGACAGTTTGCCAAACTGTCATGTGATTATAGGGAGGGGTATTTAAACTTGATGTTTGTGCATTTTTTTTTTTGTTTTTGGACTATCTTGCTGGTGGTGGAATTTTGCTCGATTTGGTCTTTGTTATTTTGGTTATCTTTAGATTTGACATTGTCATGGGGGATCCTAAATATTGCCAGACCAGCCATCAGAAATAATTCCTTAACTGTGTTTTCCAGAGAATGCTGTGGGGTCTCCTCCAGTGGAGCATGCTTGGGAATGACTCTAACAACAGCCATCCATGGAGCATCCTTATAAGACAGTGGAACCATTCAGTGAGGTCCTCACAATTAAAGGAGCAATGTCTCTATTTCAGGCTTCTCTGGGATTTCGGAGGTCCTTACCCTGCCAAGGACAATAAACCCAGCAGCCTTGAGAGACTTCTAAGATTTGTAGCTTATACCTGACAGTTTGCTCTTCTAGTCACTACCATGACCTTGAGTATGGGTCAATATACTAATTAGCGTCTAGCAACTCATGTCCCACTTCACCACCACAAGTTGCCTCAGCAGCTCCAAGAATACAACTATTGCCTATACACTTGTCAATCTTGTGGTCTCCTCTGTCTCTGCTTTTAAAGAAACAAGACTACAGTACTTCAGCTTCTCCAGAAAGGACGTTTCCCCCCCTAACCCCACCCATCAGAGAGTAAACCACTCTTTTCCATGGCAACCTATGTCTTTCAGTTTGAATCTGCTGTTTTTATAACAGTCATTTCATGTTATTTAGTGACTTCTTAGACTACATATAGAAGGCCAAAGTCAGATAGGTTAAATGGCAAAATTACATTATCATTGGCAAATGACTGAAATACCACATGCAGAGCCCCACAAAAGACACCCTCCAAAGCTTTGCTGCACCTTGATATCTTCACTTTGAAAATCATGGACATGAATACTGACAAGACAAATCCTAGGGAGACTGGCCAAATACCTAGAATGAATTTAACATAATGCAAACAACGTGGACACAGCTTTCATTTTGTGTTACATGGATCACACAGCATGTGTTAGGAGCATTTGTAAGGATTCATATGAAAGAACCAAAGCCATAGTCCATAAAGTCAAGTAAAATAAAATGAAAAAAGGAAAACCTAATCCAGTGCAAACCACAATCACCAAAAGCAATCTTATAAAAACTACAGTTGTTATATTATATAACCCACACTACATCATTCACACAAAGGAAGCCCATGAAAGAAAGTAGCACTACAATCTAAAATTACAGGAATTTTCTGCAGTTCAACCCATGCTATGTAACAGCACACACACACTATAACTTATATTCCTGCGGTAGTAAAATCCTTCTGTTAGGAGAGCAAACATGTCTGGCCAAAAAATCTCTAACAGGCAGTCAACCATATGTTGTGCAGGCTGCAACATATGATTCACAGTGATTAAATTCAGAGCAACATTCCCAAAAGGCATATAATATGACAGTGCCTAACCTCTGTATAGTCTTGTTTTTGTGGACTGTAGATGGAAAATCTAGAGACAACCTATTAATTTTACAGGCTTAAATTTCATATTTTCTACATTTGTTGTATAAATAGACATCTAGAGAATACTGACAAAAGTCCAATGGAAGTGCGAGAAACCTTCGTCTAATAGACTCAAAACTGTATCACAGGAAGAAAACGGCAAGATAAATCATGCTATTAACTAACATTTGGAAATAAAAATCTTTTGCAAACAAGGGATACAATCTGTGCTTTTGAACATTTTTTCATATAGCATAGCCAGGGTAAATCAAGCAACCTTTTAGCTCACAGCCAGGAAAATTCTGCCAACACTTTTTACTGCAGTCAGTTCAGGATCTGTTGATACAAAGACAGAAGGGCACACAGATCATGTTCAGCAAACAGCTGAAATATAGCTTCCCAGTTTATACTATAGATCATACCTCTCAACCTCTTAGAGCAAGAAAGCTGGACAAAGCCATAAATAACGGGGGGACGAAGGCCCCAAAATAGGGATACTTTTAAAACATTTCTTTTGCAAACCGAGAAAGTTGCTAGAATAACAGGTTTTGCATTAGTATGGATTTTCTCAAGGGTGTGAAGTCTGAAACTCAAAACGTCAGTCATTATCTTCAGACTTCATCCCTCAATAAATTGTCAATGATTTGCCAGAAAACCACAATTTTATGAGACAGACCAAAAATATGGAGCAACAATCTGGACATTCTGTGAAAACCTGTACAGTTGAGAGGTATGCTATAGAGTGCAGTGTATGTCTGGACATTAAGGCAGACAATATTGTAACATATTTAAAAATCCTCTGCCACTTGAATAATGATTTGCACTGAACAGATCTGCCACATACTCCATCCCTCATAAAAAGTACCATAGCACATCCACGCTGTAGCCTTATTGAGATATATCAAATTACAACTGATACACAAAACTAAAATCTCCAGAATCACTACAGAGAAACTTGTGAAGGAGCCTTCCATACCGAAGATGCCAGCATTCACTGTCAAAATCCTTAACTGCAGTACTCCAGAACCCTTCCTTTCAATAGCTACAGCCCATTGCAATGACCTCAGCTTAATAAAGACTTCTTCATTGATAAAGCTTGTACCAGTTGTGGACATTTAAAAGGAATGGCATCCTGAAGAAATTGGAGTGATGTATCCTGGTTACTTTAGAGCCTTAAACATTAAGTAACCTCTACTCTTAAGGACATCCTGGAGGAGTTGGTATGGTATATTCTGACTGCTTAAAGCCTGACACCTTATCTCTTCCAGCATCTCCATTATAGTGACTTAAGAAGACACTGACAAGTAATAGTGTCCTATAGTTTTTCTCAGTATTCCTCCCACCAACAGTCTCCATGGTTATAGCACTGATATGATAATGACTGCAAAAGTTATAAAGGTAAGCCCGATAAGATTCATCGTTCACAGTCTTCACCAGTAAATACCACGGATCTTACCAGAAACTTAGCACTAAACATCCTTTATTTCACTATCACTTTTCACAATAAGCACTGCATCCACACCTCCTTTAATGGCAATCTTAAAATGGTGCCCTCACATTCCAGTTACTTAAATAAACTAACTCCATAGCCACACAGCTGCAACATGGGGTAGATAGGAACTCCTAATATATCTTTTAATTTTGTAAAATGAATGTAGTTGTTTAACATTTGCTTTTGCTCTGCTTCAGTTTCAAGTCCATTCAAATGTCTAGCATTTCACAAAAAAATATTCAAATAAACTGCTATCAATATAACCACATGCTCTCCTTTCACAATTGCACAATGTTAAAGAACTGCTCCAATGGTTTGTGCCCGGGGCAGAATTCACTCCTTTCTTCCTTAATTCAAGAGTCAGTAATAGGATACAGTCTCCTTCCTGCACTCTAGCATACGATAGCTTTCCTGTATGAGAAGCTGAGAATTTGAATCCTCTATAGCTGTACACAGATAATTCTCTCTGGGAAGCTGAGAGTGTGAGCCCTCTATATTTGGGCACATCTTCTGGTCACATTTCTTAAACATGGGAACTACCGACTCAATTTGATGGCCCAAAGAAGCCAGTCCTAAGCTCTACATGACATTGAATGGGTACAGTAACCAACTTTCTCCACCTGCATACACTGCTTTTAATATCTCTGATCAGCTGTCATTCACACCTGCAGTATTACTAGAATAGAGGCCTCCAACCATCTCAGTTACTTTAGCTACAGTAACTGACTCAAAGCTCCCTGAGATTTTGAATACTGCCAACTGAATTGAAGGCATATTGTCTTAGTTAAGGAAGAGCTCAAAATATTCTTCCAGTTGCCTAAGAGTTTCCACAACAGCAGACAGTTCTTCCATGACATTGTTTAAAATAGCATAAGGATTATCACCTTGTTATGGTAGATGAGCTTGTATGTAACAATCACCTTTACAGACAGGTCATGTGTAGCTGTATACTTCTCAGAAGGACTTAGAGAACAGATCTGGCATGAGAGACCAAGCACACAGAAATCTGCAAACAAGACTACTGTGAAGCATTACATTAAAAGTAGGAGGAACCTGCCTGGATTACAGCTGTTTGGACTCACCCTTACATCAGGGCTAGGTAGTTGTGCAGTGAGCTCCTGGTGGTCCGGTCACCCATGCAACTTATCGAGGTTCAGTGTAAAATGTCTATGAAATATCATCTTATGGCCTCACCACCAAGCACCATGAACAGCTGAGTCATATACAGTACCAGCCAAGTGGTACGCTTGAGCAGAAAGGATTTAGGTAATTCAGACCCTAGCACTAGAAGCAGGCTTAAGTTATATCATCCACCTCAATAACTGGAAGTAAGAAAAAGCTAAACTCATGGATTATTACTAGCTGGTGATGTTCTCATTTTTAATATACATACATATTTTTTTGGGGGGGCATATGTGTATGTAAAGCATTCAAATGTTTTTCTGGAAGTTAAATGCTAACTACTGAAGCAGAAATGGAGTGTTGTAAACTATTTCCTCACTAGTTTTTCAACACTTCATTTTAATCAACCTATTCCTGGCAGGAGGGCATGTTATGCTAAAAGCAAATGAAATACAGATGTTTGATTAAACTAGTCTTCTTAAAGAACTTTTCAGCAGTAAATTATGCCTAAACCTAAAAGTGACAACCTGATTTAATAGAAAACATCCTGAAGGAAGCCATGACAGTGGCTTTTGATGTAAACCTTAAATTTAAATTAGTTTTATGTGCAAAAGCATAAATGCAAGTCTGCCTCAATAGTTCATATATGTGTGGAAGCATGCACATTTCCTCGCAAGGCACGGGTACTGTACTCATTACATACATGTGGAAGCATGCACATCCCCCAACAGTGCACAGATACTGTACTCATTGTATACATGAGGAAGCATGCACACATCCCAGCAGTGCAAACGTACTGTACTCATATTATACATGTGGAGGCATGCGCATGCCCCAGCACTGCACAGATCCTGTACTGATTACATACATTAGGAAGAATGCACATACCCTAGCAGTACAAACATACTGTACTCATCATATACATGTGGAAGCATGCACATACCCCAGCAGTGCAAATATACTGTACTCATCATATACATGTGAAAGCAAGCACATGCCCCAGCAGTGCACAGGTACAGTACTCATCACATAGGAGTGGAAGCATGCACATGTCCCAGCAGTGCAGATGTACTACTCTTGTACTCATCACAAATGTGAAAGCATGACTGTGCCTCAGCAGTGCATACGGTCTGTACTCCTCATCACATGTGGAAGCATGCACATGCCCCAGCAGTGCATACGTGCTGTACTTTTCATCACACATCTATAGAAGCATGCACATGCTGCAGCAATGTACTGTATATTTGCTGTACTCCACATCACACTTGTGGTAAATGTACATGCTCAAGTAGTGAAAATATGCTGTATTCCACACCACACATATGTGGAAACTTGCAGATACTCTAGGAACAAAGTATCAGGCCCTTGCTTCTCCAACAAGCCACCAAAGGGGAGAGGGTTAGGCCAACATCAGAAAAATTTGATGCTGCCTGGCTCTCACTTTTGATGTGAGGAATACATTGGTGCAATCAGTACTGGTGAAACCAGGTGAAGGATGGTTGAGAAGTGCAAAAGGCAGTAAAACTGAAACAAGAAAAAGATTCGCCCTTCTTATTTCTGTGGGGAAAACTGGAACAGGCTCAAGTCATTATCTAACAGGTATAGTGTTAAGTTAGATGCAGCAAATTTGAAAGATCTAAAGTAGGTAAACTTAACTGGACTTTGAAGAACCATTCCGCTAAGAATATTCCTGAAGTACGACCCCTAGAGGTTGACCAGTCGCATACTTGTAGACCTCTACAATCAAAGAGATTTTTAAACATCCTTTATGTTAAAAAAATGTTAAGTACCAGTAATGTGCACCATAGCTTCACATGTTACAGCTTTTACAGAAGTGATGGAAGACACAGCATCTGGCGTGAAAACTAAAGGAGGCAGTGTATCAATATTCACTAAAGATAAATGCACCTCCAGATTGGTTAAACAGTATGATTCCCTGGAGACACTTCAGGTGCAACTAACTGTTGGTAGGACAGCTATTCAAGTCATTGCCAGCTACAGGACTCCCTCCATGAATCAAGACACCCACTCTGCCTACTTGGATCTACTGGAATCCATCAAGATACATCAGAACACCATGGTTTTAGATGATTTTAATTTCCCATCCATTGACTAGGTAAATTACTTGTGCTCAAACTCACCTGCCCAACGCTTCCTCAAGTTCATTAACTCCAACACTCTGGACCAGCTGGTGGACACACCTAATAGGGGTGCCAATATCTTGAATCTGGTGCTTACCAATATGGGGGACTGCTGTAGCACCCCCACTGTGAGGTTTTCCCTTGTCAGATCTGACCACAAATCAGTCTCATTCGAAGTAACTATTACACCCCCCCGAGCAACAACTAAACTAAAATATTTCTCCTAAGCAGATTATATCCTTCTAAGGGACAGTATAAATAGCTTCACTACACCTCCCCCCTCAGATGGAACTGAAAACTATACTGAGTCCTAACCGATGCTTTTGAGAAACACCTGTATAACTGCATTGATGCGGCTGTACCTGATAAGACTAAAACAAGCTCTTCAAGGAAGAGCAAACCTGGTTGGTGGACAACTGCCATTAACAGGCTATACAATAAAACAAAGAAACTGTCTAAAATTAAGAGGGAGTGTGCCCTAAATTGAAAACACTCCCTCCTCAGCTTAAACAAGCAAATAAGACTTCTTGTTAAGCCTCCAAAGCAAACTACAAATCCAAATTAGTATCCTCAACTAAGGACAACCATAAAGCATTCTTTAGTTACATGCGTTGCCTAAAGGTAAGACCCAGATTTGCGCCAAACTGGTTGTTAATGATACCACATACACTGAGCCTGTGGGCATAGCAAACCTGTTAGCTGACAGGTTCTGTGAAAACTTCACTCCCCTGTCCACACCACTTTGAAGCAGTCAACAAAGCCATAGACAAGGGTAAGGTGGTTCACACAGCCTATCTAGATCTTGCCAAGGCTTTCAACACCATCCCCCACTCTGGAATTATAGATAAAGTCACTAAACTAGGTATAAATCCCTATGTCACAAGATGGGTTGTCAACTGGCTCACTGACAGAACCCACACTGTGAATGTAGCAGACTCCAAATCCGACTTCAGACCAGTGATAAGTGGAGTACCACAGGGTTCAGTCCTGGGTACTCTCCTGTTTTGTATCTACTTCTCTGAAGTACAGGCTAACACAAAAGGTCTTTGGCTAATGAAGTTTGCAGATGACTGCAAACTAGGAGCCATAATTGAAACTCCTAACGATGTGGACATCCTACAAAAGGGCCTCACTGAGACAGATGCCTGGTGTCAAAGCCATGGCCTCAAGCTCAATGCCAAAAAGTGCATTGTCATCCCCTTTGGTAAAAACTCTGTACCCATGAACTACAACATAGGCGGTAGTATACATAACACCGAAACTGTAATAAGAGACCTAGGGACACAGGTGGACAGTAGTCTCTCCTTTGATAATCACATCGCCACAGTAGTCAGGAAATCCTTCTATGTGGCACACCTCATTACAAAAGGTTTCTCATACAGAAAAAAAGAGGTCATTGTTCCCCTCTACTCATCACTCATTAGACCCATTATAGAGTACAATGCCCCTTTTGGTATGTACCTCACAAGACATGTACAACAACTGGAAAGGCTGCAGAAATACCTCACAAAGAGGATTACCAGCCTCAAACAGATGCCCTACGCAGACTGTCTCAATAAAACTCCAGCTTTACTCCATTGCATATCGCCTACTCAGAGGTGATCTCTGCCTAACATACAAAGCTATGTCAAACCCAGAGCTGTTGGACATGCTCCACTTAAAGAAATCCCAATCCCTCCAAGCTACACGCTCTAGGGACCTAAACTTTGTCACCACAATAAACAGAACATGCCGGAGGGATAGATTCCTGTCCCAGAGACTTCCCATACTCTGGAATAAACTGTCTATCTATATCAAACAAAGCTCCTCATTAGCACTCTTCAAGAAAAATCTTGATGATTGGATGGGAAACAGGAAATTCACCCCGGGATCACCTCTGTGGCTCTGCTCGACACTGGCACAGGAAAATAATTTTTTGGGGTGGCAAAAGCCAGGGTAACTTTTTAGCTGGGCTTGTATAGGCCCCAGGGCTGATAGCCTAGTACCTACCTATGAACCTATACCCTATAATATTTTTTCCACCTGTCCCCCACCTTGTAGCTCTAGAGAGTACATCATGAATGCCCACTCTAAGGCTAAAAACACAGCATCTCTGGGATCTGATAACATCCCAGGCTGCGTCCTACATGGGCTCCAACAAGAATTAGTAACACCATTGGGTACTATATTCAATCATAGTCTAAGCACCAGCTTCATCCAAACTGAATGGAAAGCAGCCACTATTATCCCCTTGCACAAAGGTGGTGCTTCCACTAACCCTGTTAACTATAGACCTACTAGCTTGACTAGCCTCATATTCAAGGCCATGGAGCAAATCATCATGGGCCTTAACAAAGATTCAGGTAATATCCAAACACTTGACCCTACTCAGTTTGGATTTGTCAAAGGGAGATCATGCCTGTTAAACCTGGTGGACTTCTTCGAGACAGTCACCAGAGCCCTGGACGAGGGGAAGTCTGCGCATATAGCCTACCTGGACTTGGCCACTATTCCCCACTCAGGCATTATTGACAAATTCACTCAGTTAAGTATCAACCCTTATATCATTAGGTGGGTCACTAACTGGCTCACTGATAAAACCCATACAGTCATAATAGGGGAATCCACCTCCAACAGCAGACCTATAACCAGTGGTGTTCCACAGGGATCAGTCCTGGGACATCTGCTATTCAGAATCTATTTCTCTGAAGTACAAGCAAAAACTAAAGGTCTGTGGCTAGAAAAGTTTGCTGACGACATCAAACTGGGAGTGATCATAGCATCCCCAAATTATGTCAACATCCTACAAGATGGTCTTACTCAAACAGATGATTAGTGCCAAAGTCACAGCCTTGAACTCAATGCAAAAAAAAATTATTATCATCCCTTTCAATAACAGTGATGTTCTGACTAGCTACCATTTCAACAGAAACAGCCTAAGCATGCACTCAGTGGTGACAGACCTGGGCAAACAAGTTGACAGTAACCTTACCTTTGATCACCATGTCTCCGCAGTGGTAAGAAGGGCATGCTATATTGCTCATCTCATAAGTAAGGGGATTGCCTTCAGAAAAAAAGAAGTTATAGCCTCCCTCTACTCTTTCTTCATCAGTCCAAATATTGAGTACAATGCCCCTTTTGTTATGTACCTTTCCAGGCACCTGCAACAACTGGAGAGACCAAAAAAGTTCCTCATAAGGAGAATTCAATGTCTTTAGCATCTGTTATATGTGGATCAGTTGAAATCACTGTCATTTTACTCCATTTCATACAGACTGCTCAGAAGCTATCTGTGACTGGCGTATAAGGCAATCTCTGACTCTGCTTTTTTGGAAATGCTGCATATCTGTAAGTCCAATGACTCAGGGGTTACTCACTATAAATACCTTAACATGATATGTGACATTAATAGAACCTGCCAGAGGGACAGATTTGTCTCCCAGAGGTTACCACACCTGTGGAACAGACTCTCAAATCATGTCAAGCAGAGAACCTCTTTGGCCTTCTTCAAGCACAATCCGGACAATTGGATGGGTAACCATAAATTCACCCAAGGGGGTTCCACCTATGTCTCCCTTGGACAGGGGCAATAAGTGCTGTTCGTGGAAACAAGAGCATAATTTGGCTAGGCTTGTAAGGGCCCTAGGGCCATTAGCCTAGTAACTTCCTAACTTTCAGTGATCCTATGAACTTTTGTTTCCTTTATTGTCAGTATTTGGTGCAAAATACATATTTAGCTATGAATCTGCATTGGCTTATGTCTCTTATACATAACTCAGCAGAATACAGTGAAGTTAAAACTGATAAAAGTGATATTTCTCTTACCTGCACTTGTCACTAGAAATCTCCAAAATAAACAGTAAATTAAAAGAAGTAATAACATTTGAAGTAAATAGAATTTTCCAGAAAAATGTAAAACTTTGAATATCTGCACCAAACAACAAATTCTCAATAATAATAATAATAATAATAATAATAATAACAATAATAACGTTGTTGTTGTTTGTCTTTCGGCTTTTCCTGGTTAGGGGTCGCCACAGTGGAACTCCGATCCGCTAATGATTGGCAGTAGATTTTCACGAATGCTGAGGTGCAAGCTCGACGTCCAACCTTCAATGAAGGCACAGCATTTCTGTCTTGGCAGCTGTTTTTGCAACATTTTGTGGATTCCACACTGAAGGCATTCCCATAAATAAGCTGAGAATCGAATGGGAGAACCTCTTGCTGTGAGGCAACAACACTACCGCTGCACCACCGCGGATTGTAATACTGTTTGTGTCTTTCGGCTTTTCCTAGTTAGGGGTCGCCACAGCGGAACTCCGATCCGCTAACGATTGGCAGTTGATTTTTACGTACCGGCTTTGCCAGGCCTGGGGCACAACCTTCAACGAAGGTACGCCCATTCATGCATGTCTCCACGCAGAGAATAGAACCGGACAGCGTCTTACTGTGAGGTGACAATAATAATAATAATAATAATAATAACTAAAAAAAAACCACACCTTCCTTACTAGAGGCTTCAGTCCACCAGGAAAGCTGCAATAAAATGTAAAACACTTGTAGTCCAAAAAATGGCAGGTATTTCCAGTGAAAAAACTCTTCTTTATTCAACCACAGATGTATAAGCGCTTTCACAGATAGCATGGATTTGTATGTGAAGAAGCAGAAGTTGTCTGCTATGTATCTTATATACCTTGAACCAACTAATTAAGTCACAATCATCTTAAAGAAACATCCTTCATTAAGTAAAAATATTCAGTCCTTCACTGTGAAAACATGATTCTAAAAAGTGTAATGTATAACATACACATAACAAACACATGTATAAAGAATACATATATAACAAAAAATGCACATATAAATATACAGACATAAAAATGTGCTCAAATACAAACATATACTGTTAAAAATCTCTAATACTTGATGTAAGTAAGCATGTCATAAAATGAATAAAACCAACCAACCACTCTGGAGCCGATATTCGAAAACCCAGAACAACAGTTATTCACTGTAAAAATCCAAGCAATGTAGTACAGTCAAACAAAACGTTAGGTCAAGCGCTTTCTTATTCAACTTCATCAGAACAATTGAACATCAGTTAACTAGCTCCTTTTATACAAATTCAGTCAATTAATCATTAATTAATTATTGTTATAATAAAGTGACAGTGCTTAAATATCAATAATATATATATATATATATATATATATATATATATATATATATATATATATATATAAAATTTTAACATATTTTCTAATCACTTTTCAAAAAGATGTAGTTCATTAAATATTAAGAAGAAATAAATATAGGAGTAAAAAACATGTAAATATATAGATCCAAGGAATAAAATTTCAAAGTTTCAATGCCCTAAATTTTAATTCATGTTTAATACTAACATGTTCATTCATACCAGGGAATTCACTAGCATTTAGTCTAAGTTGCCACCTAACTTCAGCCCTAAACAACTTATTGGTCCAGTCACCACCTCTAAAATTTTTTCCTACTACTTCAAGAATACCAAATTTAAAGGAATGTGTAGGGTATAAGTTAATGTGTTTAAAAAGTGCATATTTTTCATCCTTTTTATTAATACTATAACAATGTTCATAAATTCCTCTACTCAATCTTCTCTCTATCTTACCCACATAAAATTGTCCACAGTCCATACATATAGCTAAATATACCATACCTGTTGTCGTACAGGAACCTGCAACGAGTGAAACCTTTATGTTATAGGGACCTAATTTAATCTTTGGGGTATCGTAAATAAATCTACAATACTCACAGGACCCACACTTAGTGTCAAATATGGGCGGAGAGTTTTCTCTCTATATATATAGAGGCTGGCTCTGTTGACCATCCTTGTCCAGTGACTATAGGTCTTAATGGTGGACATATGGGGTCTTTGTGAAGTTTAGATAACCCTTGAATCACAGGTAGTAGTGGATGCTGTACTGTTAGGTAGTCATAAAAACTTTTGTCAATCTTATAATTTCTAAAAAGTTCAGTATAAACTGTACTAATATGTCTTATGACACTTTGAACTCTAACATTATTTATGACAGAATAAAAGTGTGCATCTGACAACATTATTTTCATATCATTCTGATATCTTTCCACATCATATATCACTAAAGGACCTCTCTTGTCCGCTGGTCTTATTATTATGCTATGATTAGCTTCTAAACTTCTTAGTGCCAGATATTCATTTTTTGTCAAGTTGTACCTCTTTAATTTATTAGTTCTATCACTTTCATTAATCTTATGTATGTCATTGATACATAGTCTTTCAAAGGCATTAATCACTGGATTAAGTACTGGTACATATGTACTCGATTTTCTAAACATTTCTACACTGTCAACACTTTCATTACTTTTAGAATTCAGTTTTAAAGTCAAATTTCTAGTAAACAACTTTAAATCAAAAATTACCTCAGTAAAGTCCATCTTTTGGCTTGGAATAAAGGATAGTCCTTTCCTTAAAACACTAGTCTCTTCTGCTGTAAGTATGTGGGATGGCAGGTTCTGAATCATTGTTTCTTCTGGATTCCCCAGGCCTTTGTTATTGTTGGTGTCCCTGTTACTTCTTCCAGTTTCCTTTTTACTCGACTCCTGCTTCTCAACCTCATTCTCATCCCCTTCTCTCCTGCTTCCTTGATGGGAAGGGGAAAAACCAATTTGGTGTTAAAAGTAGTTGGTACATTATGTTGTTTTTTTCTCTGGTTCAACAGTCTCTTGTACTCTGTTGGTCAAAGTAGTTACATTCCCTGTATCTCCATCAGCTCTATGTACTCATGCCACTGTTTGAATTGTTTTTTTCCTGATGACCTGCTCTTCAGCTCTTGTCGTTGGCATTGTTTCCCCATTCAGGGTACTAATGTTGACAAGCAACTTGGTGCATTATATCGAAGCTGCCAATTCCTAACCAAGGCGACTAGAATCTCCATAGCCAATTCCCAGCTAATCTCACCCCTACTCTATGCATCCTTCATACTTACCAACCTTAGACAGACAGACCTACACAAGCTGGATGCTTGTTACAACAAAATTGCTAAATTTGCCACTGGAACCTCCTACCGCAGCCATCATTGTATCTCCCTTAAAGAACTAAACTGGCTAGAACTCCCACAACTCCTTCACTTTAATCAACTCACCCTCGCTCATAAACTTATTAACCACCCCCTTAACATCCCTTCCCTTCAAACCCTTCTCCAACCCTATCACTCCACTAGGCCCCTAAGATCAAGCAACAAAAATCAAGTCACTGTTATCAAACCCAAAAACTCAGCAGGAGAAGCCATATTTTCATGTACCATATCTAAACTTTGGAACAATCTTCCACCCTCTATAACTACTCTACCTGCCAGCAGCCTTTTCAAGACTGCACTCAAATTCCACTTAAATTTGCACTGGCTTTGTCCTTGTTCTAATCCAGACTAACACCCCCCCTTACCTTCCCCCCCACCTAGACTCTTAACCCAACTATACTAACTCCACTACTAACCACAGTCAGAATTAGCTAGTTGTCTTTACATACTTTAAAATCTTGTCTGACAACTTTGTTACTAATATTATAAATGACAAGAAACTATCTTAACTTGCAACATTTACTGTATATACTGTTGATAATCAATATATTGTTATTGTATTAAAGCCAAAAACCTGTAATGTTGTTTACTATTGCTGCACCTTTGTATCTCTATTTATCATGTGCTTTTCTCCCTGGGCATCCGCTGAAAAAGGACCTGCATCCAATTGGAATTTCCCAGTAAACAAATGTAAATAAATAAATAAAATAAATAAATAATGGCTTCTAACTGTTGAACTTCAGTGCTGTTAGATCGGACAATAAGCCTCCCTCCACTCTGAGGTGTTCTATTGGTCGACACACTGTCAATCATACTGCCTTTCAAACTGAATATTTTTACTTAATGAAGGATGTTTCTTTAAGATGATTGTGACTTAGTTGGTTCAAGGTATATAAGATACATAGCAGACAGCATGCCTTTCAAACTGAATATTTTTACTTAATAAAGGATGTTTCTTTACGATGATTGTGACTTAATTAGTTGGTTCAAGGTATATAAGATAGATAGTAGACAGCATGCATTTGTATCTGAAGAAGCAGAAGTTATCTGTGAAAGTGCTTATACATCTGTGGTTGAATAAATAAGAGTTTTTTACACTGGAACTACCTTCCATTTCTTGGACTGCAAGTGTTTTACATTTAATTGCAGGTTTCCTGGTGGACTGAAGCCTCTAGTAAGGAAGGTGTGGTTTTTTACTTGACATTTTTGCTGTTTTTACCTTCCTGAAAGAAGCTATGGCAGAAGAAATAGAGGAGATCATTGAACTGGATTATGTGGACTGCGGTGGTGGTGCTGCGGTAGTGTTGTCGCCTCATAGCAAGACGTTATCCCGTTCGATTCCCAGCTAGAACGTCTTCTGTGTGGAGGCATACGTGAATGGGGCGTGCCTTAGTTGAAGGTTGTGCGTCAGGGCTGGTAACCCGGTACATAAAAATCCACTACCAATCATTAGCGGACTGGAGTTCCGCTGTGGCGACCCCTAACCGGGAAAAGCCGAAAGAAACAAACATTGAACTGGATTATGTACCGGAGAATACACATGTGAACAAGGTGAACAAACTAGATAAACTGCTGTATGTTACTAGTAATGTTGGTAACCCACTTCTTAGCTTTCATGACAATGAAAAAGACTGTGAGAGTTTTAATAGTGATAGCATCACATTTAAAGCTAAGTTACATGCAATGGAGGGCAACTTATTTAAACTAAAGGGACATCAGTTCCAAATGTTTCACATGGAGGTTTGTGTGAAAGAAGGAATTGTTCCCCATGGATTACACATCTTGAAAATGCCTGCACAAGGCTCTAATAACCCTGAATTACTGGGTGAATGGCAGCCTATAAACTTAGAGACAAGCATTAAGTATATGGAAGCCTTAATTAAGCTTTGAAAATGTGAAATAGATCGCCTATCTGTATTGTTGAAGCAGCAGTTTGAAGAAATAATGGAACAGTTTAGTTCCGAGTATACAGATAGATGTCTTAATGAACTTATAGACTCTTTAACAGTATATGAACGTAAACTATGTAAAATAAAGCAAAGGAAAATTGTGAGAGACTGTGGAGACTTCAGTTCAGGTAATTTTTTTTACCTGGCCACATACTGAAAACAATTTTACAGAGAACCAGAAAAACAAATGAAAGGCAGTATGACTGACAGCATGTCGACCAATAGATCATCTCAGAGTGGAGAGAGGCATATTGTCCTATCTAACAGCACTGAAGTTCAACAGTTAGAAGCCATTAGTACCCTGAATGGGGAAACAATGCAAACGACAACAGCTGAAGAGCAGGTCGCCAGGAAAAAAAGAATTCAAACAGTGGCACAAGTACATAGAGCTGATGGAGATACAGGGAATGTTACTACTTTGACCAACAGAGTAAAAGAGACTGTTGAACCAGAGAAAAAACAACATAATGTACCAACTACTTTTAACAACAAATTGGTTTTTCCCCTTCCCATCAAGGAAACAGGAGAGAAGGGGATGAGAATGAGGTCGAGAAGCAGGAGTCGAGTAAAAAGGAAACTGGAAGAAGTAACAGGGACACCAACAACAAAAAAGGCCTGGGGAATCCAGAAGAAACAATGATTTGGAAGCTGCCATCCCACATACGTACAGCATAAGATACTAGTGTTTTAAAGAAAGGACTATCCTTTATTCCAAGCCAAAAGATGGACTTTACTGAGGTAATTTTTGATTTAAAGTTGTTTACTAGAAATTTGACTTTAAAACTGAATTATAAAAGTAATGAAAGTGTTGACAGTGTAGAAATGTTTAGAAAACCGAGTACATATGTACCAGTACTTAATCCAGTAATTAATGTCTTTGAAAGACTATGTATTAATGACATGCACAAGATTAATGAAAGTGATAGAACTAATAAATTAAAGAGGTACAACTTGACAAAAAATGAATATCTGGCACTTAGAAATTTAGAAGCTAATCATAGCATAATAATAAGACCAGCAGACAAGGGAGGTCCTTTAGTGATATATGATGTGGAAATATATCAAAATTATATGAAAATAATGTTGTCAGATGCTCATTTTTATTCTGTTATAAATAATGTTAGAGTTCAAAGTGTCATAAGACATATTAATACAGTTTACACTGAACCTTTTAGAAATTATAAGATTGACAAAAGTTTTTATGTCTACCTAACAGTACAGCATCCACTACTACCTGTGATTCAAGGGTTACCTAAACTTCACAAAGACCCCATATATCCACCACTAAGACCTGTAGTGACTGGACAAGGATGGTCAACAGAACCAGCCTCTATATATATTGAGGAAACTCTCCGCCCATATTTGAATAACATAGGACATATATTAAAAGACATGAAACATTTTTTGAATGACTTGTTTGATTTTTGTGACAATTATAAGAACTGTGAAGATGTGTATTTAGTCACTATGGATATTACATCACTGATTACTATGATCCCTAACAAAGAAGGAATAAGTAACATACAGCTGTTTTGTAAGTCTTGTAAAGAATTTAATGAAGGGAACATGGAAGTTATTATTAAGTTGTTAAAGACAGTCTTGGAAAATAACATTTATGTTTAATGAAACAATTTATTGGCAGAGGCATGGCGTAGCTATGGGCACTTTATGTGCCAATAGCTACACCAATGCTGTACTAGCCGTTTGGGAAAATGAGTTTATTCTAAGAGGGAGATACAGATAACATATTTTGTATTACTGTAGGTTTGTGGATGATCTTTTTTTTTTTGTTTTGTTATGGGGGACACAGAAACAGTTTACAGATGTTTTTGACTACATTAATAACTCTACAAACTACTTAAAATTTTCAGTGGATATCTCATAGAAAAAGTTCACGTATTGGATGTTAACATTAAAAAAGATATGGAAGGGAGGCTATATACAAATTTATATAAGAAAGAATGTCACTGTGACAGTTTTGTGCACAAAACCAGTATGCACCCTCCACATATATTTAAGAGCATAGCACACAGCCAGCTATTTAGAGAATCAAGACTTAATGCAAGAACAGAGGACTTTGAACACGTTGAAATAATGCAAGAACAGAGGACTTTGAACACGGTGAAATAATGCAAGAACAGAGGACTTTGAACACGTTGAAAAAATTCAAGAACAGAGGACTTTGAACATGTTGAAATAATGCAAGAACAGAGGACTTTGAACACGGTGAAATAATGCAAGAACAGAGGACTTTGAACACGTTGAAATAATGCAAGAACAGAGGACTTTGAACACGGTGAACTAATGCAAGAACAGAGGACTTTGAACACGGTGAAATAATGCAAGAATAGAGGACTTTGAACACGTTGAAATAATGCAAGAACAGAGGACTTTGAACACGGTGAAATAATGCAAGAACAGAGGACTTTGAACACGTTGAAATAATGCAAGAACAGAGGACTTTGAACACGTTGAAATAATGCAAGAACAGAGGACTTTGAACACGGTGAAATAATGCAAGATCAGAGGACTTTGAACACGGTGAAATAATGCAAGAACAGAGGACTTTGAACACGGTGAAATAATGCAAGAACAGAGGACTTTGAACACGGTGAAATAATGCAAGAACAGAGGACTTTGAACACATTGAAATAATGCAAGAACAGGGGACTTTGAACATGGTGAAATAATGCAAGAACAGAGGACTTTGAACACGGTGAAATAATGCAAGAACAGAGGACTTTGAACACGCTGAAATAATGCAAGAACAGAGGACTTTGAACACATTGAAATAATGCAAGAACAGAGGACTTTGAACACGTTGAAATAATGCAAGAACAGAGGACTTTGAACACGGTGAAATAATGCAAGAACAGAGGACTTTGAACACGTTGAAATAATGCAAGAACAGAGGACTTTGAACACGTTGAAATAATGCAAGAACAGAGGACTTTGAACACGTTGAAATAATGCAAGAACAGAGGACTTTGAACACGGTGAAATAATGCAAGAACAGAGGACTTTGAACACGTTGAAATAATGCAAGAACAGAGGACTTTGAACACGGTGAAATAATGCAAGAACAGTGGACTTTGAACACGGTGAAATAATGCAAGAACAGAGGACTTTGAACACGGTGAAATAATGCAAGAACAGAGGACTTTGAACACGTTGAAATAATGCAAGAACAGAGTACTTTGAACACGTTGAAATAATGCAAGAACAGAGGACTTTGAACACATTGAAATAATGCAAGAACAGAGGACTTTAAACACGTTGAAATAATGCAAGAACAGAGGACTTTGAACACGGTGAAAACATGAGTCAACATTTTGTAGAGAGAGGTTACTATAGGGATGAAATTAATAAAACTAGATATATGGTAGTTGAAATGAGGGAAAATACAGCTAGACCATATTTTTCAAAAAGGAATAATATGTCAGTATATACAACACACAAAAAGAAGACAGAAAATAAAATAAGATTTCCCCGGTTTAATTCCACTGATGTGAGGCTGTATGAAAATATAATTGAAAAGCACTGGGAAATTTTGATGACAGATAAAGAGATTAGTTCCTTACTGGAACCTAGACCACGTTTTGCACATAAGAATATCCACTATTTAAAGAGAAGACTCTGTTATTTTAAGAATGAAAATATAAGGAAAAGGGATGGACAGACCCTTCCATGTGGGAGATGATCCATGTGTAAATATATAAATAACAGTAATACGTTTTTGCATCCTGACACAGGCAGGGAATATGTATTTAACATTTCAGCTACATGTGCTTCAGAGCACATTATTTATTTAGCCCAGTGTTCAGTATGTTTTTGTTTCTATGTGGGAAAAATGGACAGAGCCCTTATAGATCGTATCAAGGAACATGTACCAGATACAGGAAAAAAAAGTGATGTTAGTGCATTATCTAAACATGTTAGAGTGAATGACAATGCACACAATTTTACTTTTTTAGTTGTAGGTAAAATATATGACAACATCAGAATGGGGGACATTAGAAACAGGACAGAACAGCTTGAGGCAAAATGGATTATAAGACTGAAGCAGATTCTGGGCATGAGTTAAATGACAGGATACCCATAAGACCAAAACTTAAAGTAAGACCATTGAATGAATGAAATGTTAAGTCATTTTATGACATGCTTACTTACATCAAGTATTAGAGATTTTTAACAGTATGTGTTTATATTTGAGCACATTTTCATGTCTGTATATTTATGTGTATTTTTTATATATGTATTCTTTATACATGTGTTTTATGTGTATGTTATGCGTTATACTTTTTAGAATCATGTTTTCACAGTGAAGAACTGAATATTTTTACATAATAAAGGATGTTTCTTTAAGATGATTTTGACTTAATTAGTTGGTTCAAGGTATATAGGATACATACTAGACAGCATGCATTTATATCTGAAGAAGCAGAAGTTATCTGTGAAAGTGCTTATATGTCTGTGGTTGAATAAAGAAGAGCTTTTTACACTGGAACTACCTACCATTTTTTTGACTACAAGTGTTTTACAAATAATAATAATAAAACTTGAAGTCCAGCATAAATATTTGTATTATATAATGTTACATTTATTTGATAATAGGAGACAATTAGCTCAGTTTGTCTCCTTCCTGTTCACCATTCTTTTCCCACTCTTACTTTCTCCATCTGTCCAATAGCCTTTTAAATGTCACAAAATATTCTCCCTCCATGAACCATGCCAGAAATCTGTTGCATATATTCACAACACTGTCAGCAAAGAGGTAATTTTGCAGATTCAGGGAGTAGTTGGTCAATAAAGTCTGCTGCCTGGATATCCTCTTTCCTATCTCGACTCTTCCCCTTAGGATAGCCCTTTCACATCTCCCTTATATGATCCTGTGCACCCATCACTCTCTTCTCCTCTGGTCACTAATGAGAAGAGTTCCAGTTCATGGAATTTCTACTTTTTCTCTTCATCCCATGCAGCCTTCTGGTGGCTTCTCTCTGGACTTTATCTAGTAGCCTGGTGTTTCCATTTTTGTATGATCTACAGAACAAACTACAAAGTACTCAGAGTGTGGTTTTAACTGAGCCCAGAAAAGCATGAACATTGCCTGCTTGTTTCTGAATTCTATTTTTCTCTTCTTACTTCTGCCAAGGCCATGTTACTCTGCTCCTTGTTATCTATTTATGGTGTGATTAGAACCTGAAGATTCATTATTAAATGGATTAACAACAGGTTACATAGACTAAGATACTGTACAACTGTATATTTGTATTTAATGAAAGGTTTATTGAAACAAGCCAACCAAGCACTACCATCATGATCTTTACATTTTCTTTATAACACAGATTACTGTCAGATATACTGCAATTCCTCAGATGACTCAAATTATAAAATGTCCACCAGACAGTTCTTTTGCAGTCACTTTTATCTAGTTTCAAACTTTGTCTTTGATGAAACATTCTTGTCCTGTATTGAAGCATTCTTTGTCTGCACCCTTATCTCATCCAGATAAAAACTGTTCTTCAGCAGCCTGAAATGTTCTTTCATTGATAGTATAGTATGTAACTTTTTCTGCTCTGTTAGCTATTTCCCTTTAGCAGGTATATTCACTTGAATATTTGTATACATTCAACTGTTTATGATAGTTCAATAAACCACTATTGTCAGCCATTTGTTGCAAACACTCTAGAAGGATAATACTTTTTTTCCCACAAAAGTACATTCTGTTAAGTTAATCATACCTGTTTACTACATATTTCTTTTCTGTACTTGGAGATGTTATGTTACATGCCTTTTCTAAAAATATCTCACTGTTACTATGATAGAAAGCAGTTTTACCAAACCTCTATTACTGTGAAAGAAAAACAGTTCTACCAAATTATATATATTTTTTATCAAATGTATGTTGTTGCTATGAAGGAAAACAGTTTTACTTTATATCATTCTTGTCTGGCTCCTTCTCCATGAGTTCTGCTACCTCCCTCTGATATTTTAAACCTAGATTGTTATGGCCCACCTGCATTGCTTTGGACTTGTCTGCTACAAACTTCAGATGCAATCTTTCTGCCCAGTTTTTCGGCCATTCCACATCCTTTCCTTAGACACGTACCCCCACACATATTTTTAACTGTCTTTGTGTCATCATCAGAAAGGCTTATCATTTCCTTTGTATCATTAGAGTATATGCAGTGAGCACTTTGAAGAGTAATGGCCCCAGACCAGACCTTTACCCGCCTGTTATTTTCATCATTGTTGACTTCATCATTTTCATCACAACCATTTGTGACCCACCCTTCAGTAATACTGTATTCCAGTTCCTCAGTTTTAATCAAACCCAGCCTGTACAGTTTTCCTAGGAGTCACTTATGCATGACTTTGTCAAAGACCTTATTGGCCATGTCTACCATTACCCTTTTGCCATGTTCTCCAGCAACACACTCATAAAACTGTATCAATCTTAAAACAGACCCTTCTTGTCATGGAGATGTTTTTGATTGTTACCCTGTTACCATGGAGATTATCTTACAGGAAAGCAACAAGTCTTCCCCTTAGAATTCTCTCCATTACTTTCCATGCCACTGCTGTTGATTAGTAAACCTATAATTGCCCTGGTGTTTCCTGCTCCTTCCTACAAGGGTACCATTTCTTCCATATTCCAGCCTGCTGATATTGCTCCACTTGCCAGTGACATGATGAGGATCTGCATTAAGAATTTGCCACCACACTGGCCAGGATCCTGAAAACCATTTAAGTCATTCAGATCTAGTTCCTGTGCCCTGTGCACCCTTAGGCCAGCCCATTAGCTGTCCATCTCCTTTCAATCTATTTTGAACTTTGTTTGGATTCAATGCATTTCAATGAATATTTTATCAAAACGGATATCACTGGCACACTTTTTCAATTCCTCTGTTGTCATAAGTATTACATGTATGGTACAGTGAGATCAGTGAACAGTGGGGTTAATGATGTTTTGCCTTTCATCACTCTTGTGCAGTATCAGAATTAGTATGCTTAGTCATGTTTTTGTATTCTGACCTTTGTTTTTCAGTGGATTTAGCTGTCAGATTAATTGTTTCAACCGAGTGACTTCTGGCAAAACTTTCTTTTGTTATTCTGATACAGACTCACTTCTGTTCACCCTAATCCATCCTACCATCTTCACAGCATGGCATCTTCTTCTTACTGTAGACTGAGGTAAATTCATTCTGTACTTTTTCTGGTCACTATCACTTGTGAGCTCTCTAACATCCTATCTCATCCAGGTGAGTTCTGTCCTTTCCCCCTCTGTCATCTCCCTTTCAGTGTGCACCTTGCTATCCTTATCTCCTTTGTTGCCTTTCTGTTTCTCTCCTCATACCATCCACCACCTTCATTTTAGCTTTCTGTACATCTGTCTTTTGTCTTAAAGGAAAACTCCACCTTAGAACTAAAAAATCTATTTTTTCATTCTTTGTTTTCTAAGCTATTTTAACACCTCAAAATCACTCTTGACTGCTTTATATAGAATTTTAATATGTTTTCAGCAAAAGTGCTGCCAATGGAGCTCAACGTATTAATGTAATCTTGTTTTTCTTCAAACCTTTCTCTTTCTCATAATCCTTTTCAAGTCTGCTTTATATGAGTCATGCTAGACATAAGGAAGCAGTGATGTATTCACATACCATTGACGTATAATGGGATTAGTGTCAGTCACTGTCATCTTATATACCTTCTGTAACAGGACTGCTTCTTTTATTTCTTGAATGGCCCTCATTTGTGGGTGTCTCAGAGTTTGTTTTATAGAATACTAGGGAATTGTTAGTTGCAACCAAAAAAGTAGCTAACTTGCATGCATTTGTTCAAAGTACCTTTTTGTAGTCCAACATGAATTGCTAGTTCCCTCCCCCCACACTTTGGTAAATGTGTTGATATTTTACAAGGATTACAAAATAAAATATTTTCTGACCTTTTTCTAAATGTCACATTCATCTTTGATACTACATTTAAGTCATCTTAAAATGCAATGCAGTATAAACAACAAACATTTAAAGTTTAAAGCTTAGCATTTCAATACTGTGATTCTATTTATGTAAATCTGTCAAAAGAGATGACAACTGCCTTTGAACCACTGCCTGATCTAATTGTTCTATTTTGCTATGAAAAGCATGGCTACATTGGAAGTAGCTGTGAAGCAGTGTACGTTCTATTCCTCTCTGCAATAAAGACAATGGTAAACAGTTTCACACCTGTCTGTCTTTTTTACAGCAGCTGCTGTGCTCCTAACATCAGCAGGACTAATTACCCATATATGACCGTCAACAGTACCTGACAGGCAAGGGCGCCCGCAGGCAGGTACAAGGGGGTGCACTTGCACCCCCCTGGAATCGGCTGACTAGTTAATCTTCTTTTAATTTTAAAAAAAAAAGTTTTTTTTAAGGCGTTCTTCTTTAAGAACGCCCTTCAAGTCCAGTCACATCTGCGCCATGGGTTTGCTGACATCATCGCGCGGTGCACGTATTTTCAGGTTTGCAAATGGGAACTGAAATGGGCGGTTTCTGCTGCATTAATTTGAAATGAACTGTTTCTGCTGCTTCTGATGGGTTTACATTAGCTGCGAGGAGGAGGACTGAAGATGGAAAGATGGAGTCAGATCAGCGAGCACGGAGACGGAGCTGTGATGGGTTTACTTTAGCTGAGAGGAGGACTTCACTGAAGATAACAGACGGGATGCTTTTCAGAGTGAGTAAGGCATCTGAATGAAGGTGTGTGTGTGTGTGTGTGTGTGTGTGTGTGTGGGGGGGGTATGCACTATATATAGAGGTAGGCAAACATATTTTTATTTATTTACTAATGGAGAAAACATACTAAGCACAAGCCTCTTTTCAGGGGGTGATCAAAGTAAAGTGACATAGTCGCAGTGACACAGTAGTCAACATGGAATGAGGGAATCAAACCATGGACTAACAAGGTGAAACTTGCTAGCAGCTCATAGCCTTAATCCTCTAATCTAAACTGCCAGACAATGAATGGCAGGTACTATGCTCCAATAAACAAACAAACAAACAAATAAATAAAACCAATGCAAAATAACAAAGCAAAGCCTTCTGGAGGTAGTTACCTTGCCCAGTGATACAGAACAATTTAATTCAGGCCCTCAAAGCAGTCATCATGAAACAACAACCCACCCCCATACAGGTTATTTCATCACATAAACAAAGTTTAAAAAATAACCCATAGAAATTCAAAGGAATTGTTATGAAGCAGTTAATAGGGCAATCGCTGTCTACGTCTATAAAACTCAAATAAATGAAATGGCAGAACCATTCATTTAAAAAAGGTAGATGGCTAATATCAGAAATAAAGCCAATGAGCTACTGAAGCATGCATATTCTTTCCAGGTGCTGACTACTCTGCACTAGAAAATATGTCACATGGATACCTGCCAGACTGGTACAGTAAATGGTAATATATATATTTTTTTTTTTTTTTTTTTTTTAGATACAGTAAAGAAACCACTGAGATTTATACACATTGTAATGGGTTAGGCTGACTGTGTCAGAATCACACAAACAAGAATAAATTTCAGACATTTCAATTTGTAGGAAGAAGGGTACTGCCAAGTGTATGCCATTATTAAGGACAACAACTGTTTGGGGGGGGGGGGTTGAAGATGTTTTAATATTAAAGTACCTCCAATTAAACCACATGGGTTTTACCCAGAATGACTAACTTCAGTTTTATGATCCTGAAACAACTTAAGTAGATAGCTGTTACATGCCATTCTCTGCTGGGATTCAGCATTGACATTGTACAGAGTTTGTCCCCCTCTCTACCTACCACTGTTTTTCATGGTACGTCGCTGAACCCATGAATAGTAGAGAATTCCAAGCATACTCCTGGCAGTGACCAGTGATTTGTTTTGCTTTACTTCTCAATATGGTCTAAAAACTAATTTTTATTATTACTTGGTTTATTCTTCCACATCTGCTAGTGCTTGGTATGTTTTCATAAGTCTCCAGACAAATCTTCCCTAAAGGCTATAACTTCTAAATTTCTTACATTTGGAATTAAAACTTATATGAAACAATGTATGCCTGCACTTCAACCTGGTACTGCAAATGAAGCTATTGCTCACATGCCTGAGATTGCTGCTGATTTAGCATGCACATTTTGGCTGAAACTAGATATGGAGCTGTCTGGACCAACATCAGCTATTTTCAAAATTAAGTTAACATTAATTTCTATGCAGAAATTTAATGAATCTCAATCTTCTGAGACAAAGACTGCCATGAGTGAATCATTTAGTAAAGTAGCTGTCCTGGATATTCAGTCTCTTATATTTATGGGAGTTCCATGGGTCAGCACCAGAGTAATAAACTGTTGAGCCAAATGGAACCTCTGGAGTATTGTTCCAAATATAACCTTAGAATATTTAGAAATGTGATAAAATCAGAAGCCAATGGCATATTTCATTTCTTTATAAAATACTGTCTGTCACTGTCTAGGAATTTCAGTCAGCTACCATGGTACTAGACTGAGCCCACATATCATTGTACCATGTTCTATTAATCTACTGTTTCTTAAACTCAAAGACAAGGTGACTGTTTTATGTGCCAAATGAGATAAAATCAAAATGATTCACCTAGGCAAAATTATTCACTTTGATAATGCCTCCTCCATTACAGGTAACTGCACAAAGAAGAGTCTTTGAGAGTGATAAAATATAAGGGTATGAAGAGTTCTCGGGGATTTCCAGACAGACTCATTATCCCCTTTAAATAGACTTCCTGCAAGAAGATTGTGTAGAATTATTATGTTCATAGGTAGGTACTAGGCTATTGGCCCAAGGGCCTAAGTAAGCCTAGCCTACAAGGTTCCCTGGCTTACACCACCCAAGAAAGTTATTCTCCTGTGCCCCTGTCAAGCAGAGCCACAGAAGTGATCCCCGGGGTGTATTTCCTATTTCCCATCCACTTATCAAGATTTTTCGTGAAGAATGCTAATGAGGAACTTTGCTTGACATAGATGGTTAGCTTGTTCCAGAGCATGGGAAGTCTCTGGAACAGAAATCTATCCCTCCAGCATGTCCTGTTTATTGTGGTGACAAGGTTTAGGTCCCTAGAGCGTGCAGCTCAGAGGGATTGGGATTTCTTTAGGGCAGCATGTCCAACAGCTCTGGGTTTGACACAGCTTTATATGTTAGGCAGAGATCACCTCAGAGTAGGCAATATGCTACAGAGTAAAGCTGGAGTTTTATGAGACAGTCAGTGTAGGGCATCTGCTTGAGGCCAGTAATCCTCTTTGTGAAGTACTTCTGTGGCCTTTCCAGCTGCTGCAGATGTCTTGTGAGGTACATTCCAAAAGGGGCATTGTACTCTATAATGGGTCTAATGAGTGTCGAGTAGAGGGGAACAATGACCTAATTTTTCCTAGATGAGAACCCTTTTGTGATGAGGTGTGCCACGTAGAAGGATTTCCTGACTACTGTGGCGATGTGATTATCAAAGGAGAGACTATTGTCCACCTGCGTCCCCAGGTCTTTTATCACACATTCGGCATTAAGTAGACTGCCACCTATGTGGTAGCTCATGAGTACAGAGTTTTTACCAAAGGGGATGACACTGCACTTTTTGGCATTGAGCTTGAGACCAGGGCTCTGACACCAGGCATCTGTCTCAGTGAGGCCATTCTGTAGGATGTCCACATCATTTGGGGACTCAACTATGGCTCCTAGTTTGCAGTCATCTGCGAACTTCATTAGCCAAAGGCCTGTGTACTTCAGAGAAGTAGATACCAAACAGGAGAGGTCCCAGGACTGAACCCTGTGGTACGCCACTTGTCACTGGTTTGAAGTCATATTTGGAGTCTGCAACTTTTACAGTGTGGGTTCTGTCAGTAAGCCAATTGGCAACCCATCTTGTGACATAGGGATTTATACATAGTGAGTTTAGCTATAATTCCAGAATGGGGGATGGTGTTGAAAGCCTTGGCAAGGTCTAGATAGGCTGTGTGAACCACCTTACCCTCGTCTACAGCTTTGGTGACTGCCTCAAAGAAGTCGATCAGGTTCAGGAGGCATGATCTGCCTTTCACAAACCCGAACTGGGTGGGGTCCAGAGTTTGGAGGTTACCAATGTCTTTGTTTATGAGTTCCATGATGATACATTCCATGGCCTTACAGACCAGGCTCGTAAGGCTAATAGGGCAATAGTTCTCGGGATCAGAGGTGGCTCCCCCCTTTGTGGAGTGGGATAACTGTTGCTGTGTGCCATTTAGTGGGCACAAAGCCTGATGTGAGACTATGATTGAACATGGTGCTTAGGTGGGGAGCCAGTTCATTCTGAAGTTCGTGTAAAACACAGCCTGGGATGGTGTCTGGTCCCATGGATGTTGTGTTTTTGGCTTTACAGAGTGCATCTTTTACCTGTGTAGTTGTGATTACAGGGACTCTGCATTCTTCCTGTATAGATATGGGCCCTTTAGGGGGTGAGAGGGGGGTAAAGTTAGCACTGAAACTATCTGCCAGGATGTTGGCAATATCAGTTGGTTCTGTAATTTTCATGCCATTGTGCTGTAACTCCGAGCAGATCTGGGTGTTGCCATTGAGATTCTTGACATAGCTATAGAATGCTTTGTGATTGTCCATAGAATCAGTGGTGATTTTGTTTTGTAGCTAGCTTAGGAGGATCTTATAAGGGATCTCATCTTCTTACTGAGGCTGACCAGGGAACTCCTCCACTCATGGGATTTTACTCTCTTTTGCAACAGTTTCTTCCTTCTGTTGTAGAGTTTGTTTATGGCAGGGGACCACCATATGGTCTTCCTTTTTTGGAGGATAGCATCTTGGTTCTGTTTGGGATAGCACGATCCATGCACTTGCATAAGTGCTTATAGAGTGCATCTGTGTAGGATTCAGCAGTCGTAACTATATTGTCCATCTGCATGGGTGTCAAGACATATCCTTCTGCCTGTAAAATCTATCAAATAGATTATTCATAAAAAAGGAGAGTGGGCATTGAAGATGACAAAAACACTTATCAAAAGGACTTGTAAAGGTGCAGAGGACAACCTCTAAAGAGAGGAAATCATTGTCATATACTAAGTATCTGGGTTAAGGGACTGATCCCAATGTTGGTGATTGCCACTAAGCAACATTTTAAATTTTTTATTTAATTTTTTTCTGATTGTCTCAGAGACTTTATAGTTCTACGGTTTAGAATGGTTAGACCTGACTAAACTGTGTAGAGTGCAAAATATACATACCTGATAGAAATGCACCACTAAAAATAACATTTTCATGGTTTATAAGTGGCAATAGTTAAACAAGTGTCCCTTTTTGAAGTTTTAAGGGCAGATTTTTGAGTATATTTTTAAGTGGTAGCTAGCTGAGTGGTGTATGGGCAAATTTATGACATCTGAGCACAAAATATTGAATTCTGGCCACTCTGCTATATATACACACATACATGTTTGAAGTTTGAACTAAATTTGTCTGCTAGTAAATTGCCTATGTCCAGGAATTTAAAATCATTTACTATTATTCTGTGCAGTGCTGCAAATTGTTTCTGAGGTTACTAACATAGTTAAAGAAGGCTTTCTGGTTACGCCTCACCTAGCTGGTTATTTTTTTACCTCATATCTGGCTTTCATTGATTTGTCCAGGATAACAAGTTCCCTATTAAGTTTAGCAAGAGTGTCTTTAGCATCTTGAGAGCTAAATTTATTTTTGCAACCAATATGTTTTCTTTTATTACAAAACCTGTTTATATTTGGGTTCGACTAAATGGAATTATTCTTAAATGTGGCTTTCTATTTACTTCAGAGGGGGATAGATGTGTTTATGCAGCTATTTACATGTGCATAGGATTTGACAGTAAAGGATTCCACATAATTCAGGCCATCGCTTTGTTTTAGTAGATTAACCTTAGCATAATCTCTGAAAACAGAGGTATTGGAAGATGCTTTTGGCTTTAGTCTTCTAATGAATGTGACTGATTTGTGGTCCAGTTTAACCAGTGAGGAAGTGGCAGCTGGTGGACACCAAAGTTGTCCCATATTGTTAAGGACCAAGTCCAGGATTTTCTCTCTCTTGTTTGGGTACAGATTAGCTGATCCAGATATCCTGTATGGATGAAATCCAGAACAGTCTGGGAATACATGCTCACGGATATACAAGTTTCCCAGTTAATGGAGGAGTAGTTGATTGAAGTCTCCTAGAATAATGGTGTTGGCTTAATGCATAGGGACACTATATTAGTTAGGTAGGAGATATGGACTGATGGGGTACATAGAGGGGACCTATAGTTAGGTATGACACAGTAAGGAGTTTTGTTAATGCTAAGTTGGATGCAGAGGAATTCCACGTCATTATCTCACCTAGTAAGTCTGGAGATTAATTGTTCTTTAAGAATATGTAGACACCATCACCTTTTCATCTCAAGTGATAGGCCTGAACCTGTGGCAGGTATTGAAATCCTGCATTAAAGGAGTGCTGTCATCAGTCTTGAACTAGGTCTCTGTGATGATGCATATATAGATGTTTCCAAGGGAAGCAGTGCTTGTAAGGAGTGGGACCTTTTAGCTTAGGCTCTGAAAAGGAAATTGGTTATTTTCTAATTCATGTAGCTATAAAATTCAGTATAAAAACTGTAAGTTTCTGAATGCAAACACACTATTTATTAAAGCAGCATCATGGTAGGGAGTACTTCAGTGCAGAGAGATTCAACTATATACATAGCCATGAGTTCCTTTATACCTTTCTGTCAAAAACAAACACACACCATGATCACACAGAGTTTACAGCTGTTGTAACTTTGAAAAAATCTATTTATGTATTTCTTGCACTAAGAAGTTGAGGTGTGTGTGTGTGTGTGTGTGTGTGTGTGTGTGTGTGTGTGTGTGTGTGTGTGTGTGACAGAGTCAGAGAGAGAAATGCCTTAGTTAGATCTAACAGGTGGAATTTATTTTCAAGTGCATTTTCAAGGAATTGTGAGCTTCAAGGGAAGCAAAGATTACTGCTGCTCATGCTAAGTCTGCTTAAAATGTGCAACTGTTCTGTTTAGCAAATGGTATCATTATTGTGGTACAGAATTTTAAAGCAGTGTTAGCACAGCAGGTAGCATACTTGCATCTTGATGCAAAGGGCTGTAAGCATGTACATTTGTATTTTAAGGGGGTATGGTACTGCAGTTCTTAGTATGTCCTCCTTTGGATGAGACACCTAATAACTATGAACCTGTTTTTCAGCTTGCCACCCATTCCCTATTGCAATATACCAACTTACCATTTATTTTAATGTAGCACAGGCAATTTATTCTTCAAGGACAACAGGCACTGAATTTGTAAATGAAACACTGATATATAAAGTTGTTTTCTAGCAACAACCTCTTCACTGGTTTCAGATCTCTTTAATGTGGAATTATTCAGATGACGTTTACTTCTGCAGAGATCCTGCATATTGATTGATATTGGTGGATTGTATGACAAGTTTGAGTGGCCCTTTACAGTTGAAATGTTTTGAATTGGGCAGGTTGTCATTATTGGTTCATATGATTTTTTCATTGCTTAAAGAAAAAATGTTCAGAACTATAAATTTAAAACACACTCTAACAACTGGTGCTTTATTATATAAGGGATATAATTCAATTATTTTATAGTATAATTAATAGTCAGGAAGGTGAATCAAAGAACTTTTGTATGGTTCTAAAAATATGTGCAAGGAGCTTATGATTTGAAAACAGCCCAAAGGTAAACTTAACCTGCCACTGGCCAGATGCATTTTCTTTGAATGTGGGTTTCAATGCTGTTTCAGTGAATGTGGGTTTCAAAGGTAAAGTTTTAATGCTAAGTTTGTTTTCATTGTAAGGCTATTGCTTTGTTTAGGTTTAGTAAATGTCTATCAGTGTTTGTGCTATAAAATTTGAAATAAAAGTTGTAAATAAAATCCAAATATCTGGACTCATTGTAGAAGTAAAGCATAAAACAGTATGCACACTGAGAGATTTGAACAATGTCTATGACAAATGGGGAGAAATAGCCAAGTAATGGGACACTGGAATGGCTGTGTGGGTGGGGGGGCGGTGCTGCATGCATGGAGGGGGTGGGGCTATGTGGGCAGAGGGGGTGGGGCTGTGTGTGCAGTGGGGGTGGGGCTGTGTGGGCGAGGCTTTGGGTTTGCACCCCCCTGCAAAAAATCCTGTGGGCTCCCTTGCTGACAGGGTAAACTACAGATTTCTCTGTGTCTGTTCATAGGTTCATAGGTTCATAGGTTCATACTAGGCTATCTGCCCGAGGGCATTTATAAGCCTAGCCCATTGTTTTGTGGCTTACGCCACCCCTTTAGTATGGGGAACTATACCCATTATTTTGCTGTGCCTCTGTCGAGCAGTGACACTGAGGTAATTCCTGGGGCATATCTGCGATCTCCCATCCATTGGTCAAGATTTCTCTTGAACAAGGCCAGCGAGGTGCTCTGCCTCACATGTACCGGGATTTTGTTCCACAGTATAGGGAGTCTTTGGGTGATGAATCTATCCCTCCAGCACGTCCTATTAATAGCCGTGTCGAGTTTTAAGTCTCCCGCCCTTGTGGCTCTGATGGATCTAGATTTTTTGAGGTGAAGCATATTCATCAAATCTGGGTTTGACATGGCCTTGTATGTTAGGCAAAGGTCACCTCTGAGCAAGCAGTAAGCGACTGAATAGAGCTGGAGTTCTTTCAGTCGGGCAGCATAGGACAGATTTTTGAGACCCTTTATCCTTTTGGTGAGGAACTTTTGTGGCCTCTCCAGCTGCTGCAAGTGTCGGGTCAGATACATTCCGAATGGGGCATTGTAGTCAATCATTGGTCTGATGAGTGATGAGTAAAGGGAGACTATGACCTCCCTTGATCTAGATGAGAATCCCTTCATGACAAGGTGGGCAATGTAGAAGGACTTCCTAACCACTTTAGCTACATGGGTGTCGAATGACAGACTACTATCAACCTGGGTCCCCAGGTCCCTGATAACCTCCCCTGTGCTCAGTGGATTGCCACCTATTTGGTAGCTAGGGGTAACCTTGTTTTTCCCGAAGGGTATGACTATGCATTTTTTGGCATTTAACTTTAGGCCGTGGCTCTGGCACCAGTTATCCGTTTCTGTGAGACCCTTCTGAAGGATATCTGTGTCAGATGTGTTTTCTACTATGGCGCCCAGTTTGCAGTCATCTGCAAACTTTGTCAGCCATAACCCTCCTGTGTTTGCTTGTACTTCGGAAAAGTAGATGCCAAACAAGAGTGGGCCCAGGACTGAGCCCTGTGGGACACCACTTGTGACAGGCTTTGAGTCTGACATGGCGCCAGCAACTCTGACCCTGTGGGTTCTGTCACTCAGCCAGTTTGCAACCCATCTTGTGATGTATGGGTTAACATTTAAGCTGATGAGTTTTTCAATGATACCCGAGTGGGGTATTGTATCGAAGGCCTTAGCCAGATCGAGGTAGGCTGTATGGACTGCCTTTCCCTCATCAATGGCTTTGGTGACTGTTTCAAAAGTCAACCAAGTTTAAAAGGCATGATCTGCCTTTGACAAAGCCAAACTGGGTTGGATCCAAAGTCTGCAAATTCCCTATGTCTTTATTTATGAGGTCCATTATGATCCTCTCCATGGCTTTGCAGATAAGGCTTGTCAAGCTAATGGGCGGTAATTTCCAGGGTCTGTGGAGGCACCGCCTTTGTGAAGTGGGACCACAGTTGCAGTGCGCCACTCCTGGGTGCGTATCCAGAGGTAAGACTTTGATTAAACAGCTGTCCTAGCTGTGGGTTTAATTCCTCATTGAGTTTGTGGAGCACACAGCCGGGGACACCATCGGGTCCCATGGATGCTGTGTTTTTGCTTTGGAGAGAGCAGTTCTCACTTGGGCTGGAGATGTTTGGGAGGCTGCACTCATTTGGTATAGATATCTCTCCTTTTGGGGAGGGGGAAGTTTGCACTGAACCTGTCAGCCAGTATGTTGGCAATGTCTGTAGGATCAGTAATCTTCACATCATTTTGAACTAGTTCTGAGCATATCTGGGAGTTTCCTCCTAGGTTTCTAACATAGCTAAAGAAGGCCTTATGATTGTCTTTTGAGTCTTTAGCTATTTTCTCTCGAAATTTGCTTTGGATGATTTTATGAGAGCTCTTAGTTTTTACTTATAGTGATCAAGGGTGTCTTACCTTTTAAGGATTTTGCTCTATCTTGTAGTAGCTTCCTCCTTTTGTTGTAGAGTTTGTTTATGGCTGGGGTCCACCAGACTGGACGCTTGCCTTTGGTACAAAGAGTCTTTGTTTTGCTTGGGATTGCCTTATCCATGCAGTCCTGCAGGTGCTGGTAGAAGGCGTTTGTAAGTGATTCAGCGGCTTGAGTATTGTTTTCCATGCTCGGGGCCTGAAAGGAGACCACACTAGTCTTTAGAAGTGTGAAGTCGGCTTTTGAGAAGTTCTTTACTGTGGTCTTTTATTTCAGGTGGGGTGGGATGAGGACCTCCAGCGAGATTAGTTTGTGATCTGATCTCACCAGTGAGGGGTATACTTCGGTGTTGAACATTGTGCTCCCATGTTCGTGATGATGAGATCAAGTATGTTATCTCCTCTTGTGGGATGGTGACTAGTTGTTCCATGGCATTTGAGTTTATGAATTCCAGGAACTTTTGGGCTAGGGTGTTTGGGCTTGAGTAGTGTTCCCAGTCTATATTAGGGTAATTGAAGTCACCTAGTATGATGGTGTTTGGTGATACATTTATCCCTCTAGTGTTTTCAGGAAGGCCATGTGAGTTTCCTGAGTTTGTGAGGGTGGCCTGTAACATGCTACAATTTGCAGAGCAGTCTTGCCTATGGTTAATTGCACCTGGATGGTCTCCGATGCATCGTGGCGTTGCCACCAGTCTTGAGGTGTGGGTGTCCTTGATGAATATGGATACCCCTCCTTTCTTGGTATTGTCCGGATTTTGGGGCGGAACGCATGATATGAGGTAAAACCTGATAGCGCTGGGGTGCTCTCAGGAGCCTTGAACCAGGTTTCTGTCACAGCACAGACATCGATGTTCTCCATACTGAGAAGGGCCTCGAGTGCGTGCATTTTGAGATTTAGACTTCTGGCATTGAGCAGCATTACCCTTAGTTTTTTCCTTTTTGTGTTCTAGGGTGGTAGGTTTAGAATTTGAGCCTTGCCTAAAAAGGCACTATGGGGTGGCAAGAGCCTTTGCCAATATCCGAATCCCAGGGTGACAGGTGCAAGCCGTCCCTTGCAGCAGCGTGGCTTGTCCAGCATGTCATCCCAGGCAGACAGATACTGGATCCCCTTTGAATGACACCAGTGTTTAAGCCAATTGTTAAAGCTGATCATCTTATCTCTGTATTGTGGCATCATTCTTGGTGAAGGTAGGATACTGCTCAAGGTCAGGGTCATACCTGCCTGGGCTACATAATCAGACAGCTCCTCAATGTCTCTTTTCATGTAGTCCAAGGAGGTGTCTCAGGTCGTTTACACCAGCGTGGACAATGACTGAGTCATATTTGTACCTGCTGTTGAGAGACCTGAGTGCTTGCGTTATGTGGCGGATTCTAGCGCCCGACAGGCAGCTTACTGTGACCTTCTCCTTACTCAGTCTGGTGAGCGGGACATCAGTGTGTCTGACTATGGAGTCACCAATGACTAGTGTGTCTGGCATTGTGTTTGGGCTTAAGGGCTGTGACTGTTTGACACTCTGACTGTGAGGTCTATGTGTTGCGGGTGTTGTGTTCTGAGGTGGTGGTTGTTTGGGTGTCTGCTTTGGTGGCCTCTGCTGTTTTGGTAGATTTGTGATCAGAGCCTCCGAGTATGTCTTTGTGTGTTTATGTGTATGATTTGAGGTTGTAATGGTACTATGTGAGACTGGGTCTATAGTGTGTGTGGTAACCTTCTCCTCCTGACTGGTCTTGCCAGTCCTATGTTGAGAGAGCTCAGCCTCCAGTTTGGCCGTATAGTTGCATCTCTCGCATGTATTTGTGTTTTGTGGGAGGAGGAAAGGGTTGTCTGTGTACATGAGGCAATTGAAACATTGCCTCAGTATTCCCAGGTTCACCAGCTGAGCAGGAGAGGACACTAGCAACTGATCCCTCGACATGCTAGAAGGGTAGACGAAAAACTTTAAAAAAAGATTCCGGGGGACGTGGGTGACCGAGAAATGGGGGGTTGCCTTTTTGTGGTACTATCTATGACAAGAGTGCCGTATCAAGGTAATAAGTACTGTAGGAGCAAGTGCTAGGTTTAATAGATAGAGAATAGTCTACTTGGAGTCAAGTAGAGTTGATCCTGTTAGTTATAGGATACGCTGATTTGATCAGTAGTATAGTTCGAGGAAGGTAGTTTTAAGGGAAAATTTGAAGAGTGGACTTTAGGTAGCCCGAATAGTTTAAACCTGCTTAACCGGCACTGCCCTAGTGTGCAACAGTGGCAGCTCATCGCTCTAAATCGCGCTTAACGCCGTTTAGCGTGTTTTATACCAGGGGGCTGGAAAAAGCTAGAAACTGGCCCAAAACGACCAATAAACTACTAGTTACTGGCTGAAACCTCACAAAGCTGGACAAAGGCAGCTCAATGCTTCCCACTCCCACTGGTAAGCAAGGTAGCTTCCCTTCCCCAATTAAGGCAAGGAAACAGTACACAGGAACTACAACCAAAGCCCAGGAATCAGCAACTCTGAAACTGGACTAAACTAGTAAAGCAGGAAAGCAAGGTAGCTTCCCTTCCCCAAATAAGGCAAGGAAACAGTACACAGGAACTACAACCAAAGCCCAGGAATCAGCAACTCTGAAACTGGACTAAACTAGTAAAGCAGGAAAAACAAGAGATATTTTTTTCTTTTTTTCTTTTTTTTCACAAAACAGGCAGAAACAGGTACAGCAAACACTTATAAATGCTATGAATCAGCTACTACAGCTTACACAGAAGAATTTGCTACAAATACAGTCAAATAGTAACAAACAAGGATTCCAAGTGCAATATTAAGTTAAATGCAGTAAAACAGCTTCAATGTAACAGAAAGGCAGGCGAAATACAGTTGCTAGGTATTCAGATGTGGAAAGCAACAAAAATATACTTAGTATCAAGAAAAGTCGCTTATTCAGCTCTCTGCAGCCTGGATTACTCTGCTGGCCCACGTGGAGTCTGTGCTGAGTAGGTACAAGCTGAAAGTTTTATACCAGGGGGCTGGAAAAAGCTAGAAACTGGCCCAAAACGACCAATAAACTACTAGTTACTGGCTGAAACCTCACAAAACTGGACAAAAGGCAGCTCAATGCTTCCCACTCCCACTGGTAAGCAAGGTAGCTTCCCTTCCCCAAATAAGGCAAGGAAACAGTACACAGGAACTACAACCAAAGCCCAGGAATCAGCAACTCTGAAACTGGACTAAACTAGTAAAGCAGGAAAGCAAGGTAGCTTCCTTCCCCAAATAAGGCAAGGAAACAGTACACAGGAACTACAACCAAAGCCCAGGAATCAGCAACTCTGAAACTGGACTAAACTAGTAAAGCAGGAAAAACAAGAGATATTTTTTCTTTTTTTCTTTTTCACAAAACAGGCAGAAACAGGTACAGCAAACACTTATAAATGCTATGAATCAGCTACTACAGCTTACACAGAAGAATTTGCTACAAATACAGTCAAATAGTAACAAACAAGGATTCCAAGTGCAATATTAAGTTAAATGCAGTAAAACAGCTTCAATGTAACAGAAAGGCAGGCTAAATACAGTTGCTAGGTATTCAGATGTGGAAAGCAACAAAAATATACTTAGTATCAAGAAAAGTCGCTTATTCAGCTCTCTGCAGCCTGGATTACTCTGCTGGCCCACGTGGAGTCTGTGCTGAGTAGGTACAAGCTGAAAGTTTTATACCAGGGGCTGGAAAAAGCTAGAAACTGGCCCAAAACGACCAATAAACTACTAGTTACTGGCTGAAACCTCACAAAACTGGACAAAAGGCAGCTCAATGCTTCCCACTCCCACTGGTAAGCAAGGTAGCTTCCCTTCACCCAAATAAGGCAAGGAAACAGTACACAGGAACTACAACCAAAGCCCAGGAATCAGCAACTCTGAAACTGGACTAAACTAGTAAAGCAGGAAAAACAAGAGATATTTTTTCTTTTTTTTCACAAAACAGGCAGAAACAGGTACAGCAAACACTTATAAATGCTATGAATCAGCTACTACAGCTTACACAGAAGAATTTGCTACAAATACAGTCAAATAGTAACAAACAAGGATTCCAAGTGCAATATTAAGTTAAATGCAGTAAAACAGCTTCAATGTAACAGAAAGGCAGGCGAAATACAGTTGCTAGGTATTCAGATGTGGAAAGCAACAAAAATATACTTAGTATCAAGAAAAGTCGCTTATTCAGCTCTCTGCAGCCTGGATTACTCTGCTGGCCCACGTGGAGTCTGTGCTGAGTAGGTACAAGCTGAAAGTTTTATACCAGGGGCTGGAAAAGCTAGAAACTGGCCCAAAACGACCAATAAACTACTAGTTACTGGCTGAAACCTCACAAAACTGGACAAAGGCAGCTCAATGCTTCCCACTCCCACTGGTAAGCAAGGTAGCTTCCCTTCCCCCAAATAAGGCAAGGAAACAGTACACAGGAACTACAACCAAAGCCCAGGAATCAGCAACTCTGAAACTGGACTAAACTAGTAAAGCAGGAAAGCAAGGTAGCTTCCTTCCCCCAAATAAGGCAAGGAAACAGTACACAGGAACTACAACCAAAGCCCAGGAATAAGCAACTCTGAAACTGGACTAAACTAGTAAAGCAGGAAAAACAAGAGATATTTTTTCTTTTTTCTTTTTTTCACAAAACAGGCAGAAACAGGTACAGCAAACACTTATAAATGCTATGAATCAGCTACTACAGCTTACACAGAAGAATTTGCTACAAATACAGTCAAATAGTAACAAACAAGGATTCCAAGTGCAATATTAAGTTAAATGCAGTAAAAACAGCTTCAATGTAACAGAAAGGCAGGCGAAATACAGTTGCTAGGTATTCAGATGTGGAAAGCAACAAAAAATATACTTAGTATCAAGAAAAGTCGCTTTTCATACAGGCATAGACAAATTATTCTGCAAATTATGTGAGAAGTTAAGCTTAAAACAGTGGGTGGTCTTTCCCTTCCTTTGATTTCAAGGCAAGGAAATTAAAGCTTTATAAAGTACAAAGAGGTTCCAGTACCTGCACATTACTGAAACCTTAGTACAGGGAGAAAGACAACATAAGAATTGAGTTAAACTGTAGAAGGTAGAGTTTTCCGTTACTTGCTAAACTCAGTCCTTTGTTACCAGACTTTCATTCTCTTTTGCTACAGTATCAGTTCCTTGCTCATAGCCCTAAGTACCTAATCACTAACCATTTCCATAGCTTATTTTTAAGCTCATTTTATTTAAAGACCCATAACTCCTCTCTGATCTTGTCCATCAGCTCAGAATAATCCTCTCCTCTAAAATCCAGTTTCTATGCCTGTTTCTGTAGAACAAAGGGGCAAAGACCTTATGTGACCCAGGAAACCAAGTTTGATTAACAGCCCTGGCAATGGAGGATTCGGGTAGGGAGAGAGGAGTGAAGAGGAGTGGGCCACTCACCTCTCCAGGGGTGATGGGGGTAGCGGACACTCGAGGATCACACACATAAATGCAATTTCTCCAGTGGAGACTGGGGAAACCACTTTCTGTGCTTGAGGGGAAGTATGAGTGCTGTTGGCTAGCAATGCCCTTTGTGGAGGAGAGAGACAACTAGTGCAGACAATCCATTGTACACACCATTCTCTAGCTCTACAAGCCAGCTGTTCATGGGGAAATTTGGGCAAAAAAAATAAAAGAAAACATAAGAAAAAACCATGAACTACCCTAAAGACTGTCTTGTTGACAATCCCTCATGGTCAATTCTCACCCTAGTGATGGGGAATGAATGGGCCAATTAGTCCAAAGGAAACTGATGGCCAGCCAGTTGGGGAGGGGGAAAAAATGATTAAAAAATCCCTTACCTTTCCCTTTCAGTAGAAACCACGGAGTGGCATGATCACTGTTGGCTAATACTGCTTTCATTCGGGTACTTGGTTAGTGCCATATTCAGAATTCTATCCTTTCTAGTACAGTCCTTCATGATCTTAGACATCAGTCACCTTCCACACCCTCTTTACTGTGTAGGTTAGAATTTATATAGATGTTCCTGGCAGATCCAGATCCCAGTGAGTATAATTATTTTCCAGCTACCTCACTCATGTATTCTTTCTTCCAGCCTCTCTTCCTTCTCCTTGAAGTGCATGAAGACCTGTACAGTGTATCATTCCTCCAGTATTTACCCCTTACTCTACTGCAACCTCCTGGATGATTAGCCTGCTTCTAATCATGCCTTTTACCTGATGAGATGATGTTGCTCCTAGAGAATGCTGTCTCCAACCCCCACATTTCCCTGTTTTGGCCTTGCTTGCTGTCACTTCAGCTGTCTTTTCTGATAGCTCATTTGTGCTTCCATGCACCATGAGACATAACTACTCTTTCCATGTTGTGAATACCTTTGTTAGCTCCACCACGTCTCAGCACTGGGATCCCCTTCACTGTATGCTTAGCTGTCCACCTTGTCCTCCAAGGTTCGTATTCCTCTTGTTCAATGTCAATCTCTCCATCCTCTCTCTCCATTCTCTCTCTCCATTCTCTCTCTCCATTCTCTCTCTCTCTCTCTCCTTTACTAAACATATTACTTTGTTATACTTGCATACCCTTAACATGATACATGCACTCACACTACTTCAAATCTTTTAAAGCAAACAAGTTAAAACAAATAAATAGGTAAAATTGGATCACCTACACTACTTTACTACAAATAACACAATCTATGTTCTACCTTAAGTTCATTCAAGGACCATTCAAAAAACGGTCCAACAAGCAAAAAGTTTAAATCGCAAATGTTACTGTATTCATTAATTGTACTTACATACCCAAAACAAAATATTATGTGCATACTCATACATACTAGTCTGTTTTTATCCTAAACTAAAATCCCAGAAATTGTAGCTATTGGCCGTTGGCCAGTATCTTTACATCTCTTTCAACTTTCTGGTTTAAACGGCGCACTTGCGCTTGTTTCCAACCTTTCCTGTAACTAGCCTAGTGCAGATACAGAGTTGCTGTATCCAGGACTGTTGGTAAGCTTCTGAATACCCACAAGCATTTCTGTGTTGGAGGAAAGCCTTCTAGCTTATCAGTGGGAGTGGTAAGCCGAAGGTAGCCTGTCTACCACAACAGGAGTGGCTCTTGGCCCAAAAAGTGTACTTATTTGGACAGTTTGTCCATCTCTTTCAACTTTCTGGTTTAAAAGACCACATCTGCACTTGTTTCCCATCTTTCCTGTAACTAACCTACTGGGTAGCACTAGAAAGGCTTAAACTGATACAAGCCTTCTAGCTTAGAAGAGAGACTTTGGAGTGATTAAGTATCAGTTTTCTGTACTTTCTTGCTGTACTTAACTGTTTTCTGCCTAAACACAGATTTTCCACTGTTTCTTGTGATTTAAAAGCTTGTTTTTTTCACATATTGTACTTATTTGACTGCCTGAACTTTTAAAAAGTCGTTAGTTGTAGGCTACACACTAAAGTGGTGCGAATGCCTTTTCTTATCGTTTGTAGTCATTTAAAGCTGTTTTAAGTGTATTTTTACTGTTTTTGCCTTATCTTTTCAAAAAAAACAAAAAAAAAATTCCTTGTTTCCCACCTTTCTAAGCTAGTATAGTCCAGTTTTCAGGCTAGTGCTGAATTCAGGGCTGTGATACTAGTTTCTGAGTTGCCCATACCTTACTTGGATAGAAGGAAGTTTTTCTGTTCACCTGTGAGAGAGGGGAGCTTTGAGCGGCTTATCTGTTCCTGCCCAGAAGTTAGTAGTTTATTTGCCATTTTGGGCTAATTTCTATGTCTTTCATTTCCCTGCTATAAAAAACACGTTTACACGGTTTTGTATGCCAGGAAGTGCCACTTAGCTATGGTTAAATTATTCCCAGCTCCAATAAGTGTCCTCTTCAGTTTTACACTTGAAACTAGTCTAACTCTCAACCTAAGCACTCAGAGCATCCTACAGACCAGCACTTGCTCAGACCTAATAGCAAGCACTAATATACCCTGACACTTGATTACCCAGCAGGGCAAGGCTCTTTATTCACCCCTCACCAACCAAGTGACTAAGCAGCTCACCCTACTATTCAAGCATGACCAAAGGGCAATTTCAGGTGTACTCTCCAGTCCAGCTGGTGAATCGGGGTATTCTGAGGCAATGTTACAACTGCCTCATGTACACAGACAACCCTCTCCTCCTACCACAAAACACTAACATATGCAAGAGATGCAATTATACAGCCAAACTGGAAGCTAAGCTGTCTCCATCCAAGACTGGAACAGGCAGTCAAGAAGAGAAGGTTAACACTTGCACCACACCTCCAGCCACACACAGACCTCCTAAAACAGCACTGGCAAAAAATACACATAAATAAACAAAATCATACTTGGAGGCTCTAAATAAAAACCTGCAAAAGCATCAGAGACCTCCAAAGCAGACACCCAAACACCCTGCACCTCCCATCACAAACCAGACAACACATAAAACACAAAATCAGTGTGCCGCACAATCACAGCTCTTAAGGCGAAATAACATACCTAACACATTAGTACTAGGTGACTCTATAGTCAGGCACAGTGACATCCCACTCACTAGGCTGGACAAGCAGAAGTTTACTGTTAGCTGCCTGTCGGGAGCCAGAATCCGCCACATAACACAAGCACTCAGGTCACTCCAGAATAAGTACAAATATGACTGTCATTATTCATGTTGGTGTGAATGACCTGAGACGTACCTCCCTGGACTACATGAAAAGAGACATGGAAGAGCTCTCTGATCATGTAGTCCAGGCTGGTATGACCCTGACCCTGAGTAGTATCCTGCCCTCACCAAGAATGATACCTCAGTATAAAGAAAAAATTATCAATTTCAACAATTGGCTAAGCTTCTGGTGTCATTCAAAGGAGATCCAGTGTCTGTCAGCCTGGGATGACATACTCAACAATCCGCGTTGCTTTGCAAGAGACCGCTTGCACCTGTCACCCCTAGGCTTTCAAATACTGGCCAAGGCTCTTGCTGCCCCCATAGTGCCTTTTTTAGGCAAGGCTCAAAAGTCAACCCACATCCATAAACAGCACAATTAGCAAAAAACTGAGGGTTATGTTACTCAACGCCAGTAGTTTAAATCTCAAAATGTACATGCTCAAAGCACTCCTCAGTATGGAGAACATTGACAACTGTGCAGTAACTGAAACCTGGTTCAAGGCTCCAGAGAGCACCCCAGCACTACCAGGCTACAACTCATACCACACATTTCGGCCACAGAACATGGACCAAAACACAAAAGGAGGGGGTGTATTCATATTCATCAAGGAAACCTACACCTCCTGGTTAGTGGAGCAGCATGATACCTCTGAGATCATCCATGTGCAAATAACATCGGGCAAATCTGCAATGCAAATTGTGGCCTGCTACAGATCACCTTCCATGACCCAGGACCACCACTCCACCTTTCTGGAGATACTGGAAAACATGAAGGTCCTACTGAACACCCTGATATTGAGCGATTTCAATTACCCTACCATTCACTGAAAAACTACTCGAGTACAAACTCCCAGGCCCAGCGCTTCCTGGAATTCATCAACTCAAATGCCATGGATCAGCTGGTAAACTCCCCTACCAGAGATGAAAACATATTGGACCTGGTCATCACCAACATGGGCGGCAGGTGTTCCACACCAGAGGTCAACCCATCACTGGTTAGATCAGACCATAAAATAATCACTCTGGATGTCCACACCCCCCACCACCCCAACTTAGGAAACCACAGTAAAAAACTTTTCTAAAGCAAACTTCACCTTACTTAAGACAGAGGTGGTAAGTTTCACAGCCCCCACGCTAAAGGATAATGCTGCCCAAGATGCAGAAACCTTTACAAATGCACTCTATGAGCACCAACAAGGATGCATGGATCGTGCCATCCCTAGCAAAACCAAGACTCACTCCTCTAAGAGAAGGGAACCAGTTTGGTGGACCCCTGCCATAAACAGGCTATACAATAGAAGGAGGAAACTAGTTCAGAAAAAAAAGCAAATCCCAAGAAGGAAAGACATCCCTATTTAGTATCAGTAAGAAACTAAGGTCCCTCATAAAATCATCCAAGGCTAACTTCGAAAGAAAAACAGCCAATGATTCAAAAGATAACCACAAAGCCTTCTTTAGCTATGTTAAGAATCTGAGTGGCAATTCGCAGATATGCACTGAACTAGTGCAAAATAGCACAAAATATACTGAACCTACTGATATTGCCAACATCCTGGCAGATAGATTCAGTGCAAACTTCACCCCCAAAAGGGCCCACAACAATACCGGAAAAGTGTAGTGTCTCAGAAATCACAGATGCACAGGTGAAAACAGGCCTTTCAAAAGCCAAAAACACAGCATCAGTGGGGCCAGATGGTGTCCCAGGCTGCATCTTGCATGGGGCCAGATGGTGTCCCAGGCTGCATATTGCATGAACTACAGAATGAACTAACGCCCCACCTAAACACGCAGTTCAGCCTCAGCCTCTCCATAGGCTACGTGCCCATAGAATGGCGCACAGCAACAGTTACTCCTCTCCACAAAGGAGGGGCCACAACTGACCCTGGTAACTATTGCCCCATAAGCCTGACTAGCCTGGTCTGCAAGGCTATAGAGTGCATCATCATGGAACTCATTAATAAAGACATTGGGAACCTGCAAACACCTGACCTGACCCAGTTTTGCTTTGTTAGGGCAGATCATGCCTACTAAACCTGGTTGACTTCTTCAAGACAGTCACCAAGGTCATAGACGAGGGAAAGGTGGTTCACACAGCCTACCTTGACCTCACCAAGGCTTTCAACACCATTCCCCACTCAGGCATTACAGAAAAACTCACCAGCCTGAACATAAACCCCTACGTCAAAAGATGGGTTGCCAACTGGCTTACAGACAGAACTCACACGGTAAGAATAGTGGGCTCCAGATCCGACTCTAAACCAGTCACAAGTGGTGTTCTGCAAGTCTCGGTCCTGGGACCCCTACTGTTCAGTATATACTTTTCAGAAGTACATGCAAACACAGCAGCACTATGGCTAACTAAGTTCGCCAATGACTGCAAACTGGGAGCCATAATTGACTCTCCAGCTGACACGGGCATCCTCCAAAAGGGCCTTACTGAGATGGACACCTGGTGTCAAAGTCATGGCCTCAAGCTAAATGCCAAAAAATGCATAGTCATCCCATTTGGGAAAAACAAAACACCCATGAATTACCACATAGGTGGCAGCCCCCTTAATACAGAAGAAGTAATAAGAGATCTGGGGACCCAGGTAGATAGTAATCTCTCCTTTGACAATCCTATTGCCAAAGTAGTTAAGAAATCCTTTTATGTGGCCCAACTAATAACTAAAGGGTTCGCATCTAGAAATAAAGAGGTTATAGTGCCCCTCTACTTGTCACTCATCAGACCCATCATAGAGTACAATGCCACATTTGGGATGTACCTCACAAGACACTTCCATCAGCTGGAAAGACAACAAAATTACCTCACCAATAGGATTACTGGCCTCAAACATATGTCCTATGCAGCCCGACTGAAAAAAACTCTGGCTGTACTCAGTAGCATATTGCTTACTCAAAGGTGATCTCTGCCTGACTTACAAAGCCATGTCCAACTCAAAATGGATGGACATGCTCCACCTAAAAAAATCCAAGTCACTGTGAGCCACGTGCTCTAGTGAGCTAAACCTCGCCACAACAATAAATAGATCATGCTGGAGGGATAGATTTCTGTCACAGAGATTCCCCATGCTTTGTAACAAAATTCCAAACTACATTAGGCAGAGCCCCTCACTAACACTCTTCAAGAGAAACCTTGGCGAGTGGATGGGTAACAGAAAATACATCCCTGGGATCACTTCATTGGCTCTGCTTTACAGAGGATCAGTTAATTAATCAATGGGGCGGCAAAAGCCGACACACTCTGGCTAGGCTTATAAATGTCCTCGGGCAGATAGCCTAGTACCTATCTATGAACCTATGAACCTATAAAGCAGAAGCCTGGAACCATCTCGCCTGTGACCTCACCAGTGCCACTGGTATCCCTCGGAGTGATGAGCAGGTCAGGCACCACTATGCTAACTTGAAACGGAGGAAGAGGGAGCTCTTCGATCAGTGGATCCAAGAATCAAGGCAGAGGGGTGATGTCCCAGCAGTGTGTAAGTACTCATACCAGTAACTGTTTAATAATATCCAGCCTGTGTATATGATGGATAGGTATGGCTAAATATTTCTCTATTTCTCTTACAGCTGCAACTGAGCAGGCTGTGAATCAGGAAGCCCATGCAAATAGGCTGCAAAGGCTGCATTGCCAGGCTGGTGAGTAACAATCTTGCCTGTAGTAGTCATACCAAATAAATATAAAAGTAGTAGAAAGTCAACTGCCAGTATAAAAACTGTTTTGTGTATGGGTTCTACTGAATAAACCAGACAATATGACAGTAACAGTCCCATATAGGTCGTATTTAAATAAAACTGTAACTGCCTGGCAATAAAGCTCTAAATCCTGGACTGGTTATGTTTACTCTGGTATCATATGGCATTTTTAGTGTTGCATTTTCTGAATAGTAATGTTGTATTAACCACTGTTAACCACACTGTGCAACATAATAAAAATGTCTAGGAATGTCTGTATAAGACTGTTGTAATTACAAGGTCAGATTGTACAACCGAGAAAGACTTAAAAACAGTGAAAAGACAAACAGCAGTATCCAAAAAGCACACTCTATTGTGACTTAAATTGTTGTATTTTTAGCAGACACAGCCATGGTTCGAATCCTGGGAGTAGTAGTAAGCTGTATGCATAACCATACCTCTCAACTATACAGATTTGTTCAGAATGTCCAGATAATTGGCTCATATTTTCTGTCTGTTACCCTGTCCCCTGGCAAATCAGTGGGATGATCTCAGAATTTTAGACTGCAAATAATGACATACATCTGATTTTCAGACCTCAAAACCATCAGAAAATGTATATGAAAACAAACCTGTCACTCTAGCAACTCACCAAAAGTTTATGAGAGCAATATTTAAAATATGTCCCATTTCTACCCTCATGTTGTTAAGCTATGACCAGAGTGTGTGCATTAACAGATTGAGAGGTATGTGCATAATATTAACTCGGAATCTGGGAATATGCATGGAAACATTCAAGTAGTGTTAACAAACATTCCCTCCACAGGTCTGTCAGATAAGAAAATTGTGCCTGCCAATAAAGATTGAAATCCTGGACTGGTAGTGTTTACTGTAGTATTGTATGGCATTTTTAGTGTTGCATTCTTTGAATAGTAATGTTGTATTAACCACTGTTACCCACACTGTGCAACATAATTAAAATGTCTAGGAATGTCTGTATAAGACTGCTGTAATTACAAGGTCAGACTGTACAACCATGAGAGGCTTAGAGAGAAAACACTGAAGCAATAGACAGCAATATCCAAATAACACACTCTATCTACTGTGACTTAAATTGTTGTATTTTTAGCAGACACAGCCATGGTTTGAATCCTGGGAGTGGTAGTAAGTTGTATGCATAATCATACCTCTCAACTGTACACATCCTTTCAGAATGTCCAGATAATTGGCTCATATTTTCTGTCTGTTCCCCTGTCCCCGTGGCAAATCAGTAGGATGATCTCAGATTTGTAGTCAGCAGATAATGACATACATTTGATTTTCAGATCTCAAAACCTTCAGAAAATGTACATGAAAACAAATACTGTCACTCTATCAGCCCTCCAAGTTTATGAGAGCAATATTCAAAATATGTCCCATTTCCACCCCCATGTTGTCAAGCTTTGACCAGAGTGTGTACAATAAGAGATTGAGAGGTATGTGCATAATATTTACTCGGAATCTGGGAATATGTGTAGAAACAGTCAGGTATTGTTAACAAACATTCCCTCCACAGGTATACCAGGTAAGAGATGTAGAATTTAGCTATAAGACAGTTGAAGTATGCACTTGTTTACAAACATACCACTGGCCAAAACAAGGCCATAGGGTAGCGCAATAATACCTGTACCTTACTGATTAGAGCAATGAGCATTAAAGTTGTGAGAACTACAGGGATATATAAGTTAATTGACCCCCCCCCACCATATGTGCAACAATAATCTAAATACACAAATCAATGGGTATGTTTACACCAAACCTACTGTTGGGACATATATCCTATTGTTCAATAAATATTGAAATGTGTTTCTATTAATGTTCCATGTTGAAATACTATCATTGGTGGCCTGTTGCTATCAATGGAACCTGCATGCTGTTGTAATGGCCACTGTGGTTCCATATATGCATGTGCTCTGTTTGTTATGCAACTGTTCCAAATCTGGTGTTTTGGGTTAATGGGAATATCTATGCATGCTGTTATAACTAATCCTGGGTTGTGTTGACTATTACTAACCCACATATGTTTTAAAACTGAAACATCATAGTATGTTTGGGAAGGCCGGTCCCAGCGGACCCACCACTCCCACCACATCTGGCTGTGGCATCGGGCTCCAGCACATCTGGGACCTACCGTGGGACCTCCATGTCTGCTGGTCCTGCACCACCTTTGGGTGGAACCACCTCAGGGGATTGTGCTCAGCCCACTGGGAGTGGGCACAGACAGGAAACTGTCACCTGTAGTCAGGTCCGGGGCTTGGTGCGTAACGAGCTTCACAGGGAGTTTGGAGATCTGCTACACCAGCTTGAGGGCTGCATGGTGCATTTAGAGGGTCAGCCTGCTCCTCCTACCCAGCCCCCAGCACAGCCACCTTCAGGGCCGTGAAGGTGCAGTGGTGACAGCCCATGGGTGGGGACCTGAGTCCCACTGTTTATATTTGGGGGCTCACATGCTTCTGACTTCCAAACACCCCTCCCTGTCCAAGGTGTTTACCCCCCACATGTGTCATATACCACCCCTGTATGCTGTCTTGTCTGTCTTCCTACCCAACCTACCTCCCCAAATATACCTACTAGCCTTCCTCAACTACTACTCTCCCCTTAAAAAAAAAAAGGTCAATCTGTTCCCTAAAAAAAAAAATCTCTCCCCATACATAGCTGTCCATTTCACACACGTGTCCACTGGACACATGTAATCTGGTCTAATTGGCTTCACAACATATTATTGTTGTTCTCACCCCTCTTGCAGGGGTTTGAATGTCCAAATCTACCTCCAAATTCAGTTTATATGCACGGCTGTTGCTGCAGAAGAAATGGACAGCTATGGACCTTCCCTACACCTGTCCTGCACATCCCTAGCTATTTTGCCTATTGTCTTTCCCTCTGTGTATCCCCTTTTCCACCATTTTCCTATCACTCCTTTTTCTTTTCTAAACATATGCAACACAGTCATTCAACAGAAGGGAAAATGAATTTATATATGTAGATGTATGTATGTATGTGTATATATATATATATATATATATATATATATATATATATGTACACACACACATATATCTATATATCTATATATATATATATATATATATATATATATATATATATACACATATATAGATAAGTGTGTATTGCATTCACACATTGGAACCACACTCTGAACCTCTCACTGCAAAACATTTGACCAAACCCACTGTTAATGTGGGTGAAGGGTCCCAAATTAGGGATCTCTTGTAATTATCGCCATTTCCCCTGCCTCCACAGCTGAACAGATATGTAAGATGTCAGGATGATATATGTAACATATCATGCAGAACAGTCAGTCTACCATAGGGAATGTACGATGTGGAAGCACTAAACATTCACACACACACATATATATATATATATATATATATATATATATATATAATCCTTTATAAACGCATTCTATGAACACCTTCAGGAATGCATGGATCATGCAAACCCAAATAAAACCAAGACCCAATCCTCCAAAGGCAGACGTCCTGTCTGGTGGACCTCAGCCATAAACAAACTATACAACAGAAGGAGGAAGCTACTACATGAAAGAGCAAAGTCCCAAAAAGGGAAGGCATCTCTGATCAGTATTAGCAAAAAACTATGGGCACTCATAAAATCGTCTAAGGTCAGCTTCAAGAGAAAAATTGCACAGGACACTAAGGATAATCACAAGGCTTTCTTTAGTTATATTAGGAACCTGGGTGGGAATTCCCAGATATGCTCAGAATTAGTCCAAAATGACAAAAAATACACCAAACCCACAGACATTGCCAACATTCTAGCTGACAGGTTCAGCAACCCCCACCAAAGGGCAAATATCTATCCCAGCAGAGTGCTGCCCCTGACATCTCAGTTGCTCAGGTAAGAGCCGCCTCTCAAAGCAAAAAACACAGCATCAATGGGACCAGACGGTGTCCCAGGCTGTGTCCTACATGAACTCCAAGAAGAGCTAAACCCAAACATAAAACTGCTGTTCAGTCTCAGCCTTACTACAGGATATGTACCCAAAGAGTGGCGTACAGCAACGATGGTCCCTCTCCACAAAGGTGGTGCCTCAACGGATCCTGGAAACTATCGCCCCATAAGCCTGACTAGCTTGGTCTGCAAAGCTATGGAAAGGATCATCATGGACTTTATAAATAAAGATATTGGGGACCTACAGACACTGGATCCTACCCAGTTCGGCTTTGTTAAGGGCAGATCCTGCCTCTTAAACCTGGTTGATTTCTTTGAAACAGTCACCAAGGCCATTGATGAGGGGAAGGTGGTCCACACAGCCTACCTGGACCTCGCAAAAGCCTTCGATACAATACCCCACTCAGGCATTATAGATAAGCTCACCAGCTTAAATATAAACCCCTATGTCACTAGATGGGTTGCAAACTGGCTCAAGGACAAAACCCACATGGTTAGAATTGCTGGAACCATGTCAGACTCCAAACCAGTTACAAGTGGCGTCCCACAAGGCTCAGTCCTGGGACCTCTCTTGTTCGGTATATATTTCTCAGAGGTACAGGCCAACATGGAAGGACTGTGGCTGACCAAGTTCGCAGATGACTGCAAACTGGGCGCCATAATCGACTCTCCAGCCAACAGAAGCATCCTCCAAAAGGGCCTCATAGAAACAGACAACTGGTGCCAGAGCCATGGCCTCAAGCTAACGCCAAAAAGTGTATAGTCATCCCCTTTGGCAAAAACAAAGTGCCCACAAATTACCACATAAGTGGTAATCCATTAAGTATGGAAGAAGTAATTAGGGACCTGGGGACCCAAGTTGATAGCAATCTCTCATTTGACAACCACGTGGCCAAAGTGGTTAGAAAAACATTTTATATAGCCCACCTAATCATGAAGGGATTCACATCTAGATCAGGGGAGGTCATCGTGCCTCTTTACTCATCCCTCATCAGGCCCATAATTGAGTACAATGCCCCTTTTGGGATGTACCTTACCAGACACCTGCAGCAACTGGAAAGACCCCAAAAGTACCTCACCAAGAGGATCAAAGGGCTCAAACAGATGCCATATGCTGCCTGGTTAAAGAAACTCCAGCTCTACTCAGTGGCATACCGCCTGCTCAGAGGCGATCTGTGCCTGACGTATAAAGCCATGTCCAACCCGGAATTAATGGACATGCTACACCTCAGAAAATCCAAATCCCATCGAGCTACACGCTCGAGAGACTTGAACCTCAGCACTGAAATAAATAGGACATGCTGGAGGGACAGATTCATAACCCAGAGGCTCCCTTCACCCTGGAATAAAATCCCAGTCCAGGTTAGGCAGAGTCCCTCATTGACTCTCTTCAAGAGGAATCTTGATGAGTGGATGGGGGATCGTAGGTTTACCCCGGGTATCACTTCTGTGTCACTTTTAGACAGAGGCACAGTATACTAACCTCAAAAAAGGGCATAGCAAAATTAATTTAAAATGGGTGGCAAAAGCCAAACACACTCTGGCTAGGCTTATAAATGCCCTAGGGTAGATAGCCTAGTATGAACCTATGAACCTATATATATATATATATATATATATATATATATATACACACACACACATATATATATATATATATATATATATATATATATATATACACACACACACACACACATATATATATATATATATATATATATATATATATCTATGTATATACACATATAAAGATATTACTACTTATAGATATGTATAAGAAGAGTATTTATAGAGGGTGCACAGCATATCAAACAGCCGTTATACCTTTTAAAATGGCCAGTGTTGGATTAATTCTTAGAAATGAGAATTATTGCATGAAACATATACCCACACACAGTGCAAAGTACATGACACCGCACACAAGTTTGCATACACAGAAATATTTATTTGTGTACTATTTAATTGTTTTTGCCATTTCTTATAGAAGTTAGGTGTTTGAAATATATAATAACTGATTAATGCAACTCTCAAACAAAACATTTGATACAGTATTGTGAAAAACATAACATACTTTGCTGTCCAGGCTAAGGCCTTCAAGTAGTACAACAGTAAAAAAACACTTGCCTTGAAGATAAGAACCAGTCAACACTTAATTACACTCTGTACTCAACCCCTAAGGGGAAAAGTATTAGGTGTCACAATGTAAATGTATCTGTTACATAACAATGCTTAACTTAAAACGTCACTATCACACTGACAAACAGAACTGTGTGTAAGACAGTAAGCTGTCGCCCACCACTGTTCCTGTGGTGAAATGTAAGAAAATGTACAGCCATGTATCTCAATGTTTCTTAACACTGATATCTCTCACATGTTGTAACAGCCTAGGTTAAAAGCATTTAATACCCCATCCCCCATAAAATGTCTTACAAGGGCATATAACAGTGTTTTCCATACACTGACCTCCAGACTGTACAAGGTCACACACGTTTTGTCCAGCTGTTGCCCTCATATATATATATATATATATATATATATATATATATATATATATATATATATATATATATGGACCTACATCACAATTTTTGTGGGAGTCCACAACATCACTGGAATGATAGCAGGAATGTCAGCACTAAATAATGATAGACCATACCTATCAACCTCTTACTGTATGACATATGGACAAAGCCTGGTATATAAGTGGATGACAGAGGCCAAAACACAGGGCCATATTTGAAATATTGCTGTTGTACACTGTGAAAGTTGCTGGTGTTACAAGATTGGTTGCAACATACCCTTACTGAGGAATATGAAGTCAGAAACACAAATGGATGTTGCCATGTATTGATAGCAATCAACAGAGAGAATGCTACTGATTTGTCAAGGACAAGACCTGTGTGGGGAACAGACAAAACATAACAGCCAAACTTCTAGCCATCATGTGGATAGCCCCACAGTTGAGAGCTATGCAGACAGACTTCATTCCATGCAAAACTAGCATGTACACACAAACCCTGTAAAACTAGCAGTATTCAATGCATATAACAGCAATACCCACACACTGTCCCTAGGTCTGAGACCTTATACAAACAAGTTGTTGGCCTGTGTCCACAAGTCTTGTTGTAACAGGTATTCCTACCTGCTGTCTGTAACACTGCTGCCCCCACATATGAAGGATGTCTTCCATATAGGCAATGTAAAGGGACAACACTCACATGATGTAGTTATTTATAGTAGTGGGTTGCTATGACATTGGCTATTGGAAGAACTACACATCTGGCTGCAATTGCAATTGGGGAACAGCAATTGGTGCAGAGGCCATCACCAGAACATGAGCATTACCTACAAAAGCCATGCTGCAACCTATTCAAACCAGATTGATCCCAGTAGTAAAGAGAGAGAGAGAGAGGGGGAGACAAAAAATTAGAAGCAACATAAACAAAACCTAAAAAATAAATAAATAAATAAATAAATAAATAAATAAGAAACAAGAAGACAACTTGTACGCAGAAGGAGCATAAAATAAACCAGGTATGTGAAAAATTTAAGCATGTAATTGAATGTAGTACTTGGTCTGTAATAATGGGATAGATGATTATGAAAGATGTACATGTGCCATCAATACTTGCTGTAATGATGTCCTGCTGAACAATTGCTATGGACATAGCATCTGTCTCTGTCTGCAGTGGGCCATACCTGTCAACTGTGCAGATCTTCACAGAATGTCATGATTTAGCCAGCATAGTGTTTGTTCAGTTCCTCCAAACATCTATATTAGTCTGGCAAATAGCTGGAGATGGAAGTAATGAAGTAATGACAGACAGATGAGTTTCAGACCCCACCACCTTCAGAACAGTCATGGTAATGTGAAATGTATAAAGCTACAAACTTCATAGGTTTGTAATAGGCATATCTACGATCTGTCCCTATATATCCCCCCTAATTTTAGGCTTTGTCCACATGTGATGTTCTAAGAGGTGGATAGGTCGGGTCACAGCTGAGGAGCCTGAAAAACCCTGGGAAAGGACAGCTCACATATGGCAACCACTAGAATGTCTGTCAAACAGTTGTGTCTGTGCCACTGCTAGGCCAGTTAATGGGATGTTGCCCATATCCATATATTACCTGTGAATATGAGTATTATACATGCTTGTATTGTAAATCTAGAATACCTATATAGGGCATGAGCATAATAAAGTACTGTTGCAGATGTGTGTACTAAACTGCTTGTGATATATTGAATTAATAACATTCAACTGTACAGTGTTCTGCTGGACAATGTTCACAGTTGTGACAGATATCTGTAGTCACATACACATATATTTGTGTTATGTCAGCTATATTAATACTTTATCAAAATTGATTTCCCTCTCATCACCCAGTGATGTGGACCAGGTTGAGATGTATGATTGAGCTGCAAGACTGTAAATACAGTGTACCATACTGACATATAACACAAATGCATACCAGGTATCCCTGAGCATGTGTATGTATGCGTATGTTCAGCTGAAAGGCACAGAAGTAATAACATGGATCACAAGCAGTCCAGAAAATAGGATGTGTATGTGCACATGTGTGTAATATCACTGTCACTGCATACAACAAAATAAAATGTGTAGTGCTACTGATTGTTGCATTGCCATGACACTGATATGGGTACTACAGTAGGCATGCTTAGCAGGTATAATCAGAGAAGTGTACAACTGTGTTATGACCCACTGTCCATGCCTACCATTAACAGCTATATCAACACCCATATACATTGGATATCAAAGTGTACACACCCCTGTTGGAATGCAAGGCCTGTGTGTGCTGTATGCCAATGAGACCACAGAAAGTCATGTCACAACATTTCTCACCTCAAATGTGACCCATAACCTGTACAATTCTATTGAAAAAGAAACACAGCTGTTTCATGGAAGGTGAGCAACCATTGCCAAGTGAAGATGTGATATGACGTTAGAGTACAAACCAAGACAAATAGATGCTGTAATCATCTCAGCACGTGTTTACACAACATAACAGTGTAAGGGTGTGCACATACATTCATCTGGCTTACTATACTGAGTATTATTTCCCATATGCTTTCACAGGACAGGTTGTTATGTTCCCTATTGAACTGAGCAGGCTATAGGTCACATGACAGGTGGGGATTGTATTGACATGTGCTTTTGTGGGGTCATGTTTCAATTGCAAAACTACCATGCATTGTAACAGGGGTGTGTACACTTTATATCCACTGTAGCTATATAGACTCAACAGTACCTTACCTGTACAACCATCCTCCACTAACAATAGAGTAATTCCCCTTGGTGGACAGCAGCAAGACACAAAGCACATAACAGGTTGCAATAGTGGCTGTACAGGGACACATAGGTGCAGACCACAACTTGGAAGCAAGTGCACCTCTATCTGAGCAAGCATGTAGGTTCACAGGTGACTTCCTGTAAGGCTGACTATGACTAGAAATCAGACATATCCAAACCACCAAGGCCAATTGCAACCATGTCTCTATATATGTACGGAGTCTCAGAGGCAGTAACACAAGTCAACCTGTACTGGGGATAAAGCATACCTCATACACACATGCCATGGATACAGGCAACCTGGACAGGATAGGTGGGAACAGTAGCACCCTGTCCATAACATTTGTGCAGGGGGATATGCATATCAACCACGCTCCTGCCCTCATCAGTGGTGAGCATGTACATAATGCCGACTGATGGCAACAACAGCAAGTCTAAATGGGGCATGAGAACAGGCATTTGCTCACAGCTCCATCACAAACTACAGTCAAACACAGACCTGCCACCATCCACACACCATCCGCATGGAAGATGGCCATTGTCATCCCTCTACACAGAAATGTATGGAGAATAGTGAATTATGCCATTATGTCCAACATTGGGGGAACTGGACAGGTCAGGGCCAGGAGTATAATGCAAGATGTCAAAGCCATGATAGCTTACAGTGTTATGGTATAGTCTGGATTATTTTCAAGTAATATCCACTGTTGATATGCATGTGGACAACCGCATGGGGTCCTTTGACCTTTTTTCCTGTTTATGTCTTCCAGGTACAATGCCCCGGGAATGTTTGTCAGCATTCACGAACCTTGAGAATGACACAATTATCCAATTCCTCATCCAGCATCATATCATATTTTTCGGCTGCAGGGTCCAGGATCTGCAGGAGAGGACCACCCTGTGGAATGAGCTCTTCCACAGGATAAACAATGTCAGCCTGCACAGCTGAAATTATGAACAGGTGCAGCATCATTGCACTGACCTAATCCGCCACACCCATCAGTGTGCTACTGCTGTTAGGAGGGACCAGCTAGCCACAGCTGGGGGTCATGCCATCCAGCCCCCACTGACACATGCTGAGGAGCTTCTCTCCAGCCTTGGGGAACCCGCCTGCCAGACAAGCCAGCAGGCTGAAAACAGCATTGTGAAGGTGGGTGGCACCCACACAATGGACGAGGAGTGTGCAGGTAAGCCCCCATGGCACATTACTAGACCACTTTTGCTTATCCATTTTTATCTGTAAAGTATCTACATGCATATGTCAGATAAGATAGTCTGTTGCTGGAGTGTAGTAATGAACAGATGTGCATAATCCTTAATGTTGTGGGTTTGTACTGTCAATGTGCTGAAATGCTACTTCCACCCTGTACCAATGCCACAGGTGTGGCTACTGACATTACTTCTCTCACACAACAATTTAGGTCCCTCTGGTATACAACTGGGGCAGCAGCATGTGTCTGGTGAGTATGGAGTTGTTTTGTTCAGGTATGCCAATACACAGGCCATGTTATGGCCATGCTATTTGCCATGCACAAATTTGACATACCTACCCATAATGCATGCTGTACATGTTCATTTTTGTTGATGTTAACTGCACTGCATCACAGTGTTCACCATGGTGGCATATCTGAAGGGTATTTAAGATTCCTGCAGTATACCTAACAACCTGTCATGCAAGATGTGCGGACAGAGATGAACATAATGGTGGGACAAATGGCCTTCAGTAGGGACATGTCTGAAACATTACCTTTAATACAGTGGATACAACAGTGTATACACCACTATTACAATGGCAACTGTTCCTGATATAAACAACGGCAGACCACAATAGCACATTCCACACCTTTTACAACCTGTAATGTGATCCTAACATGAGCAATGAATGTATAATATGGAATCCTATGTTAGGACAACAAATATGGGGAATACAAAACTTACGAAACACTGGAAGCATATGTGTGCACACACTCCAAATAACATATTGTGGAAGCAGCTTGTGATATACTAACAGCATTCACTCTTCTTGAGTACACACCTGCCATCAAGTACAGGGCCTCAATGTCACACCAAGTAATGGTCTGCTGTCCAAGAAGTATGTCCATGACATTTGCCCAATCACCTGCAATAGAGGCAGCCATGGCTTGCACACATCTTACAAACCATAAAATGGATCCCATATCCAAAAGGTAGCAATCAGGAGTGAGAAAAGTAGCCTTACCTCACCATTGCATATACTATGGCAAATAGTGCAGACAGTCATCTATGTGTGTATGAACTATGGGACAACATTGATGTAGAAAATAAACAGATGCCCATCCAAAACAGATGACAAAACATGTTGCAAACTGGTCACGGAGGCTGCCCAGAAACATGCAGCAACACTGAGGGACTTGCAGGAATGTCTAGCAAGTACTGCCTGTGCAGTACCTTTGTCAACAATCTCCTGGATTCTGCATAAGTGTGGCCTGTGGGTTAGGATAATCAGACAGAAGAGTTGTCCCACATGAAACATCATCCAGGGCTCTGTACAGGTAGCATAAGCATAACATCAAGTCTCCCAATGGCATGTGTTGCAATATGTAATTGTGTCTTGAGGCCAAGGCTCAAACCTACAGATAGTATTCATAAAGATATATGTGGTGCACAAGCAACACCTCACTCCACCTCAGGGCCACCATCCCCAACTTTTAGCTTGCTGGTGCCAGTGTACACCTTTAGGGTTGCTATTTATTATCTGGAACTAGGCCGGTAGACATGGTGTTTGGAATTTGGAACACTGCAAAATAACATTCATGTGCGGCCCATAGCTGTCAGGCATCTGCAAAAAGGCTGAAGATGGGGAGGGGTGTCAGCTTGAAATACAACAATGAACTGAAGCATACATCCAAAGTTCACTAAGAATGGCTGTATCTGAACACAGTCAAGGTTATGAATTGTGACAGACATAACCCAGACTCTGCAGCAATACTGAAGCCACTGTGTGACCTCCAAGGGCTGTGCACATGAGCTGACCTTGCAATCTGGTAGAGTTGGGGGACCTTTGTAAGGCAGAGTGACCAAATAATGACAAGTGAAGATGGGCCATGCTAGTATACCCCTTCCAGGAATAGTGATTGCTGTAGTTCACTTAACAGGTGCTTCAACAAACCATTATGTTAAGGGTGTGCACACTTATCCAACCCACATATTGTATGCATCTCATTCACTATCTGCATGATTAGCACATTTGTTCGATACTACATTGGATTGCACAGGTCATATGTCACATATCAGGTGTGTGTAATGTTAACAAATGCAGTATTGTGGCCCCACTGCATATCATAGAAGAGGCTGGCATGTCAATAAGGGTGTGTACACTCCTCATATCCATGTTAAGTTTTGAAAGTTGTCAGTGTAACCGGACTTTATTGCACATACATGCACTGCTGTTGATGAGATCTGCAAATCAAAGGTCAGGCATTAATTATTGACATCAGTTCTCATATCATACCAGGTATGTGTCAGACAAACATATAGTGGCTGTGAGCAACAGAGCAAACATAACTGCCACACATATACACATTCAGCAATGGTGAGTACAGTTGTGAAGTATGGTGCACAGTACATGCCAGTGTGCTGTACAGGTGCACAGTAATACTGTGTACATGGGTGCAGTGTGTTTCAGGGGAAGAGGCATCACCTACTAACACAACTCATGCATCACAGAGATGTATAATGTTGGCAACAAGGATTGAGTATGGCTGCAGTGCATGCTGTTGAGTGCCATATGTCATGCATGTTGACTGTTGGGTAATGAGAGGTCTGTGTAATATCTTTGTGCCACCTCACCTGTAAGTGTGTGCATGTGTAGAAGTAAACCATAACATACAGGTCTTAATTTACATTTCTTGTCTGCCCCTCACAGGTGGTGAGGTGGGTCAGGGTCACTCCTGCAGGCAAACTGATGTTAGCGTCCATACAGACTCCGACAATGATGATAGGCATAGTGAGGTACAGGCAGGGTTGTCGGGTGGTGAATCTGTGCCATTGGTTGACATCCCACTTTTATCCACCCCATCCCCACACACAGTCACAGTGCCCATACATACCCCATCACCAGTGGCCATAGATGAGGGACAGTTGGTGGGTGGTGGCATAGGACAGGAAAGTGTGGTGACTATGGCAAGTGTGTCTGTACATAGCAGACATAGCTGGGTGACCGGCGAGGTCCCACACAGGCAGATGTACAGGGTTGCTCATAGGAGGGCTGCTGGCCATCATGCCCCTGGCAGAAATGCCACAGCAGGTATCATCAGATGCATGTTTTGGGCCATCATGGAGGCACAGGCATGTATAGAACATTAAACCAGAGATAGTCTGAGGCTGCATATGGGTACTCTTCCTGCTGTACATGACTACATCCGTGATCTTGCAGATGCCCACCGTTATTTTGCAGAGGTCATGGATAGACGGTTGGGTGAGATGGTGGGAATCCTCGACCATGCAGTGTCTGTGGTAGAGCATGTGGTGGGAGTAGGGTGCCAGCCACATGGACATAGGTCAGTAACACCAACAGGTGGAGGTCTACGTGTATGTACAACATCTCACGGCCGCTCCTGTAGTGGCAATACCAGCACCAACACTGCAGGGAGATGCTCTCCATACCACAATGCAGTGGGCCACATGCACATGGTCCTGGACGGTCCCAAAAGGGATGCAGATCCAGCAGACAATTGTCATCATCAGGGGAGAGTACCATATCTGGGCTTCTGCCTGGTGGTGCCCGTGCAACCCCTGGCAGGTGCAGTTCTGATATCTGTGGCCAGAAACAGTGAACTGTACACCCTGCCATGTACAGTCCACAGCTGTCCAACAAACACCTGTATAGGGCAGCCACATGTCAGAACTATATGCATACATACACACACACATCACTAACACAGCTAGGGTACCTCCATATCTACACACACCATGTCTGCACAGGCCATTTAAGGAAGAACCCCCTAACCCACACACATTATGTCAACCAAATGGCTCAGCCTAGGCCTCTGGCAAACCCACACCACACACTGTGCATATGCTGATACCTGTGCCACATCCCTGTCATCCATACCATCAATGCAGGGACATGATCATATGGTTCTGATGCAGAGGGTGAATGTACTAAAGTTTAGCAATGTAATGCTGTTTAAAGTGTTGTCAGCTGGAATGTTTAATGCTTACATGTCAGGGTGTGTAGGTGTCTAGCCATGATGCATTATAGCTGTTATTAACACTGACTGAATGTGGTCTCCATAATGTATTCTGTTTGTGTTCTAGGTGTCCATGTGTCAGGATGTTGATTTGCTGTCCTTTCCTACAAGGGGTGTGGCACTGTGGTGTCACATTGACTGTGTCATATCCCGGGTACAGCTGAACACAAGTAACAGGTCTGTATAACAGTTACTGCATGTGCTATATGGTTGAAAGGTCCGAGGGGTGTATACAGGTGAGTGCATGGTGGCTGAAGTAAGCAGCTCTTCTACAGTGGACAATGGTAAGTGTACTGGGTGGCACACACCAAATGTTTGTGAATAACACACACACACACACACACACACACACACACACACACACACACACACACACACACACACACACACACACACACAGAGGCTTTTGTGTTGATGCAATACACAGAAAATACTGCTCACATGGATGTACTTCAATTTGTAGAGAACTAATTTTGGCCTATGTAATTCCACCAAGACCAAATTACCAAAACATCACATCAGTAAATAATCAGTCCACCAGTTTAATGTAATTGAAAATAGTACTAGCAGGGTATATGTCCTCTTCCCCAATGTAGTGCAATCCTCAAGTTGGGAAACATAAGTGTGCTGGTGTGGGGGGAAAAGCCCCCCACTTTGGAGGGTGCGGGGTGGCGTAGAGCCACACATAGTGTGATTAACAATTACTTAACCTCTTAACATAAACTGTACAATATAACAGCACTCTTAGTGGGGCGATATGCACAACAATAACCCCAATGTGGGTGGCTGTGCCCACAACAACCACACTCAACTATATATACCAACTCCAGTATCGCTGTACAGCTGTACAGTGGGGAAGAGGGCATTTACACATCCACTACTAGTTTTGATGGAATGAATTTCCACAAGATGATTGCTTTGAAATGTTAACTTTTGCCAGTTAATTCTTGGACAAATGATCTCCTGGGAAATATATTTTCTGCAAACTGAAGTAGATCCCTTCACATACACACACACACTTACTTGGCAACACTGAGAGTAGAACCCCTACCTAGATACTTATTGCTACTAATGTGTTTGGCCTTAATTGCACACAGCACAGAGCTTGTAGGGTGAGGTGTGTCCTGAGCTTCCTGTAAAGTGAACATCATCAGGCCTTGTACAGTATAGTAATGGGGGATGTACTGGGTGTTAATGGACAATACATAGTATAACATGCTGTCATATGCACATTGACAAACACATACAGTCATAGACACATTTGACAGACCTGGGTTTAACAGTGCTGACTACCTTGTCAGTGAGTCCATACTGTTACAGAGTTTTTGCACACAGCACATGCATCATTGGCCTGGATAGTGTCATCAGCTACCTGTATGGTTGATGGTGACAGCGGTCTTCATACAGTGGACCTTGGGACACATACTGGGGGTACCATGGTGTAAATGCAGTATACCCAGTACCCCTTCCCCACATTGGATATTGTACTCACTGAAACCCATGATAATGCTCTGACATACCCACAATCACACATTGACCAGGACTGTAATACAAATCCTTGTCTGTCTAATTATTGCTACTACAGGGATACGCATTTATTGCACATGCCACAGGGATAGTAGGGTGAGGGTTTTGTCATGGCTCTCCTAATGTCAGCAACATTACCATCCCTTATAATGTTTGGCAAGGTTTAGCATATTTGGAGAATGTGGCCTCAGAATGCTGTCTCCTACAAATATGCATGCTCACACACAATTGCACACACATACACACATATACATACTCACATTTGCCAGGACTCAGAGGGTAACCCACACCTATCTACCCATTTGTAGAACAGTGTTATGCTGGTACTGCAAGTTCCAGGTAGCCCATAGGGTGAAGAGTGTCACAAAGTACATTTAATGTGAATTACAGCAGCAGCCCTTTCTAAGTATAGCAATGGGGGGTGTAGTGGGTGAGAAGGCCCTCAGAGTATTTTCAACTACAAGTTTACAAACACACAGACACTGTTATTCTCAGTAATGCACACTGGCACATTTGTCAGTACTGAAATCCATAGGTGCAGGTGTTCCTAGGTGTGTACCAGCCTAATGTCCATGGAGAGATGAGAAGAGATGGGCATGTGAGTATGCTGGTATCATGCCACCTGACATTTGTCAGCAGGCCATCTTTCAACTGATGCCACTTGAGTGAGCCACAGGGTGACAGTTAAATTCAACATCCACTCATCTGTTTTTTTTCTTGGAGCACCAGTGAGGTGCTCCAATTGACATGTATGCAACATATATTGCATAACATGGCCAATGTCTGGGTTTGGGACCTGCACCCAAACATGTTCTATTGACTGTGGTACTCTGGTTGAGGTATCCATGGCATGAGGTGCATACAGAGAGGGGTTTCCTAGCTCTGGCATTAATAACACAGATGGGCAGACATGTCAGTGTCAGTCAATCAGAGATTGCCTGTAAGCAACCAAGATGAATACTTGACATCTGCACATCTATACAGAGGACAGACAGAAAGTAGCTAGCCAACAGGTTATGCATTAGGATGAATGTTTTGACAGATAGACGTCTGAAACTGATAGGTATGCCATTACTACATGACAGCAGACCTCAATGACATGTCCTAAAAACATAGCAGTCTACAGTTAATATCAACATATCAGATCAATATCCAATAGGAGATACTTAAAAACATACAGCTTAAACACCAAGAACATGATAGTCAGTACTCGGAGTCCAGCTTTGAATGCAGGGGTGTATAGTTCCAGTACTACAATCTGCAATCTACTCTTACTTGGGAAAGCACTGTTAACAGTAGTAACTTAATAATACAATACATGCAAGTGTGCCTGCATATAACCTGGGTTACTACCCATGTATGAAACACATACACATGGATAAGATTGTTGTACTAGCCATATATACTCAGGTGTCCCATACAGTATACTCAAACCCCTTGCTACTGTAATGACAGCACATAGAAACATGTTATGCACATGGAATCAAATACATTTATTAAAGATGTCATTACCCTGTTATTTTATCAGACTGGAATGTGATCACTGGTTACCAGGGCTGAGCTATGCTTAGCAGTTGTAAGCATTGCTTAAATGTAAATGCTAAGCAGATTTGTGCACTGGTAAGCGAAGCCTACATGGTGTAAGTGAGTATTTGTTTAATCATACGTTTGCACCGCTTACTGTCGGGCAAACCTGTGCAAACATGCTTAAAGCTGCTCAAAACTGCCATAATCACTCTATATCCAACAGTCCTTGTTCTGCCTACAACAAAATAAACAGCCCTTGCAGTTCTTGAACCTAGGACTCTCTCGACTATAGTCACAGCACTTAACTGTAGACCATCTGAGCTGTAAAAATGCCTGTTGCTTTCTCAGATCTATTACTCAGTACACGTACTGAATAATAGTGAACAACTGCTTTGACTACTACAATTGTTTACTACTTGTTAGTAAAAATAGTGTTGAATCAGTCATGTTTTTATATCTAAATATACACATATCAGATAAATATGGTGGGATACATCTATGAAGGTATATACAACACTCATGTTTACACATAAGAATATATATATATATATATATATATATATATATATATATATATATATATATATATATGTACATACACATATATATATACATATCTATATATATATATATATATATATACATATATATATATATATATATATATGCATACATGTACATACACATATATATATATATATATATATATATATATATATATATATATATATATATATATATATATATATATATATATATATATATATATATATAAATAACATATGCCATAACATGTAGTGGAATCATACCTCAGCACCATAACTCTCAACCTCTTAGTGCAAGGGAACATAATGTAAGTATTGCAGTTATAAATGTAGAATGTTGCTACAGTAACAGGGGTTGTGTCAACAGACATGTTGTGAAGGAAGGCTCTTTTGAAACTGACATGTATGCCATCATTTACTGACAGACATCATAAAATCATCATAGTGAAGTACCACACAAATCACAATAATGATCCTGTGGAATACAGCAGAAATATGAGCAATAAACGTGGACAGCCTGAAACAATCAAGTCAGTTGAGAGGTATACACAGAACTCCTTAGTGCAAGAAATGTGGAACAAGCCTGACAAAGGAGATGTTTAAAGCCATGACAATGGGGATATATCACAAATACTGGAGTAGATAAGCTCACACAGTTGATGCATTTATACCCTCCTGTCTGTCCTAACACATAGCAGAGGTCCCAAGCCCACATACTTCCCACTAGTTAGTGACATACATCTTCACAGCATCCCGCTGCTTTGTCAGAAATACACAACACGTATGGTGGCCAGGCAACAGTACATCTGACAAATATCTGGACATAACATCACTCTAGGGTAAATACACTGAGCTGCTAGGCATGTCAAAACTACAGGCAGACTGCCATAACACCAACCCAATTTTCCTATGGGGAACACACATGTAATTGCAAATATAGCAGGCACTACAGGCATATAACAGCATAGAGTAACAGACACCAGTGTGAAAGTGCATACCCACAACCAATCTCAACACAGTCACAGTCACATTATGGTAAGCCTAATTAATAGTACAGTATATGGAATGTGTGAACAAAACCCATCATCATACTTGCCACTCACACACTAACCCTACATATACTGGCCCAATTCACAGTGTAGTCTGATGCCTGACTGTGGAATGGGACATGTCTCAGTCTGGGCCTACAAACATATAACAAACTGGAGCAGCATGCAATGTTAGATAGAACAGGACCAAGAACACTGACATCTACCCCAGTCTGTACACAGGCCAGATAACATATTCACAATACACTGCTACACAATACTGACACTCTGTCAACAATCACCATAAGTACACAGACCTCACTACTGTACAGACTACAACAGACTGTCCAGGTTTTGTCCTCAAATATAAGGCCTCCTATACATAACATGTCTGGCAGTCTGATATATCATTGGCTTGATATCAGGAATGATGTCAGTAAATAATGATAAATAATTCACCTCTTACTGCATGACATATGGACAAAGGGTGACAGACTTGGGGGACAGAGGCACAAGCACAGGGCCAGTATTGACATATTGCTGTGATAAACTGAGAAAATTGCTGGTGTAACAAGGTTGGTTGTGACATATCTCTTCTGAGGGATATGAAGTCAGTAACACACATGGATATTACCATTTACTGACTGCAATTATCAGAATATGCTACTGCATTTCTAAAGATAGGAAATGTGTGAATAACACACCACATGTAAAACTCCAAACCCTGACCAGTCTGCAGATGGCCCTACAGGTAAGAGTTTTCTCAACCACATAACACTGTCATGCCAGACTTTAAATCATGCAGAACAGCCATACCCACAGAAACCCTGTTAAAATACTTGCATTCTGTCCCCATGTCTGGAACATCCCCTCCAGTTTGTTGGCCTGTCTCCACAGTGTTTGTTGTTAGAGGTATTTCCAACTACCCTCTGTGATACTGTTTGTCAGACACCCCCACGAAGTCCTGCTAACAGTGAAGGAAAATGGTCAACACCCACATGAAGTGCTTAGTTATAGGAGTGTGTTTCCATGCAATTGGCTATAGGAATAATACCACAGCTGTTCCACATGCAATTAGCAAGTGAGGGATTCCAATTTGTGCACAGGCCATCAGCTGATCAAGAACATTACCTACAAAAGCCAAGCTGCTGCCTATGCAAAACAGATGTATTTTTCCATATCTACCAAAGAGGGGGGGGGGAGACAGAGACAGAGAGAAAGAAAGAAAGAAAGGAAGAGAGAAAGAGCCAAGTCTGTTTCTGTATGATCCATGGGTGGAGAGTGATCTCTGGGTATTATAATGGTTGCCTATATTGTTCACTAATCCATACTGTCACAGAGTCATTGCACATGGCAGTAGACATTTATGGCTGTGGATTGTCTACAACAACCTCTACAGTGTTTGACAGCTGTTGGCCTTGTAATGTGGACATTAAGACATATAGGTCCTCAATATAATAATGTAGCAAAACCCACACCGCACTAGATCCTGTTATTACACAATCACCCCAACTCCCACACAGGATACTAATGACACACACACACTTGCCAGTACTGAGTTTGAATCCCCTACCTAGCTATGTATTGCTATTAGAGAGTTAGGCATTTATCGCACGAGCCACGGAACTTACATTTTGAAGAGTTGTCCAAAGGTATCTTTGAAGGTGAGTGACATCAGCAGCAGTGCTAAAGGAGGGGTAAGGAAGTGTAGTAAGTGTGAATGTCCATAAAGTCAGGTGTCAACAAAGACACACACACTCTTTCACACAAATATTACCACAGTTGCCAGGACCAAGATTAGAATTCCTACTTAACTAGTTTGCTACACAATGGTATTACACAGTTATTGCATGCACCATGGAGCTTATATGTTGAAGAGCTGTCCAAAGGTATCTTTGAAGGTGATTGACATCAGCAGCAGTGCTAAAGGAGGGTTAATGGAAATGTAGTAAGTGCGATTGTCCACAAAATCAGGTGTCAACAAAGACACATACACTCTCTTACACAAAAACACACATTATCACAGTTGCCAGGACCAGGATTAGAATTCCTACCTAACTAGTTTGCTACACTACAGTATTACACAGTTATAGCAAGCACTGCAGAGCTTATAGGGCTAAGATTTGGCCGATGGTTTATTTCAAGGTGACTGACATCATCAGGAGTGCTAACATGGGCAATGGGAAGTGCCGTGTGTGTGAATGGGCCATAAATCATTCCTCTGGAAACACACACACACACACACACACACACACACACTCAGTCACATACAACTTTACATTTGACAGGACTGAGTATACAAATGCTTCATGAATACTGATTTGTACTATCGCTTTACACAGTTATCACAAGCACCACAGATACTATAGGGCTGAGGGCTACCAAAAGGAATGTCTACAGTGACTGACATCAGCACATCATGTGATATTGGCCAATTGGATGTGTAGTGGGTGGGACAGGCCTCATAATGGAATTCTCCCTGTCACTGTCTGTCTCTCTCTTCCCCACATCTGTGTGTGTGTGTGTATGTTTTACATATTATAGTGTGTTGGCCTTGGATATGTGTGAGCATTCCTATCCAATCTGTGTGTGAAGCATAAATGGTGTACAATTTGGTGTGTGTGTGCAAAGACATCTGCGAATGACAGATATGTATAGTCCACTGTGTTGTCAGACATGGGCTTCATTTCTCTAAGTGTAGGAGCTTGCCCAGTATGACCTTCTGTATTGAGTGTGTGAATCCATTCCAGGTAGGGTTGTACTCCAGTACATGGTTTGGTGTCCTACACCTACAGCTAGCAACCTGTTTCTGCAGGATATCTGTAGATAGGTTGACAATATGGAGTCACAATGGGTGACAGATAGGGGGATACTGTAACTATTGCTGGCTGTGCTGCTTGTTACATGGTTGGCATTAGCAGAGATATTCAGACATATGTACTGTTTTACACTGTGATGTATTATGTCATCAACTACTGACAAATATAATTATTTGCTCAGTTATTTCCTGGGAAATACAAGTTGACTGAAGCTGAGGCCAGTATTGTGGTTTACAGCCTCCACATTCTTGCACACTCCTGCCATTCTGGAGGGTAGCTGCAGACACTTGCTAATGGGTCTGTGTAAATGGTCCAGCACCTTGGTACTATGGTGGCTGAGGATCCCCTTCTTGTACATATATCGACCTAACAGAATGTCCCTATCCTGCTGTGGCCATACCTCTCAGCTGTACAGATTCACCCAGGTTACCCAGAGGCAGGCCTCATATATCTGATCAGTTCTCCTTCACATTGTGGTTTACACGCAGGTTTGTAGCCCCCAATTACTGGGTTTGCAGGCAGGGGTTGTATGGGCACACATCACAGTTTCAGACTTCACACAGTCCATGACGTCCATGCTTTTACACCCCCCCCCACACTCTGTTATTTTATCCTCTTCCTAACATTATGTGAGCAATATCTGAGAAGTATCCCTATAGTTGGCCCTTCATCCCAGCGGTATTTATGGATTGGTCCACAGTTCATGCAGTAGGACATGTGGGGCATGCTACTGGGATTTGTCAACATGGCCTTGCATTTGTGTTCTGTTGACTGCGTTAGGTTGTTAGTTGGGACCCCATGAGATACCATACATTGGCACTACAGGTGAGGCACAGGCCTTTGATAGAGGACTGTAGGCCATTTGGTAGTGATGCAGGCCATCTGTAGCAGGCCAGTGCATTCTGTCACTCCTACATTCCCAGGCTGTGAGCCAGTGGATTCCCCTGGGGTGACAGGGTAAGTGTGCAAGGTGTTAATGGCAATAGTTCCTGTCCATATTGATCCATTGGTCTGGATGCAGGCAGGGTGCTGCTTACAGCTAGGGACACACCTGCATAGGACACCTCTTCAGCATGCTTCAAACTGTGGATATTCCCATACAGAAGTGGGGTCATACTGTACTTGTTCCCAACAGCAAGGATATGACCTGTGATAAATCTGTGGCTGATGGTGGGGTGAGCTGAGTGCATGTGTGATATGGAAACTACTTGCAGCTGACTAACAGATATAGCTGGGACATTCCTCTTATGCTGCCTTGTGTGGGAATATGGGCAGTCTCTCATTACTTCATAACTGTGTCTTTTGTGGTCTGCCACTAATTGGCCAGACTACATCAGTATTCCATACTACACGGACAACTAATGTGCTGCTAACCTGTATGTACAATTCCAGAGTTGTGTGCAGTTGACAGATACATTTTATGCACTCTGTCTAGGGTACTTCTACCTATATACTGTGTGTATGTATGGGCCCACATTCATGGCATGTCCATCTTTCAGATAGTGACAGATTTTGACATCCGGACAGTGAGTATGGATGACTGCTGACATGGGTATTGCTGAGAAGCATTGTGGTTGGCACTGCAGTGTTCGGAACATGGCCCTGTCAACCACAGTACTGCCCATAGTCCACCAAGACACAACCCTCCATGCCTACATGCTGACCACTTCCAGACAATATTGAACATGCAATAACCTAACACACAGACCCCTGCATACTGTACACATGCAACAATCTATCCTGTAGATTGGGCCAGCTCAGGTAATCTGTGCTCCACTGATATTACTCCTCACACTTACATGTTACTGCATTTCTACATAGGATTGGGGGGGGGCACACCTGATGACTTTAAACATTTGCTATGACTGTACTGGTATTTCAGGTACTCTGTTGGCTTCCATTTCATATTGTATTCTGACCTATCATGCAGACTAGAGGCATCTTAATAGAGTACAGATCGAGCTTAGGTTTTATTGACCTACATTTCAGTTTCAGACTTCTTACCCTTCAGAACTAACATACAACTGCCAGACCTGTTGTAGTCTGTCTGTGTAGGTCTGGAGGGGGGCTGTTCACCATTGCCATCAATTGAAGGCCTTAGCCCCGCCTTTCTTTATGGTCATCTACACCTGTCATACTGGCTGAGGCTGGTGGTGGGTATGTCAGCCTCACTGACAAGCATGTGTGTGTCCTATGGAAGCACATTTGGGCCACCACATGTACTGCAGTGGGTTTTGCCACCTTGTCTAGTACTGCCTAGTATGTTGACACCAGTATTTGTTATGGATTTCAGACTGCCCATATAGTTGTCCACTATCTGCTGCCATCCCATTGAGCCACTCGATTCCCTTGCATACTCATGTCCATACCATAGATACAACTATCAGAACATAGTACTCATTCAGTAATTGATAGGAAGAGTGACTTACCTTGTGGCTGTGCCAGTATTGAGGATGGTGCTGGAGGGCTGACTATGTCAGATGCACATAGTACACTCCCTCTACATGATAAAGCACATGTAGTGTCAGGTTTGGCATCCCTTTTACTGTACGCGCGAGTCAGAGAGAGGTGTCATTCTCTGGGTCCCTATCGTGTCAGTGTATGTGCTATGCGTTGCCTCTTTGCCAAGGCCTGGGCATACTGGGCATGCCTCCTTCTGCCTACATGGGCAGGCTCAGGTAGTTCCTCCTCCGAGTAACTCTGTGCCTGTGATGGCCTTGGCAATGGTGGGGGGCTGTGTGGCCTTGCCCCATACTGTTCCTGCTGCAGTTGTTTGTACAGGATCATATTTTGTAGTATGGCACATACTATGAACATTTATGTACATGTAGCTGGAGAGTACTGCAAGGCTCTACCTGATATGTCCAGGCAGTGGAACCATGACTTGAGCATCCCAAACACATGCTCTATTATGATTCTGGTCTGTGCGTGTGCCTCATTATGGAGTTCTTGTTCAGGTGTTTGTGCATTTCTGAAGGGTGCCATCAGCCACAGCTCCAGTGCGTAGCCAGCATCCCACACTAGGTGGCCATATGGGATGTCCCCACTGCCAAATGACTGGCACAGCTATGTCATTTGCCAGATGTGGGAGTTGTGATAGCTTCCTGGACTGCCAGCACACACATTCAACATAATGCCCTGCACATCACACATGACCTGATAGTTGATGGAGGGAAAGCCATTGCGGTTTATGTAGACCCTACCCCACACACCGGTTGGTGCTTTGATGTGTATGTGCGTGCAGTCTATAGCACCCACTACCTCAGGGTATTCTGCTATTTGGTGGAAGAGGCACATATTGCTGATCAATGCCTCACGGGTGTTGAAGAAATATATGTGCTCACTGGCATGTGCTGATGTGGTATCCAGGAACTGGTGGAGTACCCTGGATGCTGATGCCTGTGAGATCCCCATGATATCCTCAGTTGCCCTTTGGAAGGTACCTGTGGCTAGTATTCTTAAGCCTGCACATAACTTGGTATCCACTGGGATGGGTTCCCCTCTGTTGATTCTGTGTGTGATGCAGGGCCAGCACAGCTGAACAATTTGCTATAGAATGTCCCTGTCCATCCTATAGCCCTCCAGTACCTCCAGTTCATGTAGCCCCTGGTAGGTTACCCTGGGACTGTAGACTCTTCTCCTCCTCCTCACTGTGGGATGGTCGTCAGCATTCACATCCTCACCACCCTCAGCCTCTTGCACATATTGATGTATGAGAGACAGCAGCCCCTAACATTTTGTTAGTTTTGTCAGGTAAAATTTCCCTGTCTGTGTACACCAGTGGTGTACACTTTGTGATAAAAAACAGACTGAAAGGTGTTTGCATAGTTTATAGTAGTGTGCTGGGCTGCTGCCTATGTAATTGGCTGATTCTGATACATTTCATCTGCCAGCTATGCTAGTTATCCTTGATTGCCTTCCTACTGCTGTTTTCCCCTCCCATTGCCTTCACATTTAAGCCCTGAGGTGTGCCATGCATACCCAGTGCTCAGATGTGGACAGGGCTGCTATTTCCTGTTTTTTTTTTTTTTTTTTAAATCCGGTGTACAGCTCGCACACCTGCTTAGGCAATGTAAACAATGCTAGGCAGCCTCAGACACACACCTTTCCTTAGCTTTGCTTAGCTAAGGGCAAACACAAGCCACACAGCTCTAATAAGCTTACAGCATGCATGACACTCCTCCTTATGAGGTCATCCACCTCTTAGACTTATACAATGGTGTTGCTGCACCTACACGGTTGGGTGCAAGCTAACACTGAGAGGAAATCTGTGATTCAGTATCAATCCCTCATTTACATAAACGAGAATGCTAATTCATAGTTACCACACCCACACTGAGCCTTCCTCCTTAGCAACCACTATTCCCTAGTATTGTTATCTTATGCATGCCATTGACTATTATGGCAAAATGCTGATTTGGGCATAAAAGCTTATTTCGCCCTTTTTTTCTTATTTTCATGCCAATCTCGTTTGTGCACCACTGCCCTACACTTAAACAGCCGAGATTGGCCAAAAAAAACTTGTTTTTTATAAAATTGCAACTATTTCTCATGCCAATGGCCATATATTTGGCCAATGCCATGCCTACTACATTGAATACATGCTTTCCTTCGAGCTGTCATGCCTCAGTTTTGTAATCTTTTGTAATAAAGATACTCGCATTATGAAACCAGACTACTTGAGCAAAAGAAAAAGAAACTGTGTAGGGATCTAACAGATTTCACCAACCAGCATGTCTTTACTTGGCTGAAACCTGCACAGTCTGCAGAGCAGTCTAATGCCAACCACAATCGGAGATCTGTGAGAGAAATCGATGGGCAGTCAGAGGTACCACCAACAGCCTACCAGCAGAGGAAAGGGCGAGTTCAATTGTTTGAGCAGCATGAGAGACCGAGGGCGGAGCATCGGATACAGTCTGAAGAGACGACCAATCAACTCGGGGAGGAAGAGGAAACAATGAATCAACAGCCAGGATGGAGTGTCCTTTCACCAAATGAGGCACATTCTGTCTATTCCACACCGATGGAAGTGCCATCATCTTCGCCAACCAATAATAAGGCAACAACTGCCTCCACAACTACAGCCGTGGTAAGAAGGAAGATTAATATGGAAGGAGGACAACAACAGGTTTTTCCTTTTCTACCCCTACCGTTCTGAGCAGGGAGAAGAAAATCTGTGGAACAGGACATCTACAGGGGCCAGAAACGGAAAGAAGCACAAGGTCAGTTACAAACTCACACTTTAAAGAAAATGTGGGGGTATGGGCAGGAGAGTTAATATGGAATATTTCCAGATATGAACTGTCTGCAGCTGAGACTTCTTTGTTAGTGAATTTCTGTTATGCCTACGTATGTTTACTAGAAATGTAACATTGAAACAACAATTTGGAAATGGCAATGAGGCAAGTGATGTTCAGTTTAAGAAAAACAGTCTGTATGTACCAGTATTGCCGCATAATATAGAAACTTTCTTAAAAGCTTGTGAAAATGCCATTTATAACACAGGAGACAATAGTTTTATAGAAGAAGGAAAGTATAATTTGACAAAGAATGAACACAAAGCATTGTGTGACTTGCAGACTAATGATAGCATAGTTATAAGACCTGCTGACAAAGGGGGACCAGTGGTGATACTGAATGATGACTTTTATAATACAGCTATGAAAGAAATGTTATTGGATCCAAATGTATATTTTGAAGTACCAACAATTGTGTTTGAAATGAGTGAACAGATTGCTAGTACCTTATATGAATGCATGTGTATGGAACTATTAAGTAAATATCTTTTTAATTATTTTACTGTTGAAAATCCACTCATACCTCAAATCCATGGTCTCCCCAAGATACACAAAGACCCATATAACCCGAAATTTAGACCTATAGTAGCAGGGGCAGGATGGCTAACAAAACCCATCTCTATATACCTGGATAAGGAATTGAAGACAGCACTCAATGAATATGCATATGTCTTGAAAGACACAGAACTGTTTTTAGTGGGCCTTTATGGGGCAGTGAAGCAAATGGGAACAGCAGATACGGGGATGCTGGCCACACTAGATGTAGTGTCTTTATTTACAAGTATACCCAATGACCAGGGGATAAGCATGGTGAAATTAGTGTTGACAAGGCAGGGAAAGTTCTATAATACTAAGATAGACTTTCTCTGTATGTTACTAGAATTGGTACTAGAGCACAACATTTTTATGTTCCACAGCATATGCTATAAGCAGTTGTCAGGGGTTGCCATGGGCACAAGTTGTGCCAACACATATGCAAATCTAGTTATGGTTAACTGTGAATATGAACATCTGTTAGGTAATCCCCAAATAGCCTTTTATAGGCATTTTGCATATGATCTTTTTATTTTTTGGAAAAGTGATGGTGAACAACTTAAATCCCTGTATGCACATCTAAATACTACTAGTGACTTTTTAAAGTTTACGTTGAACTGCTCTGAAATGAGTTTAGACTTCCTGGACGCTACCATATACAGATAAAATGGTCTATGAAATTCCATAGAAAACAATGCTACAGACCATCCTTTCTACACAGAAACAGTATGCATAACCCTAAGATTTTTCCTAACATAATCAGAGGTCAGGCAATGAGAACATCTTGCCTATGTTGTCAAGAAGAAGTGTATAGAAATGAGTTAACTAAGCTAAGAACAGGTTTCATTAATAGGGGGTATAGTGAACATGAAATTGATAAGGTGTACCATAATGTACACAAAGAAAGGAAATGTAAAGCTAAGCCCTACTGCTCTGATAGAGCAGGTAGTGACAGGGTAGATATCAGGAATAGTGTATTATCACATATTCCAATGGTTTTACCATATACAAAAGATGTGAAAAGGTTTGAAACCATCATACGACAAAATTGGCATATGTTGTTAGTAGATGAGGATACTACCAACATAGTGGGTGGACAACCACATTTTGCATTTAAAAATAAGAAAAATCTGAAACAGCAGCTTTGCTATCCAAGGATATCTACTCTGATGGATATCACAGTGAATGGTACCCATAGATGTGGAAAATGCACACAGTGCATTTATATAGATGAATCAAGGTTTTCAAGCACCCTGAAACAGGGCATCTATGGGAGCTAATGAATTCTGCTGATTGCAATACTAAGAATGTAGTGTATGTAGCTCACTGCACAATATGTTTCCATTTCTATGTTGGCAAAACTAACCGTCACCTTAGGGAACGGATAAGGGATCACCTTTACTGTACTCGAAAAGGGCAACTGTATAGTGCTTTGGCTAAGCATACATTGGATAAGGGGGATGACCATATATTTTTATTTCAGGTTTTACACATTCAGAATGTCAGTAATAGGATGGGGGACACAGTCAATACTACTGAAAATATGGAAGTAAAATGGATTTTGCGTTTAGGAGCACACAGAGGTTTGGGTTTGAATGATAGTGTTCCATTGAAGCCAGTGCTAAAATCTAGAAGGTTAAAATAAAATAAATAATAACAATACTATCTTAACAAGAGAAGACTACATAAACACATGCAGGGCTTTGGGTCAATATGACAGTATTTCTTGAGCTGCTTCTAGCATAGATATCACTAAAGACAAGTATTTGTTGAGATATATGTTTAAAGCATATGTATTTACTAGGTGGACAGCATATGTATTTATTAGGCAGAATACATGTATTAAGTTGTTGAGTGTGTACTAATATTTTTGTATAAATGTACATACATTTTTATGCTTATACCCACATACACAAGCAGTTACTAAATGGGGAATATGAGTATATTTATTTATTCACTGACTTTTTATGTTTTTATATTCATCCACATGTTCTTGTTTTTACATTTTATACATGTGGTTTTTAAACAGTGTTCTTCTGACTTCAGCAATTAACTAAGGGCAAAACGTAACCATAGTAATTAATTGATTGCTGAGCGCTGAATTAACTTTGAGTGATAGGATTGTTTTTTTTAGTAATGAATTAAAGAATTTAAGTGCTGTTGCTGTTTGAATGAAATCTCTGATGAAGCAATGGTTACCATTGCAAAAGCACTCACCCTTTTGTATTAAAAAAGAAGATTTTACTTTGTCGTGGTTCAGCTACTTTATTCCAACTACCTTCCTACTGGGCACCTGTGCTTCAATATTTTAACAATGGAAACTGGAACACAAGAGGTTAATTTTAGAAAAATGCTGAAAATTTAAATTACTTTATGACCACGTAATAAAAGGATGTTATCTTTCAGTTTCAGTGCAGTAATAGACACAATGTCTAGAACTTCAAGTTTTTTGTATTGTCTTAGAAATGTTTATTGTTTTATGACTTCCAGGATCTTCCTTAGATCTAAAAAAAGCCCTTATTTATGTATTTTTACAGGTAGATGCTAAATGCTACCAGCTGGCATCAATGGTTGTTTTGAGACTGAGAACTGAAGTCAGATGACTAGAAATGATGTCATTCTGCAAGTATCCAAGCAGTAATATTTGGGATATTAGTATGGGAAGTATCTGAGAGAGAGAGAGAGATAGCATTTTGGATTTGGCCTGACAAGAACATCCACTCACCACATCTACCTTATTGCTCCGTATGTAAGTTAACTAGGGTACAGTAATTTCTTCTAGATACAGTCAGGAATATAGTGAAGTATAGCTTAGATGTTTTCTTTATTTATTGGAGACTGTCCTGCATTGTTGTTTTAAATATTTCCTGTGATTTCGAACTCTGATGTAACTGTGATTATTTACTGAGTATTTTCTTGTTCTTCTATTATTTGTTATTAAATATATTTAAACCTTTCATTGTGGCTGATATTTGTGAGACATGTTTAAGTTCTGAGAGTACTTGCATATTTATTTGGTGAAACTGTGTAGGCCACTCCTAATAGCCTTGCTCTTGGTCAAACTTGTGTTGATAGTAACATTACACAGTAATATTGGACATCCTTTGTTAAGGCCCTTAAAATAGCTGATAAGTACATGGCTGGTGGCAGTGATAACTCCCATATAGTCGGGAAAGAAGGGGGCATAGCTAGTAAACCTGTGCCAGCCTTTCCCAGGTGCACTCGCGCATGTGTGTGTGTAAATCAAATCTCAAAGAGTGTATATGTCAGCTACTTTGCCAGAGACACAAAGCACTGGCTGGACAGAGTGGGTGCTGAAGGTCTTGGCCTGGCCACTCAGCTGGAATCTCAACTCTATAGCTGTGCCAGTGGAAAGTCTTTTTGAGGATCTTGAGAAACCAGCCCTGTACTGACTGTGGTTTCTGTGTGCTCTTAAAATAAATTGCAATTTATGCAAAGAGCTGCATCTGGAAATACTGTGTGTGTACTTGTCATTCTCCCAATGTACATCCCCCACTGGTGCTAGTGGTGAGGATTGAGGCTCCTTGATTACTGGGCCAGTGGTGGGGCGTCACAAGTGCAATGATCAGAAAATAATATTTCACAAGTTTTTTTTAGTCCAACTTCCCATAATCCCTGTGAAAAAAATATATAACCAATTTTAATCCTAATTTTCCTCTCGTATATGTTCTGTACAAACACACCGTAGACGGTACAAATGTAGTCAACAGCAACACAGTAAGAAGCCAAACAATAACAAGTCAAAACAAAGCCAGACTGATGATGCCAGAGGAATAAGTAAAATATATTTAATAATAAGAATTCACAATAATACACATAAAACCACAAACCATTCGGGTAGAACCCTTCTTTAGTGTGATGCACCAAAAAATCAATTCAATCTATTTTATATCTAAAATAAGTGGCACCGTCAATTACAATCCCATATCAATTAAGCATTCAAACTTGTTTGGTTAAGCTTTTAAAGCTGAATGAACATATAACTATGAGAAATTCTACAAAAAAATCTATAAAATGTGCTTAAAACATATTTGTTTATAATACCATATCAAGCCCAATAATTATAACATCATCGGTTTGTCTTTTAAAATAGGTTTAATACTTACAGCAGCATTAAGAACAGGACATTTGTCTGCACTGAACCTCACAATCTACTTGTATTCATCTATCTCAAGTTTGTTATTTATATCACCCCCCCCCCATACTAGCAGAACATTTCTGTAATACTCTGAAATTACATTTTTGTTGGGAGCCTTTCTCTATGCAATGTTTAGAAAGAGCATTTATCAAAATGGCTCTTTTTATATCAGAAATACGTTCTGTAATTTTGTCTCTGAACTTCGTACTACATTTTCCTATATAAAAAGCCAGACAGGTCAGCCAGGTAGTCAGGTATACAACATTCTCTGTGACACAGGTGGCATAACACCCAAGTTCAAATTTCCTGTCTGTAACAGGATGTATAAAAAATGTACCTTTTGCTATATACTTACAATTAACACAATTATAGCAAAGGAAAGAATCCTTCTAATGACTATGTGTAAATTTCTTAATATTATTGACCTCTTTATAACATAAGATCCAATTGCCAAAACCTAATTAAACCAACACATCCTGCTGGGAATCAGTTGATGTCCTTCTCTCTTGCACGCCTCTGGAACTCTCTCCCTTCTCCCACCTGCACCACCAGCAGTCTCTCCTTGTTTAAAACCTCACTGCACTTGCACCTTACTTCACAATGGAAATGCTGTTGCTCTCATCCAACCTAATTCTACCACACTTTCTTCCTAACTTTCCAAACTTTGTCGCCTGTCACTACCTCCAAAAGTTTTACATCCCTTGGGACATATTCGACCAATGACTAAAAAATTACCTTATTGTAATTCCCTCAAAATAAAAAACAAAAAAAAACCTACTACTTACTGAATTAACCTGATGCAATTTTCCTAATGAAAATCTTTTTTTTTATTTCTGTATTATGTAACAACTATTTGAATTGTGCAATTTGGGTGTGTACTATATAAAATATGTATTTAACATTTAATTGAAATGTATATAATGGATTTGTGCTCTTTCTGTACTATGTATTTGTATTTCTCTGGAGCTTTTCTGCCCAGGACTCCATTGAAAATGGGCTCCTTGTAGCCCAACGGACTCTCCTGGAAAACAAACTGGAAATAAAAATAAATAAATAAAAACATTTTTCTTTGTTCTCCTCTTCCTTTTCTTCTCCCTCTGGACGATGTTATCTGCATTACCTCGACCCTCTCTGGTAAGTGCAATCTCAAAGCAGTCTGTGGTGCTGACAATCCTCACCTTGTAACTAGAAGATTATAAAGGTTAGCTCTAATGGTTTCTCTCATATCTGCATCTGGAGCTCTCTGAATGCTCGAATTAACAACATCTTGCAGCACAATAGAAGATTCAAAACTCTGCTCAGCTGAGATTCCATTCACAGGTTCAGCTACATCAAACATGTCCAAGTCATACATTGAGCCTTTCTGAGGGCTAGTTATAACAGCATATTTTTCTTTGGGCCAAGAAAAAATGTGACAATGTTGGAAGTCATTAATGTCCCAGTTCAATTTATATCATTTAGTTTGCTCCAAGCGTCTTTCATAGGCATTCAAATGTTCTAACATTTAATTATATGTCACAATGCTATCTTTGAAACAAGGCATTGCAAAGATAGTACCTTTTAAAGTAAGTATCTCCATATGTAAATCTTTTTCTACATCAACAAAAAATGGTTCATTAAATGCATGTAATCAGAGCTTAACTTCAAATTCAGTTGTTGCCATTTTTTAAGGAGGACAGGAAAGATATTGCCATATGTAGGCATCTTTAGAATTCTTAAACCTTGCAGCAGTATTCCCAACTCCAAATGTGCTTGGAAGCTCAATCATTGCCACTGCAAATGCTTGAATGCCTGCACTTTCTTCTCCAAAATAGATATCTGTTGCACAGATGAGCTATTATGCAATGTTCCATTACTCACGGTGTTCAAATCAGAGCAGTGATGTTCTGTAGGAAGGGACTGGAGCTCAATGTGAGCATGTCCCCCAGGCACCGGTTTGTCCTCTTCGAGGGCACCATTTCAAACTGTGTTTCTGCGACAGTAAGCTGTGTCATTATAAAACTAAGATAAAATACCTCCTGGTTTATGGCTGCTTTCCAAAAAAATAAAACAATGTACTGTACAAATGGACTGGAGACAATACAAACATAGTCAACAGCAAAAGAATAAGAAGTATTCAGTAAAACAAAGCCAGACTGAAAACACCATAGGTTCATAAGTGTGTACTAGGCTATTGGCCCTGGAGCCTTTACAAGCCTAGCCCATAGGATTATCCTGGCATCATGCCACCTGACATTAGTTCCCACTCCCTGTGACGAGTAGAGCTACTGGAGTGATCCCTGGGGTGAATTTTCTATTTCCCATCCACTCATCAAGATTTCTCTTGAAGAGGCCCAGTGAGGTGCTCTGTTTGACATATATGGGAAGTCTTTTCCATAGCATGGCCAGTCTCTGAGTTATGAACCTGTCTCTCCAGTATGTTCTGTTGACTGTGGTAATGAGGTTGAGGACTCTGGAGTATGTGGTGTGGAGGGATTGGGATTTCTAAGATGTAGCATTTCTAACAGAGCTGGGTCAGACATGGCTTTGTAAGTCAAACAGAGATTGCCTCTAAGTAGGGGATATGAGACAGAGAATAGTTGGAGTTTTTTTGAGTCTGTCCATATAGGACAACTGCTTAAGGCCTAGGATCATCTTTGTGAGGTACTTTTGTGGCCTCTCCAGTTCCTGCAGGTGTCTAGTGAGGTACATGCCAAATGGGGCATTGTACTCAATGATTAGCCTAATGAGGGAGGAGTAGAGGGAGACAATGACCTCTTTCTTCCTGGATACAAAACCCTTAGTAATGAAATGTGCCACATAGAAGGACTTTCTGACCACAGTGGCAATGTGGTGGTAAAAATAGAGGTTGCCTTCAACCTGTGTTCCCAGATCTCTTATAACGCCTTCTGAATTCAGTGGATTACCATCAATGTGGTAATTCATGAGAACCGAGTTTTTCCGGAAGAGGATGATGACACTTTTTTGGCATTGAGCTTAAGGCCATGGTTCTGATACCAGTCGTTGGTCCTAGTGAGACCTTTCTGCAGAATGTCAACATCACTTGGGGAGTTAATAATAGCTCCCAACTTGCAATCGTTTGCAAACTTTGTCAGCCAGAGTCCCTTTGTGTTGGCCTGGACTTCAGAGAAGTAGATACCAAACATGAGAGGACCCAGGACCGAACCCTGTGGGACTCCACTCGTGACTGGTCAGCAGTCTGACTTAGAGCCCGCTACTTTCACACTGTGGGTTCTGTGAGCCAGTTTGCAACCCACCTAGTGATCTAGGGGTTGATGCCTAGCTTAGTGAGTTTTTCTATGATTCCTGAGTGGGGAATTGTATCAAAGGCCTTGGCCAGATCAAGGTAGGCTGTATGAACCACCTTGCCTTCATCCACAGCTCTGGTGACTGACTCAAAGAAGTCGACCAGGTTCAGAAGGCATGATCTACCCTTCACAAAACCAAACTGTGTGGGATCCAGAGTTTGAAGATTCCCTATATCCTTGTTTATTAGGTCCATGATGATGCGTTCCATAGCTTTGCATATCGGACTCGTCAGGCTAATGGGGCGATAGTTCCCAGGGTCTTTAGTCGCTCCTCCTTTGTGGATAGGGATGACTGTAGCAGTGCACCATTCAGTGGGGACAAAGCCTGAGGTGAGGCTGTGATTGAACAGGGCACACAGGTGTGGTGCTAGTTCACTTTGTAGTTCATATAGAACACAGCCAGGGATATTGCCAGGTCCCATAGAAGCTGTATTATTGGCCTTGGACAGTGCTGTTTTAACCTCTGCAGCAGTAATACTGGGTGCCTAGCAGTCTACTGGTATTGTGATTAGTCTTTTGGTGGGGTAGAGGGGTAAAGTTGGCACTGAATCTGTCAGCCAGTATATTGGCAATATCTATTGGCTTGGTATAGGAGGTACCATTGTGCAGTAGCTCAGAACAATTCTGGGTTTTGCTGTGGAGATTCTTTACATAACTACAGAAGGCCTTGTGATTGTTTTTACTATCTGCTGCAATTCTGTTTTCATAGCTAGCTTTAAAGGATTTGATGAGGGATCTCAACTTTTTGTTGAGGCTGATAAGGGAGTTTTTTCCAGTCTTGGGACTTCACCTTATTCCACATCAGTTTCTTCCTTCTGCTGTAGCGTTTGCTTATGTCAGGGGGGTCACCAGATTGGCTTCCTTCTTTTGGTTCTATTGGGTATGGCGAGAGCCATGCATTTGTGTAAGTGTTCCTACAGTGCATTGGAGTATGATTTGGTGGTCATGCAACTATTCTCCATTTGCATGGTTGCTGTGAAGTTAGCCACCTCTGTTTTTAGGAGCCCAAAGTTAGCTTTGGAGAAGTTTTTTATGGTGGTTACTTTTGCGGGGAGTGGGGGGGGATGGGATGTGGATTTCCAAGGTGATTGGTTTGTGGTCAGATCTAACTAGGGAGGAGTTGACTATTGGTGTAGAGCAATGGTCGCCCATGTTAGTAATGACCAGGTTAAGGATATTGCTACCTCTAGTGGGGGTAAGAACGAGCTGGTCCAGGGCATTGGAATTAATGAATTCCAGGAAACGTTTGGTAAGTGTATTGGTACACGAGTAGTTTTCCTAGTTAATGGAGGGGTAGTTGAAGTCATCCAGTGTGAGTGTTAGGTTGGACCCTAATATTCTCTAGGGTGCTTATGAACGTGGAGTGTGAGTCTTGGGACATGGTAGGGGGCCTATAGCAGGCTACGACCTGAATCGCTGTCTTATCCAATGTTAGCTGTACCTGAAGTACCTCTGATGCATTATGTTGGGCTACCAGTCTGGAAATGAATATGGAAATGCCACCACCTTTGGAGCTTCAGTCCAAGTTCTGGAGCCAAAAGGTGTGGAATGAGTTATAGCCTGGTACTGCAGGGATGCTTTCTGCTGCTTTGAACCAGGTCTCTGTTACAGCACAGATGTTGATGTTCTCCATTTAAAGGAGTGCTTTGAGTGAGTGCATTTTGTGATTTAGACTTCTAGCATTGAGCAGCATGCCCTTCAGATTGCATTTGTTTGTAGCTGTTATGGTGGTAATTTGGTCTTTGGAACACAGCCTAAAAAAGACACTATAGGGGTTGCAAGAGCCTTGGCCAATATCCAGAAACGCAGGGGTGACAGATGCAGGCCATCTCTAGCAAAGCATTGAGGTCTGTCAATCATGTCATCCCAGGCAGACAGATACTAGATCCCCTTGGAATGACACCAGAAACTTAGCCAATTGCTGAAATCAGTCATTTTCTGCTTGTACTGTGGTATCATTCTGGGTGCTGGTAGGATGCAGCTCAAGGCTAGGGTCATACCTGCCTGGGCTACATAATCTGAGAGCTCTTCCATGTGTTCTTTCATGTGGTCCAGGGAGGTACATCTCAGGTCATTCACACCCACATGTACAATGACAGAGTCATATTCGTACCTGTTTTTGAGGGGCCTGAATGCATGCATTATGTGGTGGATCCTGGCACCTGACAGGCAGCTGACTGTTCATAGGTTCATAGGTTCATGCTAGGACATTTATAAGCCTAGCCAGAGTGTGTTTGGCTTTCACCACCCATTTTAAATTAATTTTGCTATGCCCTTTTTTGAGGTTAGTATACTGTGCCTCTGTCTAACAGTGACACAGAAGTGATACCCAGGGTAAACCTACAATTTCCCATCCACTCATCAAGATTCCTCTTGAAGAGAGTCAATGAGGGACTCTGCCTAACCTGGACTGGGATTTTATTCCAGAGTGAAGGGAGCCTCTGGGTTATGAATCTGTCCCTCCAGCATGTCCTATTTATTTCAGTGCTGAGGTTCAAGTTTCTCGAGCGTGTAGCTCGATGGGATTTGGATTTTCTGAGGTGCAGCATGTCCATTAATTCCGGGTTGGACATGGCTTTATACGTCAGGCACAGATCGCCTCTGAGCAGGCGGTATGCCACTGAGTAGAGCTGGAGTTTCTTTAACCAGGCAGCATATGGCATCTGTTTGAGCACTTTGATCCTCTTGGTGAGGTACTTTTGGGGTCTTTCCAGTTGCTGCAGGTGTCTGGTAAGGTACATCCCAAAAGGTGCATTGTACTCAATTATGGGCCTGATGAGGGATGAATAAAGAGGCACGATGACCTCCCCTGATCTAGATGTGAATCCCTTCATGATTAGGTGGGCTATATAAAATGTTTTTCTAACCACTTTGGCCATGTGGTTGTCAAATGAGAGATTGCTATCAACTTGGGTCCCCAGGTCCCTAATTACTTCTTCTGTACTTAATGGATTACCACCTATGTGGTAATTTGTGGGCACTTTGTTTTGCCAAAGGGATGACTATACACTTTTGGCATTTAGCTTGAGGCCATGGCTCTGGCACCAGTTGTCTGTTTCTATGAGGCCCTTTTGGAGGATGCTTGTGTCGGCTGGAGAGTCGATTATGGCGCCCAGTTTGCAGTCATCTGCGAACTTGGTCAGCCACAGTCCTTCTGTGTTGGCCTGTACCTCCGAGAAATATATACCAAACAAGAGAGGTCCCAGGACTGAGCCTTGTGGGACGCCACTTGTAACTGGTTTGGAGTCTGACATGGCTCCAGCAATTCTAACCATGTGGGTTCTGTCCTTGAGCCAGTTTGCAACCCATCCAGTGACATAGGGGTTTATATTTAAGCTGGTGAGCTTATCTATAATGCCCGAGTGGGGTACTGTATCGAAGGCTTTTGCGAGGTCCAGGTAGGCTGTGTTGGCCACCTTCCCCTCATCAATGGCCTTGGTGACTGTTTCAAAGAAATTGACCAGGTTTAAGAGGCAGGATCTGCCCTTAACAAAGCCGAACTGGGTAGGATCCAGTGTCTGTAGGTCCCCAATATCTTTATTTATGAGGTCCATGATGATCATTTCCATAGCTTTGCAGACCAAGCTAGTCAGGCTTATGGGGCACTAGTTTCCAGGATCCGTTGAGGCACCACCTTTGTGGAGAGGGACCACTGTTGCTGTACGCCACTCTTTGGGTACATATCCTGTAGTAAGGCTGAGACTGAATAGTAGTTTTATGTTAGGGTTTAGCTCTTCTTGGAGTTCATGTAGGACGCAGCCCGGGACACCGTCTGGTCCCATTGATGCTGTGTTTTTTGCTTTGGAGAGGGCAGCTCTTACCTGAGCATCTGAGATGTCAGGGGGGCAGCACTCTGCTGGGATAGATATTTGCCCTTTTGGTGGGGAGGGGGGGAGAAGTTTGCGCTGAACCTGTCAGCTAGGATGTTGGCAATGTCTGTGGGTTCGGTGTATTTTTTGTCATTTTGGACTAATTCTGAGCATATCTGGGAATTCCCACCCAGGTTCCTAACATAACTAAAGAAAGCCTTGTGATTATCCTTAGTGTCCTGTGCAATTTTTCTCTCGAAGCTGGCCTTAGACAATTTTATGAGTTCCTGTAGTTTTTTGCTAATACTGATCAGAGATGCCTTCCGTTTTTGGGATTTTGCTCTATCATGTAGTAGCTTCCTCCTATTATTGCATAGTTTGTTTATGGCTGGGGTCCACCAGACAGGACGTCTGCCTTTGGAGGATTGGGTCTTGGCTTTATTTGGGATTGCATGATCCATGCATTCCTGAAGGTGTTCATAGAATGCGTTTATAAAGGATTCTGCGGTCTGGTCCGTATTTTCCACAGGTCCGGGGGCTTTGAATGATTCCACCTCGGTTTGAGGAGTGTGAAATTTGCTTTAGAGAAGTTTTTCATTGTGGTTTTCTGGGCAGGGGGTGGGGTCGGGATGTGAATATCCAGTGAGATTAGTTTATGGTCTGATCTTACCAGTGAGGGATACACTTCTGGTCTGGAGCATAGAGTCCCCATGTTGGTGATGATCAGGTCCAGTATGTTTTCCCCTCTTGTGGGAGTGGTAACAAGTTGTTCCATAGCATTTGAGTTTATAAATTCTAGGAACCTTTGGGCTAGGGTGTTGAAGCTAGAGTAATGCTCCCAGTCTATGTTTGGGTAGTTGAAGTCGCCCAATATAATGGTGTTTGGAGAGACCTTCATATTTTCCAGTGTTCTCAGGAAGGCCGAGTGGGGTTCCTGGGTTTGGGAGGGTGGTCTGTAGCAGGCTATAAACTGGAAGGCAGTTTTACCCACTGTTAGTTGCACATGGATAGTCTCTGATGCTTCGTGCTGTGCCGCCAACCTGGAGGTGTGGGTATCTTTGACAAATATTGATACTCCCCCTCCTTTTGTGGTTCGGTCCAAGTTTTGGAGCTGAAAAGCATGGTATGAGGTATAACCTGGTAGTGCTGGGGTGCTCTCGGGAGCCTTGAACCAGGTTTCTGTTACTGCACAGATATCGATGTTCTCCATGCTAAGGAGAGTTTCGAGTGCGTGCATCTTGAGGTTTTGACTTCTGGTGTTGAGTAGTATTACCCTTAGTTTCCTATCCCTTGTGATACCTATGGAGGTGGGTTTGTCTTTTGAGCCTTGCCTAAAAAAGGCACTATGGGGGGTAGCAAGAGCCTTTGCCAATATCCGAGAGCCCAGGGGTGACAGGTGCAAGCCGTCCCTAGCGAAGCATCATGGCTTGTCGAGCATGTCATCCCAGGCTGACAGGCATTGGATCCCCTTTGAATGACACCATTACTTAAGCCAATTGTTGAAATTGATCATCTTGTCTTCATATTGTGGCATCATTCTTGGTGAGGGTAAGATGCTACTCAAGGTCAGGGTCATACTTGCCTGGGCTACATGCTCAGAGAGCTCCTCTATGTCTCTTTTCATGTAGTCCAGGGAGGTACGTCTCAGGTCATTCACATCAGCATGGGCAATGACTGAGTCATATTTGTACTTGCCTTGGAGTGACCTGAGTGCTTGTGTTATGTGGCGGATCCTATCGCCTGACAGGCAGCTCACCGTGACCTTCTCCTTGTTCAGCCTGGTGAGCTGGACATCAGTGTGCCTAACGATAGAGTCACCTATTACAAGTGTATCAGGTGTGTTGTTTAGCCTTAAGGGCTGTGACTGTTTGGCACACTGGCTTTGTGAGCTATGTGTTGCACGTGTTTTGTTTTGGGGTAGTGGTTGCTTGGGTGTCTGCTTTGGAGGTCTCTGCTGCTTAGGCAGATTTTTATTTAGAGCCTCTGAGTATGTTTTTGTGTGTTTATGTGTTTGGTTTGCTGTCATGGTAGGTTTATGTCAGACTGGAATTATAGTGAGTGTGGTTTCCTTCTCCTCCTGACTGGTTACGCCAGTACTGAGTTGAGAGAGCTTAGCCTCCAGTTTGGTTATATGGTTGCATCTCTCATATGTGTTGGAATTTGTTGGGAGGAGGAGAGGGTTGTCTGTGTACATGAGGCAGTTGTAACATTGCCTCAAGATTCCCAGATTCACCAGCTGGACCGGAGAGGAGATTGACAACTGACCTTTGGACATGCTAGAATTGTATTGGGAATTCCTTTATAATTGAAAAAAGGGCCAATGGAGAAGAAGGTACTCAAGGGGAGTTTGTGAGGGTGTAGTGCTTTTAATTTTTTAGTGCTGACTTATATAATTGCTTTAGTGAGCAAGTGCCAGGTAACTTAAATGCAATGTGTTACAGGTAACTTAAATGCAAAAATGACAAATAGTAACTTTCTTTCAAGTGAAACAAGGAAATAAGTACAGTAAGCAATGCAGATATCACTAGGGATCCACAGAAGCACTGAAAAGCCGCATTTTAGGTGGTATTAGCGTTTCAGGGAAATAACAAGCAAACAAACAACAAGCATACAAACAAAGCTAGATTCAGCAGGCCTGGATCTAGTCTATGCTACAGCAAACAAGGTGTACCAATTTCAGTAAGAAACAGTTCAAATATGCAGGCACTATAAGCCTTTAACAGAAATTCCCAGCTCAGAAGGGCAGAGTCCAGACTCTCCTCCCACAAGAGTGCAGACCACGAACCTTCTTAATGTAAAATAACTGGCCTGAAGCCCAAGTGCTTAAACCAGAACTAATACACTTTTAGAATAACAGACACTGAGCCCTCAATCAGCAGTTCCCAACTTAGAAGGATGTAAGCTACCTGTCCTGCCACCACAGTGCAGGCCACAAACCTTCCTAATGTAAAACAACTGGTCTGAAGTCCAAGTGCTTAATCCAAAAGACTTAGAATGATAGCTACACTTTAATCAAGTTACTACCAAGCAGTAATAAATACAATTGAATACTTAAAGAATACCTGGATTAGTGCTCAAGTTATACAAACAAAGCTAGATTCAGCAGGCCTGGATCTAGTCTATGCTGCAGCAAACAAGGTGTACCAATTTCAGTAAGAAGCAGTTCAAATATGCAGGCACTATAAGCCTTTAACCAGAAATTCCCAGCTCAGAAGGGCAGAGTCCAGCCTCTCCTCCCACAAGAGTGCAGACCACAAACCCTCAATGTAAAATAACTGGCATGAAGCCCAAGTGCTCAAACCAGAATTAATACACTTTTAGAATAACAGACACTGAGCCCTCAATCAGCAGTTCCCAATTTAGAAGGATGTAAGCTACCTGTTCTGCCACTAAAGTGCAGACCACAAACCTTCTTAATGTAAAACAACTGGTCTGAAGCCCAAGTGCTTAAACTAAAAGGCTTAGAATGAGTTACACCAAGCAGTAATAAATACAATTGAGTACTTTTAAGATGACGCAAAAGCAAAATAAAGTAGGAAGAAACACAAATACAGTAAAAGCAGATACATTTTTTTTTGAGTGAGCAAATGAGATGGGCCCAGGAGTTACAGGGCAGAAATAAGTGCAAATGCAGGCCTTCAAATCAGAAAGTTGAGAGAGATAGAAGACCGCCCAAATGGCCAGTAACTACAAATTCTGGGCCAGAACCACTCCTTATGTGGTAGACAGGTTACCTAATGCTTACCACTCCCACTGATAAGCTAGAAGGCTTCCCTCCAACACAGAAAGGCTTGGGGGGCTCAGAAGCTTACAAACAGTCCTAGATACAGCACATCTGTATCTGGAACACTAATTATAGGAAAGGCAGGAAACAGGCTTACAACAATTTTTTTTTTTCAGAAAAGTAGCAAAAACAGTAGTAAAAACAATTCACATGCAGTGCAAGCTGGCACACTTGAGTATGTAGCAATATTTACTTTGTCCTTATTCAGTCTAGTGAGTGGGACATCAGTGTGCCTCACTATTGAGTCACCTATGACTAGTGTGTTGGGCATGCTGTCTTGCCTTAGGGGCTTTGGTTGAGTGGCACACTGTTTAGGAGAATTATGTGTCTCGTGATTAGTGTTGTGTTGTGGTGGTCAAGTGCATTTCTGCCTTGGTGGCCTCTACTGTTTGGGTAGATTTTTAATGAGATCCTCCACGAAGGTGGGTGTGTGGTTTGTGTTTTTATGTGAAGGTAGTGCTGGTGTGTGTTCTGGAGGGCTATGTGTTCTATGTGGTGTGGTGTGGTACAAGTGTTGACCTTCTCCTCTCGACCAGCTATTCCAGTCTTGGCTGGAGAGTGTGTGGCTTCCAAGTTGGATATATAAGTGCATCTTTCACAAGTCTGAGTGTAGATAGGTAAGAGGAGAGGGTTGTCAGTGTACATGAGGCAGTTGCTACATTGCCTCAGGATTCCAAAGTTCACCAGGTTAATATGAGAAAGCACAGGGAACTGACATTTAGACATGCCTGGAAGGGTGGGCATTAATAATAAGTACTGGAGTTGTTTCTTTGTAGAACGTTTAGTGCTGGTAGCACTTTTGTGTGTTACAATAATTGCTATAAGAAGTTTTGTAAAGTGCTAGACTAATAAACTAGTAAAAGTGCAGCAGAGGAGAGAACTAGCAGATCTAAGGGAAAAATTGAATAGCAGAATTTTTGGCACCGCTCAGAAGCTTACAAACAGTCCTGGATACAGCAAATCTGTATCTGGACTAGACTAGTTACAGGAAAGGCAGGAAACAAGCACAAACGTGGGCTTTTAAACTAGAAAATAAAAAACAAGGCTATTTCACCAGAGTAATAAGTAAAATGTATTTGATAACAAGAATTCACGATAATCTACATAAATCCACAAAACATTTGGGTAGAATCCTTCTTCAGTGTGATACAACAAAAAATCAATTCAATCTATTTTATATCTAAAATTAGTGACACAGTCAATTACAATCACATATCAATTAAGCATTCAAACTTGCACAGTTAAGGTCTTAAAGCTGAATGAACATATAAAACATACAAAGTGTCAGAAATTCTACAAAAATCTATAACATGTGCTTAAAATATAATTGTTTATAACACCATATCAAGCCCAATAATTATAACTTCATCTGTTTGTCTTTTAAAGTAGGTTTAATACTGACAGCAGCATTAAGACCAGAAGATTTGTCCGCATTGAGCTTCACAATCCATTTGTATTCAGCTACCTCAAGTTTCTTGTTTATGTCACCCGTAATACCAACTGAAAATTTCTGTCTTCTTCTTCTTCTTCTTTTGGATTTTTTCCAGTTAGGGGTCGCCACAGTAGATCACCTGCCCTCTCATCATTGGCAGTGGAGTTTTTATGGTGTTGAGTTGCCAGCCCGGCGTCCATCCTGCCAAAGAAGGCACACATAGGGCCAATTTAGAGTGGGAGCTTTCTCTACGCAATGTTTACAAAGAGCATCTGTCAAAATGTCTCTTCTTATGTCAGAAATATGTTTTATAATTATGTCTTTGAATTTCCTACTAGATTTTATTTATTTATTATTTATTTCAGTTTGATGACTGGGGAAGTCCACTGGGCCTAAAAAGAGCCCATTTTCAGTGGAAATCAGGGAGAAAAGCTCCAGTAACAATGACAAACATATTAGCATGTACACATTACAAAGCAAAGAAGTCATACAGCTTTATGCAGCATTCTACAGTAAAAAAACATTCTACATTCTACAATAATAATCTAGCAAGTGTACAGTCTAAGAGTCATTAACAGTGAATTACAACTGAAATTTTACATTCCACAATAATTACAATTGAGGATGAGAAATTGTTGGAAATAAACTATTAACAAAATTTGGAGGTAAAGAAGGAGTAGGAGGGCAAATGATGTAAGTGCAGAAATGATGCATAGAATTAAAAGGTGGGTTTTGATATACAAGGGTCCTATGTGGGGAAGGAGCAAGGGCATTCCTACTTTGAAGATAGGTAGGAATGGAGGAGGGATTTAAAGTTAGAGTGGTTATGAGTATTTCTAAGGGAGGGAGGAAGAGAGTTCCACAGTTTAGCTAAGGAGCAGTATAGCAGAAAGTGTCTAGGTGGCTGTAAAGTTTTGTAGATTTTGAGCAGGTTCTGATTTTCTAACCTAAGTGAGCAATTAGAAATATAGGGGGTTAAGGAGGTGGAGAGAGAGGGACAGGCGGATGGGTTAAATATGAGCTTATGGGCAGTGGGGAGTTTAAGGAGGTTCGGATAGTTGGGAAGCTCAATCCATTGCAGTGAGTGGAGGGAGATGCAGTGATAGGATGAGTTCCTAGAGTTGGTTCTGAATTTGCAGATTTTATTGTAGCAGGCTTCTAATTTAGTTTGAAGGCCAAGCTGAAGATTCAAGAACAGAGTGCCATACATTAGGGAGGAGAGAAGGTATGTGGAGGCAAGAGTCTTTCTGGTGGAGGGGAGAGATAACAGTTATGCCTATATAGGAGTCCTAATGTTTGGTGTTTTTTTTTATGTTAGTTTGGATGTGGATATTGAATTTTAGATGTTCATCAATAATGACACCAAGCAGTTTGGTGTGAGGGATAATTTCAATGGGGGTGTTAGTCTGGCTTATGATCTTGAAGGAGTTTTTATCAATGGGGGAGTGCTTAGATGGGGAAAAATCATTAATTTGGTTTTACTGGCGTTAAGGACTAGGTGGTTGTTTTGCATCCAGGTTTCACTATTTACGAAATCTGACTGGGTTATCTGCAGAAGGTCAGAAGGGGTGGCAACTGAACAGGTGACTGTTGAATCATCTGCATACTGGATTAGTGTAGAATTGGAGATGGAGTGGTGAAAGTTGTTGATGAATATATTGAAAAGTAAGGGGTCAAGGACAGAACCTTGGGGTACCCCAGTAGGGATGTATATAAAGGAAGAGGTGGAATGTTTCCATTTAACAGTGTGTTGTCTTTTGGAGAGGTAGCTACTGAATCAAGCTATGGTGGAAGGGGACAGATTGAGGGAGGAGAGTTGTGATAGGAGTATATGGTGGGAAAAGGTGTTGAAGGTTTTTGAAAGGTCTAGGAACAGGGTTGATATGATTCTGCTGGAGTCCTGAGCATGGTTAATGGACTCCAGGAAGGAGAAGGGTGTAGTGATGGTACTGTGGCCAGGATGTAATCCATATTGTGTGGGGGGTAGGAGGTTGTTTTGTGTTAGATAAGGCATCAGTTGTGAGTGAATACATTTTTTCAGGACTATTGAGAGTAGGGAAAGTATGGCAATAGGACAGAAATTAGTGGTGTCAGTGTTTTTACCACCTTTATGGCGTGGGATGATGAATACTTGTCTCCAAAGTGAGGGAACATAAGATTCTTGGATGGACCTATTTATTATGATGGAGATAGGGAAGGCCATGCTGTTGGCAGATAGTTTGAGGAAGGATGCAGGTAAATTATCTGGTGCATTGGAGCATGGTTTCAGTTGGATGAGAAGTTTTTTTTTATTATGTGTGTGGGCACAGGACTGAGGCTCAAGGAAGGGGTATGTGTTTTGCGATCAGAGGGGATGGTATGGGGATGGGGAAAGATATTGGAGGGAAGCTGAGGAAGCTGGCAGTAAGTTTGCCTACAAATTCCACAAAGACTGTGATGAATAGAGAGGCTATTTCTTGATCAAAGCAGTTAGGGTTTGGATATGGGTTGTCTTAACTGCTGGGGGTGAAGGAAGGAAGAGATAGTATCCCAGAATGTTCTAGGGTTGTTGGTATGTTCAGATTGAAGCTCAGAGTAATATGTTTTGTGGTCTCTGGTTATTAGTTTTTTTATGGAGTTGCGGAGTTGTTTAAATTCTAATAGGGTATCAGGTTGCTTATTTCTTAATATTGTTTCCACTTTTTGTCTCTTAGGAGCGTGATCTGTTTAGTTTCCTTAGATAGCCAGGGAGAAGTTATAGCTTTAACTCTTTTGGTCCTGAGAGGAGCAAGGTTATTGAGCAGGTACAGAAAAGTTTCATTAAAGTAGTTGATGGTGTTGTCAAGGGGCAGAGTTCTTAAAGGTGTCCAGTCAGTTAGTTTTAGGCAGTCTGAAAATGTTTGTGGGTTGAAGTTGGACAGGTTTTGGATTTGAATGTAGTGATGTTGTTTATGAAGGTGGGAGGGGTACCAATTAGCAAAATCTGGTAGATGGTCACTGAGGGAGTCAGGAAGGATTCCTGAATTTGAGATTAGATTTGGATGAGACACTAAGATCCAGGCAATGATGGAGACAGAGGTTCCATCTTTGTTTGGTCAGGTGAGGGAGTTTATCAGCTGGGTGAAGTTATAGAGGTTGATTCCTTAGGTAAGGAATTGAGAGTTAATGGTGGCCCAGTTAATGTTTACATCACCTAGAATGAAGGTTTCATTTCTCATGTTAGAAGAGAACCAAGAGAGAATGTCTTCTAGTATTGGGATGCTATTACCTGGAGGGAAGTAAAGAGAAGCTATGCATATGGACTTGTTCAATTTTAAGAGAGATATGGTTAATTCAGAGTTGGCAAAGTTTGGAGTGGGAGTACTGTATGGGGTAACTGAGTAGGTGGAAGAGTAGATTATTTCTACACCACCTACTTTTTTGTTGGGCCTATCATTACAAATCATATGGTAGCCAGGCGGCAGGATTTCATTATCTTTTATGTGTTGTTTTAGCCAAGTTTCTGAGATGGCATCTATGTCTGGCTGGTTGTGGGTAAGCCAGGCATGTAGGCTAGGAATTTTATTACTGAGACTTTCAGTGTTAATTGTGGTAATACAATTGCTCTTGAGGGTGCAAGGGGATGATGGAGGGGAGAGGAGATGGATGGGGGTTGGTGGGCCCGAGATTGGGCTGAATGTCAACAGAAAGAGAGAGGGAGATATGATCTAGTATTAGAGCAATAAAGTCTAATGTGGAGGGAGAGTTTGAGAGGAGATAGGTAGAGTATCTGTTAGGGAGTGGAGGGTATGGTAAGTTAGAAGAGGGTATGAAAGGTGGTACTTTTTGTTTATATAAGAGGGTTATGTTTGATGGGTAGAGTTCATGGGTTATAGAGGAGAAGGAGGATGATGTAGCATGTTGGTAGTTAGAGGTATAGTGTAGTGGAAGGATGTAAGAGGCATAAGGGAGTTGTATAAATTAAGTATGGGTGCTAAGGAGTGCAATGGGCAGGATTAAGCTAAGGAAACATGTTGGTGATAGACATGGTATTGATGGAGTTAATCACTTTAAGTTAGGTTTGAGAATGTGTGGGAGAAGTGGTGCATGATTGGATGAAAGATGGAGTGGGAGGAGTTAATGATAAATAAATGTGGAAGTAGTGGGTCGAGTGGGAATTGGGGGCAAGGTAGGGGAGTAGAGTGAGCCCAAAAGGCGAACGGAGTGGGCAGAGCTAATCTATGCTGAACTGCTGCAAAAACAGTCAGTGCAACCCTATGGAGTAAGTAACCAGCAGAATAATTCAAAGAACTTAACAGAAGTTATAATTAGAGGGACTTCAGATGCGATGTAGTAGCTGAGTGGGAACAGGAGGATAGAAAAGTAAAATATGAGTGAGTTCTAAATTAGGAGAAATACAAAAGTCAAAAGAATCAGGCAGAAATTAGGAGAATTTAGACTAGACAGAACTTTAACAAGGAAGGAGGAGTGTAACTCATAATATGGGGAGGGGGAAGTTAAATTAAGCTTATATGCAGCCTAGTTTAAACACTATGGCAGGGGGGAAGACAGAAAAAAGGTAAGAATAACTTGGATGTCATGGAGGGGGATACAGTGCAGCTGTCAGTACTGATGTAGTGTTTTGGCTGAGCTCTGCAAGTACCCATTTGCTTAACAAAGCAGTAGCTAGTGCTAAAAGACAAAATTCAGTGGAGTTTAGTTGAAAATAGCCATTGTAAGCAGCTGGATAGAAGCGGAGAGGCTATGGGGGTGATCAACTAGTAATCCAAGAGTTTTCTTAAGTTTATATTTTTGGAGTGTCCTCATTCTCAAGCATTGGGAGGGGAACAAACCAGATCCACTATGTAGTCTCAATGTAGAGGCACTGGATAGAAGCAGAGAGGCTGTGGAGGTGATCAACTAGTAGTCCAAAAGTTTTCTTAAGTTTATATTTTTGGAGAGTCCATGAAACAAACAGAACCCACTATGTAGACACAATGTACAGGCAATAGGAGCTCACAACACCAGGGACCACAGCTGCTTAGAGCGTTTTCCTATGTAAAAAGCCACACAGGTCAGAGAGGTAGCCAGGTATACAACATTCTCTGTGACATAAATGGCAAAACACCTAATTTCAATTTCCCTGTCTGTAACAGGATGTATAAAAACTGTACCTTTCACTATATACTTACAATTAACACAATTAAAACAAGGGAAATAACCCTTCTTATGACTATATGTAAATGTCTTAATATTATTAACCTCTTTATAACATAACCTCTTTATAACATAATCTCTGTTTTAAGTTCTTACTTTTTCTATATGCAAATTGTGGGTTTTCTCCAAGAATACTGCTAAATTCTGGATATGCACTCAAAATACTCCAGTTGTTGCAAATAATATTCAATACACTATTGGTTCTAGCACTGAAACAAGTGGTATACCTAACACATTTATTTCCTGTCTGCTCTTTCTTATTATGCCTTGACTATCCATTATTCATAAAGTATGGCCTGCCTAATTTGTTCCTTTCACTTTTCACACATTCTCTTGACTCATCTAAAAGGGTGTCAATGAAGTGTGTTATAGTCATAAATAAATAACATTAAGAATTGACCTTATATGCCTTCAATTAGGAACAACCACTTCAGGATGTGCAAATAGAAATTTTATTCTTACAGCTCTGGGAGACAATCTTCATAACAGTTGTTAAATCAGTCTCACTTTGGGTCTAGGACTATTCACTGAAAGCACATTGAAGCACATTTCACTGAAAGTTATATATAGCCTTGAGTCAGTATATATAGTAAGGGGGGGTGTGGGTGTGTAGCCCCCCACATATTTTGGATATATATTAAGTTCAGAAAAGAGTCATTTATTGGAATTACAAGTATCCATGTATATAGTTCAAAATATTTAAAATAGGTGGGGGGCTACTCCCCCCACACCCCCCTTACTATGTATACTAACTCCAGGGTTGCACAACAGTAGGGAAAAGGCCATATATAACTTTCAGTGAAATGTGTTTCAGTGAATTGTGTTTTCAGTGAATTGAGCACAGTCAAATGTGTTTCAGTGAAATGTGCTTTCAGTGAATAGTCCTAGACCCCTCACTTTACATAGGAAAACTGTATTTTCATACATTTTCCTTATAAAACTTTTCATGCAGGTTTCTTATGTTACAATGACTCTGACTAATAGAAAACTTTGTAAATGTCCTTATCCCTCATGATTTTCGCCTCAGACTTCACGTGAACACCTTCCTAAACATGACCCACCTGCTTTCAAGGGGTCTTGTTTCTGACCTTGGATGTTTCAAACCCTCCCTAGCAACAACGCACTCCTAGCCTGGAAGAGTCAGGGTAACAAATTTGTTTTACAATAGCTAACATGCCTCAACTTCATACACTTACTTTTTCTTTGTTACATATTTAAAAAATGCAGTTAAGACACAGCAATACTCTAGCTTATGAAGCTATATTTTCTTCCAGCCCTGCATACAAATTATATTTGCTTTTTTTACAATCATATTAAAGCATCATTAATGAAACTGAAATTAATATACATTTTAATAAGCTGATCTTGTCCCATAACAGTTTCCTCCCATTGACACTATCAGTGTCATACCATACATGTAATTATTATTTTATTTTTCTTAACTTTATAAATTATACCTGTGTATCATAGTATTCATCATCATTTTCTGTCAAAATAGAACTGTCATTGATTGTTGCATGCAGTGCCATTTCATGTGCAGGTGAGGATAAGCATCTTGTAATCACAGCCTTCAGAATAGAAAATACCAAAATGATCACAAATATAATAAAAAGTACAATGGCAATATCCTGGATTATGCTATTTCCCAAGTTACCAAAAATACTGCCCAACCATCCAAAAAGTGTGCATTGTTTTGATGTTCTGTACAAATCTTTGGCCATTTGTTTCAGGAAATTTCCCAGTTTTTCCTGTTCATCATGATAGTTACTAATATATGAATAGCAATGACTCCCTATGAGAGCATATGACCCCCCTTTTGCAGCAAGCATTATATCAAGTGCCATTTGATTTTGCAACACCACAGTTCGCATTTCAGTCATTTTTCGATTTGCCATCCTGATGTGATGTGAAGTTTCATTGGCCACCTCCTGTAGAATTTGAACAAGCATGGTGATTTTAAGCATTGTCCTTTGTACTATATAACCAGGATTAAAAATTGAAAATACTTGCTCTGCCCAGTGGAGTGCTTGCTTATTTCTCAGTCTACCTGCTGGTGGGTGTTCAAAGTGTTGAATAGCAGGAGTAATATAGCCTACAAAGCAACATCCAGACCAGTTTGTAGGCAACAAGGGGTAGGCATGATCACCACAGATGTAGTAATGATCACTTATCATACCCAAGTCACGTCCCCAGTCATAGCTTTTTAAGTGCAAAGAGTCTAACACACTTTCATGCCTGGTATCATTACATTTGCTTTTTTCCCACTGGTATAGTCCCATTTCTGGCATAACATGTGTCTCCATGGGGTTCACTAGAAAATCACAAAATAAATGTCGAATTTCAGTATTTCGAGACTGAATAGTTGAAAGTGAAGTTACGCAAAACTGCACTATCTTGAATGCAGAAATGTTGAATCTGCTGTTGTGGTGTCATGTCCATGATGTGTGGTGCGGTTTGTGGATTTAGCTGGGGATTCAGGTAAGTGATGTTTATGTAAGGGTATTGGGTAGGGATTTTAGTGTGTGTGAGTGTGTGTAGTGGTGGTTTTTGTGTGTTTGTGTGTTTAGTATGACCTCGGAGTTAGTATATAAAAGTAGGGTGGGTGTGGGGGGTGCAGGGGGCTTTCCCCCTTCTTATAGGTAGGGTAGGTGTGTTTGTATGTTATGTTGTGCTTGTGTGTATTAGTTTGTTGTAGTGTAGTTTGGTAGGTGAATTTGTGCTTGTGTGTGTATGTGTGTGTGTGTGAGTGTGTATGGTCGCGATTGTGGTTTTCGTGGTTGTGGATTTTCGGGTGTGTGGAATTTTGATTTTTCAGTCTCGAAATACTAAAATTCAACATTTCAATATTTCAAGATTGTCTAGTGAATCCGTCTCCATGATGTGTGGTTGCAAGTTGAAGAGACACAACCTTTGAAAAATCAGTTATATTATGCCAGGTTAAACTGATGTCATTAAGGTCCTTTTCAAATGACACCTGTAATGCAGGGATGGGAATCACAAGAATTCCTGCCTTAGAATAATGAGGTATATGCAAACATATCCAGCAGTTTGTTTTATTTAGATTTTTGGCATATTGCCAAAGGACCAGCAAGAAACTGTTTTCTCTTGACCAGTTTATAGAAGGAAACAGCAGCAGAAACAAAGCAAAAGTACCTGTTGTCACTGGATTCATTATAGACTACTAATGAAGTTGACCTTCTCACTGGGCAGATGATTTATCTGTCACACTTTGATCTCCCTCTGTTGGCTGTGATGATTTGTCTGGGGTCCCCACACAGTAGGTCTTCTTGCAATGAGATGAATGGATCCACATTGGTAGTCCTGCACAGTGAACTGCAGTCAAGGTTGATAGCAGGACCCGAAAAGGACCCTTCCACCTTGGGCTGAGGCTGTATTTCCTCTGGAAATTTTTCACAATCACCCAGTTAAAGTTGATGACAGGACTGGTAAGGAGGCTTTGGAAATGCTGCTCTTACTGTTCGGTGATATTGCTGCAAAATATTAAGGAGTTTCCTACAGTAAGAAACCATTGAATCATCTGACAAAGTTAAATAAGCATTTCCCATCGGAGGGGTAGCTGGAAGGGCCATGGGTCTCTCCATTAATATTTCATATAGACTCAACTTCCTGGTGGCATTCCATGAGGCCCTCATACTCATTAATACTAAGGGGAGGGCTTTGGGCCACTTTAAGTGGGTTTCAGCACAAATCTTTGACATTTTATTTTAAGGGTCCTATTTACCCTTTCCACTAATCCAGATGACTGTGGATGGCTGGGGCAGTGAAGACTCAATTTAGTATTAAAAGCTTTACATAATTCTTTAAACAATGCATTATTAAAATGTGTTCCCTGGTCACTGTTAACAATACAGGGTATACCGAATCTCGGTATGTAGTCATTTAGAAGTTTCTTAATAACTGTGACTGCATTAGCTTTGTGACATGGGTAAGCTTCCACCCATGCTGAGAACATGCACACTATCACCAAAATAAATTGTAAATTATTAGTCTTAGGCATCTGGATGAAGTCCAGCTGTATGTTAACAATAGGTCCCCAGGGTGGAGGTAAGCATGCAGTCTTGCTGTTGGCATGTTTGCTTATATTATACTCCAAACATATACTGCAGTTTTGTACATACTGAAGTATCAAAGAGGAGACATGAGGGGCATACCAACTTTGGGTAATTTGATTAAATAAAGCTGTCTTACCTGTATGGGCTGGTAAATGATATGCCCTTATCAGGTAAGGTAGCAAAGAGGCAGGTGCTACCAGTCAGCCATCCAAATGTCGCCGTATGCCATAATTGGATTTTCTATATCCATCCTTGAGCCACCTCAAAACTTCTCCCTGTGATGCTTCAGCTTGAAAGGCTGACAACTTTTTAAAATCAAACACATCATTACAGTTGTAGTTTTTTATCATTAACATACACAGATTTTTGTAACAATCTACTACTGCTTGTTTAGTAGCTTGGTCTGCTAAGTTGTTACTTTTTGTAACAATATTCATACCCTTTTGATGTGCACAACATTTGTTTACAGACAGTCTCTTAGGTAGCAAAAGTGCATCTAACAATTTATGTACCCTGAATTTTTAATTTGATTTCCCGAAGAGGTCAAAAACCCTCTCTCTTTCCAAAGTTGCCCAAAATCATGTGCACCCCGAAAGCATAATGGCTGTCTGTAAAAATATTGGCCACCTTGTCTTTGGCTAATTCACGTTTTTTTTGCAAAGCCACTAGCTCAACTATTTGAGCAGAGTGAACAACCTCCAATCTTTGTTGCAACAATATTGTCTCTTCGGTGCAGATGGTTATTCCCGAGATCAGCTTCCCTGTTTGATTCCTTCCACAGGAGCTGTCTATGAACAAGTTCAGTTCAGCATTGGGTATAGGAGTGTCTTTTAAGTCCCCCATAGAAGAAAGCAAATAGTTAGTTACACACACACAATCATGCTCTTCACCATCCTCCGCAGTAGGCAACAGACATGCAGGATTTAGAACACAACAGCAGAGCAGAGAAATAGATGGATCTAAAGAAGTGTAAGTTCATATCTAGTTAGACGTGCTGTCAAGAGTGGTTGAGTTTTCATTTTAAGCAAAAGAGATGATACAGAATAAGGCACAGCTACTGTGAGATCATGCCCATGCACCAATAATTGTGCCAGATTAACTAAAATGGCAGCAGCGGCAACTGCCCTTAAACTGGGTGGAAAACCTTTTGCAACAGAATCAAGTGCTGTAATAAGCTAATGGACGATAGTTGTCCCCATGTTTTTGTGCAAGTACTCCTTGAGCAAATCCATTTCTTTCATGACAGAATAAAATGAAAGGTTTATTATAGTCTGGTAACCCCAAAGCTGGGGCAGTAGCTAAATCTTGCTTCAAATTCTGAAATTAATTTTCTTCTTTACTATTTCAAAGGAGAGGCTCTGGTATATCCTGCTTTAAAAGATTTGTCAAAGGTTTGGCAATTTCTGCATTGTTAGGGATCCACTGTCTGCAGTATCCTGTCATACCTAGGAAAGAACAAAGCTGTCTCTGAGTAGTCAGACATGGGGCCTTAGATATTGCATTAATATCAGATGGTAACACTTGCCTGCTACCCTGAGATATTAAATGACCAAGATAACTTACCTGAGATGACCACAATTGTAGTTTTTTCTAGATACTTTGTGTCCCTTTTCTGCAAGGATAGTCAGAAGATGCAAGGTATTCTGCTGACATTGCTGAAAGGAATTTGATGCTATCGATAAATCATCTGCATATTGTACTAACACAGACCCACCCAGAAATGTTCATTCTCCAAATCTTTTTTCAGAATTTGAGAAAATAATGAAGGAGATTCAGTATATCCTTGTGGCAACTGTGTTCATGTATATTGCTGTCCCTGATAAGTAAAAGCAAACAAAAACTGACTGTCAGGGTGAATTGGTATAGAAAATAATGCTAAACATAAATCTATTACAGAAAAGTAACTAGCTGTAAGTGGTATGCAACTCAGTACTGTTGCTGGATTTGGAACAACAGGAAAAGTAGGCAGTACTGCATTATTTACAGCTCTTAAGTCTTGTACAAATCTAGAAGTATCCTTCCCTGGCTTTTTCACTGGACAATTAAGTGTATTACAAGGGCTTTTAGCTGGTATTATTATTCCTTACTGTATTAGAGACTGAATTACAGGTTTGATTCCCTGCTCTGCTTCTGGCTTTAGTGAATATTGTAGAACTCTAGGGAGAGGTTTTGATGGATTTAATTTTATTTTTACTGGTTCTGCTGATTTCAGTATACCTACTTCATTTGCATGCTTAACCCACAAGTTGGCAGGTACCTGCTGTAGTAACTCTCCATCTGCCTGTATACTTCCAACAGGCTGTTCCTCAGCTTCTGCTAAAACTGCCAATAGTTGCCCCTCTGATTCTGTTGGAACATTTAGATACACCCCTTCTGGGGTACAGTAAATAGTACAACCCAGCTTCCATAACAAATCTCTTCCTAGCAGATTTACTGGTGCAGTAGTACTCTTAAGAAAAGAATGCTTTTCTTCAATTGGACCTAAAGAAATGGGGATGGGTTTCAAGACAGGATATGCAATCATAGTATTTGTTACTCTAACTGCCTTTACTTTGTGCTCTGATACTGGTATTTGATTATCTGAAGTCACTTTTAACACTGACCTAGTGGCTCCTTTGTCCACCACAAATGGGGTTTTGTTTGAATTTATTTTCATCTTAACGTAGGGCCCATTTTGATCTATTGGCAGTAGAGGGTTAAGATTCACTTCTGCATTATTTCCTTGACCCAGTCAGTATGGAGCTTCCTGACTCCTATATAAAGAGATGGCAGAGGAAAAAATGCATTATTATAATTTGGTTGCCATTCAGTCCAAGTATCTTGAACTCTTTGCATTTGCCTGTGTGGGCATTCCCCTCGCCAATATCCTGCTTCTCCACAATTGAAGCAAGATGTGTTAGATGAAGTTGGAGGGGCACTTCCAGCTTGTTGTTGCCAACCAGCTGCACCTTGTTCCCCTCAACCAGCACTTTTGCTAAATCCTCTACCAATTCCTCTTCCCCTTCTCCTGCTTCTGCCTCGACCACTTGGGTTTTCCAGCTGCCTGATTTGTAAAGTTAGCAGCTTATCCTCATTATCTTTTCTTCATTTTTCCTGATACTCTGTACAGTGATTTGCAGCACTTAATAAAGACCCTAAGTCCTTTCCTTGTCAGTGTATGAGCACTTGCTTTATTTGATTTTGTACAGGGGCTTGCAGACCCTACACAAAGGCTGCTGCAATAGCTGGCTTAGCTTGCTCTTCTGAGTCTGGTATTCCTGAATGTCTAGCAAATACTGTTTTAAGATGACTCAAATAGCTTGCAGGGGCTTCCCCTTTATTTTGTTTACATGCCTGTATTTTAGACCAGTCAGTCCTAACTTGACACACATCCGTAATCTTGTTTAACAATGCTGTTAGTTTATCTGTTAATGCATTCCCTATGAGAGTGAAATCTGTTATCTCAGCCTTTTCCAGTAACTGCTTTTGTATTTCATCTGAAGTAACTGCCCTCAGCAATTGATTTAAATCTGTCAAAGTAGAATTGTAACATTCTATGATGGTTTTTAATTCTTCTTTAAATTTTAATGGATCTTCTCTAATATTTGGAAAATTTTTAGACATAGTATGCAGATCAGCAGGGGTCCAAGGTTGATGAACAAGTTGTCTATTGTTAGCCCCCAAAATGTCCCTGAGAGGTGCCAAAAGATCCCGTCCAGAGGTTGTAATCTCCTGTAGTACCCTGTCATGTGAGCGTGTATGGTGAGATACAGGAGTGTCAAATAATAATGCCCCTGTTGGGGAAGTAGAAGCTATCTGAGAAGGATAGAAAGAAGAACTCCCCTCAACTGCAGATGCCTGTTCAGAAGATGAAGATTGAACAGGGGAACCAGTCTGAGATGTACCAGTATCACACAAACTGGGTGTCCAATGGACAGTAGACCAAAAAGTAGGGGTCTGAGAAACAACTGAGTCTTGTACAGGAGGTACCCGTACTGGCGCATATGGGGGTGATGGAGCAGTAGTTACTGGAGGATTATCATCCTCTTCAGAAGTTTCTGCTTTTTGGCCATTCTCAGTTTGTTCCAAACCTGCTAAGACATGATAAAGGGGTACCTTTTTACTGGTCTGTACTGCCTTTTTAACCTCCTTTACTTTTTGCAACAATTTTTTATTAACATCCTGCAACCCTCTTAATGCTGACTCCTTTTCCCTTTTTAGTGTTTCACTGTACCAAGAATAAAATGCTGTAATTTGTTCCCCACTTACTTTGCTTTACTTTTCTTCCAAAATACCTTTCAGTGTCATTAATTTAGTCTTATCATAAGTTCCATTTAATGGAAATACCCCACCAGAACAATTCTTAGTAAGCTGAAACTAGTCATGCAAATATTTACAACTTTCTTTCCCATAGTTAAAATACATAAAATATGCAAGTGTTCCCTTTTCAGGGATTTGATCTTGCTTGCTTATCTTTGCTCCCATTTTTCTTATTTTATAAAGAAGTAAAAAAAAATGTTAGGCTTTCCTTACAACTCCTGGATCCTGGCAATTCTGAAGACAGAAAATAACTGTAGTAATCCACACACCATACAGGGAGGGAAAGGTAGGGAAGTCTGTTAGCATGCAGCAACAGAGGAGAGGTTTCGATCAGCCTTTTCCCACAGCACTCTCTTGCTTTCATCCCGGTGTGAGCTCAAAAGTCACAGCTCCAGCATTGCGGTTGGGATAATGAGGCAGTTAGGTACTGTGTCCAGAACTGACCACTCTTTTGGACCCTCTTATGGTACTTCCAGGCAATCACACTTGTAAGTCCCAGCTAGCTTTTGGGCTTATCAATTTATTTTAACAACACATACCTCTATGTCCTAGCATGCGGTAGGCTCATGAATTTGTTTTAACAGTACATAGTCTACGTCCCAATCATGGTGTGGGCTCATGAGCTTGTTTTAACAGTATATAGTCTATGTCCCAATCATGTGGTGGGCTCATGAACTTGCTTTAACTTTATCTTTAACTTTTAACCTTTTCTTTTCTTTCTCTCATACATTCATACATTGACAAAATAAAAGATCTCTCATACTTCTTACCTTTCACTCGAGGGTACAGCCCTCGACACAGGGCACCTCCTTGTGTTAATGTGTCCTTTACTGTTATGTGCACATACATTTACTATTCTCATTTGCAGAGGGTCCTCCCACTATTACTTGTATACCATACAAATGACTCAGTCAAACAAAAACACACTCATGCACTTATTCTACATTTCACTAAAATTGTCTAAAAGAAAAAAAGAAAAAAAACAACCCTTTCCCTTACAAAACAATTTCCCTGCCAAGGCTAGTATGTTTGCATACCCTGAATAGCTGCACATCTGAGTTTCTGACTATTCAATAAAAAGCAGTGTGGAATTCACAGAAAATCTGTGATGGGCCCTATTCCAGAACTGCCCTGCAGCAATACCAAAGTTCAGATCCAGAGAATGGCACCAAATTGTTATAGTCATAAATAAATAACATTAAGAATTTACCTTACATGCCTTCAGTCAGCAACAACACTTCAGGATGTGCAAACAGAAATTTTATTCTTACAGCACTGGGAGACAATCTTCATTGCAGTTGTTAAATCAGTCTCACTTTACATAGGAAAACTATATTTTTATACATTTTCCTTATCAAACTTTTCATTCAGCTTTCTTACATTACAATGACTGACTAAAATGTCCTTATCCCTCATAATTTTCACCTTGTACCTAACATGAACACCTTCCTATACATAACCCACCTGATTTCAAGTGGTCTTGTTTCTGACCTTGGATGTTTCAAATCTTCCCTAGCAACAATGTCTTCCTAGCCTGGAGGAGTCAGGCTAACAAATTCCTTTTACAATAGCTAACATGCCTTGACTTCATACACTTGCTTTTTCTTTGTTAAATATTAAAAAATGCAGTTAAGACATACCAATACTTTAGCTTATGAAGCTGTATTTTTTCCAGTCCTGCATACAAATTATATTTGCTTTTTAACAATCATATTATAGCATCATTAATGAAACTGAAATTAATATACATTTTAATAAGCTGATCTTGTCCCATAACAAGTGTCTAAATTTTAAAATTCCTGTTCCAGATCTAACATCTGTTGATGGTAAGTCTGGTCATTAGTGTTCAATCTACTTTAAAATACTGACTTTTGACATCCCTTTAAATATGCCGTGGGTGCATACTGTCCTTGTGTAGGAACCTATTCACTTGCACATCTTTTTTATGGGCACTTGATTTTATAACATCACCTTCTTTACTCAAACTAATATCTAGAAAACTTATCTTCTCTTTTGAATAATTCATCTTGAACCTTAAGAAGTCAGTAGTAGCATCTAAGTGAGTTACAAAATTTACCAAATTTTGTTCACTACTTGTCCAGATCAAAAATGCATAGGCTACAAAGCATTTATAAAAGACAACATTCTGCACATAGTTATTCCTAGCATTATAAATATTTTCAACTTCCCAATAATTCAATGCTAAATTAGCATATGTGTTTGTGACACAGGTCACCATTGCTACTCCAGATATTTGGTGGTACAATTCTTGCTCAAACAAAAGTACATTGCTAGTTAATACAATATCTAATAGAGAGCAGATGGTTTCTATTTCTCTCCCACTATAATCACTATTAGAACATAAGAATTCTCTAATTGCTTCTATTCCATATCCTTGGCTATAACTGCGAACAAAGAAGTGATGTCAAGGGTGACAAAATAGTAATTTGACTCTAAATTAGTTGCATTCCACTGATCAATTTATCAAGAAAGTCACCAGTCTCCTTAATATAACCTTTTACTTTAGTTAAATATGGACTCAATAAATGTTCACGATTCAGAGAAACTGGTTCAGTTACCCAACCTTTGCCTGAGACAATGAGCCCCATTGGTGGGTTATGCAAATGTGTATGTATTTTTGGTAGTCCATAAAGGAAAGGAGTCACAGAGTATTACACAGACAGGCAATTAAAACATCTAAAGTAATATCATCAGGTAATTGTAACTCAGATATAAGATTATTTAATCTGTGTATAACAGTATATAATGCATTAGAACTTAGTTTCCTGAAAGTGCTCTCATCACTCAGAAACCTGGCTACCTGTCTGACCTGTCCTACTTTTTAAATAGGAAAATGTAGTAGGAAGTTCAAAGACACAATTACAGAACATATTTCTGACAGAAGAAGAGACATTTTGACAAATGCTCTTTCTAAACATTGTGTTGAGAAAGGCTCCCAACATAAATTTAATTTCAGAGTATTATGAATATAAATAACAAACCTGAGACAGCTGAATACAAGTGGGTTGTGAGGCTCAATGCAAACAAATTTCGTAGTCTTAATGCTGCTTTTTTTAAACCTATTTTAAGAGACAAACAGATGAAGTTATAGTTATCAGGATTGATATGGTTGACAATCCAAACAAACGGGCACAAGAAGAACCAACACCAACTGAAAGCCTGAACGCAGGTTTATTGAATGACAACAGACAGCGTTTTCGCCACTGAAAAAAGTAGCTTCATCAGAGGTTTACAGTGCACAAAGGGAAGCAGAACCCTTATAGCTCCGCTCTGACACGGTTTAATAATTTTGTCACTTCCTTCAGAGCCGGAGCCTAATCTAAGGGTAAACAGTTCCAATTACATTGTTTAATAAAACGGATACCTCAAATAGTAATTAAAATACATTATGTGACTAAAACATATAGTTAAACGTACCCAAGGAAATGTTTATATCACATAAATATTAAACCCTCATTCTGTATCTACATAGATACACTGACATTGATATGGTGTTATAAACTAATATGTTTTAAGTACATTTTATAGATTCTTTTTGTAGGATTTCTGATAGTTTGTATGTTTTATATGGTTATTCAGCTTTAACAGCTTAACCATGCAAGTTTGAATGCTTAATTGATATGTGGTTGCAATTGACTGTGTCACATATTTTAGATATAAAATAGATTGAATCAATGTTTTTGTTATGTTACACTGAAGAGGGGTTCTACCCGATTTATGTGGATTATTATGAATTCTTGTTATTAAATATGTTTTACTTATTCCTCTGGCATCGTCAGTCCGGCTTTGTTTTGCTAAGTACCTCTTCTATATCTGTAATCCATTTCATAACTGTTATCATCCTATCACCCATCATTCATCTAGAAATTTAAACAGCCTTATTTATTTTCTCTGTTACCATTTTAAATTACTATTAAAGTCCTCGTTTACCACTTAATCTGTATTAATCATAATAAAATGTCCTAAACGCTTCAAACAAATGTTAATTTTTTCATCACTGTAGAAGTGAATATTGTTATCACCCTCCATATATTATAATAGTAATAATAATAATAACAATTATAATTATTATTATGATTATATAATGTCACATACTACACAACTCCAAGGCTGAATAACAGCATATCTAGCAACTTAATACCAAGACTTTTTATTATCTGAGCAATCCCTGAACACACACATTTTTTCTAAAACTTAAAATGCCCACCCCCTGGCATAGCCTCCACTTGATCTTTCTTCCAATGGCCAGAGCCCAAGCTTTTTTTTTCTTCTCCAAAATTTTTTTTCAAACACATTTGAATGAATTCCATAGTATTTATACATAACATCTTAAATAACTATGTACACTATTTACATTAGCCTGACACAATAACAGATCATAATGTATACAGTTACTTTATAAGTATATCCAATCCATTATGAGAGTGTCTGATCAATTATTCTATAGTGTCAATCAATGATAAGACTTTTCACCAAGGGTTGTTGATAAATGGCTTTGGATAAATTCTTAGTTCTTTAATTTTAATTTCCAATAATGTTGTGGTCTTCAGTAAGCTGTAGACATCTTCCAAAGTTGGTATTGTGTTTGTATTCCATCTTCTTGTTATACAATTCCTTGAAATTGCAAGTATAGTCCATACTAGATACATGTTTGACCTATTCAATGAGGACTTTCATTCACATTTAATAACACAAGATCTTTAGTTAAATAAAATGATTAATTTAATAAAGCTTGTAGAAAGTTGTTAATACAATTCCAAAATGGCTTAATTTTAACACAATCAAAGAAAATGTGGTTCCAATCTGCATTGTGTACTTGCTCACATCTCCAACATATTCCTTTTATTGAAGAACTAATTTTACTGATTCTGTCTGGGTTTAAAAAATGCTCTGTGCAAGCATTTCCAATTAAAAACTTTCCAGTATTGTGTAAAGGATGTATATTTTATCAATAATAAGATATTTGTTTTAGTATCTTCAGTTAACTGTATTGAGTGTCCATTTGTTATATATTTCCAATATGAGGTTTTGGATGTTGTTTTATAGATTATAAATATTTTGTAAAATTTTGAAATACTGTTTCCCATGTCAAAGTCATTATATATGATTTCATATATGTATTTCGTAAATTTAGGTATTTCTTTAAATGAAGAATTGTTAATTATTCTACTTAAATCTTGCGAATATGACAGAATACTCTGTAAAGTTAACCAGTCCTGTTGTAGAATTTTGTATGTTGTTTTTATTACTTGCATATCTAAAACTTTTAGTTCTTTGATACATTGGAGCCAACAAACAAATCCTTTCTGTTCCCAGGAATTAATAATTTCTCTATATATTTTATGTTGAAAGTTCTTTGTGACTATAAATGGTGTCAAAAGATCAAACCAGATTTTTAAATCCATATTCGCATTAATTTTCCTAAATGAGCCAATGCAACAATTAATTACACGAGTTTTAGCGGGTTTAGTTATGTTATATTGCATACTAATACATAATATGTGCCATGGCAAATTGTTTTTATCTGTTATTTTATTAATTAATTTAGTGATATTACAATTAGTAATTCTTTCCAATTTGCAGAGTAATTTAGACTTATCCAATCTAAGATTGTTTTAGATATTGATGCTTTTATATATGCTTCTATATCAAGAAAGTTTAATAATCCCTGTTTACATGGTCTGATATGATGTATTAAAGCTATTCTGTTTCTTTTGGGAAACCATAAAAATTTTATTAGGCATGAATTTATTTATTTAAGTATATTCCTTTCTGGTAACAGTAGTATTGCCAAGGGTATATATAGGATCTTGGGCAGTAAAACCATTTTTATTAACTGTAGTCTGTCTTCAAATGTTAATATTATTTTGTTCCATTTTTCCACAGAGATTTTAATTGTGTTGATATTATTGTAGTTTTTGAGACTAATTCATTATTATCCTTGGCGTAACTCAATTCCTATATATTTTAAAGTAGAATCTTGTTTCCCTATGATGTGATCCCCATTAGTCTGCAGTTCTTTTTTTATTTAAAAATAAAAATGTTGATTTTGATTTATTGAAATGGAGTCCTGAAGTCATGTGAAATTTGTCAATGTGGTGGTGCTGCGGTAGCATTGTCGCCTCACAGTAAGACGTTGTCCTGTTCGATTCTCAGCTACAGCTTCTTCTGTGTGGAGAAATGCGTGAATGGGTGTGCCTTCGTTGAAGGTTGTGCGTCAGGGCTGGCTACTCGGCACGTAAAAGTCTACTGCCAATCATTAGCGGACCGCAGTTCCGCTCTGGCGACCCCTAACCGGGAAAAGCCAAAAGACACAACAATATATCTAATTCTTCTAATGTCTCTTTTGTATTACATAATATTAGTAATATGTCATCAGCAAATAGCATTACTTTAGAACTGTATTGTTCATAAACATCTATTTCTTTGATTTTTATATTGTTACAAATTGAATCTACCAATATTTCAATAGCCAGAGCAAATAGAATTGGTGACATAGGACATCCTTGTTCAGTGTCTTTTGTTATATTTATAGATTCAGAGGTAAAAGGACCTAACTTGACATACGCTAAATTATTTGTATAAATATTCTTTAGGAGATGAACAAAGGATGAGGAAATTCAAATAGCATTAGGATTTTAAATAAATAGTCCCAATTTAGGGAATCAAAGGCTTTCTCTATATCTAAGCCAATTATGAGTGTTTCTTTATTTTCTTTATTAACATAATCTATAAGATAAATTATACTTTTAATATTGTCATGTGTGAGTCTATGATATATAAAACCAGTTTGATCATTATTTATTGTTTTGGATAGTGGTATTTTCATTTTGTTAGTTAATATTGTCATAAATATCTTATAGTCATTATTTAGTAATGATATAGGTCTATATGAGGTTCAGAGGTTTGGGGATTTGTTTTCCTTTAGGATTGGTGTGATTAAGGAATATCTCCAAGAGGGTGGTTGAAAAATGTATTTTAATTTGCGTGCTCTCCTATGCTGTGCTGGATCCAAAGTCTTCTTAAGACACACAATCTTGCTGTTGTTTACTGCTGAATCAGAGACACAGAGCTTTGCATGACTCCATCTGTAGTCTGTTTAAAGTACCAAGCTTTTCAAATTGCACACTGATAAAGAAATATATTTTGCAGCTATAAGCACAGCTACAGATAACTTATTGTATAATAATCTACACGTACTCTTTCTGTCAGAATGTAGCATATATTTACAAAGTTTTCCTTCATTACAGATATGAATGAAGACTTCTACAAAATGCCTCTCTCTGTCCCTCTCTCACATAACTGAATTACTTACAGTTGTTATATACAGTGCTAGTCATGCACATAGATTTTGTTATTTCCTCTTGGTATCTATTTTTGGCCTTCTGTGGGAAGTCACATAATGTCTGTTTTTAGACTTTTCTATTGTCCTGTCAGCAGTTCTGCTGATGTGAAAATGCACAACTGCACACAATCAGATGAAAGGAAACATCTGCTCTGTTGTTATTGAAAAAACATCACGTATTGCTGAGTTTAGATATTTGTTCTGCAAACATGAGAAAAGCATGTGATACTTGCTTTCCAGTATTGCTTTGTTAGGCTTTTCTTGATGCTGTGAAGAGAAGCCTGTTATACATATAGTATGAATGCACATTTTACATTGCTAAACTCTATACATATATTCAAGCACACTTTTTATTCTATGCTTTATCTTTCAGCATATTTACAACAGAATTAATTTCAGCCTTATATTCATAATCTCTAACAGTGGTATTAAAGCTTGTGACTTTATTTCTAATAGAGTTTTATGGAAGAGGGATAGTATCTTAGAAGGAAAAAGTTTATATATTTCCATAATTAGGCCATCTATACCTGGAGCTTTATTATTTTTACCCTCTTTTATTGTATCTGTAATTTCTTTGCAGGTTATGGGTGCTTGCAGATCTAGTTTAAATTTTTCTGGTATTTTTTAATATTAGAACATTTTTCATCTAGATTTAACTGATCAATATGTATATTTTATTTTTGGAAATGTTCCATATAGTGATTTCGATATGCATCAAGAAAGTCACCTATATCTGAGACATTTTTCCCTTTCTTTTCATGGAAGATACTTTTAATGTTACTAGCTTTTCATTGTATTTTGATTTTTGTGGATAAATTATGTAGATATTTGGAAGAAGTGGCCAAGGTATTAATTTTTAGTTTTTCTAAAGTTAAACTAGTTTTATGTGTTAGAATTTCATTATATTTACTGTTTAATACTTCTACTTTCTTTATCATCTCCAAATTATTTTGATTTTTTCAGCTTTTACTGACAAAAGTTTGTATTGTAGATCTAATAATTCAGAATCCCATTCTCTGATTTTTTTATACCAAGTTAGAGTTTTACCATATATGTAAGCTTTTAATGAGTCCTATATCACACACACATTCCACTATATCATTATTTTATTTATCTCTGTGGTGTAATTAATATCTAAGAAGAACTGTAATTCAGATAATAACCAGGGTTGGAACTCTTTAATTTTAGTTATATATGCTGGGATTCTGGAGTTAAAGATTAATGGTTTGTACCCATTTTGAAGTTTTAGTATCAATGAATTTTGGTCTGAGAAGAGGCAGAGAGTGATTGAGAAATTAATGATTTTAGAGTGTAAGTCATGGGCAGCAAATATTTTATCTATTCCAGTTTGGGTACCAAATCTGTGACCTTGATGGGAAAACAACAAAGATTTATCTTCTTTAAATTTAAAAGTATCTATAATATGAAATGATTCTACCCACTTGTTTAAAACTTTTGATGCAGCAGATGTACGCAGGTCTTTTATTTGCATTTTCAGAAATATCAAATATACAGTTAAAATCTCCTCCTAATATTAAGTTGCCTTTATAATTATTGGAAATGAAATCCAAGTGTTTTTAACAGTTCCTGTTCCAATGCCTGGGAACCAGTATAGATTGTCTAGGGTCCATATTCTGTTATTATATTTAACTATTACTAATGCCACAAGGCCTTCTTTATCTTCATACTTATAAATAAATGATTTCTGAGTTAATCACATTTGTTTTCCATAAAACTGTTACCCCTTTTGGGTTTGTTTTATAAGTGGATTGTGCAAATATCATATATTCCTTAAGATTCAATTTGTAATTGTCATTTGTTTTGAAATGAGTTTCTTGAAGGAAGACAATTTGTGCTTTGTTCAGTTTTAAATATTTCAGTAGATTTGATCTCTTGTTAGGATTGTTTAAGACATTGGTATTTAAAGATAATAAAGTTGAATCCATCTTAGGTTATTTAGACTATGCAGTTTTTGTTTTATTGTGACTATTAAACATTTTCCTCTGATAACTATAAAGTATATGTTTGAGCTTTTAAAGGAAATGATCGTTTTTATACTTTGAGTGTTTACCAATAAAGTAATGTTTTGTTCAGGCATACTAAAAATGTTTTGTGTAATAACAAATTAATATTAATAAATGTTAACAAAACTAAGATCCGTACTTGCCATGGAATGAAAATCATTCCTAATCTGATGGACAAACCTAAGTCCATCAGATTGTCACTCATACCTTGAGAATCCAGAACATCTGACCTCCATAAATTGAATTATCATATGGAGAATATTTGTAATAAGAATAAGCAATATTTAAATTATTTTGAACAAGTATAGTACTATTGTAGATTAGACAGAATTCTAATACAATATATATGTCTACTTATTGTATAAGCAATTAATATTTACATGAAAGATAGATGACAAGCAATTAAATCATAGTAAAGTAGGATGTATCATATATAAAACCTCAGTAAAAGATTATAGCACACAGTTATTTAACATATTCACACTTATTGATAAAGTCTTTCAAAACTTATTACTTAATATAAATAGATGACAATAATATTTATACCTAATGTTTGTAATACAATGTAACTGGATATATCAGAAGTTATGTTTCATTGTTTGCCAGTATTTAAGTAATCACTTTGTTTGTTGTTAACTTACTTAAAGCATCAAGTTTGTTTTATGTGAACATTGATAAAAGTTAGTGCAGTTTAATTATCAGTACATCTCTCTTCCCCCCATTTATTACACATAAGGATTTTCATATTTGTCATTTCTTATTATAAAATGAGTGAAATTATAGGTTATAAACAAATAATACACTTATTGTGATTAATGATTACAAATCCCCTTTCCATATTTATAAATTATATACTGAAAGTTTTTAGATTTAAATGGCAACATTCTATTTTGTATACTCAGCAGGAGCGGTTCGTGCTATAGGACTGTAGCCCCTCCACCTGTAGAAAAATAAAAGGAAAAGAATAAAAATTAAAAACAGTCCCCCCACCATAGAAATAAAACAAACAAAAAAAATGAGTCCCGGAACTCCACGCATGTGTGCGTGGAGTTCCTGGTACTCAGAACTCCATGCGTGCTTGGTACTCAGAATCCTCAGACTGCTAAGTTAGGCAGTCCAGACAGGGAAGACAGGGATCTCCGCCTTACCAGCCCAGAAGTCTGGGCTGCTACAGAGGATGACCAGAGTTGCTGGGGCAGGAAAACAATTGCGTGGGCTGCTACAGAGGGCAAACAGAGTTGCTGGGGTTATGGAGCTACGAACAAATGGAGGTGTGTGTGTGTGTGTGTGTGTGTGTGTGTGTGTGTGTGTGTGTGTGTGTGTGTAAAATGCCCCAGTTGCTACATACAGGTGGCTAGACAGAACACATGGTGGTGGGTAGAGAATACTCAGGCTTGAACCTTGGGTGCAGGTAGTAAGGGACTGACTTCCCTACCCACCACCATCTATAAAATATTTGCAGATTTTTGTATCATATTTGTTCTGTTCCTCATAAAATCTGTGGTTTCTGTATGTTTTGTGTTGCTAGCAAAGTCAGTAGTGCAGTGGTGCACTGGCAGCATTGTTGCCTGACAGCTACAGGTTCTCTGGTTTGATTCTTGGCTGGGGTGCTTTCTGTGTGGAGTCTGCATGTCTTCCCATCTTACAAAGACGTGTCTGGAGTGTTTCTCCTTGCTCTGCTGAAAATTGGCTTTTGTTTCAACTCAAACTTTCCTGGGTAACAAATGTTAAATAAAAATAACAGGCATTTGAATTTCAGACTTCATATTCTTCAGAAAGTACATAAGTTTATAACATGGATATTTGAAATTTGTCCTTATTTTTGGGACTGTATTCCCCCATTATTGGCTTTGTCCAGGTTTTTTGTGCTAAGGTTAATAGCTATGGTGAGAACTGAATTCACTGAATATGTTTGGGGGATGTATTCCCCCATTACTGGCCTTATCCATGTGTTTTTTGCTTAGAGGATGAGAGGTATGGTGAAAACTGAATATGTTTGGGGGCTGTATTCCCCCATTATTGGCTTTATTCAGGTGTTTTGTGCTAAGAGGTTGACAGCTATGGTGAGAACTGAATTTACTAAATGGTAGTCATTTAAGTTTCAGTCTTTCTCTCTTTCACAAAACAGCTGATTTGGCATAGTGGTATGTTGCTCTACCTGTTTTGCACAGGGTTCCCCTGGGTTTAAGGCTTGGCAGTGAAATGTATGGTGGTAATGCAGCATTTTATTGTAGCAACTTTCCAACATTATACAAGCAATGTTTAAAATGTGTCTCTAGTTTTTGGGCTTTTGCCCCCCCCCCCAATAAATTTTGGCTTTTTCCAGATTTCTTGTACTGTAAAGTTCAGAGATACAGTGGAGTGTCGAGTAGATTTTACAAGGAGCTGAGAGCTGCAGGGGAACAAAAGTTTAGTACTGCTTATGGTGAGTCTACTTGATGCAGAAGGCTGTAGGTTCTACTCCCACAGTATGTAGATGCATTGCTGATACTGTACTGTGTTGTAAATGGGGTGGATGCTGCAGTCCTTTTTGATGAAGGTACTTAGTAACTATGAACCTGCCAGTTTGCCATCCATTCCCTACTGCAATATTACTAGCTTATCATTTTTTTAATGCAACATGGGCAATTTATTCCTCAAGGGCAACAACCACTTTATTTGTAGATGAAACAATGATGTATAAAGTTGTTTGCTAGCAGCAACATCTTCATTAGTTACAGATTTCTTTAACGTGGAATTTAGATGACTTTTATTTTCAGATATTGTGCATATTTACTGATACTGGTGGACTGTAGAAGTTTGAGTAGACTTTTATGATGGAAATGTAAGTTTGAATAGACTTTTATGATGGAAATGTTCTGAATTGGGCAGTTTTTTCATTATTGGTGCATGCATTATGTTTCATTGTTTACTGGAAAAATGTTCAAAACAATAAATTTAAAATGCCCTCTAACAACTGTACTGTATTGTACAAGGAATATAATTTAATAAAATCAGGATGGTGTATTAAAGAGCATGTGTATGTTTCGTGTTCAAGGGGCCTATGATTTGAAAACAGCCCAAAGTTAATCTTTATCTGCCACTGGCAAAATGTATTTTCTTTGAATGTGGGTTTCAATGCTGTTTCAATGAATGTGAGTTTCAAGGGCAGAGAAGTTTTAATGCTAAGTCTATTTTCATTGTCAGACTGCATTGCTTTGTTTAACAGATATCTATTAGGGTCTGTGCTGTAAAATGCAAAATAAAACTTTCAAATGAAATCCAAATCATCGCAGAAGTAAAGCAGCATGCACATTACAGTGTTTATGGTAAATTGGGTGAAATAACCAAGGAATGGGACATTGGAATGGCTGCAGGGGGGAGGCTCCATTCGACCATGATTTTGTGAGGGGGGAAGGGCAGCAAACTCAGACAGCCCCGGCTGAACTATACCTCTCAACTGTCCAGGTTTTTGTAGAATTAATAGATTTTTGCTTCTTATTTTTGGTTTGTTCCTCATACAATTTGTGGTTTTCTGGCAAATCATTTAGGAATTAAGTCACTAAATAATGACAGACATTGAGTTTCAGACATTATAACCTTCAGAAAAATGCATGCTAAAGCAAGACCTGTTATTCTATCAACTGTCTTAAGTTTATACAAGAGCAATTTTTATTACTGTTTGTATGTTCCCCCAATATATTTATTTGGCCCTGTCCAGATTTCCTGCATTAAGAGGTTGAGAGGTACGTGCAAATAAATCGCTTTATAGAATTAGGAATATCCAAACCTCTCAACTGTCCCCAATTTTGGCTCAAAATGTTGCTCTCCCCCTAATAATTCCTCCACAAAATGGCAATTTTGGAAGAAAATGTGGAGGGTTTACAATTATAAATAACTGTAATGATCAGAGTTATAGATTAATTTTATTTCAGAAATGCATGTAGATGCTCTTATTTTGTCAGCTGCTCAAGTTAACAGTACTAATATTAAAAAGGTGTCCCTTCTTTGACAGGTTCCCAGCTGTATTGTGTGGCAATTTTATATTTTTGCATCACATTTTTGGTCTGTTTTTCATAAGATTGTGGTTTTCTGCCAAATTAGTGGCAAATCATTAAAGATTGAAGTTAGAAAATAATGGCAGACATTTGAGTTTCAGATTTCATACTAATGCAAGACCTACTACTATTCTATTATCTTTCTAAGTTTATAAGAGCAATATTTAAAAATTGTCCTTATTTTGGGGCCTGTGTCCCACTTCTATGTATGACTTTGTTCAGATTTCTTGCTCTGTGGTTGAGAGGTATGAGTGTCAGAGCGATCACCATCAGCCAGAGACATTTCAAATTGTGACATACTTGTTGCACCCCACTCCCCCATGTAGTGACTCTGGATATGTCCAAGCAAGGCAAGGAGTAGTTATGCAGTGTAAGTGTGCAGAGTATTCCCACATCCAAAGTAGACACAAGTATAACGGTGGCTTTTCATCTGTCCTTGATTTTGCAGAATGTTCTGGTTTTCTGTCATATTTTTATACTGTTGATTTATGCTTCTTATTATTCAGAAAATGCATGCTGTCACAGTGCCCTGTTGCTTTGTGTTTAAGTAGCAGTGCTTTAATGACCATCAGGTAAGCTTGTCTGAGATTGTAAGATGCAAGTAACCTTTAATAAGCATACTGTTAAATAATTACCAACACCGAAAGTCTTTTTGTTGTTGCCATGCAGAGAATATTTACATAACTAGATAATGTACAAGCCTATGGTATTGAAATGCATATGACAATATTTGTAATAAAGGACAGGATTATAGTATTTTCAGAAGCTCATTACATTTGTTGGAGATTTGCAGTCATCTTTGCAGGCTTTACCCGTAAACTAAACAAAATGCCAGTCTATCATGTGTGGTCCATAACCTGTGCAGTAATCCTTTAAGCAATTTATCTTGAGCTTGTTTCTTGTTTGCTGTTCATTTTTTACTTTGATCATGTTTTCCCAATGAAACAAGTAGATAGTTGTTGTCAGGCAGCGGGTCTTTTTTGGATAAGAAGCATTTTTACAAGTGGAGGTATCACAGAGATTTCTACTTTCAGCATGTTACTTGGCACTTTTATAAAGCTGAATATAAGTTATAATTAGAACTGCAGTGCAAGGAGAAGCTTGTTTTTATTTATACTTGATTTTGACTAGTATTCCAGTAATGTATTTAAGAAGTAATTAATTTTTTCATGCCTCACACCCTTTTTCTTTCCATCTAAATATAAAGTAAGCTGTCATGTAGCCAATGCATTGAAATATTTTTTTCTTCTACACTTTATTTTGTCTTGACTGGACTCTCATAATGATGGTTTGGCACACAGGGCAGCATATTTAATTAAAGTTCCAGTTGTGTTTTTGAGCATAGCTCCACCCCGTTCTAGTTGGCCACACCTCTTCCCATTGGCCCCACCCATTCAGCTGTCTCCTGCAGTCCCCCTTTAATTTGAAGTCACCAGCCACCACTGATAATCAGCAAAGGTTAAACTGAGTGATTATTGTTAATTTAATACTATTTGTTCAGAATGTGATTGTTACATTCTGTGACATTCCTAGTTCAGGTTTCTATTGTTTCAACTTTGTCAGTTTGATGTCATGTATAAAACATTAGTTACCTTGGTAACAGCTTAAGTATTATGTATGGTCAAGATGGGTTACAAAAACTACAATTCAAGTTAAAGCAATTACATGACTTGTTATGTATATTTACTTATATAAGAAAATCATCATGCTTCCCCTTGATGTTCAATGTTGTGTATGTCATTTATGACAAGTTAAGACAGTAGTGTTATTATACACAAGCCCATGTTATTAAGACCTCTCTTTAATATCTAAATTCAGCAGACTGCTTCATCTTATATGACGATTATATATTTTATGTCTAGATTTACTAAAATCATACATTACGTAACTATTTTGTGTGTGTGTTTTTTTGGCTGTTGCTTAGTTATTTGAGAGACCACAAGCTGTAATGCTTATTCTTATTATTAGCTCCTTCCAAGCATGTTTATACAGTCCATAGACTTTATATTATGAGACCCTTCTAGTTTATTATTTGTTATAAGTATATTTCCATCCTTACATACACACATATCAGTACTTCAAGCATGGGCAACAATGCCCATCCAGTTTTGCTAGAATACCATTCACCACTTCATATGGTGTGTTTCCAAACCAATATTTGTCCTGTTCCATTTTACCACCCTGATCCATGCAGTGCCCACTGTGCCAGTGAACCATTCAACACACCTTCCAGTCCCACAGATATTTCCGTGAAGGAAATCTGATGACTCTCTAGCACTTCCTGGCAACCCCAAACACCCCTAGAATCAGCTATCCGAGCAAGCTCACTTCCCAGACCACTTCAAAGGATACTGCATAAGATCAAGTCCTCTTAGTCTTTCACAATAACTCAGACTTCCATTCTTATGTAATTCCTTAATGTGTTTGGACCAAAATACATTTTAAATATAAAATTGCGCTTATTATTATTATTATTATTTTATCAAGAATCAACTCAATGAGCTAAATAACGTGTTGGGAGACCATTCATATGTGTATATGTGGTTTAAAACAGCCCTTTTATTATATATATATATATATATATATATATATATATATATATATATATATATATATATATATTTAAAACCAAAAACTTCATTGTCGAGAATCATCTCGGAGGCTCCTCAGAGCCTTTAAGCATTATCGTCACTTTCTCTCCATTACCATATCAACCTGGGAGAGTCTGTTTCTGTTAGTGTGTCTGTGTACTGCTGTAGAATATGAACGGCCAAAGCATGTGTTTAAGGAAATTGAGTACGTGATGATCTGCATGCATTAAGATGGACTTTGTACTGCGAACTCTGAGTAAACTGTGAATAGTGGAAAAGTACTAAAAAACAAGAGCCTGCTTGAAAGCAGGAAATGTGCCTTATATAGAAGTGCATCCGATTTTCTTTTTCTGCTTGGAGATGTGGTAATGTGAACTACTTTAAGCCTATGGGTAAACCATTGATTGGTTAATTGTCTTTTGTATTAATCTAATTGGTCCAGTTTATATTTTTGTACTGTTAGCAGTATGACCAGTATATAAGCTTATGCATTCCTTTGTTCGGGAAGTCTCCCTGGTACTTTTCATGAGGCTCCCACATGTGTGTAATAAACACCACTGAAAGAGGGAAAGATTTGTCTTGTCTTCATTTAAGGTAAAAGATAACACAACAATTGGTGCCGTTTACTCGGATCTGAATTGACTACAGCTGCAGCAGTCGGAGATTGAATGAAATACTGCTACTGAAAAGGCCCATGACAGAATTTTCTGTTTTGAAGTGTTTCTTTCATTTCCTGTACTCGCCTGCTTTAAATTTGATATTGATAACTTTGCAGGAATATAATAATTCCTCTTATTCAGTCATTTTGAGGTAAGTGGCATGTATTTCTTTTCTGCTATTGATTGTGCAGTATGAGTGTGGGTTAAAATGAAAAACTGGCGACATAAGAGTGAAAGGAGATATGAGAGTGGAGAAAATGACGTTTACAAAATGTCACGGCTAAACCTGTAAAATACAGTATAGCTTATTGTGTGAAAATGGGAGCGAATGTGGGAACCATAAAGGAGCCAGAAAGAGGTACACCAGCTGGTTATATGTACTTTTGTGTGTCCCGGGACAGTTGTATGTTTATAAGTCAGTGGATCGCCCTCACTAAGGGTGATGGTAAACTCGCCTTCCCAGAAAATGGTAGTTTTAATAAAAATATTTTGCTTAATCTCCAAGGAAAGTTAAGGAAAAAAGGGAAAAAAATACCAGGGTTGTTCTGGGCAGCATTTAATGATTGGATGACAGACGCAAAAGAAAGAGAAAAAGATTTGGTTATCAGTAGCTTAAAGGATAATCAGCAAAAACTAAAAGAGCAATTGAGGGAATTGCAACGCACTGCCAGTAATTTAGATGTAGTAAACGGTAAATGTTTGAAGGACCCACCCTTTAAGGGGCTTTATCCTGTAAAGGAATTAGCTAAATTGCAAATAACTGAATTGTCAGAGGACGATAATGCCTGGTTTCCCCCCCACCAACTGCACCACTGCAGTATCAGCCCCCCCTTGCTCAACAAAGAACTGAAATACAGCAGCCAGATTCCACTACTAGGGATGGAGAATAAGCTGCGGATAGTCAGTCTAGTGAATCTGATCCAGAAACAAGCGATAAAAAAAGAGGGACCAAGAACTCGTAGTAAGACTCATAAGGAAGCAAAAGCTATAATGTACTTTAAATCTAAACCCTATTATAAGGGAAAGGGGAAGCAGCATTTACACTGACAAAGGCATTTTGGCCAGTTCCCCGCTATAATTGATAGTGGGGATGGATATTTTGGGCCAGATAAATTTAATCCAGACTCCAAGTCTGAGTCATCAGATGACAGATTGTTACCATTGAGGGAGGTACCTAACCCAGCCCATGCTAGACATGCACAGGAACCACCGACCATTGTAGTACCTAAGGCGTGATCGGCGGTTGATTTTCAAGCCATTACCAAATCACTACCGTCTATCCGTACTAATCCAGCTAAGTTCCAGCATGTGCTGGCGGGACATATTAGTCTACAAAATCCTACAATAGAAGAAGTTAGGGCAATTCTTCAGTACGCCGTGCCAGCTGATCTGATGAAACGAATTTGGGACCATGCTAATGTCCCTACTCCAATTCCAAAACATGATGCACAAGAGATAATGGGTTTAAAGCAGTCAGACAGCATATAGTAGATGTTATTACAGTAATAGTCCCACACACACCCAACTGGTCCAAAATCAAGTCAGTTCTTCAAAAAGAAGACGGACCTGTGGACGAGTATTTAAATCGTCTCACTGAAGCCTTTGAGGCTTATTCTGGTTACCCAGAACCCACCGAAGGGCCAGCACAGAGTGGATTGTCGGCTGCCTTCATAGATGGATTATGCCCACAAGTGCGGGATAAGCTAAAGGAAGTATGTTTAAACTGGCTTAGTTTTGGATTGCATGAACTGGTCACACAAGTGCAATACCTCTCCGACCACTTAGCAAAGGAAAAAAAGGACTTACAGGAAAAATTGGTTAAGGCGCAAATTCAAATGTGTACTGCCTTCAGGCAGCATGGACAGGGAGGACGAGGATGGGGAAGAGGGAGAGGTGGACGCCAAGGTGTGGGAAATCAAAATAGACAAAACTGGCAGGAAACACGATCAGCCACACCCCAAAGCTATAATAATCAGACGGAGTATTTCAATTGTGGCCAAGTAGGCCATTGGAGAAAGAAATGTCCATATCTGGCTGAGCAACCTGCCCCACCCACTGATATGTCACCTCAGTGGAATTCTAATTGGACCCCATCCAATCGGCAGCCATCACAATGAAGGTTCCTTGAACAAAGGCAACAGCAGTTGTATCCTTTCATTCCTGTGGACCAAGATGGACCGCATGTTATGTTGCTTGTCAAAAATAAACCATACCCATTTTTAATTGACACTGGAGCGAATAAATCTATGTTAGCTGGTGAAGCAGCAATAAATGTCCCCCTCTCCAATAACACAACTAGAGGGGTAGGTGTCTCCGGTATCCCTATTGAATATTCTGAAACCATCCCAGTCCCAGTAACTTTGGGACCCTTACAGGACAATCATGCATTTTTAGTAGGACCCTCAGCACCTTTAAATTTATTGGGAAGAGATTTGCTCTGTAAGATGGGAGCAACCATCTTCTGCACAGCTGATGGAGTATATTTGCAAGTACCTTCAGATAAACAAAATAGTATTTTGGCTATTTTAGATGAAACTGTCACTCTGCAAACAATATGTATGTAGTCTGACCTCAATAGGGTGAAGCATTTAAATTCATTACCCTCTTATCTATGGACTCCTCATGATAATGATGTTGGATTTCTGACTTCAGCCACTCCTGTAAAAATAACCTTAAAACCTGGGGCAAAGTTACCTCGGGTGCCATAGTACCCTTTGATGGCTTAGGCTACATCTGGTATTGCCCCTGTCATTTCTGCTTTGGTACAGCAAGGAATCATAGTACCTACAACAAGTCCATGTAATGCTCCAATACTACCGGTAAGAAAACCTGGTAAAAAAGCTTACAGATTTGTGCTAGATTTGCGAGAAGTCAATAAAGCTGTTTTGCCTGTTTTTCCAATCGTACCAAACCCAGCTATGATTTTAAGCTGTATCTCACCTACAGCACATTGTTTTACGGTTATAGATATCTCATCAGCTTTCTTCTCTATTCCGGTACATTCTGATAGTCAGTATTTGTTTGCATTCACTTATAAGGGCCAACAGTATACTTGGACCCGACTACCCCAAGGATATGTAGAATCTCCAACCCTATTCTCTAGAGAGATGCACAGACAGCTACAGGATTTACAGTTACTGCCACGTTCAGTTTTGGTTAAATATGTAGATGATATTCTTATAGCTTCACAAGATACTAAGTCTTGTATACAGGATTCTCTTCTTGTTTTAAAGTTTTTAGCTGAACGAGGCTTTAAGGTAAATAAATCTAAACTGCAGTTCTGTCAAGAAAAGGTACAATACCTGGGACATATCATTTCTATGGGGTCGCGTCAAATACTTCCAAGTAGGATCACCTCCATTCAGACTGCCCCCCGCCCTTTAACTCAGAGACAACTCAGCGGGTTCCTCAGCCTGTCAGGTTATTGTAGACAGTGGGTGCCTAATTTTTCAGAAATTTTGGCCCCTCTGTTACAGCTTCTAAAAAAGGAAGTCAGAGATCCTCTGCCTTGGTCCCCTAAACATGAAGATGCTTTTCAGGCTATTAAAACAGCACTGATAAACCACCTGCCCTGGGGCTCCCTGATTATTCTAAACCATTTATTTTCTTCTGTTGTGAAAGGAACAAGACTGCCCTGGGTTTGTTAGTGCAAATGCGCACTGGGGGCTATCAACCTATAGCATATTACAACACTCAGTTAGACCCTGTTGCTTCTGGCTATCCACCCTGTTTACGAGCAGTGGCAGCCACTGCCGTTTTGATCGATATGGCAGCACCATTGACTTTAGGACATGATACTATACTAGCAGTACCTGATGTGGTGCAAGCGTTACTCTTAAAAACAAAAACACAGTATCTTTCTAATGCTCACCTCAGTAAATATGAGTTAAGTTTATTAAGTAATCCTGCTGTGCAAACTACACGTTGCCCATCATTAAACCCTGCTTCATTGATTCCAAATAGTGACGAGGGCGAACCACATGACTGTGTGCTTGTAGTTAACACTGTTCTTTCTCCCAGGTTAGATTTGCGAGATGTTCCTTTGCTTAATCCTGATTTAGTTCTTTTCGTGGATGGCTCCTGTTTACAAAATAATTCTGGTAAACTCCAGGCTGCATGGTCAGTCTGCTTGCCATCTGAGGTCTTACAAACTGGACAATTACCACCTGGCACCTCCACACAGCTGCGGAATTAGTGGCACTTTCGCATGCATGTAAAATGGCCAAAGACAGATCTGTTACTATCTATACTGATTCACGTTATGCCCATTGTGTTGTCCATGATTTTGGTACCTTATGGAAGGAAAGGGGGTTTTTGACATCCTCTGGGGCACCTATTAAAAATTACCTGTATATTGATCACCTATTACAGGATTTGTTACTACGTTCTGAAATTGCTGTTGTTAAGTGTGCAGATCACCAGTCCAATGACTCCCTAGTAGCTAAGGAAAATAATTTGGCTGACTGGGCTGCCAAACAAGCTGCTCTTTCACACAGTGTTCAGGGACAATTTCTGCAGCCTATCTTACAAACAGTTACTTTTGACACTACTGTTTTAAAAATGTTACAAAACAAAGCATCAGAATCAGAAAGAAAAGCATGGCTGGCTCAAAGCTGTTTCAAACACTCTGATTCAATTTTGCAGCATCCTAATGGCAGATTAATTTGCCCTATATCTATGTTAAATTCTCTGATAAACGCATATCATTTGCCAGCTCATGTAGGGGTACAAGCATTAATCAAACAAATCCAAAAGGATTGGTTTGCCCCAGGACTTTCTGCTTCTGTGCAACATCTTTTGAGCACGTGCTCCATTTGTTTACAGCATAATATTTCAAAAGGCACTATGGCTCCTGCTTAGCCAGTGCCAAAACCAATGGGACCATTTTGTGCCTTACAGTGGGACTTTATTAAACTACCAGCTTGTACTCATTTTAAATATGTTTTGACTGTTGTTGATATTTTTCGGGGTGGTTAGAAGCCTACCCATGTGCTAAAAATGATGCTATTTCAGTTGCAAAAAAATTGCGTTATGAATTGATACCTGGTTTTGGTGCTCCCTGTCAAATATACTCTGACCGTGGAACGCATTTTACTGCTCAGTTAGTTGAATCATTGTGTACAATGTTAGGCATCACTTTAAAATTTCATTGCCCGTATAGACCACAGGCATCAGGTATTATTAAATGAATGAATCAGACCTTGAAAACTAGACTTGTTAAAGTCACTTCGGAAACAGACCTAACTTGGGTGCTGGCCTTACCACTAGCCTTACTTTCTATGCGAGCATGACCGCATCCTACTAAGGATCTTTCTCCTCATGAAATTCTCATGGGTTGCCCTCTGCTTATGCCCATGACCCCACCACCACCCCTTTCTGAATATGATGCATTTGATAATGATATTATTTTGTACTGCAAATCTCTTGTTTCCTTCCTACAGTTTCACCATTGACAAGTAGTAGCTGCTCAACATATTCCAGATCCTTTCCTGTCATCTGCCCAACAACCAGGCGATTGGGTTTACGTGAAGTCCTTCTTTAGAAAAACAGCGCTCCAGCCGTGCTGGAAGGGGCCCTTCCTATTTTTTCTGACAAAGTCATCTGCTGTGCGACTGCAAAGATCTCCTACCTGGATCCACATTTCACATGTCAAAAAAGTTGTGCCGTCCGAAGACCAACAGCCTTTGCCTTTTTCAACTCCAGATTCTCCTCCCATTGCTACTCTTACTCAAAGTAGAACTGTTCCACTACCTGACGATGCCTAACATCTACCCCTTTGGGAAACTTCAAACTCCTGAGACCACACAAGCGCAACAACCATTTCTACAAAAATATTGGACAGCCATTCTATTAGTCATTCTTGTTGTACTGTTATTCTTAATGTGGCCATTTCTATTTCCTGCTCCAGTGACGCATCACACCAAATGAACTACTTGGCATCCACCTTTCAACACCTACCAAGCCATCAAATATGCTTATGCTTCTACATTCAACGTTTCTAACTGCTGGATCTGCACTGCTATTCCCTCCGTACATGGGGGATTGTCATTGACTGCGTCTCCATTAAGCATCCAAGCATAACTGATACATGGACTAACTTACTCAGCAATACCGCTAATATTACATCCAGCAAATCCATTGCATTACAACTTTCTCTCCATCGCAATGGCACTCTGTGTTTTCGATGAAATTATTCAAGTCGACATCATTGGACTCGAAAAATGGGACAAAGTGTCTGCAATATGACAAACGAATACCAATGCAACTACACAGAAGGAAACCATACAGCCTTGGGCTGTCGAGTCTCATTTGATGCCATTCAGCTGACACTGAGGAATAACTCTTTAAATGGTTCTCAAAATATCATACTTCTGGCCATATTCCATGGCATGACCACGGGCAGTAACCATTCCTCAAACGTTACTACCCTGGTGCAGGACTGTTATTTTATATGCAGAAGAAAGGCCTATAAATTGCTACCGGAAAACTGGTCTGGTAGCTGTTTCTTAGGTTTAGTCCCAGCCATCCGACATGTATTTGCTTTGCCTCAGGGAAGAATTTGGAACGTTTGAGAGGTCAAAAAGCCTGCCAATCTGGTAGGCCAGGTTGATGCTTCATGGATTTATCATCATGACTTAGCTCATGCTGGCAACAAAGAACTATCTCATATGGACTTGGGTGATGACGTCATATCGTGGATTGGTATAATTCCAGCATATGGAGCAGTAAAATCAATTTGGAAACTGAGAAAGCTGTCCAAGCTGCTTGAAATACTAAGTAATGCCACATTCTCTGCTTTAGAACTAGTGACTGATGAACTGAGTGCTATGAGAGCTGTAGTCCTCCAAAACCGTATGGCTCTCGACTTCACCCTAGCGGCAAAAGGTGGAACTTGCGCTTTAATCCAGGAGGAGTGCTGTACGTTTATTCCTGACAATCAGCACGAAATTGAAAGTCATCTTGAACTCATACAGAGAGTCTCCGAATTCTCTAAGGCCAAGGAGGCTGATAACTCAACATGGGCATGGTTAACCAACCTGTTCTCAGGTTGGGGAGGTGGACTATTGAAGTTAATTTTATTAATCGCAGTATTAGCTATTATTGCCTTTCTTGTTGTGTTTTTAATCAAAGCATTGATTTTAAAATTAATGTCTTTCAAGTCTACTAAAAAGGTGCCAAAGTTTTATATGCCTGCAGCTATAAATATAAATGATGAAACAAAAATGTGTGACAAAGTTGAAGGAACCAGCCACATGGTCATGTTAGACTTAGGGCAAATGTATGATAGACTAAATGGTGATGCTTACACAGCATCAAATGGGGGATTGTAGAATATGAACGGCCAAAGCATGTGTTTAAGGAAATTGAGTATGTGACAATCTGCATGCATTAAGATGGACTTTGTATTGCGAACTCTGAATAAACTGTGAGCAGTGGAAAAGTACTGAAAAACAAGAGCCTGCTTGAAAGCAGGAAATGTGCCTTATATGGAAGTGCATCCGATTTTCTTTTTCTGCCTGGAGATGTGGTAATATGAACTGCTTTAAGCCTATGGGTAAACCATTGATTGGTTAATTGTCTTTTGTATTAATCTAATTGGTCCAGTTTATATTTTTGTACTGTTAGCAGTATTGCCAGTATATAAGCTTATACATTCCTTTGTTCGGGGAGTCTCCCTGGTACTTTCCATGAGGCTCCCACACGTGTGTAATAAACACCACTGAAAGAGAGAAAGATTTGTCCTGTCTTCATTTAAGGTAAAAAGCTAACACAACACTGTATACCAGAGGCTTGCAATGCACCTGAAGCAAAGCTTCACTTCACTGCAACTTCAAGCCTAAATTCCCTCCCTTTCAGTGAGCCAGCAGCCAGGAAAAGAACAGAGAGCAAACAGAAAAAAAAAAACTCCCAACAAGCCGCCACAACAAGAGATAACACATTCTTCCAGCCTTCCCACCTCTCACTCAGCAGATATATAAACAAACTACTGTCTTCCAAAATATCCCAAATCACAGTTTTATCCACCCCCATCCCCTGGATCCAGGCTAAAACACCAAATGTCTTTTCCTAATACACAAGCATCAGTAAACCTCAATCACAAGCCGCAACCCACAGTTTCCCAGAGATGAAAACAGCAAAATACAACAGCTGCTAGACACAGCTGCATCCACACACACCATGTTAGGCTTAATCAAACAGCACTCAAAGCTATGATAACTGCCATAATTGATATTAACTATGTCTAGGCAGAATAATAATGACATTTGTACTAGCTGCCAGACACAGCTGCATCCACGCATACCATATCAGGATTGATCAAACAGCACTCAAGGCTATGATACCTGCCATAATTGATATTAACTATGTTTAGACAGAATAATAATGACATTTGTACTAGCTGCCAGAAACAGCTGCATCCATGCACACCATATCAGGATTGATCAAACAGCACTTGTAGCTGTGATACCTGCCATAATTGATATTAACTATATTTAGACAGAATAATGATGACATTTGTACTAAGAGCTTGCTACTATTATTTAACCAGGATATACATGACATTTCTAAATCATACTTTAACTGAGAAAGCATTAGTCTCCATGACAGATTTTTTTTCAAAACATTCTGCTGTTACTGCTGTTATATATGATGTTAATTTGTTACATTTGAGTCTGAACTCTGATGAATGGTACCTTGTTGAATTAGTCAATTAATTACTTAAGTTATTATAAGTAAAATCAATGAAAAATTAACAAGATAAGTATTCATCGAGTTCATGTAGGGGAATAGAAAATTCTATGTTTGTATTATATGTTGCTTTGTTTGGCTTATACCATCTTGACCTACTTTTGTTTGTGAAGAATTACTGGACTCTTTGAACATTCTGAATAAATCATTACTGTTTCTCATTTGTTTCCGAAACTCTCCTTTTTTTTTAAATAAAAACAGATGACAAGTGATGTACCATATCAGTTGATACTTTGAGAGATGTAGTTGAAAGAGTTATGTTTTGGGACAGCTATCTTGGAATCATTTTTTTTTTGTTTCTTCTTTCTAGCATCAGTCCAAGGATTTATTTCTTTTATTCTTTTAAGAGTAAGGGCCATCCATTCCATTTCTTCTGGGATAGACATTATGTTGCTGTTTTTGATGAATATAGTAGCTTCTTCTAAGTCATTAAAGGTTCTCATCTCATTAGCAAAAAGTATTTTTATCTTGGCTGGAAAGGCCAGCTGTGCTTTAATGTTGTTTTGTTTCAACAGTTTTATTATTGGCCAGACTTTTTTCCTTTGTTCCAGTATTCTGGAAGAATAATCATCGTCAAACCTTATCAGGCTTTGACTGTAGTTTAAGGGTGATTTTCTTCAAGCAGATTTTAATATTAGTTCCTTGTCCAGAAATGAAAGAAATTTTATAACTATGGATCTAGGTGGAGTATTTGTTGAGTTAGAAGAAGGTTTTCTCAATGCTCTATGAGCCCTTTCAATTCCAAATGAAAGTCCCTCTTTCAAGTCTAAAATGTCAGGAATCCAGGTTGTTAAGAATAAAATAATGTCTTCACCTTCAGTGTTTTCAGGCAGAGCAAAGATCCTTATGTTGTTTTTCCTTTCCCTGTTTTCTAAGTCATCTATTTTGTTAAGCAGCCATGTATTCTGTTTAAGCAGAAATTCTTTTTGGAATTCTTCCTCTTTGAGACTCCCTTCAATGTCATTTAGAGAAGTCTCTATATTTGTTATTTTTGTATGGTGTTGCTGTAATAGTTCCTTAAGAGTATCAGTCTGTTTTTGAGAATTTAATTTGAGGTTCATATTCAGTGACTGAATATATCTCCAAGTTACTTGACAGGAAATGTTTGTATATCTCTACCAAAATTGATATTTATGTAGTTTAGTAGTTTATCTATAGATTTCTGACATTTTAAACTTGAAAATAATAACATTTTTCTATATTATTATACTAGTTTATGGAGCTCTCAAAATTCACTGCTCTCAGTTGGCCATCTAGACTCCGCCCCGAGCCTAAGCTTTTTGATAGACTGATATTATATCCTCACGTTTCAAACAAATGTTTATATCTCTGGAACTGTAAGACTGACTAAAAAAAGTGTAAATAGCAAAGTCTTCAGTACAAACTGTTTTTATAGTGGTAGTATTCTTCAGGTTCTAAGTCTTAAAACTAGATTTTATAAGTCACAGTAAACATTGTAACTATTAAGTTTGTAATATTTTGCAAACAATTTACAATATCTCAACAACCACTCAAGTTACACACATACAGTCAGCAACATTTTGTTCACCCAACTGACAAGAGTTCATATGAGGCTAAGAAATTTTGTCTCTGTTACTTGATTGTCATGATATTTAGAAAAACATGAAATTTATGAGAATATAAATAAATACTATATGAAAACAATTAGTTTATCATTATCTGCACTAGGCAAAGGTCAAATATCAATACTTTTGTGTTTGCCATTGTGAAAGCTTTAAGATGAAATATTTTAATACTTTGTATATATCATGGTTTTGGAATTATTAATGCAAATATGAACAGGCATTATTTGATGCCTAGGGACATCAGTAGCGTGCAGCTGCAGATACACCTGGAGGCGTCATCCGCCTGTAAAGAGTTAAGCAGCCTGACATCTAGCAAACGTATGATGTCACAACATTTTTAATCTTCTTTTCCTAACCCTTTTCCTCTGGTGCCCTTTCTATGTCATCATCTTGTTTCTCTTCACCTTCTTAATAACTTATGCTTCCAATCTGATTTCTACTTCAGCATTAATAATATTGTTGCCATCAATTTTTTCCATGGCTACTGTCTCCATTTTATTAGCCCTATCTCACTCCCTTCCCTCTCACTTCAAAAAAAAAACAGCAGTATTTTGTCTGTCTGTACTTGTACCAAAAATGACCCCCACTACCATATCTTCTACATTTGATCAAGCATTCCCATATTCCATGTCCCACCTCCCCACACTGATAACATCTACATTTTGGGCATTCATTAATTAAATCATCTGCTGAACTGCATTGAAAACTTGTACTGGGTTGTCTCCAGTATCTTAACATTCCTTTATTTCTGTTTATAATTACAAAGCTTAGTAAATACATCACTTTCTCTTTTTTACCATCCAAACAACTCATAAATTCTTATTCCCTTTCCATAATTTACAATCATAAAATTTTGTAATTTCATATACAGCTTTATAATGTTTTTCAAAAAATGTATTTCATTGTCCATATCAAAAGTCCTATAAATTGCCACCAGAATACAGAAGTGAAACCTTGTTTTGTCTCTCTCTCTCTCTTTCTCTCTCTCTCTGATGAAGAGAGTTCTTTGGCAGCTTTGATATAAAAACCTGTATGATCTTTTTTCCCTCAGGACAGGATTCAAATGATGATTGGATTTTTCAGAAAGTAAGATAGTTAATGTCTAAAACCTTCCTGCAGATATAGTAGGTCATCCCCTCCTCTACCCTAATTGTTCCCCTGGCAACACCAGACAGGTGAAAATCCCAACCATTTGTAAGAAAGTAAGCAAAAAGTATGATGGATACACCAATAAGTGCTCCTCACCACAAACTCGCAAAGGCAATATAAAAGCAGCTAAGCGACCAAAAACTTCTTCACTTCAAAAGGTCGTCACAAACTAAACAGTTTATTCACATCCAAACGAAAACTTTGTGGAAAAACAGATCCAAAATGCACAGACAAAACATCTGATAAAAACCATGAGTTATTTTAACTTGGTATCTATATATTTACCAGTGGGGAAAGTCTTGGATTTGCTTCCAGAGATGATAGGTCGAAAAGGTGGGTTAAAGGTGCCTTTATGTATCCTGGGTATGCCTACCAAAGTGGCTAATAGAGGATATTTAAATGATAAAAAGTTAAATAATCCACTAGTAATTCTTCCATCAATCAAGTATTCATTCAAATAAGAGTCAATTCTTTGGTAAGCTATATTAATCTCATTGATTGATTTTGTTTCATAATTACCCGAATAATATAAGATATTGTACATCTTTTTTATATATTCAATATTATCATAAAGAACAACTCCTCCACCTTTATCCGGCTTCATAATCCGTATATTGTTGTCTTTTTGTAAGTTTTTTAATATTTTCATTTCTTCTTCCGTTAGATTGCTACTAACTGTAAAGTGTTTAAAGTCATTATACCTTTGATAAATTTCTCTAATCACTACTTTTTCATAGGTATCTACTACAGGATGGTTAGGTGGAATCTAAGTACTTGTTTTTTTTCAATTTATCACTCATACCATTAATATTATTATTGTTATTATGACAAATGATTTGCATTCTTGAATTGCATAGCTAAATTTATTTTTCTTATATATTTCTTAAACTATCATATACAATCTACTATATTGAATTTAGGATTGGGTATAAATTTCATACCTCTAGTAAACAACTCAAAATGTGAGTGACATATAGCAGTATTGGAATAATTATATATATTAAAATTGTTATAAGTATATATATTATCCTTACTTACTATAATGTCTGCTCCATCAGAGGGTACCAATAAACAATTTTTTAATTGTCCCTCCATGTATGCCTTTGATTGTCCCTCATATATGGTGCGCGATTTACCTGGTACTCCTTGTTCTGATATGGTTGTCCCTGAAATGTGTTGCCCTTCTGAACATTTTTCTTTTTATAATTATGCTGTCTATCCGAACCATTAAATTCCCCCTGAATCAACTCATTATTCTTTATCTTATATTTATTCTGTCCACTCTTTGTAAGCCAAATGTAGGCCATCTCATGGCAAGTCAATGACATACAGAACTTACATTCCCTAGGCAATAACCAATTTGGCTTTGTAAAAGGTAAAACATGCTTTTCAAAACTAGATGACTTCTGTGAAAGTCCAAGAGGCAGTATTAGAGGGCAACTCTATGCACAGAGCTTATCTCAGTTTAGCTAAGGCTTTTGATCTTATACTCCACTCCAGCATCATTGACAAACTGATCAAACTGAATATAAATGCATATGGAATCCATTGGATGGCCAGTCCATTAATTAATAAAACATTTATCTCCTAAAGGCTTATCACTAGTGGTGCATCCCATGTATTCATTTTGGGACTGATTATGTTTGTCATGAACTTCACTGATGTAAATTCTGATGTTAACCTCCTCTGGCTGACCACTTCCATACATGATTTCAAGAATGGAGTTACCTCAAAGACACCTGGAGCCTCCAAAAAGGCCTAACACTGACAAGCATGTGGTGTCAGTTTCAGGTCTAAAGCTGAATAGCAAAAAAAAGTAGCATCATACAGGAACACTTACACGCCTACTACATAAATAAGACCCCCCCCTTTAAATACAGACATTGTCATTAAAGACCGAAGATAAACTCTCTTTTGAACACCACATATCCTCTGCTGTTAGGAAACCCTATCTCAGCCAACTACTAAGGCATCTCTTTTCAGTCAAAATATACATCACTGCCCTCTACTCATTGCTCATCAGACCCATACTAGAATACATTGTGCCATTTGAAATGTACCTGTCCAAATGCCTAATCCAACATGAAAAACCCCATCACCTCCACACTAAAAAATCTTGCGTATGAACTTCTTAAGTTAGTCTCAGCACCTAAAAGCCTTGAGTCTCTTCTTTGTTTCTACAGATTCCTCCAAGGTGCTCAATGCCTGGCCTAGAAACCTATAAATGACTCACTCCTCTTTGATCTATCACAGATCATTAAAACTGGTAGTAACACAAATACAAGATCAGGGGCCTAAATTTATATGGCAACTTAAAATATTACTTGCCTTTTTCAAAGAAATCACTCCCAAAAAATTCTTACTTCTGGAAAAATTCCCACTTTTTGTAAAGTAAAGCATTTCTCTCACAGTTTTCAAATCTAAATTAACCCCAGGCATAGTCCTTTAACTGTTATCCTTTGTGAATAGGGAAAGTATCTACAAGGGCGTGCCAGTGAGATTGCAGAAGTTAAGCTTCAAAAGGCTTAACTGGTTTATTCCCTAATAGAAACCTATGAACCTATGAATGTTGACCCGCTAAGCGCATCCCCTAACACGATGAGAGATATGAAAGGTATTATACATCTGTCATTCTTTGCAATTACAACAGTATGCAAACAAAAAGGCACACATTTGGGGTCAACATTATTAACTGGTTTAAGAACTACCATTCAGACAAGTCCTACCAGGTCTACTACAGTAACCATTTCAAATTCAGTGGTAGCCTGAAACTAGGAGATCCCCAAGGCTCAGCATGTGATCCACTCCTCTTCTCTCTTTTCATTAAATACTTGACAGTTGAAATACCCACACTTCAAATGACTATTTATGCTGATGACATTTTACTCCTATAATCTAATCAGTCCTGCTCCTATCTGTAAAGAAGTTTCTTATTACTTTCCATTAGTAGTAAAACCACTAAGACAAGGACACAGTTCAAGGCAAGACATTTATTTTTCAGAATAGATTGAGTGAGATTACATGAAGCGAGGTCTAACATAATCTCAAGTAATCTAACTAGCATTGCAGAACTACTGACTTTAAGTACATGAAAACAATCAAAAAATTTTGGAAAATTATTTGCAATCATAATTCGCATCCTTAGCTGACAATACAATAGTAAAAACATTATTCAGAACCTTTCAATACTGCAATATCTCCATATTTTTTCATATATCTTCCTGCTTTCTCATGACTTCATCCATGCAGTAACTTCTTCTTTACACAAACAAGGCTTCATTAATTATAGAACATGCAACAAAACAAGGACAAGCTATTTAACTGTTTCTCATACACAAACAATGTTCTATAATATTCATTTGTTTCATAACAAAGCAAAATGATGACCTTTATCTAGCTTGCAACATACAGTTGCTATGCATGTGCCTTTCAGAATATAAACATATTTCTGGCCTGAAACACAGAAATTCATTTTGACTGTTGTACTGACACTTATAGTTTAATACTTTCCCCTCTAATACTGAATTACAATCATAACTTCAAACATGTTTTCCTAAATCATGCCAATTGCCTTCAAATAACAAATGTCTCATTAATTAAAAAAATGTAATGCTATTTGCCTCCATCAATAAGTTGCTAAGCTTGCAACCCATCTTGATTAAACACACACAAGATAAAACTATTCCTTATGTTTATGAATACAAACACTAAAGCATAACACTTAACCTGCCTGTTATATTCACAACCCCCATATAGATAATATCACTAATAAAGTTTTCTTACAACTCATACATTGTTATACAAATTCACATATAGCTCCATAGCTAAACTGGTCTAGCAAAGGATATCCTATTACCCAAACAACAGTACTGCCTTTCATAACTCTTCATTGTACTTGCAATAACCAAAAAATACAGATTGTGTAACAAATAATGTTTGAATTTGCACTAAGGACATATTCTCGGACTTGCCATTGTGAAAGGGACCCCACTGGTTATCTATAGTTAATAGGGCTTCTTTCCTTTTGAGTTGCTTTCTCATCAAAATACTAAAACTAGGATACTGCCCACTTCCAAGAACCAAACTATCATTCAGGAACAACGTTTCCCCTTAAGGTATAGCTAGGATAATGACATTTTCTTCACCCATCCTCAATTCAAAAGTACAATAGACAGAAAAGCCTTTGCATGCCTAAGACCCTCAGTTTGCAACCTCTTAACCAAAATAATCAGATCATTAATTATCCTTTCAAGAATTTAAAAAAAGTACTATGTATGAATCTCATCACTGAATGCAAATTAAATTGTTTTATTGAAACTGGATAAAAACTCATTACACTCATGCGATCATTACTCCTATCATTTGATTTGTAAATTATATAACCATCTGTTTCTCTTTTAACTCAGTATGGTGTCTACACTGTAAACCTCAGTCATTGCCGAAAGGGATCCATTAACCAGCCCACACACTCAGTGAACAAAAAAGTAAACAAATAAATAATGAATAAATATATGTATCTTTGCCAGCATATTGGTTCAGGAGTAAGATCTCAGTCTCACAGCTCCAGAGTTTATTCCTGATTTCTTTGTGGAGTTTGCATGTTCTCCTTATGTCTGTTTTGTTTATCTCCGGGTAACCTGATTCCCTTCTATCTTCAGAAAACATTTTGTTTGAATGGCTACACTAAACTGTCCATACTTGTAATACTTACCTCTGACCTTGTCCTTGTGGCCCAGGTCATAGCTGAAAGTGGTTGACAGTCCAATCCACTTCCCTAATTATCAAATAATAAATAACAATGTATCTCTCTCTCTCATATATATATATATATATATATATATATATATATACATACATATACATATACATGTCTGTGTACATAGATAGACACAGATATACATATAGAGATAAATATATTATATAGGTACACACTGAAAAGAGGCTTGCTCTTAGTTGGTTTGCCCAGTTAGCGAATTAATTAAAATAGGAAAAACAATACTAAATATAGATAGACAGTTGCACAGATAATATATAGATAGCTATAGACATATAGATAGCTATACTTTGGTATAGATAAATAGATAGCATTTATTGTATTTATTTATTGCATTTGTTGACCGGGAAAGTCCACTGGGCCTAAGAAGAGTCCATTTTCAGTTGAGGCCCGGGGAGAAAAACTCCACAATTTACAGCCTTAAAAAACTCCAGCTATACTCTGTTGCATATTGTTTACTCAGAGGCAATCTCTGCTTAACATACAAGGCCACGTCAAACCCAGAACTGTTGGACATGCTACACTTAAAGATATCCCAATCCCTCAGAGCCACACTCCAGGGATCTAAACCTTGTCATCACAATAAACAAAACATGCTGGAGGGATAGGTTCTTGACCCAGAGACTCCCCTGACTCCGGAACAGAGTGCCCATACATGTCAAGCAGAGCGCCTCTTTGGCCCTCTTCAAAAGGAACCTTGATGATTGGATGGGAGAAAGGAAATTCACCCCAGGGAGCACGTCAGTCACCCTGCTAGACAGGGGTCCAGGGAAGTAAATAGTTTGGGAAGAAATAGCCAGGGAATTGTTATGGCTAGGCTTGTATAGGCCCTAGGGCCAATAGCCTAGTACCAACCTATGAACCTATGAGGTGACAAGCGGAGTACCTCAGGGTTCAGTCCTGGGACCACTCTTGTTTGGCATCTACTTCTCTGAAGTACAGGCTAACACTAAGGGACTCTGGCTAACAAAGTTCGCAGATGACTGAAAACTGGGAGCCATTATTGAATCCCCAAATGATGTGGATATTCTACAAATGGGCCTTACAGAAACAGATGCTTTGTGCCAGAGCCATGGGCTCAAGCTCAATACCATGAAATGTATAGTTATCTCCTTTGGGAAAAAAACATGTACCCATGAATTATCATATAAGTGGCAGTATACTAAACACCGAAAGTGTGATAAGGGACTTAGGGACACAGGTGGAGAGTGGTCTCACCTTCGATAGCCACAACAGTCAGAAAATCCTTCTATGTGGCACACCTCATCACTAAGGGCTTTTCATCCAGAAAAAAGGGGGTCATTGTCCCACTGTACTCACCCCTCATTAGACCCATTATGGAGTACAATGCCCCGTTTGGTATGTACCTCACAAGACATCTGCAACAACTGGAAAGGCCACAGAAATACCTCACTAAAATAATCACAGGCCTAAAGCAGATGCCCTATGCTGACCGTCTAAAAAAACTCCAGCTATACTCTGTCACATATAGCCTACTCAGAGGCAATCTCTGCTTAAAATACAAGGCCATGTCAAATCCAGTGCTGTTGGACATTCTACACTTAAAAAAATTCCAATCCCTCAGAGCCACATGCTCCAGGGATCTAAACCTGGTTATCACAATGAACAAAACATGCTGGTGGGATAGGTTCCTGACCCAGAGTCTCCACATACTACTGCCCATAAATTTCAAGCTGCGCTCCTCTTTGGCCCTCTTCAAAAGGAACCTTGACGATTGGATGGGAGATAGGAAATTCACCCCAGCGATCACGTCAGCCGCCCTACTAGACAGAGGATCAGGGAAGTAAATATTCTGGGAAGAGATAGCCAGGGAATTGTTATGGCTAGGCTTGTATAGGCCCTAGGGCCGATAGCCTAGTACCAACCTATGAACCTATGAAAGCACAACAGAATTGCATACAAGAGACAATAAAATACAAATGAACAATGCTGATATATAGGAATTATTTACAAAGCAAGTATAAACAGCATATGAGTAACAGAGATAATGCACATTAACTATAAGCATGTAAACTACAAACAAACGTCTTAGTGTGTTAGAGAGAAAGGAAGTATGTTGGATGAATGTACGGTGGGAGGTAGGTATGTTGAAGGTGGTAGGTAGATATGTTGAAGAGAGATAGTAGAAGAGGTACAGTGTGATGATGTGATAGTAGATATGGCAAAGTAAATAGTAGTGAGCAGGAAAGAAAGATGAGGACGTATAAGGGTTATGTGCAGGATTAGGGGCATATAGTAGTATGAGGCTAAAAGCACAGGGGTATAGATATACAAGTACATAGCAAGAGGGAAAAGATTAAGCTAGAAGTATGAAGTAGGTAAGAGAGAGAAACAGGAAGGTAACAGAAGAGAGTTGGAGCAAATATTAACGGAGGTTGATAGTGATGGGAATCTAGAGTGGGATACCAGGTGTTTTGGAGTTTTGGTAGGGAACAGGAGCATATCCATTGAAAGAGGAGATGTACTTTTAAGGATTTTTTGAAAAATACAGGATTGCTGATCATTCTGAGGGAGGGAGGAAGAGTATTCCATAGCTTGGAGATGGCATAGGAATATAGCATTTTGCCGGCTGAGAGTTTGGGTTTCACTATAGACAGCAACATTTTGTTTTCTGACCTGAGGTGGCAAGTAGGATGGTATGTGGACAGTATGGATGACAGGGAAGGGCAGCTTTCAGGTCGGAAGATTAACTTGTGGGCTGTAGTTAATTGTAGGTAAGTAAGGTGGTGGGGAGATTCTAGCCAATTGAGTTGTTGCAGTGAAGAGCAGTGGTGAGTAGAGTATTTTGAGTTTGTAGCAAATTTGGTGATTTTATTGTAGTAGGAGTCAAGTGTACTTTTTAGGGAGGACTGAAGGTTGGTGAAGACGGGGGCGCCATACAGCAATGTGGGGAGAAGAAATGAAGAGACTAGGGCCTTTTTGGTGGAGAGGCTGAGGAAGTAGTTGTGCCTGTATAGGGTACCCAGCTTTTGATGTGTCCTCTTTATGTTACTGTGGATATGAAGGTCAAAAGTTAAATTGTCATCAATAATGACTCCTAGCAATTTTGTACTAGGGACGACTTCTAAGACTATATTGTTTTGGGAAGTAACAGTAAAAAGAGTTTTGTCGATACAGCTAGGTTTTGAGGGAGTAAATAATAGGAGTTTAGTTTTATTGGGGTTAAGGGCTAGGTGATTCTTGGACATCCAGACCTCAGTAGAGTTGAATGCTTCTTGGGTCAGGTGCTGTAATTTGGTAAGAGATTTAGAGGAACAGATTATAGTTGAGTCATCAGCATACTGGATGATGGAACTGTGTGTTAGAGTTTGATATTCTTTATCAGTTTATTGCATCTTCTTACTTGGCTTGTATGACCCCTGAGGATATTGATCCAAATGGATCAGTTTACTATCCCAGACAATAAAAACATAAATAAATAAACAAATACATAATGCTTGCAATAAAGTCACTTTGGTTGAGTCATCTATGTGAATACAAAGGTACTGAGTGATTAAGCAAAAGAGTTTTACAAAAAGACTGTATAGCACCTTAATTTATCCAGAAAATAATAAGAGGTTAAGCAATACCACCTATCATAATGTGGAACAAATGGGTAAAATGTGGAACATTTACTAATAACTTCAGCTATGAAGTTCACAGGATGATTAATATGTGTTAATTTGTACTTATTTCAGTTATTTTGATGAGTTAATGTCATTTAGTGTTGATTATTAGGAAAATCTGTTAAGAACTTTTAGTGTCGAACGTATGCTAGACAATTTCAGTGCGGAACCTGGGAGGATATGTGGACTACATAATGCGTGCAACGCACAGCCTTTTGTAAAACCCTTTTGCTTAATCATTCAGAAAATTTGCATTCTCATAGATGACTCAACCAAAGTGACTACCACAAACATTATGTATGTATGTACGTATTTATTTATGTTTTTATTACCCGGACTAGATCAGTTTCCTCCTGGGGCATACAAGACATATAAGAACATAAAATAAATTATAGTGATACTTGATAAAAATTAGATACTTCCGCGGTAGTGGGGCTGCGGTAGCGTTGTCGCGTTCGATTCTCATCTAGAGCGTCTTCTGGGTGGAGGCGGGCATGCGTGAATGGGCGTGCCTTCGTTGAAGGTTGTGCGTCAGGGCTGGTAACTTGGCACGTAAACTCCACTACCAAACATTAGCGAACCGGAATTCCGCTGTGGCGACCCCTAACCGGGATAAGCCGAAAAGACACAACAACTTGATAAAAATTAGATAAATAGTTGCACTAGCGAGTTGTCTCATACGTAAAGGTCCATTACTAGGGGATTAAAAAAATGAATTCAAAAACCGTTAAGTAGCTTAAGAAAGTTATTGAACGAATAGTTACGAGTAAATTGCATTTCTAAATGTGTAGCTTTAGAGTGTTCTTTCATTATTTGAGATAACCAGCAGATCCCCCCATTCCGGGGACGCATACTTATTGTGCATCCAGTCAGTTTCATAAAGCTACACAATGAAAGCAGCATGCTAAAAATATTAAATACGGTACCTTAAGCGAGAGGTATATCCCATGAAGGCTTTAAACCCCTTGAATCTAAAGAACTATTCCACCATATTACTACTGGCTGTTTATATCGTTGTCCTATCGCTGTGTTGGGGATGCTGGAAACTTAGAGGGTCGCGTGCTCTGCTAATGGGAACCAGCGGAGCCTCGCAAGCAGCCTGGTACCGCCTCCCCCCCAGCCCCCAGTACGAGCTCCCCGTTTGCAATTACCCGCAATTGAGCCGGTCTGGTGAGCGATCGCGAGCCTTTAAGGAGTGTTGGTGTGCGGATTTTGTATGCATGCACCGTGTCCACTGCATTGTGGGAGAAGCTATTGCCAAGAAAGAGGAGCTCTAGCGTTCCAGATTGCAGGCATATTATAGGATAAAATACGTGATACTTAAAAAAGCTCATAATGCTTGCATCTGGGCCGAAAACGAAAGCCATGCGGCGAGATAATAAAAGCAGTCGTCATCGCCATTAATCTTACTCAATATTAAAATACAAGGATTAGAAGAAAAAGAAAAAAATCTGGATAACTGCAGCCCTGTGGTGGGGATGGAAGCGGCGCTATTGAAGCCGCAGATGATGGCGGATGTGAATTGCAACACATCTGTGAGCGCAGAGATGGAGGTGAAAAAACTGCAGGAGCTGGTAAGAAAACTAGAAAAACAGAATGAACAACTGAGGAATCGGGCGAGTGCTGTAAGCAACTGCACCGTCAGCCCACACCTGCTGCTACAACAACAATCCCAATCAGCCTCCTGTTTGATGCAGTTTGCTAGCTCCCCCACAGTAGTTTCCCCCTCTTCCTTCCCTGGTTCCATGTGTATGCCGAGTCCGGCTGCATCGCTTCTCTGCCCAACTGCACTTGGTGCATACAGATTACCAGACTTGTCCCCTTACTATCGATCACCCGTAGCCACAACGGGTGACCCGCGGCACTGTCCCTCTGGTGCTAGTGTACCTGGCTCCTTCTCCACTATATGGGACGAAGTGGACGTTTTGGACCTTGACAGCTTTTATTACGGTGCCAGTGAGAGGGACGATGATATATGGTATGTATCTTTTATCATTAAATATGAAGTTTGATGGGTAGAATACATTTAGCTTTTCTGTTTCTTACATTCTGCTTTGTTGGACAGCTTTGTGAATGAACATGCTTTGGAGTTGCTGAGTGTTACCTGCGTGTACGGTAATAGTAATAATTCATTCACTGTGTTGCCTGTTTGGTTACGACAGATGAGGGGGAATGACGATTTGTATTTTTTAATGATTGATGCTCATTGGTGGCAAATAACTGTTATCATGCTATCCATGGTGCATGCGCAGCAGAAACCGGTCCTCCGTTAAAATGATTACTGCTTGGCAGTAATCTGTCAGGACGGGTTATTGAAGCAGATTGTGCTGTCGAGGTGCCAGATTTATACATCTGATGGCAATGGGGGGCTTTTAAACTGTCTGCGACTCATTGCCTTGCAGTATTATAATCCTTCATTGCCTTAGAGTAGTATAATCCTTAAATCTTGTAAATCGTTGCTTTCACTTCGAAATTTAGCGCAGAAGATTTGATTTGTGGTAAATTCTAATTGCAGCAGTTTCTATTCCTAATTTGGTTCACCTGTGTGTTCCTAATACTGCATGCTGAAGTCCAGCAGTTTCAGGTTTTGTAGGGTGTTGTAACAATTAATGTGATATAAATTGCTTGACCATCTTTCTATACCACTTGTTGCCCATTTTTGTATCCGTGGGAAGAGCATTCAAGCTTGAGAATGGATGCATCTTGCTTTGTTACTGCTGGGACGATCTTTTTTATTTTTTTTTTTTGGAATTATTTGTCATGTAATCGTTAACAACGTATATATGTTTTCTGTGTATAACTATGTATACAAATTCAAATATGTTTATATGCATATGCTCACATTTGATAGATTCAGACAGGCAGTTTATTATTTGTGTCATTTTTGCAGAGTCCTTGATAATATGAAGTCATAGCAGGTGTTGTCACTTGGCTTGATATAACAGGCAAAGCAAGCATTCTAGTATTGGTTTTGCTTTGCAGATATAAACCTAATGTTTTCCTACAATAGAATGTTTGAAATATTTATTATTACATTAGATTAGCCAAATAAAAACACAGGGAGCAAAGTTTACAGGGATAATCCAGATGAATTACAAGTTATCTATAGACAGCTACGCATATGCCCTTGGGGGGGGGATAAGTACTAGCAAATGTTACATTTTGTGTGTTGTCACTTATAGTTAGCCTTTTTAATATGGATAAAATGCCCTTGTGCTAGCCTTTAGAAATTGATCAGGAGCTGATGTTCTTCGTCTACCATTGCTGCAGTCCTGACACATGGGTATTCCGCTGTCCACCATCGGCCCGAATACCAAAGGGCTAGAATCTGGCGTCGGTCATGGCGCTCGAGGCTGACATCAGTATGTGCCAGTACAAATGCGCATGACCGACGCCATACCCTCAGTCTTTCTTGCCGTGTGGTCCTAAGCAGAAGCAGTGTTTGCAAGTGCCGTTCGGCTTTCTGGAATTGTCGGTTTTCGAGTTTCAGACCGGAGACCATGCTGGGCTGAGTACCCCGTTGGGGACACTTTTGTCTTTTCTTGCCTCAGTATTACCAGATGTCTGAAAAGTTAATAACTGTATTTCTTGTGGGAAACAGATTCCTCATAGGGATTACCATTTACTCTGTATTCCTTGTTTAGGGCCTGAGCACGGCGTTGTTGGGTGTCGCTTTGTGCTGCCTTTGATATGCACTATTGCCGCCGCTTGGACTGTGCTAGGCTAGTGTTTGGTGGACGGTGCAATTATAACATGCAGTCGGATTCTCCGCCCAGTTCGGCTAAAAAACGCAAAGAGTATTCCTTTGCGGTCCAAACAAGATGAGTCCATTGCGGACGCCGGTTCGGTAGAGCCACCGACTACTTCGCCGGCTCCTTCTGACAGTTTAGCGGAGTCTCCAGGGAGCCTTTGCTACTTCAAGAAGTGGCTTCTCCTGTCGAGGCCAGGCTGAAGGGGCTTCTCATGTGTCGTGGTTCCCTCCCCTCACAGAGTTTCTAGGCCTCCCCCTTCTCATAGTAAAAGCCTTTCCAAATCTAAATCTGCCCCTGCTGGTGTCTGTCCACGAGGTCCAGCTCCTAGAAAGCACATGTTAAAGGTGGCGGAGGATTTGATTACTTTAATTAGGGGTTCTATGCCTCCCCCTGAGAAAAGGCCCTGGGTAGAGCCAGGGATAGAGGGTCTGGATCAGTCTTCCAATGACTCTGATTCTTCTGTGGAAGAGCTCCAGGATTTCCCTCCCTACTCTGATTCAGAGGCTGAGGAGTCCCCTCCTGAAGATTTTTCTTTTTCTGAAACCTTGCATTCCATGAGGGAGCATTTTAAATGGGAGGCCAGGATTGTTCTGATTCTCGTAAAAGGCTTAGAGAATTCTTGTTTTTGCCTCAGCATAGGCCTTTGGCTATTCCCCTGTATTGGATGTTGTTCAGGATGTTTTTTCTGAGGCTTCTCTTAACCCTGACTCTTTGCCTCCTGCCCCTGCTAAACCAGATAGATACTGCAGGGTGCGGAAGCTCACTAGTATTTATACAAGGGTCCTAGGGCTGACCCAGACACCATTACTCAAGGCCCCAAGGGTGTCAGGGCTGCTGTGGTTAAGAATCCAGTTCCTTTGGTCAAGGATGCTAGAGCTCTGGATTGGTGGGGTAAGAAGTTGTATACCTCTTCCACTTTAGCTATGAGAGCTTTACATTGTCTAAATTATTTGCTGGGCCAATTGAATTGTAAAGTTGATGCTTTATCTGAAGGTATTGAATGTACAGAGCTTCTGGATTTAGTGCATGTTTCAGAACAAGTTGGTAAGCATTCTTTGCAATATGGTTTTGATGCTTTACAGGCTTCTTCCAGGGTGGCTGCTACTAGTTCAGTTCTTCGCAGGCATGCCTGGTTGAAAGTTCGGACATTGTCAGAGCATGTTAAGGCTCGGCTTATGGATGCTCCTTTGCAGTCTGATGTTCTTTTGGCCCTCCCGTTCAATCAGTTTTGAAAACTGGAGGAAAAAGCTAAGTCTATGCAGACAGTTAAGGATTGTTTACAGGTTCAGCCCCCTAAGTTCAGTAGGAATTGGCCTACTAAAGGGTGGTCTTTTCCCTCTTCAGATTATCAGTCTAGGGGCAGGTCTACGAGGTAGGGGTAGAGCTTCCTCTCAGGGCCCTGCTACTCCTAGAACTTTGGGTTCTTTTACCCCTTCTGCTGGGGAGGGCAGGGATCAGTCCTTTCGAAACAAACTCAATGACCTGCCTTCAGCTGCCGGATTCTGCCATGCTGGCAGCTCCTCTAGGAGGAAAACTGGAACTTTTCAAAGTATTGGCATTTGGTTACCCAGGACAAATGGGTATTGGACATTGTAAATCGAGGCTACAAATTTTATTTCCACACTTTCTCTCCTTTCGAAGGTATGCCAGATGTGCCTCATCAGCAAAGACTGGAAGCATGGGGGAAAAAAAAAAAATTTCTTCTCTGCTTCAGTGGAGGGCAATACAGGAAGTACCTTCTGCTGAAGGAGGCACAGGGTTTTATTCCCGTCTTTTCTTAGTGCCAAAGGAAGTAAATACTTGGAGACCAATTCTGGGTTTGTCCATTCTAAACACCTTTTTGGAAATTCCAAAGTTCAAGATGTTAACGTTGCAGCAGTTGCTGCCTATGCTGGGCAAGGCTCATAGAGGCCTATCTTCACATTCCTATCGGGCCCAGTTCCAGGACGTTCCTGGGATTTCGGAATGGGAATTTGCATTGTCAGTTCTCTGCATTGCCCTTTGGCTTGTCTACTCGGCCCAGGGTATTCACAAAAGTCCTGGCTCCAGTAATTGCTTTTTTCAGACTAGAAGGAATTCAAATTTATCCTTATCTGGACGACTGTTTGTTTCTGGCTCAAGGCAAGCAAGAACTTCTTCAACATCTTCACTATGTAATGACAGTTTTAAGATGCCTAGGGTATTCTGTGAACGAAATAAAGTCCAGTCTAGTACCCTCACAAGAGATGTGTTTTCTGGGTGTGAGACTGAATACAGCCCCAGATGGCATTTCTTACCCTGGACAAACAAAGACATCTTCATCAATACTTCCAACAGCTTTCAGTAATGTCCAGGCTGACTGCAAAGACAGTCCTTCAAGCCTTAGGGTTCATGGCATCTTGTATTCTAGTGCTTCCCAATGCCACACTGCATATGAGGAAGTTACAATGGTATCTCAAAAGCGTGTGGACTCAACACAGCCACGATTTGGACACTGTCATTCAGATTCTCCCTTGCATACAAAAAGAATTTCTGTGGTGGGCTCAGGAATGTCACCTAAACAAGGGACTCTCTGTGACCCAGCCAGAGGCATGTCAGATATTAACGACAGACGCCTCGGAGTCGGCCTGGGGAGCTCATCTCAAAGGAAAATGGATTCAAGACCTTTGGCCCCCAGAGCTACTTCATTTACATATCAACATGAAAGAGATGCTGGCAGTTCAATTTGCTTTGGAAGCATTCAAGAGCCTACTTCAATCAGGACTGGTGTTGATTCAACAGACGACACAACAGTCATGTGGTACATCAACAAGCAAGGGGAACCCATTCTTATCCATTGTGCAGACAAGCAATGCTAGTATGGGAAACTGCTTTAAAACTGCACATCACTCTTCGAGCACTGTTTCTGCCAGGAGCACAAAATTCTTTAGCAGATGTTCTGAGCAGACAGATTGTGGATCCTCGCGAATGGAAGTTGGATCATCAGGTGTTTCTGCAGTTGACCATGGCTTGGGGAACTCCAGACATAGATCTGTTCGCTTCTCCTCTGAATTATCAACTGCCAATGTTTTGCACAAGGCTATTTCATCCGAAAGCCTGGAAAATAGATGCACTATCCTTCAGCTGGAGAAACCTGCACGTGTATGCCTTTCCTCCTTTGCCTCTTCTTCCAAAGGTATTGTTGAAAGTCAGGAGGGAAATGCCTCGCATGATTCTGATAGCACCAGGTTGGCCTCGACAACATTGGTACCCTCTCTTAAGGAGTTTAATTCTTGGGACACCTTGGCCATTACCACAGATTCCTCACTTATTGACTCAGGAGGACAATCATTTTCTCAATATCAGCGTGCAATCTCTTTACCTGACAGCCTGGAGAATTCAGTTTTGAGGAAGGAAGGCCTGCTGCTTCCACAACAAGTTTTGGATGTTCTTTTGGAAGCCAGGCGTCCTACTACTCGGAAAGTTTATGCTGATAAATGGAAGAGATTTTTTCTTTGGAGTGCAGCTCACGGCTTTGATGTTAAATTGCCTAACTTGAGTTGTATTTTGCAATATTTGACTGTTTTGTTAGACAAGGGATTGTCTTTCTCTTCTGTTAAAGTGCATGCTGCAGCTATTTCTGCTCACTATGAATGTGACCCTCCTTTGTTTTCTCATCCATTGGTTAAACAGTTTCTTAGAGGGGCAAAGAATATAAGTCCCCAAAAGAGCTCCCACTCCAGCCTGGGATCTTACTTTTGTTTTGGAGAAGCTGACTCTGCCTCCATTTGCACCTGCAGCTACAGCTGAGTTGAAGTTGTTGTCTTGGAAGACTGCTTTTTTGTTGGCTGTTACTTCTACTCGAAGGGTCTCTGAATTACAGGCCCTCGTGGCAGTAGAACCATTTCTGATTTTTCACAAGGACAGAGTTTCCTTACTAATCCTACTTTTATGCCTAAAGTAATTTCAAATGTGGCACTGAACCAATCTATACATTTGTCTACTTTTTATGTTGACCCCAAAATAAAGGGGTGAAAGTTTTGCATTCTTTGGATGTGCATAGGCATTTAGGATATTATTTGAGCAGAACCAAAGAGTTCAGAAGATCTCAACAGTTGTTTGTTTCTTTGCTTTGACTTCACAAGGGAAAGCTGTTTCAAAACACATTATCTCCAAGTGGATTGGCCATTGTATTGCTTTTGTTATTCTCATCATGGGAAAGATGTTCCTGCTGGGATCAGGCCTCACTCTACTAGGGCTACGGCCACCTCTACTGCTTTTTCGAGAGGGGTAGCTGCTAAGGACATTTTGGAGGCAGCTACTTGGAGTTCTGTACATACATTTACTAAGCATTATCATTTACCTCTTTATTCTAGGTCTAGGGCTGGGTTTGCCACTGCTGTTCTACAGGGCATGTTAGCAGCTCCTAATTCTGTTTAGTTGGCCATCCTCCCTGTTTTCCGTTGCTCTGGGATTCTACCCATGTGTCAGGACTGCAGCAATGGTAGACGAAGAACATAGTACAGTTTTGTACCTACCATAAATGTAGATGTTCGAGGATATCCATTGCTGCAGTCCAAATTTCCCTCCCTCCTACCCCCTTATTTAGGTTTGGGTTTTGGGTGGTATTTTTTGCATTCTGACGTCTGAGGCAAGAAAGACTGAGGGTATGGCGTCGGTCATGCGCATTTGTACTGGCACATACTGATGTCAGCCTCGAGCGCCATGACCGACGCCAGATTCTAGCCCTTTGGTATTCGGGCCGATGGTGGACAGCGGAATACCCATGTGTCAGGACTGCAGCAATGGATATCCTCGAACATCTACATTTATGGTAGGTACAAAACTGTACTTTTTGTGAATTTGTATTTTGAGATCCCAGCCCCAAGTCTGGGCACAGCAGGTAATGAAATGAACGTACTATTTTACTGTGGTTCATAATGAAGCTGTTATAAGAAGAAGCAGAGAAGTGCATATCATTTTATTATATCTTTGTTTTGAAACCTTTGAACCAGTGGGTGTTTTAACATATCTTAAATGTATACATTTGGCATAAATAAGAATTACATTATACCAGATTGTAGGTAAATTTCCTCCTGGTGGTGGCTGGGACAAGAGCAATACTCATTAGAATTTAAAAGAGAAACTACCATGGTATTGTTGTTGGGGGAAAACTGTTTTGTAAATGTGTAACATGGACTTTCTTATTTATAGAAACTGTCGAGGTTCAGGACCCAGCTTTTTGGAACTCTTGATATCTTCCTTTTTTATATTATTGCTTTTTATATCCTCTTATTTGTCCATTTTGTAAAGCATATGATTTTGATATGTATTATGAAGAAAATTCACACACACACAAAACATTGGGTGGTAAAGCATATGATTTTGATATGTATTATGAAGAAAATTCACACACACACACACACACAAAACATTGGGTGGAAGGCTGTGTAGTTAGTTTGCTGGACTAGTAGCAGAGTGTGTTTTATATGATACAAATTGTCAGTAATTTGCTGTTTCAAGGAAGGGTAGAAATTGTGAGTTGATCCCACTAAGAGAACGAGATGCTGCTCTGTCTTTGCAAACCAAATATTTTCTTGTATGCACCACATGCCAGAGAGAAAAAATGTACAGGATTGTTGTGCATCCCTGTTACATTTCTCATTGTTCATAAGCTAGTGTTCTGTGAACTGTTTACATTATGAGAAGAGTACCATCTGTGTGCAGGGAGATCAAAGGGGGTAGTCCCATTCGGGACAGCTTGTGGAAACTTCTTCAAATGTGTTTTAAGCAGGTCTTTCTGCATAAAATAGAAAACATCAGATTGAAGGCTATGTAGTAAGTTTGCTGGAATTGTAGCACTTGAGAGATCTGGCACAGAGTGCTTTGGGAGGGTAGAAATGGCAGAGTACTTTTATACAGTAAAAATGGTCAGTTCTTTAGGGTGAAGCGTGATTAAGGTGGGTATGCCTCTACATGGAATACATTCCAGACTAGTAATTTCATTTGAACCTGAAGTCTTATTGGACTATGCTGTTCTACACAAGAGTAGAAAGCATGAGTTTATACCACTAAGAGCACCAGATGCTGCTCTCTCTGTCTTTGTAAATCACGTTTTCTTACATGTGCTCCATGTTATTAAATAATTTCAAAAACTTGTTTGAAGTAAATAATAATATATGGTTATGGTCTGTTCTGTTATTCAGCAGGACGGAGAATATTAGACAGTAAAGAAGATACTCCTCCATGGTAGGGAACTACAAAACACATTGTATTATGAACAAATATGAAATGAAAATCACTAAAAGCTATGTTCCAGATGTCTGATGTACCAGGACTTGCATATTTCTAACAGATTTGGTGTAGTAACATTATACAATCTAGATTTGGTGATAGAATTTGTAGGGAGTAGGGGCTTGAGGAATTGTTATTTAAAACTACTGAGCTGTAGTAAGTTTATTACGCGAGATTGCACTTCGAAGCAGACCTTACTTTATATTAAAAAATATAAAACAAAGTTAATCCTTCAAGCGGAACTTGGATCTATGGACATGAAACAGAAAATTTATCCCAGGACTGCCCCCTGTAGTATTAATTGACAAAGGCAACTACAAAATGCTTTATCCCATTCACGGGTCCCTAAAAGTTATTTGTAGTATGATTCTAGTTATTGTCATTAGGAGTAATATATAATTATTGACCAAGGGATGGATAAGGCTAGTCTCTAACCAAATAGGATAGGTTAGATCAAACACAAAAAGGGAACCTGCCAGCGCTTGAAATGTTCCGTAAGGGTTGCTAGCCAAGTACTTACCTGTGAACTTGAAGGTCGAGGCATTGGAAACTGCAGTAATTCTGCTTCTTTACTTTGCAGTCCTTCTCCACTGAAGTCTGTGGGTTAGTGGGTAAGGGAATGCTCAATTTACTCTTGCCCTGTTTATTACATATCGCTTATGTGGTTAAAGGATCTTATAAACACTTCTATTAGATTATTAAGACAGCTTGTTTCTGTTATATTTCATTGATCCATATTAATATTTATATAATTTTACATTGTATGGCAGGTCTGTTGAAAAGTTTCTTGTATTATAAGATTTGCTATTACAATCTTGAAGCCCACTGGCTTGAAACTCATAATCATGAGGCCATAATATCGAAAAATTAAAATGCTGAGGACCACAATGTATAAAAATCTTGAATATTAAATCCTCTACCAGTGTAAACCCTTGATCAAGTGCTAATATGGGTCCTGCAGGGAGGCACGTTTTGGAGATCAATAATGTGGTCTTCAGCATTTTGGCCTTTCAATATTAGGGTCTCAGGATTATGAGATTCAAGCTTGTGGCCTTCAAGATTATGATAGTAAAGCATGTTATAAGATCATATGTTGCCACTGAGAAGTACTAAGTGAGAGATCTGCTTTAACAGAACATAAAAGAAGCCAGTTTAAAGCAATGTGTAATATTATTGTCTATCTGTTTATGTAGTTTATTACATTGCTTGCATATCTATTCACATAGATGTGAGCTTTATAACACTTTATTCCTGGTCAGTGACGGTACATGCTCACAATTTAGGAGTAGAAAAAGTGAGTGTCTAGAGTTATCTGGTCTAAGATGGACTTCTTTTAGTTTTTGCATGTATTTGCTGTGTAATGCTGTATGTTGTCTTACCGTTTGTACAACAGTATGGAGTTACTAAATCTTTGTTCCACGTGACTCCACTTAAAGAAATCCCAATCCGTCCGAGCTACACGCTCTAGGGACCTAAACCTTGTCACCACAATAAACAGAACATGCCGGAGGGATAGATTCCTGTCCCAGAAACTTCCCATACTCTGGAATAAACTACCTATTTATATCAAACAAAGCTCCTCATTAGCACTCTTCAAGAAAAATCTTGATGATTGGATGGGAAATAGGAAATTCACCCCGGGGATCACCTCTGTGGCTCTGCTCGACAGTGGTGCAGGAAAATAATTTTCTTGGGTGGCAAAAGCCAGGGTACCTTTTTGGCTGGGCTTGTATAAGGCCCCAGGGCCGATAGCCTAGTACCTACCTATGAACCTTTGTCTTTTCATAGGATCATAGGATGTTACTAGGCTAATGGCACTAGGGCCCTTACAAGCCTAGTCAAGTTCTACCCTTATTTCCAGGATCAGTACCTATTGCCCCTGTTCAAGGGGGATACAGGTAGAACCCCCATAGTGAATTTACGGTTACCCATCCAATCGTCCAGATTGCGTTTGAAGAGGACCAATGAGGTGCTCTGTTTGACATGAAGTGGGAGTCTGTTCAAAGGTGTGGTAACATCTGGGAGACAAATCTGTCCACCTAGCAGGTTCTATTCATCACATATATTCAAAAGTTAAACAAAAATACAGCCAGCACCTGAGGACTCCTTAGAAAAAATATATTTATTTCATCTTCCAATTCCACATACAGACCGGTTTCGGCAAAAAGCCTTCTTCAGTGTAACTTTCCAATTTCAAAGCTGCTTTTTATAGTATCAAGAACAGCAGTTATGACATCACTTCCCTAATTGTTTCATTACAAAATCCAAATGCAAAATCAAACAATACAAAAACTATAAATATGGCTGTATATGTAAATCATATACACGCCAGTTGTAAATATCAGTATAATAAGTAAACTAAATATTATACTAGATTATTAATAAGATTTACTTCATAACTTGTCATTGAGCCCCAGATGACATAAAGCTCCCAGTTTAATAATCCATTTCCTTTCCTTACTAGAAAGAATGGAATGCTAACCTTGTTTAGATAGTCTATTGCCCTAACCTAACTGCCCTTGCAAGCCATTTTAAGCCTGCCCCCCAATTATTATCCTGGGGGAAAAACCCTCTTGCTTGTGTTTTGCAAAGGCAAACACCTTAACCATTAGGCCACCCTCCCAACCCTTGACCCTATCTATAATAACAAACATAAAATTAGCCGTTTTGTGTGACTGACAATGTCTGTATAGTGCATTAGTTAACTTTTTATTTCTAATTTCACTAAGATGTTCAGAAATACGACTTTTCAGTTGTCTGGAAGTTTGCCCCACATAAAAAGCAGAGCATTGACAGATAACCAAATACACTACCCAGTCAGAACTACAATTGCCAAAAAAATGAATATCAAATAATTGACCAGTATCCTTACTGCTAAAAGCTGTAGTTTTAAACATGTATCTACAAAAACTGCAATGTCCACAGGGGTGAGAGCCCACCAACTTATCCCCCATAATAGTAAGTTGGTTAGAATGAGAATGTTTTTGAAGGGTCCTTTTATAATGGGCAAAATGAGAATTCAAAGTTTTGCCTCTCCTAAAGGAAAATAAACATCTGTCCATCAAAAGGGGACTCAATTCTTCATTAGCTTTAAGGATATTCCAATGCTTATTAACTGTATTTTGCAACAAATCAATATTCTTACCAAATGTGGTAACCAGCCTCATGGTCTGTGATTCACCCTCTTTTTCCTTTTTCTTATACTCTAATAGATCCAATCTATTACAATTAGTAGCCCATTCACTGGCTCGATGTACATCCGGTGCCCTATAACCCCTCATTAGAAATCTCTCTATAAGAGCCTGCTTGGCCTCCAAATAATCAGTGTCTGTAGAACATATTCTTCTCATTCTTAAAAATTGGGATTTTGGAATTTTGTTGATTGTATGCCTGGGGTGAAGACTAGATGCATATAATAAGTTGTTATATTGTGGGTACTTTCTGTAAACTAAACTGCTCAATGAATCATCTGGTTGTCGTAGAATTTTGACATTCAGAAAATTGATCTCCTTGATCTCATAAGTAGCAGTAAATTCAATCCCCCACTGGTTTCCATTAATATATTCCAGAAACTCCAAAAGATAATCAACACCCCCACACCATACAAGCCAACAATCATCCAAAAAATGCCTCCATATGTCTATTTCAATAAGGAGAATGTTATGCATTTCATCATAAATGATTTGATCTTCTATATACCCCATAAAAAGGTCCGCATATATGGGGGCAAATGAGGCCCCCATAGCTGTTCCCTGTTGTTGCCAATAACATTCCCCCCTTAAAATGAAAGAAATTTTTTGTTAGGATATGTTCTGTCAGACAAATGGTAAGGGTATTAAAACCCAGCGGATCAGATTTACTTTATTAAGCCAATAATCCAGAGTTTGTAATCCTGCCCAATGGGGGATACTAGTATAAAGGGATTTGACATCCAGCGTGCACATGAGCCAGTGAGGTTCTAATTGAGAATCTGAAATAATTTTAAGAAACTCTGTAGTATCCTTTATCCTTGCCCTAACGTATGGTAATAATGGATGTAAATATTGAGTCAGAAATACAGAAATAGGCTCTGTTAAGGACCCTCTCCCTGAAACAATAGGCCTACCCAGAGGCTGACTCAAATTTTTATGAATTTTTATGAATTTTGGGCAAAAGGTAAAGGTACTATTGATCACTGACCATGAGCTGCTGTTTAACCTGTACACTGATAATGCCCTCTACTGCTAACTCTAAAATGCATCAATTTCCTTGTCAGTTGGCATTTTCCCTATAATACTGAGGGTCAGACAATTGTCCATTTTCATCCATACTTACCACCGCCCCACCTTTCTCTGCCGGAAGGATGACAATATCAGTGTTAGCATATAAATCCTGAAGAGCCTGTTGTTCCCCCCTTTGAAAGGTTATGTCGAAACCTTTGAGATAGCTAAAATATAAATCCTTCAAAACTGCCTCCTGAAAAATGGCTACATGCTTGTTCATTGGTGGCACAAATTTTGATTTGTGAAAGCGAAATTCAGTAGAGCTAGAAGAAGACTCAGTTGTACCAAAAAACTATTTTAAATTTAACTTTCTACAAAAAGCAATCAAGCCTGACAGACAACCATGTTCCTCCACAAAAAAGCTAGGTACAAATCCCAAACCTTAATTAAGTAAGGACTGTTCATCTTGAGATAAAACATACTTGGAGATGTTATGCATGTTATAAGTGTTAGTTACTATTTCATTATTGATTGCAACAGATTCTCTAAAGTTGCTACCTTTGTGTTTGCGCCCCCCTTTGTCTTTTACCAAGTATTAGTTACTATTTCATTATTGATTGCAACAGATTCTCTAAAGTTACTACCTTTGTGTTTGTGCCCCCCTCTGTCTTTTACCCCTAAAGGGCTGGCCTGCGTCCTTACTTTCACAGAGGGGAGTTAGATTTAAAGAGAATAATCTGAACAGAACTAATATTAGAAAAAAAAGGCCTCGTTCCATACTTAAATCCACACAAGGTTTTAGTACCTCGGGGGAAGAATCTTCTATGACTAAGACAGAGGGCACATTTGTAAGTGAGTCTCCAGACCCCAAGAAAGTAAGGACGCAGGTCAGCCCTTTAGGGGTAAAAGACATGGAGGGGGGCGCAAACACAAAGGTAGTAACTTTAGAGAATCTGTTGCAATCAATAATGAAATTGTAACTAACACGTATGTTATATCTCAAGATGAACAGTCCTTACTTAAAGGTTTGGGATTTGTACCTAGCTTTTTTGTGGAGGAACATGTTTTTGTGTCAGACTTGATTGCTTTTTATAGAAAGTTAAATTTAAAATTGTTTTTTGGTACAACTGAGTCTTCTTCTTGTTCTACTGAATTTCGCTTTCACAATTCAAAATTTATGCCACCAATAAACAAGCATGTAGCCATTTTTCAGGAGGCTGTTTTGAAGGATTTACATTTTAACTTTAATCTATCTCATAGGTTTCAGCATAACATTTCAAAGGGGGAACAACAGGCTCTTAAGGATGTATATGCTAACACTGATATTGTCATCCTTCTGGCAGAGAAAGGTGGGGCGGTGGTAATTATGGATGCCAATTATTACTGGAATGAGGGAAATGGACAATTGTCTGACCCCTCAGTATTATAGGAAAATGCCAACTGACCCCACACCAGCATTTAAGAAGGAAATTGATGCATTTTTAGAGTTAGCAGTAGAAGAGGGCATTATCAGTGTACAGGTTAAACAGCAGCTCATGGTCAGTGATCCAGCCCAACAGTACCTTTACCTTTTTCCCAAAATTCATAAAAATTAGAGTCAGCCTCCGGGTAGGCCTATTGTTTCGGGGAGAGGGTCCTTAACAGAGCCTATTTCTGTATTTCTGACTCAATATTTACATCCATTATTACCATATGTTAGGGCAAGGATAAAGGATAGTACAGAGTTTCTTAACATTATTTCAGATTCTCAATTAGAATCTCACTGGCTCATGTGCACGCCGGATGTCAAATCCCTTTATACTAGTATCCCCCATTGGGAGGGATTACAAGCTCTGGATTATTGGCTTAATAAAGTAAATCTGTATCCGCCGGGTTTTAATACCCTTATCATTTGTCTGACAGAACATATCCTAACAAAAAATGTGTCTCATTTTTAAGGGGGGATGTTATTGGCAACAACAGGGAACAGCTATGGGGGCCTCATTTGCCCCCATATATGCGGACCTTTTTATGGGGTATATAGAAGATCAAATCATTTATGATGAAATGCATAACATTTTCCTTATTGAAATAGACTTAGACTTATGGAGGCATTTTTTGGATGATTGTTGGCTTGTGTGCCGTGGGGGTGGTGTTTATCTTTTGGAGTTTCTGGAATATATTAATGGAAACCAGTGGGGGATTGAATTTACTGCTACTTATGAGATCAAGGAGATCAATTTTCTGGATGTCAAAATTCTACGACAACCAGATGATACATTGAGCAGTTTAGTTTACAGAAAGTACCCACAATATAACAACTTATTATATGCATCTAGTCTTCACCCCAGGCATACAATCAACAATATTCCAAAATCCCAATTTTTAAGAATGAGAAGAATATGTTCTACAGACAGTGATTATTTGGAGGCCAAGCAGGATCTTACAGAGAGATTTCTAATGAGGGGTTATAGGGCACCGGATGTACATCGAGCCAGTGAATGGGCTACTAATTGTAATAGATTGGATCTATTAGAGTATAAGAAAAAGGAAAAGAGGGTGAATCACAGACCATGAGGCTGGTTACCACATTTGGTAAGAATATTGATTTGTTGCAAAATACAGTTAATAAGCATTGGAATATCCTTAAAGCTAATGAAGAATTGAGTCCCCTTTTGATGGACAGATGTTTATTTTCCTTTAGGAGAGGCAAAACTTTGAATTCTCATTTTGCCCATCATAAAAGGACCCTTCAAAAACATTCTCATTCTAACCAACTTACTATTATGGGGGATAAGTTGGTGGGCTCTCACCCTGTGGACATTGCAGTTTTTGTTGATACATGTTTAAAACTACAGCTTTTAGCAGTAAGAATACTGGTCAATTATTTGATATTCATTTTTTTGGCAATTGTAGTTCTGACTGGGTAGTGCATTTGGTTATGTGTCAATGTTCTGCTTTTTATGTGGGGCAAACTTCCAGACAACTGAAAAGTTGTATTTCTGAACATCTTGTTTGAAATTTAGAAATAAAAAGTTAACTAATGCACTATACAGACATTGTCAGTCGCACAAAATAGCTAGTTTTATGTTTGTTAGTCTATTGCCCTTGACCCTATCTATAATATCTAAACAAGTTTGGCATTCCATACTTACTAGTAAGGAAAGGAAATGGATTATTAAACTGGCAGCTTTATTTCATCCGGGGCTCAATGACGAGTTATGAAGTAAATCTACTTATAAATAAACTAATATAATATTTAGTTTCTTTATTATACTGATATTTATAATTGGTATGTATATGATTTGCATATACAGCCATATTTATAGTTTTTGTATTGTGTTTGATTTTGCATTTGGATTTTGTAATGAAACAATTAGGGAAGTGATGCCATAATTGCTGTTCTTGATACTATAAAAAGTAGCTTTGAAATTGGAAAGTTACACTGAAGGAGGCTTTTTGCTGAAACCGGTCTCTATAGGTTCATAGGTTCATACTAGGCTATCTGCCCTAGGGCATTTATAAGCCTAGCCAGAGTGTGTGTGGCTTTCACCACCCCTTAGGATGAGAATACTATACCAATTAGTTTGCTGTGCCTCTGTCCAGCAGTGACACAGAGATGATTCCCGGGGTAAACCTACGATCTCCCATCCACTCGTCAAGATTTCTCTTGAACAGAGTCAGTGAGGGGCTCTGCCTCACATGGACTGGGATTCTGTTCCATAGTGTAGGGAGTCTCTGGGTGATGAATCTGTCCCTCCAGCACGTCCTATTTATATCCGTGTTGAGGTTTAAGTCTCTTGCTCTCGTGGCTCTGGTGGATTTGAATTTTTTGAGGTGGAGCATGTCCATTAATTCCGGGTTGGACATGGCCTTGTATGTCAGGCACAGATCACCTCTGAGCAGACGGTATGCGACTGAATAGAGCTGGAGTTTCTTCAGTCGGGCAGCGTATGACATATGTTTGAGCCCCTTTATCCTTTTGGTGAGGAACTTTTGGGGTCTTTCCAACTGCTGCAGGTGTTGGGTAAGGTACATTCCGAATGGGGTGTTGTACTCAATCATTGGTCTGATAAGTAAAGAGTACAGGGGTACAATGACCTCTCCTGATCTGGATGTGAATCCCTTCATGATCAGGTGGGCAATGTAGAAGGTCTTCCTAACCACTTTGGCAATGTGAGTGTCAAAAGAGAGGTTACTGTCAACTTGGGTCCCCAGGTCCCTGATAACTTCTTCCGTGTTTAATGGATTACCACCTATGTGGTAATTAGGGGTTACCTTGTTTTTCCCAAAGGGTATGACTATACATTTTTTGGCATTTAGCTTAAGGCCGTGGTTCTGGCACCAGTTATCCATTTCTATGAGACCTCTCTGGAGGATGTCTGTGTCTGATGGAAGTGTCAATTATGGTGCCCAGTTTGCAGTCATCTGCAAATTTTGTCAGCCACAATCCCCCTACGTTTGCCTGCACTTCAGAAAAATAATTGCCGAACAAGAGGGGGCCCAGGACTGAGCCCTGTGGAACACCGCTCATGACCGGCTTAGAGTCTGACATGGCACCAGCAACTCTAACCCTGTGGGTTCTGTCCTTGAGCCAGTTTGCAACCCATCTTGTGACATATGGGTTTACATCTAAGCTGGTGAGCTTTTCTATGATGCCCGAGTGGGGTATTGTGTCGAACACATTTGCTAGGTCAAGGTAGGCTGTGTGAACTGCCTTATCCTCATCAATGGCCTTAGTGACTGTTTCGAAAAAGTCGACCAAGTTCAAGAGGCAGGATCTGCCCTTGACAAAGCCAAATTGGGTAGGATCCAGTGTCTGTAGGTCCCCAATGTCTTTATTTATGAGTTCCATTATGATCCTCTGCATAGCTTTGCAGACAAGGCTCGTCAAGCTTATGGGCGGTAATTTCCAGGGTCCATAGAAGCACCGCCTTTGTGGAGTGGGACCACAGTTGCCGTCGCCATTCTTTATCCTGTAGTAAGGCTAAGATTAAACAGCAGCCTTATGTGTGGGTTTAGTTCCTCATTGAGTTTGTGTAGCACACAGCCGGGGACATCGTTCGTCCCATTGATGCTGTGTTTTTGCTTTAGAGAGAGCAGCTCTCACCTGGGCATCTGAGATGTTTGGGAGGCTAGACTCTGGTGGGATAGATATTTCTCCTTTTGGGGAGGGAGGGAGAAATTTGCACTGAACCTGTCTGCCAGTATGTTGGCAATGTCTGTGGGTTCAGTGATTTTGTATCATTTTGGACTAATTCTGAGCATATCTGGGAGTTTCCACCCAGGTTTCTAACATAGCTAAAGAAGGCCTTATGATTGTCTTTTGTGTCTTTAGCGATTTTTCTCTCAAAGTTGGCCTTGGATGATTTTATGAGTGATCGTAGTTTTTGCTAGTATTGATCAGAGATGCCTTCCCTTTTAGGGATTTTGCTCTGTCATGTAGTAGCTTTCTCCTCTTGTTGTAGAGTTTGTTTATGGCTGGGGTCCACCAGACCGGGCGCCTGCCTTTGGTGGAAAGGGTCTTGATTTTATTAGGGATTGCTTGATCCATACATTCCTGGAGGTGCTCATAGAAGGCATTTGTAAGGGTTTCAGCAGCGTGGGTTGTGGTTTCCACTGGCTCGGGGCCTTGAAGAATACCACTCCAGTCTTAAGAAGTGTGAAGTTTGCTTTTAAGAAGTTCTTCACTGTGGTCTTTTTTGCTGGGGTTGGGGGCGGGATGTGGATCTCCAGTGAGATTAATGTATGGTCTGATCTCACCAATGAGGGATATACTTCTGGTGTGGAGCATTTTGTCCCCATGTTTGTGATGATCAGGTCTAGTATATTTTCTCCTCTTGTGGGAATGGTGACTAGTTGTTCCATAGCATTTGAGTTTATGAACTCCAGGAACCTTTGGGCTAGGGTGTTGGGGCTTGAGTAATGTTCCCAGTCTATGTTTGGGTAGTTGAAGTCACCCAATATGATGGTGTTTGGAGAGACATTCATACTCTCCAGTGTCTTCAGGAAGGCTGTGTGGGTTTCCTGAGTTTGAGAGGGTGGTCTGTAGCATGCTACAAACTGTAGGGCAGTTTTACCTATGGTTAATTGCACCTGGATGGTCTCCGATGCTTCGTGCGTTGCCACTAACCTGGAGGTGTGGGTATCCTTTATGAATATGGATACTCCCCCTCCTATGTGGAATTGGAAGATGAAATATTTTTTCTAAGGAGTCCTCAGGTGCAGGCTGTATTTTTGTTTAATTTTTGGATATGTGCGGTTGCCTTGCACCAGTCATACCTGCTAGCTACATTTGGTGGGTGTGTCTATTAGTCACATGCCAGGTTAAGGTCTTTAGAGCGAGTAACCCATGTACCATTTGACTTGTGGAGATGCAACATTTCCAATAAAGCAGGGTCAGAGATTGCCTTTTATGCAAGGCAGAGATCGCCTCTGAGTAGTCTGTATGAAACAGAATAAAGTGACAGTGATTTCAGATGATCCACATAGGACAGATGCCGAAGACCTAGAATTTTCCTTGTGAGGAACCTTTGTGGTTGCTGCAGGTACTGGAACTGGGTGTTTTACTCGATTGTTGGCCTGATGAGGGAAGTGTACAGGTAGGTTATAACTTCTTTCTTTCTTTCAGGAGGCAATACTCTTACTTATCAGATGAGCAATATACTCTTACTTATCAGATGAGCAATATAGAATGTATTTCTTACTAGTGTGGAGACATGGTGGTCAAAGGTAAGGTTGCTGTCAACCTGTGTGCCCAGGTATGTCACCACTGAGTATGTACTTAAGGTGTTGCTATTGATATGGTAGTTAGCAGGAACATTACCTTTACCAAAAGGAATGATTATGCTTTTTTTTATTGAGTTTATGGCCATGACTTTGGCACCAATCATTTGTTTGTGTAAGACCCTTTTGTAGGATGTTGACATCATTTGGAGATTATATGACCGCTCCCAGTTTGCAATCATCAGCAAACTTTCTCAGCAACAGAGCTTTAGTTTGTACTGTGGATACATAGATTCCAAACAGTAGAGGTCCCAGGACTGATCCCTTTGGAACACCACTGGTTAAGGTCTGCTATTGGAGGTGGATTCCCCTATTTTGACTATATGGGTTCTATCAGCGAGCCAGTTAGCGACCCATTTAATGATATAAGGGTTGATACTTAGTTTTTTAATTTCTCCAAATCTTTTGGCTTTCTAATACCATGATGGGAATGGAACCATTCCTAAGTCAAATTATGATTAAAGAGGGCATTAATGACCTCTAGAGGTACAAGGTAGAGGACAGGTGTTAGGAATGTCATGGAGTACGTGTGGTGGAGAGAGGGGAGTGAAGTTTTCACAGAACCTGTCGACCAACTGGTTAGTTATGTACATAGGCTCAGTAAATGTGGTATCGTCAACTACTAGTTCAGCACAAGTCTGGGCCTTTCCTTTTAGGTTATGGATGTAACTAAAGAATGCCTTATGGTTGTCTTTAGTTGAGGAAGCAACTTTGGATTCATAGTTTGCTTTGGAGGACTTCACAAGAAGTCTTATTAGTTTGTTTAAGCTGATGAGGGAGTTTTTCCAGTTTAGGGCTTGTTCCCTTTTACTCTTAGATAGCAATTTTTCTCTTTTATTGTAAAGCCTGTTAATGGCAGTTGTCCACCAGGCAGGTTTGCTCTTCCTTAAGGAGCTTGTTTTGTCCCTATCAGATATGTCTGAGTCAATGCAGTTATACAGGTATTTGTGTAAAGCACTGGTGTAGAGCTCTGCATAGTTGCCAGTTCCATCTGAGGGGGGAGGTGCAGAGAATTATGCCAACACATAAGAGGTTATAATCTGCTTTGGAGAAGTTTTTTTTTAGTTTAGTTGCTGCTGGGGGGGGGGGGGCAGGGGCAGGTGTGATAGTTACTTCAAATGAGACTGATTTTGTGTTCAGCTCTCACCAGAGAAGACCTCACATTAGGAGTGCTACAGTGGTCCCCCATATTGGTAAGCACCAGATGCAGGCTGATTTTGTGTTCAGCTCTCACCAGGGAAGACCTCACATTTGGAGTGCTACAGTGGTCCCCCATATTGGTAAGCACCAGATGCAGGATGTTGGCACCCCTTGTGGGGGTGTCAGCCAGCTCATCCAGGGCATTGGAGTTAATGAAGTCTAAGAACCTTTGGACAAGGGAGTTTGAGCACAAATAACTTACTCAGTCAATGGATGTGTAGATAAAGTCACTAAAAAACCATGGTGTTCGGATGTACCTTGATAGACTCGAAGTAGATCCAAATAGACAGAGTGGGTGTCCTGATTCATGGAGGGGGTCTTGTAGCTGGCAATGACTTGAATAGGTGTCCTACTAACAGTTAATCGCACCTGAAGTATCTCCAGAGAATTGTGCTGTTTGACCAATCTGGAGGTGTATTTATCTTTAATGAATATTGATACACCATTTCCTTTAGTTTTCACGCCTTCAGTTTGTGGTCTGAACGTGTGGAAGGAAGTATAACCTGGTATGTCTGGGGTGCTCTCCACAGCCTTGAACTAGGTCTCTGTGACTGCACAAATGTCTGCGTCTTCCAAAGTGAGGACTGCTTCCCCTGAGTGTAGTTTCATGTTAAGACTCCTAGCATTTAGTGGCATAACCTTGAGGTTGGTTTTAGATGGAGTTTTTACATTGGGAATTTTGTCCTTGAGACCGTGCCTAAAAAGGGTCTATATTATATTAGCGAATGCTTAAACAAGCGAATGCTGGTTGATCGACCTTATTTTAGCGAAAGTTAGAAATATCGAAGCAACAAACTCAAATTTTTTCCTAGGGAAAGAATTTGGTTGTCCGTTTCTGTTGCTTTGGTATTTTCAGTGCTGTGGTGGAAAGTTACGGGTCTGATTCAGGTAAGTGTGCGATTGTGTGAATGTGAGTGTTAGGGTGGGTTAGGTGAGTTAGGGTTAGGGCTCAGGTTAGGTATGTGTGCGATTGTGTGGAATGAGGGTTAGGGCACATTTAGGTGAGTTAGGGTTAGGGGGTGAGTGTGCGATGGTGACGGACCTTAGGGTTAGGGTTTGAGTTAAGGTAAGTGGATAGTTAGTGGTGTGTGCATAGTTTAGTGTAGGGTTAGGTATCAGATTTTAGGTGCATGTGTGTGGATTTCTGTTTGTTTAGTGTGCTTATGTTGTGTGTATGTTTTGGATCAGTGATCCCCCCCCAGGAAAAAAATCGCTGATCTGACAGTTCGAGATTGATCGACCTTATGTAAGCAAAAGCTTACAATCAGCATTTGCTTTTTTAAGTGTTCACTGATCAAATATAGACCCCCTAAAAACGGCACTATAGGTGTGGCAAGAGCCTTAGCCAGTAGCCAAAATCCTAGGGGTGACAGATGAAGACCATCTCTGGCAAAGCATTGAGGTCTGTTGATCATGTCATCCCAGGCAAAGCATTGAGGTCTGTTGATCATGTCATCCCAGGCTGACGGATACTGGATCCCCTTAAAATGATACCAGAAACTAAGTAAATTTATTGAAGTCTGTCATATTGAGGCTTCATCCTAGGTGAAGGTAAAATGCTGCTTAAGGCTAGGGACATACCTACCTGAGAAACATAGTCAGAGAGCTCAGTCATGTCTCTCTCCATATAGTCCAGAGGTATGTCTCATAGGCATTTACTAGGCTAACGACCACAAGGGCCTTTTTAAGCCTAGCCATGCATCCCAAATCTCTGTCGAGTTCTGATACCCTCGATAAGTGTAAGCATGGGCCTGGGAGATGAACCATTTATAGGCTACCTGTTTGCATCAGAGATATAGGTGCCAAACCAGGGATGAATTTCCGGTTTCCCATCCAATTGTCCAAGTTGCACTTGAATTGGATTAGGGAGGAACTCTGCTTCACATGGATAGGGAGCCTGTTCCATAGACGAGGTAGTCTCTGGGATACATACCTATCTCTCCAGCAGGTCCTATTTATATCACAGGCAAGGTTTAAGTCTTTAGAATGGGTAATTCTGGTACTGTTTGTTTTGTGGATATGCAGGAGCTCCATCAGAGTGGAGTCTGACAATGCCCTGTATGCCAGGCATAGATCTCCCCTCAAAAGCCTGTAGGAGACAGAATACAGGGATAGGGCCTTGAGGCAGTCTGCATAGGACATATTGCTTATACTCTGTATTCTTTTAGTGAAGAATCTCTGTGGACATTCCAGTTGTTGGATGTGTCTGGTTAGGTACATACCAAAGGGGGTCTCAAGTCTTCACACCAACATGGGTTATGACAGAGCCATAACAGTACCTGTTGTTGAGAGACTTGAGTGCATGTGTGATATGGCATATCCTGGTACCTGACTGACAGCTGACTATGACCTTTTCCTTATCCAGCCTTGTGAGAAGGACATCTGTGTTTCTCACGATGGAATCACCTTTGTCTAATATCTTTGGTTTTGTGTTTTGCCTTAAGGGCTTGACATGTGAGACACTGGTATGTGAGCTATTTGCAGAGGAAGTATTATGTGTAGTGTGCTTGTGTTTGTATTTGAGAGGTCTGTGGTGTTTAGGTGTGTTTCTGCTGATGACCTCCATATATGTAGGTATGTGTGTTGAGGGTTTGGGTGGAGTAGGAGGTGAGCTGTGCATGCTGACAACCCACTCATTGTCATATGAATGAATACACAGGAGGAGTGCTGGTTTTCTTGTATTCTAACATGTAGTACATTTTTAACTCTTGACACCTTTTAAACTCAGGCATCCCATCCCCAATATAAATAACTACAAAGTATTGCACTATACTTATATATATTTAGGTATATTATCATATTATCACAGACTGCCAAATTGAGAAACACAATTCCAGTATGATCACACCTAAAGCCAGTAATGTTGAATCTCACAATGGCAAAAGACATTGAATATCACAGTGCCCTATGGGTATGGACCCAGGAACAAGTGCTACCATAGGTCCTATGAAAGAGAGATCAAATCTGAGTTCAACTTTGTATGCTCCAACATTGTCATCAATCTGTGCCGTTATCCCAAAGTAGTATAACTTGATGCAATGGCACCTGATAAAGCAATAGTTTATATATATATATACATAAAAGAGAAGACACCTTTGATCATTATTAGTAAAAAAATACGAGCACTCATAAAGTCATCCAAGGCCAACTTTGAGAGAAAAATTGCCATAGATTCAAAAGACAATCATAAGGCCTTCTTCAGCTATGTTAGAAACCTGGGTGGAAACTCCCAGATATGCTCAGAATTAGTCCAAAATGATACAAAAATCACTGAACCCACAGACATTGCCAACATACTGGCAGACAGGTTCAGTGCAAACTTCACCCCCCTCTCCCCCCCAAAAGGATAGATAACTATCCCAGCGGAGTGCAGCCTCCCAGACATCTCCAATGCACAGGTGAAAGCTGCTCTCTCTAAAGCTAAAAACACAGCATCAATGGGACCGGATGGTGTCCCCGGCTGTGTGCTACACGAACTCAATGAGGAACTAAACCCGCACATAAGGCAGCTGTTTAATTCTAGCCTTGCCACAGGATACGTGCCCAAGGAGTGGCGTACGGCAACTGTGGTCCCACTCCACAAAGGCGGTGCCTCTACGGACCCTGGTAATTACCACCCCATAAGCTTAAGCCTGGTCTGCAAAGCTATGGAGAGGATCATAATGGAACTCGTATAAACAAAGACATAGGGGACTTGCAGACATTGGACCCGACCCAGTTTGGCTTTGTCAAGGGCAGATCATGCCATTTGAACTTGGTCGACTTCTTCGAAACAGTCACCAAGGCCATTGATGAGGGAAAGGCAGTCCATACAGCCTACCTTGACCTTGCAAAAGCTTTCGACACAATACCCCACTCGGGTATTATAGAGAAACTTACCAGCTTAAATGTAAACCCATATGTCACAAGATGGGTTGCAAACTGGCTAAAGGACAGAACCCACAGGGTTAGAGTAGCTGGGGCCATGTCAGACTCCAAGCTGGTCACAAGTGGTGTCCCACAGGGCTCAGTCCTTGGCCCCTGTTGTTCGGCATCTACTTCTCAGAAGTACAGGCTAACATAGGAGGACTATGGCTGACAAAGTTTGCAGATGACTGCAAACTGGGAGCCATAGTGGAAAGTACATCGGACACAGATATCCTTCAGAGGGGTCTCACGGAAACTGATAGCTGGTGCCAAAGCCATGGCCTGAAGTTAAATGCCAAAAAATGTATAGTCATACCCTTCGGGAAAAACAAGGTAACCCCAAGCTACCATATAGGTGGCAATCCACTAAGGTTATCAGGGACCTGGGGACCCAGGTTGACAGTGGCCTTTCTTTTGACACTCACATTGCTAAAGTGGTTAGAAAAACCTTCTACATTGACCACCTGATCATGAAGGGATTCACATCCAGATCAAGTGAGGTCATTGTTCCCCTGTACTCTTCACTTATCAGACCAATGATCGAGTACAATGCCCCATTCGGGATGCATCTCACCCGACACCTGCAGCAATTGGAGAGACCCCAAAAGTTCCTCACCAAAAGGATAAAGGGACTCCAAAATCTGTCATATGCTGCCAGACTGAAGAAACTCCAGCTCTATTCAGTCGCATACCATCTGCTCAGAGGTGACCTGTGCCTGACATACAAGGCCATGTCCAACCAGGAATTAATGGACATGCTCCACCTCAAAAAATCCAAATCTACCAGATCCACTAGAGCAAGCAACTTAAACCTTAGCACGGATATAAATAGGACATGCTGGAGGGATAGATTTGTCACCCAGAGACTCCCTATGTTGTGGAATAAAATCCCAGTCCATGTGAGGCAGAGCACCTTGCTGGCTGTGTTCAAGAGAAATCTTGACCGGTGGATGGGAGATCGTAGGTTTACCCTGGGAATCATCTCTGTGTCACTGCTGGACAGAGGCACAACAAACTAATGGGCACAGTATTTTTTAACATAAGGGGTGGCGTAAGCCACAAAAACTCTGGGCTAGGCTTATAAATGCCTTAGGGCAGATAGCCTAGTATAAACCTATGAACCTATGAACCTATATGTACTAACAGTTGTGTTTGAGAGCATGGATTCAAGGTTCTTAATACAGTTGCATCTTTCACATGTTGAGTTTCTGTAGACTAGGAGTAGAGGACTGTCTTTGAACATGAGGCAGTTGCTACACTGCCTCAGGATGCCCATGTCGACCAAGCTGGCTGGGGAAACTGTGGGAAATTGTCCATCCATAGTGCAGGGTACATTTCTATGGTCAGGAAAAGAGGTCGCACTTAGGAATGGCTAGTGGGTGAGAGGTGTGTTGTTACCTCTGAGGCTAGGTTTAGTGTTCCACCTGATAGTAGAGCAGGGATTACCAAAAGCCTGTGGAGGACCAGAAGCTAAGTGCTAAGGGAAAATGTAACAAGCAAAATATTTTCTCTGTATAACTGCATATAGTATATAGTTAATTCATCCTTTTATTCATGAATTTTAAATATATGCTATATCCAAATTTGTAATGCAGTTTAACAGTGCTTGTCTCATGAAGCAGCAAGTATAAGACAGTAACAAGTTCGGGATAGGATGATGGTCCATTTTAGAACACACAGATTCAAACATAGTGCCAAGTCACTTTGGGGCCATAATCGTCTTGGGTATTTTGTGTCATGCCAGAGAACAGAGAGGTTCAGGATGGTAGTCCTATGTTTTATGTACTGCTTCTTGTCTTTGAATGGCAAGTGCCACAGCTGAAAACGCCCTGCTTTGGATCAATCCACTTTCCTTATTATCAGACAGATACAGAGATCAGTATAGGTACCTGGTTGAAACTGAATTAATAACTAAAATAAATAACATATAAATTGACTTGTTAAACAGACGCAATTGACTGATACTAAAATAGTTGCTTGTGGTAGCTTCCTTTTTTTTTTCTTTAAGGTCAAATACAAAAGAGAAATTAAAGTCGGAGGAGCAGAGCCATAGCCCCTTATGGTATGCTTTGTTTTCCACTGTTTAAAACAGTGTGCCGATCTCTTGATGTCTGCTAAATGTGATATTTTCCAAAAAACCTGGATATCAGTTTATGTATAATTCCTGACAACATTCATCAAATGCAAAACTTCAGGCCAGCTCTGACAGCTATAAAAATAATGCAGATTAGACTTTCTTAAACAACTTGGGTAGATGAGTTTTATTTACATTTCTCTTAATGTTGAAACATCCTTACAAGCTGATGTTCCAAGGCAATAATGTTTTGGTACTTTCTTGACTGCAGGTGGAGGTTTAGTAAGCTTCTCTAACTTTGAGAAGCTTATTCCATAGTAGTGGAAGATGGTAGCAAAGAGGTTTGTTCCTAGCTGTTGAGCCTGTCCTTGGCACATTCTTCTGGTATTATAGTGTGCTGAAAAATATTTTGGCCATATATAGGGTTGGTGGTATGCTAGCAGGTTTGATCAGTATGTGAATTTTTTATTTATTTTTGAAGAATTTGCTTCCAGTGCATGCAATTGGACCCTTGCTCAGTTGATTAACACATTCTTTCCTTCAGCCAAGCGCTAGCTGACAGATGGGGAGTCCTCCAGGCAAACATAAAGGGTGGTTCAGGGTTTTTTTGATTTTTCTGTCTAGGCCAAACTAAACTTGTACCACTTAGGGGAAATGTGCAGTGTGCTGACTATGAAGAACATCCCTTGTTTCTGCAAAGGGTGTTTCCTTCAGACAGCCTTGCCTGTTCCTCTACAGCAGAGATGGTGATCTCTCCAGTGTCTGCCATAGAAATCACGTCTGTACGTCTTCAGAGTGCAGACAACCCTTTCTCCCCCTATTAGAGGCCTGTGTATTCCCCCCCCCACTTGGCTGCTCCAGTACTGGGGCTGTCACATAGATCACAGTCAGGGCTTCATTCCCTCTGTACCACAAGAGTCCGGCTATGAGTAATGTTTCTTATAGAGGAGTATGAATGAGAGTATGAGCTGCTGCTTCAGATTTTGTACTGACCTCTTGTATTGTCCTGCCATGAGATAGGTCGGGTATAAGTACTCTCTTTGAACAGTGCAGCTAGTTTCAGGTGTCAGTTGCCACTCTAGTCTGTGACCTAGTAATTGCTTATTTATTTGACGATATCATTTGTGTTTGTAGATGCACCTCTGCGATATGCATGATACAGATTTTACAGATGCATATTATGCATACCTCTCAGTCAGCTTTTTCAGCTTTGATCCACCTAATTTAATTTTTTTTATTTTTTTCCATTTTATTTTTGCCACCTTACTTGATCTTTTGACCTCCATAACTTTCAGATCTTTGGCATTGTCACTAATGAGGGTATTTATCTGGCCTGACACAGGGACATTATGCTGAAACAAAAAAAAATGGCAATGTAGAAAACTGTATTTAATATAAAATGAAAACTACAAAAGTAAAATCCGTAAGCGCTTTTGTTTAAACAGTGTAAACCTCATCAGACAAAGTTAAAAATGCAAAACAACCATTTAAATGCATTTCAAATCAATCTGATTGGGCACAGGGAAAAGCTTGCTGATTTATTAACAAGAAAAAAAAACATAATTAACCCTTCAATATCCGTTTCTGATACAATTCAGTATCTAAATCAAAAGTTTATAAAACAGCAGTTCAAAAAACTTTCCACTCGTATCTTAAAATTTATACTTAAAGGAAAATTATTATAAAATCATTGACAAGTTCAGTGCTTCCATCAAAACCTTTGCTTTATACTATTTTATTCCTTCCAAGGGCCTTCAGTTTTAAAACAGGAGTGATGGAAGTCCTGTCATTAATAACTCCCCAAGGTTTGTTCTATAGCCATAAAACTAAAGTTGTGATTGGTGTCATGAATGTGCCTAGCTAGTGCATTATTTAAATTGTTCTTTGACAGGTTCAGTGCAAACTTCTCCCCCCCTCCCCCCCAAAAGGAGAGATATCTATTCCCAGAGGATTGTTTAAAAACATCTCATCTCCACAGCCCAGCTAGCCTCACTAAGGCAAAAGGCAAAAACATGCTGGGACGGGTGGTGTCCCCCGTCTGTGGCCAACTGCTTCATGAAGGAAACGAGAATTAAACCCACACAGCTGTTTAATCTTAGCTCTTAGCCTCACCTCGTGCCGGGTGGCGATTCTGGCGCGGCATGCCCACCACTTCTAAGTCGGCCTTCCTCCTGAAGACTGTGCCTCCACAGACCCTGAAGCTTAGGCCCATTAGCTTGAAGAGCCTTAGAGGCAAAGCCATGGAGAGGATCATAATGGAGGAACCAAATAAAGACATAGGGAACTTGCATCTTTTGGAGTTTGGCTTTGTCAAAGGCAGAAAAGGCAGATCCTGCCTCTGGCTTTTTGATTTCAGAACACAGTCACCAAGGCCTACAGTGAGTGGACAAACGGCCTGACACTTTACCGACCGACCAAACACACAATGGGTTATATAGCCAGATGCTAACCCTATTATTCACCAGCTGCACGTTTGTTTGCTTTTTGTTTGGGTATTTGAATGCAAGTGTTCATGACTGAACAGTAGTGATTGGTAACTTTTGGTTAATTTTGGTATCTGAATTATAGAGCTCTTGGACTTAAGTAATGGCTATGTTTAATACAGGGTAAATTCAATTTATTTAGTTTCTCCAGATTTAGAATTATTTTTACATTTAGCTAAAATTTCTGCCTTAACTGTGCCCACTTTTTTGGATTAGTGTTTCGATAAAAGCTATTGTGTTCTGCTTCTAGCAGAAAAAAATTAAATGATTTGATAAATGATGTAAGCAAAACTCTGCTTTCATAGACCTAAATGTATGTCTTTTTGAATTTTAATGATATTCTGAGGCACTGTTTAGATACATGCTCGTGGTGATAGATATATATGGGGAAGTCTTTTAACCGTGCATATGCCTCTTGTCCATTATAAGAGTTTAGCTGTAATGGGGAGCAACAGGCCATCTTCCTGTAATCCTGTAGTGTCAACCCTCCTCTACTGCTAAGCCTTGACTGCATTATTCTCTGGCACTGGCAGGCTTTGCCTTACAGAAACAGCTAGGGGCAATCCTTTCTCTCAACAGTGTTTATTCAGCTCAGCAATAGGATACTAGCAGTGGTTTTGTAGAACTGCATTACTGCCTTATAATAGTACAGGCTGCATTGTCACCATATGTTTGCCCTCCCTCATACATGTATAGGCATTTGGAACTGCTGCAGTTGCAGTCTTCCTCGCTATGATTCTGTGTTTGTGGGATGTCAAACTGACTATTTTTCATTTGTAAATCAATCTATTTGGTATGCACTCTCCAGCAAACCTCTCAACTGTCACTGATTTTGGCACAAATTTTAGTTCTGTCCCTCTTAATCCCTCCTAAAACTAGTGACTTTTGGAGGAAAGGTGGTGAATTGCACTTGATGAATAATGACAATTAAGAGTTATAGACTTCTTTTACTTCAGAAAATGTGTATTAATTCATATGCTCTGATTCTGTCAAGGTTTCAAGTTAATAACAGTAATATTTTAAGTGTCCCTGATTCTGTTGAAATTTGTCCCCAATTGGTTGAGAGGTCTGCTCTCCAGTTATGTTTATAGATTCATAGATTAGTACTAGGCTAACTGCCCTTGCAAGCCATTTTAAGCCTATCCAATTATCCCTTGTGAGATTTAAACCCTGTACCTTGTGTTTGTAAGGCAAACACCTTAACCATTAGGCCACCCTCCTTTGCAGCTTAAAATAAGTAATAGCAAAAGTCCCTCTGAGTGCAAAGGCTTTAATGTATCTTTGCTTCCAGATTGATTTTGCATTCTGATGACTAGGTAAGCTTCTTGGGGCAAAGTTTTATTTTCAACGAGCTGGCCTTGAGTACTTTTTTCAGAACTCTTGTTCTATGCACCCCATATTTTGTGTGCCGATCAGTTCATTGGGTCATTCACATCCAAGATCGTGTAAATCATTCAGTGTTTAAAAGAAGTGTGTCATGCTCTCATCATGCGTATGTCCCACCACAGACAGACAGTTGTGCAGAATTATTTAAGGTTGTTTGCTGATACTCAGCTCAGCCAGATAATAGAAATGCACCATGATAGTTCCCCAGATATATGAATGTTATTCAGAATTTATAAAACATATAGCTAACCTTTTTGCATTTCCTTATTCTTTTTTATGTGATTAATTTTTTTCCATCTCATCACTCACTCCAAGCATTTATAATTTAGGCATGAATGAGCCAACTGGCTTATCTTTTGCCTGTCTTGGTCTGATTGTTTTTCACAGTGGATGCACAAATGTGACCACAGTGTGTCTAATAATACAAGTGGTAGATCTACAGATTTTTCTTTAATTAAAGAAAATTAATTTTTAATTAATTTAAAAACTGTTCATAATAACTCTGATTTGTCAGCAGGTAGATGGTTATGTTGTGGTTTAGTTTTTCTTCTCTATTTTGTAAAAAGGTAAGCCAGGTTCCTTCTTCTGACTTTTACCTGTACATCAGATGTGACAGGTGCAGTGCCACTCAACAAATACTAGTTTGTGCCAGCTGTTGCCACACTATTTACAGAGCTGTTCTTCCAGACCGTTACAATAAGCTGAGCCTTGGCACAAGCCCTAAATAAAATTTTGTTTAAAAAGAATAAAAAGCTGAGAAACATTCTTCTTTCCTTACATGCATTCACATATTTATTTCCAACAACTATTCTTGACAGGCACATCCAAATTGTTCCCTCTGCTATATTGCTCATTGGATCTGTTTTGCCTGACAGCCTTTAAGTTAACTACATTTCTGTTCTCAGGGAAGATGTATGCTAGTGTAATTGCAGAAAGTTTAACTTCATACATACTAGTTGTTAGCATTGTCTCAGTATTTCATTGTTTAAACCAACACACCGAGAAGAAAGAGGAGGAAAAAGCAGGGTAGATTTAATTAGTTTATATTGCGCTCCGAGATGGAGAGAGAACCACTAATGGGGGAAAGGCTGATTTTAATGCTGACGTGCATGTAAGGGTCTTAAATAATACATATTTATTTATTCCTTTTCTCTCAGACCAGAACATAATGATGCCCTCTCCCTAATCATTCCCAAATACAAAACAGCTGAAAAAGCTCTAAATCTTCTGGGTCCTGCTACATGGAATCATCCTTCAGAAATTGGAGCCAACTAGGAAAACTATACCTTCAGGGCTAAACTGAGAAAACCCCTCTTAATGACAAAAAAATAATGCCCTGGATCGCTTGTAGCTGCGTCAGGCATGCAAATCATGTCTGCAATAATTACAAATCATGTCTGGAATAATGTCAGTCTCTTTATCCTCCCAGGTATAGCTCTCAACTTTTAATGCTCAAGAATTGGGAGCAAAGTCAAACACAGGAGACAGGCCCAAACTTGGGAACAAAGCTTAAATCCAACTCTAATTCAGTAAGAAAGTTAATAGAGCAGCAGGTGTGTATAAGCATGCATTTTTCTGAAAAATAAGAAGTATGAAACTCTGCCTGGCATTATTGATTTGTAATGTTTAGTGATTTACAATAAAGTCATACATTTTACGAATGGCAGGACAAAAATATATATAAAATCGGGGACAATTGAGATATAGCTTCCAAAACTAAAAGTCAGTCCCCCACCTTGTGACTTCTGTTAGATTGTGATAAAACTGAAAGAACAAATGGCCACAGTCAGAGGTGCAGCTAGCTATTATGTTGCCCAGTGCCATTCTCCAATCTGACCTCCCTCAACTTTAAGTTGAGGAAAAAAGGTCCATTCCCCCAAGCAAGCCAGCAACGTTTGTTTGTTTTTTTTACTCAAGTAAAGGAGTATGGATGGAAAACAAACTCAAAAGTGTTCTGCCTGTGGCATGCCTAATGTAATGAACAAGCCATTTTCTTTTGCTAAAAGTGCAGCAAACTGCTTTCTCCAATTTATAACAGTGGTATGTATTCAGCTACTGTACCAGTGATGAGTTGCTTTCACACTAATCCTGCCTAGCCCTCCAAAATTAGACACTTATTGTATGCAGTGCTGATGTTTATCTGTGAACATGTAAGAAACTATGGTTAACTTGTTGCTCTTAAATACATTGCTTGCTGCTTTTAAGTACACTGCAAAACTCATCTCCATGATTCACGTGGCAAGTGTAAGCCATACATTGGTTGTTTACACTGACTTCAGTAAATGCGGTAAGAACATTGTGTGACACTGCTGCCATGTCAGATTGGTGACTGTTTAACAATAATCAAACATAGCAGAGATTAGTCACTTTTATCCACAACTTGTACCCATTAATTTGCCATTTTATTGACTATGTACATTTCCGGTTGCAGATTGTGATAAACATAACCATAATAAAGTGTTCCCAACATGCTTTACATAAAGGAGTGCTAGTCCTGTAAAACCATATTAGTGACTTTTTAATGGGATCATGACAGCTGGGTCAATCATCTCCCTTACCCAACAATGATAGCTGCACTGTTGCCTGCACACACACTTCATGTCTGTGGTTGTTCTACTATTAATAGTAATAATAGTTAGAGAAATGTATTTCAAGTTTTTTTTTTAATACACACAAGAAGTATAGCAAAGTAATGACTGTTTTACACTGAGCAAATATCAAAAGGATCATTTCCTTGCCCCATCCACCAAGCAGTTACAGCTGCTTTGGCGAATGTATATATCTCAAGAGGTCTGGTTGCAAAAAAAAAAATACTGGTCACAGTATTTCAGCTCTCTCCTGCAAACAGCAGCAAAAGTATTTAATTTTGCATCTCCAAAATCACATTACTCTTGCAAAGCCAGAATAATGAGCAAATAACAGCATGGTCATGCATTCTCATGTGCCTGCCCAGTGAGCAAACTACTTTGCTGCCTGTGTGCATCTCTGATATTCAACTATTATAATATTAAAAAAAAATAATGAAATAAGGGCCTCAATAATGCATTTCAACTCCATTTCATACACACAGTTGCTCGCTAAAGGCATCTAAAGCTCCATATCTGGTTGCATACCAGCATTAAAAAATCACATTACTGCTGAAATTCCCACCAAGACCATTCCATCCACTTTACCATTTCAGCTTGTAGCCTTCTGATTTATCTCTTCATGATCTGTGTAGGTTATGGAGGATGTAATATAAAAAACACAAACTGAGTGGTCAGGTGCTCCCCCCTTACCCTGCAGAGCCACAAGGCTTAAATTTTGAGTGAGGATATTATTTATTTTTCTAAAATAAAATACTAAATTCCTTTGCATTAAAATAAGTAAATGGGTATATGTTTACCACCCCTAAGCAAGCAAGGTCCTAGGCAGCCACCTTGTTCTCCTAAGTGTAAGACTAGCTACAATATTTACCAGTGTATCATCACTTTTTAATTGTTTTTTGAAAAATAAAATAGGTACAGAAGACTTTCTGAAAGATAGTCATCTACCTAAAGAATCCTTTTGAGTGTTTGTCACCTGCTTTTGGATAGTTCACCTAGAACACTTTTAGCATGCTGTACTTCAGTTAGAAGAGGAAATAAGTCTCCCAAATATAGCATTCTGTTCATTGTAAGTTTGCAGTCACCGGCAATATGGAACCTTCTGGTTTCATGATGATAACAGTTGATGCAGCTTAGTCTTAAACTTTGTTTATTCATCTATTTTTCTCTTGCATGTGCAGTTTAGTTCTTCTTCATCGTTTTCAAGAAGGAGACACACTTAGTTTGCCTGTAAAGATGGTGGGGGGCAGGAAGTATGTTGCTATTCACATGTAAACTGTATCTATGCAACAGTTGACTTAAGTGTAGCCAGACCAGTTTTAAACACTGGTATGTTTTTGATTTTGCTTTGCCTTATAAATCTGGTAATTATAATTTCTGTATTGTTCTTTTAACCAGCCTTACCTTACAGCACTTACTAATGTAATTTCCTTATTTTTGTCTTTAATGTAATTCTAGCTTGGACAACTAATAAGATGTCTGCTGTGTGTCCAAATCATTCTTTTGAAAGTTGCTTTTCTTTCTTCATTCTGCACCTCTATATTTATCTACAGCTTTGTATGTCCTGTGTTATTAATCATGGCAACAGCACAATCTTGTCTATTTTTGAGCAGTACATTTTGTTCTGTCATTTTCACTGGGAATCTTTGGGATACCTATTCTTTGTAGGCTAGGGCTGTTAAATTGGACTTGTGGTGCCTGCATGAGCCGGTTTTATACATTGCTTGCACATCATTGGAGACGATGACTAGCACATTGGGTAGGTGCCACCCATAGGAATCATTAGTTTAAGCTGTATATCCACTTACAGTTGCTCTCTAAATGATTTATTATTGTTCTTTCGTTAACACTAATGTTACTGATAAACACATTTGAAATGATAAAATGTACATCAATAAAACAAATGTCAGTAATACAGTGTTGTAACAGGAAGATAACCTAGTTCAGCAGGCAATGCATAATCACAATTTAAAGGTTTATTTAGTGTTTATTATTGTTTATTAGTGAGCTGCAACTGATTTCAAGCCAATTTGGTATGTCCCCTGACAGAGGATTCCACAGTTAATTTATGCATCACTGACCAGGTTAAGAAATTGGATTGCATTTTTGCTACAGTTTATCACAGAGTGCAGGTATTCAGTTCAGATAGTAGTGTGTGAGGTCTGTGCAACACTTTTGAAATATTTACACTTACATTTTTTTGAACCAATCACTGTGGACCCTTTCAGCCAGTCCTCTACCTCTTCCAACAACCAAATACTACTTAGGCTGCAGTAGTTGAAGTGATGTTAGCAAATCATTTGGTTTTGCTTACAAATAAATCAAGGCAGCCTGCACGTGACAATATGCTTGCTGCACCTCACAGCTATTCACCATACATGCCAACAGGGAAGGTTTACTTGCTACACCTGAGGCAAACTCTTGCAAATTGTCTCCTATTCCATCTTCCCTTTATATCAACAATATCAGAAAATACATTTTGTAACCATGCACTTGAGTTAGCTAGTGCCTTCAGCCTCCGCATTAAGGTCTTATTATGGAGAATTTAAAGCTTACATTACTTTTCTTTGTGGTACTATGTCAGCTGGAAGCAAGATGCTTCTTTTATATCACTTTTTTTAGATCTTTTGACCCTAATACTAATAAGGAATAAAAAAACAACTGCTTATGACGTGATGGTGAAATGGTTAAGATCCTTGCCACTGGCTGTCGAGCAGGTGGTGCAAAGGGCTAGGGCTGTGATCTGTAGGTTGTGTGGTACAAGGTACGATTCCCTCAGTCCTCATTTCCATACTGTGTGATCTTGCTTACCTAGACAGTGCTTGGGGGAGATACTAGAAACTTGGGATAGGCTCCTCAGTGGCTCCATGGACTGGAAGCCTAGTAATTACCTATAAGTCTATGAACTGTAGACTTCCCTTAAGGCATGCGAAGAAAAAAAAACAACCAACTAATGAGACTTGTATAGAAGAAATACTGTATTTTACACCATGTATAAGTATATAGCACTGAAGCACATTGATAACTTAATGTGTACTGCAGACATTTGTGTTTGTGTTTAAATTGCTACTGCCCGCTACTGCCCTTGTATTAAGAAGATATTTACTGCTTAAATTATCATTGATGCCTGGTGCTGCAGTGGCATTTAACCACATTTGCTGCTCATGCTTATTTTCCAATAGGATGTCGGTGTTCCCTCCTGTTATGTGACTACTCTCACAAAGAATCTGAACTTTTTAAAGCAGATGCATAGTACTGAGTGACCCTATGCAGTTTTTGTAGTAGCTTTCTGTCAGACAATAGAAGTGCTCGTATACATTTTGTGACTGCTTACAAGTTATTTTAGCTATGGAAAATGTCTCCCCACTGTCAGATGTAGCAGTGTATATACCACCCCCTAACAGCTACAATCAGAGCACCTTTGAGAATCAAAAGTCTTTCATATGTTGAAGTAAAGTAGATGGTCCATAACTGATGTACTTGCAATATCTGCAGAATCCACAAGCAAGGGTACCTATTTTCTTGTGCATTCATCATTTCTGCATATTTTATTGTATTTTAGCAGGAATTGCAAGTCTCTACCTTCTGTTAGTAGAAATAGGTACTTTCCTTACTGTCTTGTAAAATTTTTGATAACATGTTAATGTTATCACTATCCAAACCTTAGCCAATAAAGCAGCATCATTTCTGTTTATACCCTTACTGACTTTTAACTGTTTTGTCAGTATTTATGTTAATAAAGTGTTTTTGTGTACGTATTTATACGTACACATCTTGTATGTATGTATGTAATATAACATTATGTATGTAAATATATATGTACATACACATGTGTATATGTATAAAAATCACAGGGAATCATTACCGGACCTGGGCCACCTCATGGCTAAATTTTCTGTATTACACATGTGATAAAATAACACTATACAGTGTAGTTTTTGACAAATTATGTTTGTGCCATTTCAGCACCAAGCATCAAGGATAGTGTTTAACCAAAGGTTAAGCCTACTGTAGCATGAGAATGATATTTATTTTTATTTATTTATTTATTTTATTTTACATTTGTTGACCGGGCAGCACTCTCCTCCACCTCCTCTTCACATATGTGGAGAAGGTCCAGTTATAGTCCCTTCATACCACTCTGCTTAAGCTAGCATTGCTCATCACTGCAGTTATTTTACCAGTGGCATCATTTTCCATTCTGGCCAGCTTGTGTTAGGTATTGGCTTTATAAATGGGCACTCACAGTCCATAGCAGAATCTCCCATTGATGACTGTACAGCAGCTGTAAAAAGGATCCTTCACGTCCTGCTGCACCAGCGAAAATGATAGCTAGTGCATGGCCACATATTGTGGACACATCTTAAGATGCACAGATGTGCAGCACAGTAGTGTAATGTCCATCAGTAGTTGCATGATGCACGTGGTCAGTAGCTCAGTGCAGAGTGACATAAATGGTGATTGGCTCCACAGACATGCACATTCTATAGGACCACAAGCTCGTGAACGGCCATGGTAGGCAGCGTAATAACATGACATCTTTCAAGTGTAACAAGATGGCCATGGTCATTAGCATGATGCAGGGTGCAAGTGAGGTCTTGCTCCTCGGGGAATATATGACATCCCACCTGATGAACAAACAGGATTTGGCCTAATAGCATGCCATAGGGGATGTGATGGTACATTAAAAGCCTGTCACTGTAAATCACTTCATTAGCACAGCAGACATACTACAAGCCCTGGTTTTAGTGTGATTAAAAACCTGTGTCACATTTTTGCAGGAGACACTGTTATACAAGCTATAAGGGGAAATAAAAACAATGTGATTGACAGCAGACACAGGATTGTAGCCATTACTCAAGGGGTGTGGGAATGACTGACGCAGAGAGTATGGAATCTGAACTGAAAGCTGGATGACTATGTATACAAGCAATGGCAGACTTTCTCCTGAGGTTTAGAACTCCTATATGTAGAGTAGGAGAAGAAAATAATAGGTTTCAGCAGGGAAAATGTGCTGCTTCGATTATTATTTAGACGTATTAAGATTGATAAAAGCAGCAGATCGTAGAATGTCGAGAAGCCACAAAATGTTAGAAGTCTGATAATATTCTTGATTACCGTGTTCATTTGTTTTAACAGAGATTCATGTGATGTAAAAGAAGTAAAGGGGATATATTACTGTGCAGCTAAGTTAATGACATATAGTCTTACCAAAAAAATACAGGGCAATAAGTGAAAGGAAGTGAAGAAATCCTATGCTATTATGGAAGTATCGAATAGAGAAAATTATAAAGCAATTAAAACAAGACGTGTCACTGTTAGACTATAGAAGAGGGAACAGATCAGTAAAAATACTTAGAAAGATAGATGTGATAAAAGCAAAGTGTAGAATTAAAACAGACCAGGATCTGTTGTACACTGTTGCAAATAATAAACTAAAGATATCAGCAGAGGCAGAAAACTTAGAAGTTATGCAAATAAATATAAATACAAAATAAGTAATTTATTGATGACTTAAAAAGTTTCACAATTCTCTATAAAACAAAGCAAAAGGAATAGAAACGCCACCAAAAAAGGAAGAAATAGACACCTTTTGGAGAAATATCTATGAAAACCCTGTGGAACATAACAAAGATACTAAATGGCTAGAAGAAGTAAAAGAAACAATAAGAAGTTTAAATGTACAGGATATGAAATGGGAATAGGTAACCGCCAGAGAAATTTAAGCAAAATTAAGAAAAGCAGGAAAACCCCAGGCCCAGATGTAGTACCTAACTTCTGACTAATAGTATTAACATCTTTATACAAAGACAAGACAGCCCTGAGTCAGAACTATTTTATATGAGCATCCCAAACAGACAACAGTGTAGTTAACAGAAAAAATTATACTCTTCCTTAAGAGTGAAGCTGCAAGCTGTCCTAAAAACTGTATACAAACAATTTGTCTTCCTAGGATGTATAAATTGTATACTGGAATTCATTTAGAAGAAAACACAATCATGACAATGAAACAAAAGGGGTCACAAAAGAAAGTCCTGTGGAACAAATAATCATTTATTGTTAATAAAGTTATAATGGAGAATTGTTAAAAAGGAAAAGATCTAAGTGTGGCATGGATAGATTGCAGAAGCATATTTGACAGTATCCCACATTTACAGATAAAGGTGTGCTTACAGATGTATAAGATAACACCGTACATTGATCAGTTGCATTACAGTGCCTATGAAACAGTGGCAAACCACTTTGCAGTTAAGCCATGATAAAGAACAAAATTATTATTCCAGGGATAAAAAGTCAAAGGCAGATATTCCAGGGTGATTCTTTGTCACCACTGCTCTTTTGTCTTGCCCTTTAACCCATTAAGTTGTCTACTTAACACATTATTTCATGGCTGCAATTTGGCTCCCAGACAACAACAAAAGCACAAAGACGTCTCATCTACTTTTTGTGGATGATTTAAAACTGTATGGATTATCAGATGAGGAGCTGAAAGCACAATTTGAAATGGTCAAAACTTTCTCAGATGATACAAGAGCATCATTTGGTCTTGATAAATATGCAGGAAAGCTGCAACACCAAGCAAATATGAAGTCTTGGACAGAAACGTGATATAAAGGAACTTGAGCAGGAGTGAGTGCATGAATATTTGGGAATTGATGAAGGATCGACAATAACAAATGTGAGCAAAACTCATTAAGGAATATTTTAGAAGACTAAAATTAATGCTGCAAACAGCCCTGATATTGACTGTCCCAAAAATGTTGGAGTAGTTGGTCAGGAAAGCAAGAAAAATACTCAACGCTTATCAAATAATGTATGTAAAAATCAGTGTGTATACCAAAATGTTTATATATATATTCCTTGTTCTGAATGTGTGGGTCTCCTCGAAATTAGTTACATGTATGCATCTGTAGTCATAGGACTGCATACATATCTGCTGACTTCACCAGGTCCAAACCTAGTTTGTTTTGAAACATGAAGATAACAAATCTAAGATGACTTGCCTGCTTAGTTTAACAGAAGCATACTGGTGTCAAGTGGAAATGGCAATCAAACCAGAAGTAGGCAAAAGTCAGGCAGCAACTGAAACAAAAGAAAATATAAGGAGAAAGATCAAATGAGAAGGCAAAAAATGTGGAAATAAGTGCAGAAAATTCCTGGAACAACCTCAAGCCCATGATAGTGGACTACATACACATCGGTTTACAGTCTATTTTGTCAAATGCAGGTTCTGTAAAACAGAACTGGAAACAGGCACACATCTTATTGCTGAGTATGATACATCAATGGTAGAACACCTGTATACTGAAAGACAAAATAATGATGTGGCAAGAGTGTTGTATTGGGGATTGTGCAAACATTACAATATTGGTAGCTAAGAAGTATTGGAAACATGAGCCACAAAGCATTATAGAGCATGATGTAGTTTATATCACATGGGGTCACCCATGAACAACAGTTCAAAAGCCAATGAAAGAAAATCAGCTGACAAAAGTAGCATTGATCACTGAAATGACTACACCCAATGATTATAGTATCTTGTGTACAGAGACGGTCATAAATACCAGGATTTGCAGGCAGAAATGAGGGTAACATGGAATAGGGATACCCAGACAGTTCCATTAGCAGTACAGTAAAAAAGAGCAGGTTAGCACCACGATGAGTAAAACGAACCTTTATTGACCAAAAATGAGCGCTTTCGCGTGCCCACAAGCTGCATGCTTCTTCAGATGAATATAACATCACAGTAAAACCATTCACTATATATACAAAAAAGATAATTGCTAAATATATTAATTCATCTAATTAAGCAGTAATTATTCAATTATGCTATTAGAATGCTCATTCATTTAAAGCAATAGAACAAAATATAACTATATATAAAACAAGAATGAACATGGTTTTCATGCCATAAATATCATTCATTATATTTCATTGTATTCATTTCATCAAATAATCAGCAAATATCATAAAAGATATTAAATAACTATGCATCTATCTAAATTATCCAGACATAACAGACTTTCCATTGTTTAATAAAAACCAGCAAAATGCAACATATCCAGCATTTTAAAATATATATATGTGTATGAATTAGTTAGTAACAGTATAAAAGAATATGTACATAGATTAGCAGCAATAAAAATTAGCAGCAATAAAAAAATTAGCAGCAGTAAGAAGAAATTAGCAGCAAAAAGAAAAATTAGCAACAGTAAGAAAAATTAGCAGCAATGTGGAAAGAAATATTTAATATGTTAAATCCTATTCCATAAAGTAGATTTATTTTGGAATTATTAAAACAGATGTATGTGTGTATATATATATATATATATATATATATATATATATATATATATATATATATATATATATATATATATATATCATTTACACAAATAAATAAATAAATATCAGTGAACATACATAAACAACTAAACATAGCATGTATTTAAGATACAGATTTAAAAAATGTGTATTAAAATATATATATATATAGTTAATATTAATCCAGTGACAAAACAAAATAGTGTTAAATTCATAAAGCTACTTTAATTAGCCATACAATTCATTTAATAGTCTATTAAAATAATTATCAGTATATATGGCTTTATATGAATAGACTATGATAATATTAAGTTAATATTTAAATTATTAGAGAGAGGATATATAGTGAAATATATACTCATGAATAAATAAATATATTATAATTAAAATCCAATAAAAAATGTAATAAAAAATGTATATATGTTTATTTATTTATAAGAACATTTTCATTATTAGTATAAGTTTGCTTAAATGGTTATTAATGAATATGAACTATTCAATTAATTAATGTCTTATCATAAAGAACCAGAAATAAATGTGCATATATATTTTTTCCAAGTGCAAATATGTATAGCAATTTGTATATCTATTTTCATAAAATTAATGATATTTACGCTTTTTCAAAAATGATCTAATACTAATATAACTATTTAGGCCAGGATATTGCTGTGCCCGAAATCTAAAAATCCAATCCAGTTCTAAATTTTCCAAATTATTAAAATTATCCCCTCTTCTGTTATTAATTAATCTTTTTTGTATTACCCTGAATCTAAATTTGTGTTGGAAATTCTATAATATGTTTTGAGAGAGCATTTTTAGTATCTGCTTTCTTTATAGCATACAAATGCTCCTGTATTCTATCTTTTAATTTCCTTGTTGTCATCCCAACATAGAAAGCAGAACATTTCTCACATGTAGCCAAATATATTACATTATTGTCTTCACAAATGGCAAAACATTTAAATTCAAATATAAATGATAGTTCAGGATGTACAAAATCTTTGTCTGTTGAAATCCAATGACAAGAACTACATTTTCCACATGGATAAGTACCCGTGGACATCTTATAATGTGTCATATTAATTAACCTCTCTTTACATAATATCCTTTTTAAATTTTTCATATTTTTATAAGTAAAAGTAGGTCTTTCACCTATTATTCTTTTAATTTCATCATTTGTAATCAAAATAGACCAATGCTTACTAATAATACTTGTTAAATATTTATTATCACTAGTATAGCTAATAATGCATCTAACTTGTTTAGAATCTTGTTTTTCATATTGCCATCCTTCTGATTTGGATCTATAAAACACCTTTGTAACTTGTTTCGATCCATTAACAAAGTTCTCTTTTATAGTAGCCACTGTTCTTGGATTATATCCTCGATCTATAAATAATTGTTCTAGCTTATCAAATTCATCATTACGTTCATCTTCATTTTGACATATTTTATATAGCCTAGTGTATTGTCCTCTTACAATATTATTAAAAATAAATCTCGGATGCATACTTTCATGTTGTAGTAATGTATTTTTCCAACATTTTTTCCTATAAAGGGATGATATTAATTTTCCTCTTCCATCCTTTTTAATATGCAAGTCTAAGAAATTAATATCAGAATATGAATATTCAATTGAAAACCTTAAAAAATCAGTTGTTTTTTCTAGATCATTAATAAAAATTCTCAATTCACTTGGACTTCCATCCCATATTAAAAGTATGTCATCTACAAATCTGTAATATACAATCACCTTACAATAATCAGGATGTGTAAAAAGATTGGTAATTTCCCATTTATAAACTGCCAGATTCGCATAAGTATTCGCGCAGGGGGTGCCCATGGCAACCCCCCACTGCTGAATATAAAATTGGCCGTTAAACATCATTACATTATTACTAAGGACTATATCAAGTAAAGCATTTATTAAAATCTGTTCATGATTATTGTAGGAAGAAAATCTATTCAATAGAAAACTTATTGCTTCAAGTCCAAAGGTATTAGGTATAGCTGTGAATAGACTTTGAACGTCTAAAGTAACCAATAAGTGCTTATCTTGAATTTGTCTTGATAAGTTATCAAAATTGTTAAGTAGCTGATAAGAGTCTTTTAGGATGGTTGGAATTCCATTAACCAATGGTTTCAATTTCCTTTCAATAAAAATAGAGATATTTTCTGTAACCCATTGATTTCCAACTACTATGGGACGTAGTGGTGGAGGCATAATACCTTTGTGCATCTTGGGTAATCCCTTAATGTAAGGTATAGTCGGATGTTCAATGAATAAGAACATATAAAAATCATAACTAACTTGTCTTGTTAGCAATAAATTATAAATATTCTGATGGACTTCATATATTAACTTATCTACTACTTTAATATCTATTTGTTTATAAGTATTATCATCTTGCAATAGAAGTCCCATGTAGTACATATAATCTTTTGAGTTCAAAATAACCATCCCTCCCCCTTTGTCAGCAGGTCTTATTACAATTTCTGAATTATTAGCTAATACATTCAATGCAGTTCTTTCATCTTTCGATATATTATAAAACAATGATAAAGATCCTTTTTTATATTCAGAATAATGTTTATACAAGTCGTTTTCACATGCCTTTAAAAAACAGTCTAAACAAGGATGCAAAGCAGGTGTAAATGCGCTTTTTTCTTTTAAAGCATTCAAAAGCATTCTGTGTGTCACTGGCATTATTAACTTGCAGTGTAGTTGATTTAAAAAACATTTTCAAAGCAATACTACGTACAAACATTCTTAATTCAATTAATATGCTGGATATGTTACCTATTTGTGCTGGTATGAAACTTAATCCTCTGTTTAGAAGTTTATAGTCCGTTTCTGTTAACATGAGGTTGGATAAATTAAATACTAAATTGTTCAATCTCTTTGCCGGCCCCTTTTGTTTAACGGTTCTTCCGATGGTCTCCTTTTTCTTCTCCCCAGGCTCGTTGATCTTCCTCTTGTGTCCCTCCTTTGCCGAACCGGAAGCGGTAAAAAAGAATCTATATTAGTTTGTTGTAACTTAGGTTTCGCTCCTAATCCCAAGTGAGATGCTAAAGCCATTTGGTTAGGAGGCGGTGTATTAATGTCATCAGAGAGAAATGGTCTACGCCTATTTGCTGATGATTCCGTACTGCGATCACTGACTGCGGCTGCATTAGTAGCATTTATTAAAGGGGAAATGTCAGACGTTTCATTTACAAATTGTCCATCATTCATATTTGCCATTTCGGCTCTTTCCATTCTTTGTGTTCCTTCTCCCCGATTAAATCTGGACCATACAAACACCTGGCCACTGGCAAAGTCATTTTGATCCCTTTGTAGTTTGCGTAATTTAATGATTTGTAATCTTTCTCCATACGCAGTGACTTGGCCAATGAGATTATCGAGTTTAGTTGAAAACATTTCCCCTTTAAATCTTTTAGTTATGTCTTTGAAAAGACTGATAAGCTATATAATCAGATCATTTTCTATAGGAAGAAAATAGTCAATCAGTAATTTAATGTAGTTAAAGCTGAGCTCTAAGTTCATTTTTTGCCAGCTTTTAAGAAGTTCAGGATGGCTGTTGCCGTATGACGGCATGCAAAGGACCCTCATTCCTCTAGGGACCACTTTAAAATGAAGGCACGCCTCCAAATGACGGCACTGCCAAATCAACCTGAATTGTTTGTATAGACTGTTTTCAAGTTCTCTGTATAGCTGATTGAAATCATTCAACAAGTTAACAGTACCTGTTTCATTAGCAATATTCTGAATCAGTAAATCCGCATCAAGTAAAGGGTTAGCTTTTGGTTCCATCAAATCATTCCACTTCACATTCACCTGGGTTCTTTTGGGAACATAGTCGAGTTCTAATGAAGACCCTTCCATCGTGTAGAGAGCCAGTAAGCAGCAAAAGTAGGACCAACAATAGGAAGAAATAACAGACACCTCTCTCAAAGTTAACCAGCAGCCAAAATCCAACAAGTAGTACAGTAAAAAAGAGCAGGTTAACACCACGATGAGTAAAACGAACCTTTATTGACCAAAAATGAGCGCTTTCGCGTGCCCACAAGCTGCACGCTTCTTCAGATGAGTATAACATCACAGTAAAACCATTCACTATATATACAAAAAAGATAATTGCTAAATATATTAATTCATCTAATTAAGCAGTAATTATTCAATTATGCTATTAGAATGCTCATTCATTTAAAGCAATAGAACAAAATATAACTATATATAAAACAAGAATGAACATGGTTTTCATGCCATAAATATCATTCATTATATTTCATTATATTCATTTCATCAAATAATCAGCAAATATCATAAAATATATTAAATAACTATGCATCTATCTAAATTATCCAGACATAACAGACTTTCCATTGTTTAATAAAAACCAGCAAAATGCAACATATCCAGCATTTTAAAATATATATATGTGTATGAATTAGTTAGTAACAGTATAAAAGAATATGTACATAGATTAGCAGCAATAAGAAAATTAGCAGCAGTAAGAAGAAATTAGCAGCAATAAGAAAAATTAGCAACAGTAAGAAAAATTAGCAGCAATATGGAAAGAAATATTTAATATGTTAAATCCTATTCCATAAAGTAGATTTATTTTGTCAAATGCAGGTTCTGTAAAACAGAACTGGAAACAGGCATGCACCTTATTGCTGAGTGTGATACATCAATGGTAGAACACCTGTATACTGAAAGACAAAATAATGATGTGGCAAGAGTGTTGTATTGGGGATTGTGCAAACATTACAATATTGGTAGCTAAGAAGTATTGGAAACATGAGCCACAAAGCATTATAGAGAATGATGTAGTTTATATCACATGGGGTCACCCATGAACAACAGTTCAAAAGCCAATGAAAGAAAATCAGCTGACAAAAGTAGCATTGATCACTGAAATGACTACACCCAATGATTATAGTATCTTATGTACAGAGACGGTCATAAATACCAGGATTTGCAGGCAGAAATGAGGGTAACATGGAATAGGGATACCCAGACAGTTCCATTAGTAGTAGGAACAATGGGTCTGATAAAAAACGAATGTACAGTTGTATTGAGATATGCTACCAGTTACATGCAACTGTATGCATTGCAGAAAGAGTTAACTATGGGCACATTGTGGGTACTGCGAAGAGGTTTTGGCTAACATCAAATATTGAAACAATACTAATTTCACAAACTTTAATCGTACTTTGACTTGGGAATGGAGTCCATTCCCATCATGGTATTAGAAACCCAAAAGACTTGGAGAAATTAAAGTGAGGAACTTGATAAATGGTCTTGATAAATTTGCAGAAGCAGTATTTTTAATGAGTAAGCTGCAGCACTAAGAAAGTAAAAAACCTGAACAGGAATGTGATATAAAGGAGAGTGAACAGGGAAGTGTATACATTTCTGGGAATAGGTGAAGGGTCGGCAAAAACGAGAACAAATGCAAACAAAGCTTAATAGGTAATAAAGCAAATACTGAAAGCTGCCTTCTCATTTGGGAAAAATCCATGCTCTAAATCCGTTTGCTCTTCCTGTACTCTCTTGCAGCTTTAGTGGGATTGACTGGACCCAAAGAGCAATGAGTCAGCTGGACAAGAAAACAAGAAAAATACTTCATGCTTATCAAGTGATGTATAAAAACAGTGTATACTAGGAATATACATCTCTTGTTCTGAAGGAGGTATGGGCCTACTTGAAATTCTCTCCATGTATAGGTCTGCAGTTGTGGGACTGCATCCATATTTACCGACCTCATCTGTAGTAAGCTTGAACTTCTCAGCCTGAGCTAGATATTTCCCTCTCCTCACCTGCATAGAATAATCTTTCTTTTTTTTTCTAAGTAGAAACTGACTCCTGCTTAAGAGGTGCTTATTTGTATTTCCTTTCTTCACAATCCTTGTTGAATCATTCTGATGGATATTGCAGATTGCAGTCACTTGTAGGAAGGCTTCATCCACACACATGAAAGCTGCAACCCTCACATTCCCTAACCAGGTACTTTACAAACTTTGGCTGTACCTTGATATCCTGTCCGTTAAAATTACAAATGGCGGGGAGGATTCATACTCAACATAGTCTTATGGCCACCTTTAATGTATGTGATTTAAGATGGAGAATGAAGGCACAGCTCTCACTCCCCAAAAATGGTCCTTGAATGTTGCACAGATACTGTCATAGGACTCTGTATTGCTATGGTACCACCCCCAAGGCATTGCAGGTTAAATGGCTGCATGCTTTCATTCTTAAGTCCAAAAAAAGAAAAATGCTGTAATTGCTGGCAACGTTCCATGTCCCCCTCCAATATATGCACAAGGACAAAGAGTTTCTCCACCGTCATGTTAAGAGTGAGCCTTCTGTAAAATGCCAGCTTGCCATGTAAAGAAGTCAGCAGTAGCACCAGTTACTGAAGCAGAGACCCACATACAGGAAGCATTTGGTGAGTCTGCAAAATATTATTTGAAAATGTACTCAAAGGAATGTATGGCAAACTCATTGGCGACTCTAGAGAGTGAGGGTGGGATAGTTTAAAAACTTTAGCAGTGGTAGAGAAATGTAGACATTCAGTGGGTACATTTTTGAGAGATGGAATAAACACTTTGATGTGTTTTCCAGATCCAGAAAGTCCTCTTTCTTGGAAGAAGCTATGCCAAATGCTAGTGGTGGAATTCTGTCCATTTCAGTAGATGAGATCACAGCATTGAATAAACAGTTTCACTGACACTGTTCTAAAACACTGCCATAAATGTATTCCTTCTAGGAAAGTCTGGATTAGCCAGATGTCAAAGAGTCATAACCAGTTTAAGTTAATGCACACATTTTCTGCATTTGTACACTGCATCCATCCTGAACTATCTTCCCTCCATATTTTTCTTAAAGCCTTTTCTTCTCATTCAGTGCATAAACCACTGCTTTTTTTAACACAAGCTCATCCAGAGGCCCTGGCATTGTTTCCCACTGTGTCTTGAAAAAGTGAATGATGCTCAAAGCTCAAGATTAAGTAAACTAGTTATGCTGTTACATACCCCTCATACCTATATTTCTTTAGACTGCTGCGTAAAAAGTGCACTGATGATGATTTGCAATGAGGAACAGTAATTGGTGAGTTGCAGCTCAGAGAATTGTACTTGTCAAGTTAAAACTTTGTACAGTTTACACCATTGACCAAGATTAGTGTAGCATCTACAAACCTATGGTCTTTTTAGTTAACAGTTTGCCTTTTCCTTAAAGATGAGAAGTTTGAACTACTATATTGACTAAGCAGATCTGTAGGCCTGCTTAATTTGGGTCTATATTATTTCTTCGACGCTTAGGTGTCTCATTAACCATTCGATAACCTAAGCTGTCAAAGTTTCAAAATTGCGAATGGCCATATACGCAAATTCTTTCCTTGGGGAAAGAATTTGCTAGGCTGTCCTGAAATAAAATTAACGTTTCAACCTAAATATAGTGTGGGGGGGGGGCTTCACTCCCCACACACCCCCGACATGGGGGGGGGCTGTGCCCTCCCACACACCCACTAACTAAATATACCAACTCCGAGATCACTGTACATTGGGGAAAGGACAAATCCCTGATAACGGCCAAGTGAATTCTTTCCCGAGGAAAGAATTCGCTTATATGGCCATTCGTGTTTTTGAAACTTTGCTTGGGTGTCTATCATTGAGCATTCGACAACCTAAGCTGTTGAAGAAATAATATAGAACCCTTAATCTTTTAACCAAATATTCTAGAAAAACTTGACAATAAACAGCTTGCACACCATCTGTCATTCAGTACTGACTTTTCAGACACTCTGCATAGCATCCGGCCTCTTCATAGTGTACACGTACCATTGATTTCTTTAGCTCACTACATAAGAAAACAGTTTAACTGAATGCTGAGTCAGCTGTGATCTTTATCAGAAGGTTCTAGTGTATTCATGCATTCACTTTTTTTTTAAAAGGTGTACCTTGAGTGGTATAGCCTTTTCACAGTTACCCTGGTTTACCAACAACATGTTTAATGTACCCTTCCTGTAAATAGGTGATGGGGTACTGTGACCTAAAAACTGTAACCATGAGTACACTGCAGGATGGCCCTTTGCTGCTCATAGCGTTTACCAATAAAATGTGAAAATGTTGCATAACGCGAGTATACAGGTGACTCTTGATTAATAACACTACAAAGTGTTCACACTGAACTTGCATCCCAACTCCCGGCTGCTACTTAGTGCATCTGTAGCTGAAGCCTTGCCATGCTGCATGAGTTTGCTAAACCATGAGTACAGACAGTGTTTTGAATTATTTTTATAATTTAGAAAACATACTGCAGTTACTGAGAAACTTAAATACCTAGCATGACAAGCACATATCCCTCTTGAAGCACAATACTACAGCTGCTGATACAGTCTTCAAAGAATTTAGTTAGCTTTATAATAGAAAAGGACACTTAACGTTCTTCACTTAAAAATGCCTTTGCCATTCTAGCTTGCAGGCTAATACTTAAATTAGTAACACTTTCAGAGGTTTTTAGTTACTAAAAATCACAGTGGCCTATAACAGCATAATGCAGCAAGCTCCTGTAGCAGGGCACATACTAATTTAAACTTGAGAAATGTGGACAATTCTGAATAAAAGAGTAAAATTGAGTATCTCTCAATTCTTGACACCTAATGTTATGCACGGCAGTTTCTTCCATTTTTGACTTATTTTTTGAAATGGTGTTACTCCATCAGAAAGTTTTAGATTTGCTTTGTATCCTTTATTTTTCATCTGATATACCTGTAACAGATATGTTAATGTAAGACTGCAACTACAGAGCCAGTGTTACTGAACGCATTACCACTTCGCATTAGTGCAAGATAGTCTTGCTTTATTTTTTATGCTATTAACACAGTACTTCTGGTATTATCTGAAAACTTGAAACCATTCACTGTCATCCTTTTCTTGATAAGTAGTCTGTTCTTTCTTCTTTGAACATTTCTTCCTAAAAGCAAATTACTACAAGTGCTTGTGTGCTTTTTGCTTCTGACGCACTTGCTGACTGCCACTTCCTCATAAAGGCAAACACCCATTACCTCGATCTCCCATAACTACTTAGCTGTCCCAGCACCCTGTCCTTTAACTGTATAGCCTACTGGAACCCTAAGTCTCCCATCTCACTCCCTAACCGTAAATTCTCCCTCCTGCTTTCTTAACATAAAATCCCTTTTGTGTCCTAATCTACAGTGCCACTTCCTCACCACGGCTGCCACACTTACTTTGTATGAGCTTGAGTAATGTGTCTGGGTAAGCTGTGGCAGATGCTTGCCTGAACTCTTATTCGAATTCAAGCACGAGGTAAGCCTACCTGAGCAACAACATGCTGGAGTCTTTGGCTTTGGGATGGTAGTCTTCGATTGTTTGGGACTTGAGCCCTTGTGAAACACCCTTTGGATACTTTAATAAAGCATTATATATCTCTTCTACAGATCATTCTGTTTCTTTGCTTTATGCGTGCGAGAGTGTGCCCTTTTCTTTTCTTCATTCTTTCCTTTGCTAGCCCCTTGCTTTAAATTTGTTGCTGAAAGTGGACTGTCTGTCGTACAGCTTTTTGTTTGGCTTGATTATATATTTGAATCCTTTTCCTGCCAGCTAAGAAATATTGTTAACCTTGGTTTTTATATTGTGACCAATTGCTAAAAATGATGCATCAAAAATACTCCCAATGTACACAGGACTTGGCGCTTACTCCTCCTTTTTTATTTTATTAAAGCTTTCGCAGACATACACTGTTGCTTCATCAGACTGGTCTCATGAAGCGACAGTTTATGTCTGCAAAAGCGCTTACTCCTTCTTTTTTATTTTATTAAAGCTAAGTCCTGTGTACATTGGGAGTATTTGTTTTCTCTTTGTTGCTCCCAATTTTACCCTCAAATTATTTTTACTTACTTCTGCTTTACCTGCTCAGAATGCTCTCTCTCTTCAGTTTTATCCATGGTGGTATAGATTTTCTTGCTGAATACCTCTTTTGAAGCAGCATTTATCTGATATTTAAGACAACCTTGGCATGTCCATGGCATTCTCCATCTAGGGATGACCAACTGCTGACCGAGTTAATTTGATCTTCATAGAATATAAAAACATGCTGGGAGACTCGTGACTTTCCTTCTATCTGTGGCTGTCACTTTTACTGCTATGAACATGATTTTGAAGATTTTAATTTTGGGGATTTATAGCTTTATCATTAATATTTGTAACTGATTAGAATATTTCTTGATTAAAAGTGCTATTTTAATGCTTATTTTCTCTCAGGAAGACCTATATTCTCAATTTTCTTCCTACCTTATTTAGCCCTTTTAAGTTTTGATAACTTTTCTTAAGCTGCATATTCTGCTTAAAGTAAGCTGTATCTGCTCAGTAGACTGATCACTTCCAGCATTGTGGCTGAAGTTGTTGGTAATGCTGTTATTTTCACATTTAAGAGGGGTACATTAGTCCCTTCACAGAATTGCTGTACAAATGCCATAAGCTCAAACAGTAGTTTTTGTACTATAAAATTGGACTGGATGCAATTTACTCGAATTTTTTTCCCCCAGTAATGCAGTATTTTACAACTAGTCCCACACAAAGTAAAGATTTCCAAAGTTCAGCTTCTGGTATCTGGTATTCAGATTTCAGTAAAATGTAGTTTTTTAAAAAAGTATCTTGGATCTTTTTTGGAAACTCACAAAACGTTTAAACTCTAACCAGAGTTGTCTGATGTCTTCCCTAGCATATCTGCAAAGACAAAAAATATGCATCTTTATTATCAGCTATTTTAACTTGCAAGGTAGTTTGTTACCTAATTCTGATCAGGTTCCAGGCTATTTACAATCTTTAAACAAAGATAACAATTGCACTTTTCAAGTTCAGGAAAATCTTACATTTTTTCATGAATCATTTAGAACTGCTTGAATTTGATTTAAACTTTGAATGAATTAAAAATGAAATACTTGACATGACCCCTAGTCATCCAGTTAACAAAAGCTTCAGGTGTGATTCATATTCCCAGCAAATTTTTATCTTAAAACCTTTCAGGATTTGTTCACTTCAAACATCTTAAATGTGATTTTTGTAGACACTCTTCCAGGGTGGTTCCCAGATAACCTTTCTAAACTGATCATATAAACAATTAAATACTACAATCATTAGCTTTGCTAAATAAGTTATAAGAATACAAAGGTAGGTAGTTCTTGCATTTTAAAAATAAATTTCTAGGGTTATTTTAGTGTATCAATTTGGTTTTATCCCTGAAAAAAATGAACACAGTTATATTCCCTTCAAGATGTCATTTTCTATTTTCAAAACTCTTTTTAGCCAAAGTTCACCAGGATAATCTTTCTCTCAATTCAGCAGATGTGCAAAAATCCTTTCTCACAAATTTCTGTAGATAGAGGAGTCAAAGTGCTTTCCAACCTGTATCTTCCCATTTATTTAGTCAATACAGTTTATGGACGGTCAGTCTATGTACACATTTTCTTACTTTTGAAACCTTGCTGCTAATTTGTAATAGAGTAACAAGTGGAAATGAGTCAAGTTTGTTCACCAAGTCTTAAAGAATGACCCTTTATCCCCCCCCCCGCTTTTACTTAAATATAGGATAAACCAAGCATCAGTGATCACGCAATATGGATCATCTGTCTTGTGTTTTCATGCACAGCATGCCTCCTTACCATACCCCCAAATGATATTACTTTCTTTGTGCACATCTGATGTTTAATTGTGATGAAAGTGAGAGAGAAAATACCGCAGTAATCTATTCCAACTTTTTGCTTTGACACTATACCTCCTTCCACCAATGAGCTGTATCAATGATTGTTTCACAGGCATTGTTTAACTGTTCTTCACTTTCACATCTAAAAAAGGATAGCTACTTTCCATTCATATTTTCAATGTTTACTTGTGAGGAAAGGCGTACTTGCCTCAGTAATTTATTTTAACTTCTTGTAGAGATGCATATACTGCCTCACCTGGCAAACAAGATCCCTCAGCATTGATTACTTAACTGACATGTGCTTTTCCCTTACAGCCTTCTTACTTGACCTCTCAAAATGTAGCCACCTCCTGTGTACCAACTAATTTTCATTTGCTGAAAATGGAAGAATGAATGGCCACAGTAATGTGTTTCAGCATGTTGCTACTCTTCGGACCTCTGTGCCATATCAAAGATCATGTCTGTAGTCAAGGGGCTGCCCTTTGCTGTTATACAGAGACTGCCTCCTCAGACAGATAACTACTTCTGGTAATTACTTCCATTGTGTGATTGGTCAAGTGCGCAATGTAAATAATGGCCACAGTAATGTATTTCAGTTTGCTGCTGTTATTCGCAACCACCTTCCCTCAGTCACCATCTTCTTCTTTCATTGCCACAGTGGATCATCTGTCCGCTCATGATTGACAGGGGAGTTTTTACGATGTTGAGTTGCCAGCCCGGTGCCCAACCTTCCACAGAAGGCGCACACACTCACACCTAGGGCCAATTTAGAGTGTCCAATCCACCTACTGCATGTCTTTTGGATGTGGGAGGAAACCGGAGCACCCGGAAGAAACCCATGCGACCATAGGGAGGACATGCAAACTCCGCACAGAAGGCACCCCAGCCGAGAATCGAACCAGAGAACCTCTTGCTGTGAGGCGGCAACGCTAACCGCTGCACCACCGTGGCTGCCCTTCCCCCAGTCACCATAATAAATAAATTAATAACATTATAAACATTGAATGTATTGCTGCAGTGCATAATGCTGCTGTTGCTCTTAGATGTGAGAATATTAATTAAAATACCTTAGAATTGGTGGATGGCTTTTTGAAAGGAATTAGGAATTTGTATCCCTCACAGAGACTCAAAAGTTGTCAGTTACACAGTCAGTTAACCTTGTGAAGAAACATTTTTGCTTTTTCATTTTTATGGTAAGCATTCATCTAAAGAAAGGAATGCATAAGAGGTAAACATCACTGTACTGATTTTTGAATTATTTGTTGACAATCATAAAAAGCTGGCACTTTGTCTAGCAGTATAGCGCCTATGATTAAGACTATGAGCTGCTAATGAGTTTCATTGCAGAGTTGTTTGAGTGTGTCAGCCTATTTGCATATGATCTAAGCTTATATTGCCCTCAAACAGGCACTCCTGCCTTATAGGACAGCCCAGTTAACACAGAAATAATAACATAATAGTAGTAGTAGTAATCATTTCATTCATTTAATGTTCCTGGAGTTTGCTATCATATCAGGTGACTCATTTGTAAAACATAAAGCTCTTTTTCAAATAAGAGTGTGATTTCCTTTTCTGCTAGACAGAAATGCCTCTTAATGCTTTGTATAACTGTGGGTGTGAATAAACTTTGATTCATCTGTTTTAGTATTCTTTTATTCAAGTACCATTAAGTCACCATCAGCAGCTTAAGTACATTCATTTATCAGGATTTTTAAGTTGATGTTTTACCGCAGTTTTATAAGAAGCACATTTGTGTTGCTACTGGATATGTTTAAGCTCTTTTTCCTAGCCTACTTTGTGTGTTACAGCAGGTGCTACTCTTTTTCCCTGTTTTGTTGTACATTATGAATGCGATGCTCTTTAATGCAGTTAATGATTAACTGCATTGAAGATCATCGCATTCGTAATGATTATGTGCACATGATTAGAACATGATTAGGCCACCTTCGCTATCAAAGATGCACTCATTTGGTTAAGAATATACACTTCTTTCCTTTTTGGGAGAGTTTCTAGACTGCAATCTGTATTTGTCTTTTTTCACAAACTGCACTAAAATATACTTGTTAAATGATGCATTTGTAATACCTGTATATTTTGTCGAAAAGGTACTCTCTTCTTTGGCCTTATGCTGCTGTAGTGTTGAATATATTTCATTTGAATGTTTGCCATATGTGTACATAAACGAGGTGCTGGTTCTTTGTTTTTGCCTTTGTATTAGTCATGTAGTCTGAATTCTTTAAGTAAGCATGCCCTTTATGCTCCCATTCTGTAAAGAGCACATGAATTTTTGTTTTTGAACTGAGCCGTAGATTGTAATTATGCTGCTAGCAAGCCGACAGTGCAGACAGTAATTACTGCATGCTATAATTTTTTTTACTGCATCACAGTTTCCTTCTGAGAAACCTTGCTATCCAAGGGCTATCATTCATCCATATGAAGCTGTTTGAAATGCACGTTGAACATGGGATTATTTGGAACACATTCTTTTTGTGGATGCATTTAAAAACAAAGTCTTGACTTGTTGAAAAAGACTGCCATTTGTATATGTTCAGTAATGGGTTAAATTAATTATGTTCAGTAATGACCCAGCAAACGTATTTAAATGTGGTTTTAAATGCAGTTTTCCAGTGTACCTTTTTTATGCTGATCAATCATAATGCTGTTCAAAATGGAGCCAAGTTCTGTTTTTTAAACTGGTTAGTTGCTTTGCAGTATCTCAAATGTCAAGTACTACTACTACTTGTATTTTCTCTGACTTTTAAGTGGTGTATGCTTCATGTTTTTGGGCAACCGCTGTCCAAGTGATAGATGGTGTAGTGGTAAAGGTAATATAGTCGGTTGTGCAGTGAATGCTGCCTGAGGCAAGTGCACACTTAGGGCGTCTACATTTTGATCATCAGCTTTGAAGCTGCTTGCTGTGTGAGCATCAGCAGTACAGTAGAGTATGTATTGGATGAGGTTTTGGCAGAATATGCTGGTGGGGTGCTGGTGTAGGGCAGTGTTGCAAGGTAATGGTTGCAAAGGTTGTAAGCATTTCTCAGCAGATTGCATCTGTGGTGTCTCCTGTTGCCAGGCAATAACAACTTGACCTTTCAGAAGGTGGCACCCGTGCGACATTGCATGCCCCTCACTCCCATCCTGTCATGCGTACTCAATCTATCCAGGCGGCTGTGCAGACAGTGCTTCATTCCTGAGGGCCACACACCAGTTTAGAGTTGACATTTTCATGGCTTTTTTTGGCTAATACATCAGTATGAGGTTATGAAAAGTGTTTCAAGGTGCAAATGATCTCTGGTTTGGTGAATTTCAAGGATTTATGTTTGAGAGAATTGAACTAAAAGGTTGCTGAATGCCTCCTTTAGCATTGTGTAGTCTTTATTTTTGTTTTTTATCTTTGTTCACTGCATAAGACTGACAAGGTACATTTTTGCTTTCTTTGTGTAGGCTGCCCCCTGAAATTTGAAAAAAAAAGACTTGCTTTCAGTTCCTTCTTATGCATTTCAGTGTTGGCTGAGTTAAACCCTGGGTTGCCCAGATCTCAGCTTACTATTGTAACCTTTTAGTTGTTCTGACAGTCCTGCTCATATATGGTAGGGTAGAACCTGCAGAGTGTAACAATTTATAACAACGTAATCGAATAACCTATATGTATATTATACATATTGTAGAAATAGGTTTAGTCTGGAAGCTGATGTATATGATTAAGCTTTGATCTGTTAATGAACTACTTCATGGGATGTAGTACAGGGTTTGAATCCCTTAGCCTTATTTTGTCTACGGTATGACTTTAAGCAAGTCACTTAACCGGGCAGTGCTTTAGGGCAATTGGGAATGTAGACTAGGCTCCTAAATGGTCTTCTGGACTGCAGGCCTAACAACAAAGTGTGAACCTATACAGAATATTAGTATCAACAGTAGCAGGGAAAGCAAAATGTGAGTATTATGTTATTTGTGAATTTGAGTCCAGAGGGAACAGATAATAACTAAGTACACTGGGGTGTATAGATGAGGAAACCTTAGCGAAAGTATTTTCACAAGTTTCGCAACATTTTTGTTTACTAGTATAGCTTTAAGTGTAGAAGTTTGATGAATGCTGTAGTCGTTGCATGCAGATATTGTTATGAAGCATGTGATGCGAAATACTGGAAGGCTGCTGCCTACAGGTCAACATAGGCTTCACTTGCATGCATTCTAGTCTCGGATGTCAGACAAGTGCTCTCCATGCAGAGAATGCATCTGTTACTCTGCATATACCCACAGCAACATGTTGAATCCTAGAATCATTTTTATCAGCTGAAAGAGTTGTTTATCTTGCTGTGCATTGTCATTTAATTTGTGATACTCTTGTCACTTTGCATCTTATTTGAAAACTGTTTCCACATTAATTTACAGATACTATTTTCTTTTTATGTTGCACCTTGCTGGAATACTCATTCCTGTTACCACATGGGGGAAGTGAGACCACCGGTCACAAAATGGAAAATGAGGCAAATCAGATGCACATCTCCAGCTTTGTATTCTTATTGTCTGAGCTGCCTGTATTGTGTTGAATGTAGAAATGTCTAAGCATGTAGCTTTTTATTCAAGTGCAGCAAAGGCATCCTCTTTGAGCCAGAGGCAGTTTGTGCACTGACGCCACATTTTATTGGAGCCTTGCTGTAGCTTGCAGACATTGTAAGTGGTGATATCTTGCATGCATTCATTGTTTACTGCAGATGTTCCATTGTGTGAGACCAGTAGTGGGTCTTCACACACAAGCTTTTGTGCTACTGCTGTGTTTCAGTATGTTCATGGCATGTTCCCATGTCTTTAAGATCTGTACAGTTTCCTGCTCCATGCATTGTTTAGTGTCATGGTTCATGGATACTAAATGCAGATAAAGGTGAGCCTTTAACTTGTAGACATTTGACCCATTTGCATTTTTCACGGGTACTAAAGGAATGGCTGCTTCTAAGTGCTCTTCTTGCTTTGCTGTTCTTGCATTTCTTCAGCAGTGTATACCTCTTCATTATAATAATCCCACTAGAGCTGCCCTTTGTTTCCATTCATGTTTCATAGGTTCATAGGTAGGTACTAGGTTATCGGCCCAAGGGCCTACGTAAGCCTAGCCAACAAGGTTCCCTGGCTTATGCCACCCAAGAAAGTTATTTTCTTGTGCCACTGTCGAGCAGAGACACAGAAGTGATCTCCGGGGTGTATTTCCTATTTCCCATCCAATCATCAATATTTTTCTTGAAGAGTGCTAATGAAGAACTTTGCTTGACATAGATGGAAGACCTGATCTTTGCTGCTTGAGAACTACTGAATTTGACCTCAGATAAATTTTAACTGTATTTATATTGGATGGGTGAATTTTTATGGTATGGATAAAGCTTTGTTTATTGTTAATCTCCTTTGATGGGTCACCATGAACAAATCTGCCTGTTGAAATCCTGTTCCTGCATCTGATAGCTCTCAGATCTTTGAAACAACTGCTTTGACTTTATTTACAGTTGTTCCTTATCTAGTTTTCCTGTTCACATGAGTTTTACGTTGATGTTGAAAATTCTTACTTTATTATTATCTAGAACGCTCCATAGACATAATAATGTTTATTTTTTGTGTTTTATCAAGTAGTATATACATTTCATGATGTGTACACTAAGTGTTAATGTAACTATAAAAACATTGCATAAAAAGCCAGACTGAGGAAGTTAAATTTCTTCACAACAAAGCATTCTCATAAATCTTATTTTGTTAACCTTTTTCTGCACGGTTCGTCTAGATGGTGTTAAATGGCTTTAGTTTTTGTTAAAGCTGAACTTCAATTTATGTTGTAGTTGAAGACGTATTGTGGTTTGGGGAAGGACATTCTCTGACAATGGATTATTTTTCCAAGCTTTTTGTGTTACAAGAGTAGCAGCTTTGCCATTCTTCATTTGCCAAGTTTTTAGAATTAGAATTTGAATGTTTTTTTTTTCTGGTAGTTCTGATGATTCATTGTGCCTAGAGTGCAGTACTTTTGTGATGTGTGTAGTTTATGTGAAGCCTTCTAAAACAGTAAATATATATACTAAACAGCAGCATCTGAAAATTATCTTGACTGTCTTATGCTTTGAAAGGGAAATGGATAATTTTGCTGTATAAAAGTTTTGTTTTTAGATATCTGTTTCTAAACAGTTGTCCTTGTAGATGATGCAGTTTTAATTTCCCACTGTGGGCCTCCTTACATCAACAGTTTAATTTACTGTCAATTAATTTCTTGTTTACCTGAGTAGACACAGTTCCATTATTCAGAGTCTCTGTAATGCACAGCCAACCCCCCCCCCCCCCATTCAGCAAGAATAGAGCTGTTGGGAAGCCCTCATCCAAGCAGAAACTATTCAGTGAGTGACCTACTCATGTTTACAACCTCAAAAGAGGCGTCTGTCGCATCAGTCATCGCACTAATGCTTCTCTTTGAGAAAACTACGACTGATGAGTAATTTAGAGGGTACAGAATAGTTATGGGAAGACATTGATTGCTTACTCCAGGAATGTCAGCTAGCTGGAGTTCAGTTCCTAGAAATGCAAAATAAGGGACTTGATGGAGGTGGGGATACGCATCCCAAAAGAAAGTGCTAGATGAAAAGGGTTCAGCTACATAAAACTTCAAATGGGGGAGAGTGGGAACAAAAGCTGTTTGCACTAACTTCACTAAACAAAGCATGGAGATCACCACAAGAGTTAATGACATGCTGGACTGCTCTGGGACATTCTCTGCTAGTGATATTGTACAATAGTCTGGGCAGCATACTGTAGGGAAGCAGAAGCTGATTCATACTGTGAAAGATGGTTCTTGAAGCACTGAATAAAAGTGCTGAACAGCTTTTTACCTGAAAACAAATGACAGAAAGTAGGTTGTGATGGCTTCCATCAACACGCTGAATGAATAAGCAGGGTACTAAATGAAGAGAGATTTATTAGGGCAGGGCCCAGAACTGTGAAGAAATTAAACAAAGCCGGCATATCAAAAAATTCCAAGCTTACCGCACGAGTACCAGAGTCCTATAGCAGTCAATATATAGAGGATAATGGGAGTTTCATTTAGACTGCTGAGATATGGTCGTAGTATTCAGTGTGCAGGCTTAGGATAGTACTCAGTCAGTTACTCATGTAGGCAGCTTGCACTTACACAAGTTGCAGACCCACACTAACTGTGTGTGTCCTAGAGATATGGTGCACATATGTGCAACCCGTGAAAGGTCATAGAAACAGTTGTATGCAAATGCATGTATAATGACCTTTAAATGTGATGATATATGTTAATACTGTGTCAGTGGTGTGACAATCAAGCACCTTTCTCGTGTTTTTGGGATTCAGAGTGGCATTTAACTATGCAAGTGCGAATTGCACACACGGCTTATAAAAAGGCAAGTCCTATCTCTTCAAGTCGCTTTAAAATTGTTGAAGATGTTTAGTTTCACTGCAGGTCTTGTTTCCCAGTTTGAGATGCTTGTTTCCATTGTACCCAACCTAGTGTAACTAGCAATGCTCAGTAACCTCTGGGGAGGCATTGTGCTGAGAGACTTTATGACTGTCCTTCTCAAACATATTGGAAATATACAGTATATTTCAGAGCATTTGTTATAACTGTATTTGCTATAACTGATTTAAGTATTTTTTTCTGGCTTTTTGAATATTTACTGCTTAGCGACTGCATCTTAGCCTGTTTATACAGCTCTGCATTCTATTTAAACTGTTTTTGTGTTGATTAACTGTTTTGCACTCTTAAAAAGTTATTTGTTGCTTAATTTTACCTGTAGGCTAACACACTCAAGTGTGCTAGCCACTTAAAAGCATTTATAGCATTTACTGTCTGTTTTTTTCCTTGTCTCTGTAAAAAAAAAAAAAAAAAATCTCTTGTTTTCCCACCTTACTGAACTAGAGTAGTCCAGTTTCAGAGTTGCTGATCCCTGGGCTTTGTTTTTAGTTCCTGTTACTGATCCATTGCCTTATTAGGAAGGAGGGAAGTTTCTTTGCTTACCAGTGGGAGTGGGAAGCACTGAGCAGCCTTTTGTCCGAATTGGTGAAGATTCAGGCAGAAACTAGTAGTCTATTGGTTGTTTTGGTCCAATTCTAGCTCCTTTCAGCCCCTGCTATAAAACACGCTAAACACGCGTTTTCCAGCTTGTACCAACTCTGCACAGATCCTCGTGGTGGCCTGCAGAGTGATCCAAGCAGCAGAGAGCTAAAAGAGTGACTTTCTACCAGATATAAGTATTTTTGTGGCTTTCCCACTGTTATTAAGCTAGCGACTGCATTTCGCCTGTTTTACTGCTACTTTAAGTGATTTCTGCATTTTACACTGTTTATTGCACTTTAAGTTACTAATTGTTGCAAATTGTTTCTGTAGGCTACACACTAAAGTGCTTAGCGATTTACAGCATTTATAGCATTTACTGTCTGTTTTTCCTTATCTCTGTAATAAAACAAAAAATCTCTTGTTTTCCCACTTTACTGAACTAGAGTAGTCCAGTTTCAGAGTTGCTGATCCCTGGGCTTTGTTTTTAGTTCCTGTTACTGATCCATTGCCTTATTAGGAAGGAGGGAAGTTTCTTTGCTTACCAGTGGGAGTGGGAAGCACTGAGCGGCCTTTGTCCGATTTGGTGAAGTTTCAGCCAGAAACTAGTAGTCCATTGGTCGTTTTGGGCCAATTCCTAGCTCCCTTCAGCCCACTGCTATAAAACACACTAAACTGTACTGCTGATCTAACCAGCATATCCTATAACTGAAAAGTTCATCTCTACTTGATTCCCAAGTAGACTATTCTCTATCTGTAAAGCCTAGCACTTACTCCGACAGTACTTGCACCTTGATAAAGCACTCTTATTATAGATAGTACCCCACCAGCCTAAAACCCACTTCCCGGAGTCCTTTGAAAGTTCTTTATCTACTACTTCTAGTATGTCGAGGATCAGTTGCTAGTGTCCTCTCCAGCTCAACTGGTGAACCTGAATATTGAGGCAATGTTACAATTGCCTCATGTACACAGACAATCCTCTCCTTCTCCCACAAAACACAAATACATGAGATGCAACTATACGGCCAAACTGGAAGCTGAGCTCTCTCAACATAGGACTGGCAAGACCAGACAGGAGGAGAAGGTAACCACACACAATACATACCCAGTCACACATGGTACCATCACAACTTCAAATCATACACATACTCACACAAAGACATACTCGAGGCTCTGATCAAAAATTTACCAAAACAGCAGAGGCCACCAAAGCAGACACCCAAACAACTACCACCTCACGACCCAACACATGCAACACATAGACCACACAGTCAGTGTCAAACAGTCACAGCCCTTAATGCCAAACAAAATGCCAGACACACTTGTCATTGGTGATTCCATAGTCAGACACACTGACGTCCCGCTCACCAGACTGAGTAAGGAGAAGGTCACAGTAAGCTGCCTGTCGGGCGCTAGAATCCGCCACATAACGCAAGCACTCAGGTCTCTCAACAGCAGGTACAAGTACGACTCCGTCATTGTCCACGCTGGTGTCAACGACCTGAGGCGTACCTCCTTGGACTACATGAAAAGGGACGTCGAGGAGCTCTCTGATTATGTAGCCCAGGCAGGTATGACCCTGACCTTGAGCAGTATCCTACCTTCACCTAGAATGATGCCACAATACAGTGATAAGATGATCAGCTTTAATAATTGGCTTAAATTCTGGTGTCATTCAAAGGGGATCCAATGTCTGTCTGCCTGGGATGACATGCTGGACAAGCCACGCTTATGAGTTTCTCAGACGGCTTGCACCTGTCACCCTGGGCTTCCGGATATTGGCAAAGGCTCTTGCCACCCCATAGTGCCTTTTTAGGCAAGGCTCAAATTCTAAACCTACCACCCTAGAACACCAAAAGGAAAAACTAAGGGTAATGCTGCTCAATGCCAGAAGTCTCAATCTCAAGATGCCTTTTCGAGGCCCTTCTCAATATGGAGAACATCGATGTCTGTGCTGTGACAGAAACCTGGTTCAAGGCTCCTGAGAGCACCCCAGCACTAACAGGTTTCACCTCATATCATGCGCCCGCCCCAAAATCCGGACAACACCAAGAAAGGAGGGGTGTCCATATTCATAAAGGACACCCACACCTCAAGGTTGGTGGCAACGCACGATGCATCGGAGACCATCCAGGTGCGATTAACCATAGGCAAGACTGCTCTGCAATTTGTAGCATGTTACAGGCCACCCTCTCAAACTGAACCTCACATGGCCTTCCTGAAAACATTGGAGGGGATAAATGTATCTCCAAACACCATCATACTAGGTGACTTCAACTACCCTAATATAGACTGGGAACACTACTCAAGCCCGAACACTCTAACCCAAAGATTCCTGGAGTTCATAAACTCAAATGCCATGGAACAACTAGTCACCATCCCCACAAGAGGTGACAACATACTTGATCTCATCATCACGAACATGGGATCAAAATGTTCAACACCGAAGTATACCTCACTGGTGAGATCAGATCATAAACTAATCTCGCTGGAGGTCCTCATCCCGCCCACCTGAAACAAAAAGACCACAGTGAAAAACTTCTCAAAAGCCGATTTCACACTTCTAAAACTAGTGTGGTCTCCTTTAAGGCCCCTGAGCCAGTGGTAAACATTACTCAAACCGCTGAATCACTTACAAATGCCTTCTACCAGCACCTACAGGACTGCATGGATCAGGCAATCCCAAACAAAACTAAGACTCTCTGTACCAAAGGCAAGCGTCCAGTCTGGTGGACCCCAGCCATAAACAAGCTCTACAACAAAAGGAGGAAGCTACTACAAGATAGAGCAAAATCCTTGAAAGGTAAGACACCTTTGATCATTATAAGTAAAAAACTAAGAGCTCTCATAAAATCATCAAAGGCAAATTTTGAGAGAAAAATCGCCAAGGACTCTAAAGACAATCATAAGGCCTTCTTTAGCTATGTTAGAAACCTAGGAGGAAACTCCCAGATATGCTCAGAATTAGTTCAAAATATTGTGAAAATTACTGAACCTACACACATTGCTAACATACTGGCTGACAGGTTCAGTGCAAACTTCTCCCAAGGAGAGATATCTATTCCAGAGGATTGTAGCCCCCAAACATCTCCAACGCCCAGGTGAGAACTGCCCTCACTAAGGCAAAAATACAGCATCCATGGGACCGGATGGTGTCCCCGCTGTGTGCTTCATGAACTCAACGAGGAATTAAACCCACAGTTAGGACAGCTGTTTAATCTTAGCCTCACCTCAGGATAGGAGTGGCGCACGGCGCTGTGGTCCCACTTCATAAGGGCGGTGCCTCCACAGACCCTGGAAATTACCGCCCCATTAGCTTGACAAGCCTTATCTGCAAAGCCATGGAGAGGATCATAATGGAACTCATAAATAAAGACATAGGGAACTTGCAGACTTTGGATCTAACCCAGTTTGGCTTTGTCAAAGGCAGATCCTGCCTCTTAAACTTGGTTGACTTTTTCGAGACAGTCACCAAGGCCATTGATGAGGAAAGGCAGTCCATACAGCCTACCTCGACCTGGCAAAGGCCTTACACAATACCCCACTCAGGTATCATCGAAAAACTCATCAGCTTGAATGTAAACCCATACATCACAAGATGGGTTGCAAACTGGCTAGCGACAGAACCCACAGGGTCAGAGTTGCTGGAGCCATGTCAGACTCAAAGCCTGTCACAAGTGGTGTCCCACAGGGCTCAGTCCTGGGTCCACTCTTGTTCGGCATCTACTTTTCTGAAGTACAAGCAAACACAGGAGGGTTATGGCTGACAAAATTTGCAGATGACTGCAAACTGGGCCATAGTCGAAAACACATCTGACACAGATATCCTCCAGAAGGGCCTCACAGAAACGGATAACTGGTGCCAGAGCCATGGCCTGAAGTTAAACGCCAAAAATGCATAGTCATACCCTTCGAAAAACAAGGTTACCCTAGCTACCATATAGGTGACAATCCACTGAGCACAGAAAAGTCATCAGGGATCTGGGGACCCAAGTTGACAGTAGTCTTCGCTTGACACTCATGTTGCTAAAGTAGTTAGGAAAACCTTCTATATCGCCCACCTGATCATGAAGGGATTCACATCTAGATCAAGGGAGGTCATCGTCCCCCTGTACTCATCACTCATTAGACCTATGATTGAGTACAATGCCCGCTCGAATGTATCTGACCAGACACCTGATGCAGCTTGAAAGGCCCCAAAAGTTCCTCACCAAAAGGATTAAGGGTCTCAAAAATATGTCTTATGCTGCCCGACTGAAAGAACTCCAGCTTTATTCAAGTCTCATACCGCTTGCTCAGAGGTGACCTGTGCCTGACATATAAGGCCATGTCAAACCCAGATTTGATGAATATGCTTCACCTCAAAAAATCTAGATCCCTCAGAACCACAAGGGCGGGAGACTTAAACCTTGACACGGTTATAAATAGAACGTGCTGGAGGGACAGATTCATCACCCAGAGACTCCCTATGCTGTGGAACAAAATGCCGGTACATGTGAGGCAGAGCACCTCGCTGGCCTTGTTCAAGAGGAATCTTGACCAATGGATGGGAGTTCGCAGATATACCCCAGGGATTACTTCAGTGTCACTGCTTGACAGAGGCACAGAAAAATGATAGGCATAGTTTTTATTCAAACTAAAGGGGTGGCGAAAGCCACATAACTATGGGCTAGGCTTATAAATGCCCTTGGGCAGATCGCCTAGTATGAACCTATGAACCTATAAGGGCTTTGGTGAAGCTGCATGGCCCACAAATTGTAACTGGAGGAATGCGTGGCCTCCGTATTTCTGTAGTTACCAAGGTGTGTATAGCTTTCATTATACTTGCATGGAACAGACTACCAAATGACATTAAAGCAAGCATTAGTTTAGATATTTTTAAGAACAGCCTGGAAGCTTATTATGGGAACAAGTGTTTTGGTATATTGTCAGGCTAGAAGAGCATTAATACTTGTGCTTGAAATATGTGTGTGTGTGTGTGTGTGTGTGTGTGTGTGTGTGTGTGTGTGTCTGTGTGTGTGTGTGTCTGTGTGTGTGTGTGTGTGTGTGTGTGTGTGTGTGTGTGTGTTTCAGTGATGCACTGGGGACACATTAAGTATTTCTTGGGCTTCTGTCTCAGGGATAGTGCAACAATTCCTTGATACCATTCTAGCCTATGAGGATGAAATGTCTATTTCCCAATGTCACCACAGTACAGTCACTCTCATCTGCATCTGGTATGCTTCCATGTGGTGCTATCAGGGCTCTACCTGAACCACAACGTACCATAGTAGGAAGGGTTACCATTCCATCAGCTGACAGATGGAGTCTGATGTACATAGCTGTTTCACCACTGTATTGGGTCCGCATCCTAACAGTACCTGTGATTCCCAAATATGACATACAAGTTCACTGTTCACTGTACCATCACTTCCTGCATAGTAGTATATTGCATGAACACCTTGTAAGTGTACAGTAAGTAAGTCTCTCTGTCCCACAGCCCTTATTCTATATACTGACTAAAGTTTAATGACTAACCACCTTGTCTTCATTTGGCCCCCCCCCACTTTGCTTTTCAGTTGATGTTGGCTACCTATTCTAGCCTTGGCTAACGACACCATCTATAATCTACAGGAGGCTACTGAAGAGTGCTGTAACTACCTTGCACCCTGACATGGATATTCATTGAGTGAGATTCTGGCCTGCTTAAAGTCTTTTCTTTTACCTGAATAAATCTGCGAGGGGCCGTTCAGTGTGACTCTGTGTGCCTAACGTTTACTGCTTATTGCAGTCTATATAATCTGGTTCTGCATCAGTCTGGTGTACCACTGTCACACCCAGTGACTGATGAAATGCCCATTGGTAGTGCAGTTTTCTCTGTTGCTTCTTGCATGAGTGATCAGTGATCGTGGATAGATGACAGCAGCAGCAATAGCATGTCACTCCCTTACGCAGGCTCATTCACAGTGCACAGCAGCCAGGTAAAGTGACCATGTTAAGTCCACAGCCATGGGTATGACTTTTACTTTGTGATGGTGTGAAGTCACAAAGCTAGAAATTGGTGTATGTAGTAGTATGTATGCATTATGCTATGTACTGCATGGTCCGATCACAACTGTGTGTCGGACATTACTCCACATACCATAGAGAAGTGTATTTATCATAATTTGCATAGTGGTCACACTTTACAGAGACACAAGTGCTAGGTATATTAGCAAGGGGAGGGTTTTGGAAAAGTGGGCTAGTTTGTGATGGAGGGCATACAGCAATACAGTAGCTGTTTCTGCAGATGGCTTAAGAAGTAATCATGTGACACTTGGCTAATGAAATTATCATCCATTATTCTCAATGAAATGTTATTGTTTCAATCTGGTGATTTCTAAATAAAAAAACAAATAGGCAGCTGGATGTAGAAAACGCAGGTTTATTTAGAAAATTATCCTTAAAACCAGTAGTACAGGATTTCGTCCCATCAACAATACCAGAACTTCATCAGATAAAGAGCTAATACGCACCATTAAATAAAAAGAAAAAACAATCAAAAATTCAATTAAAATACACACCTCTTCTTAGAGACCAATCAGTAACTAGCCTCATAACACACCCCCAGTACACAGTCTTCACTCACAAAGCAACTTATTTCAAATTTACGTACACAATGTAGGAAAACGTGGTTCGTTGAAACATTTTGTGTTCTATTCAAAGTAACATGTTGCAAATCTGCCTAGCATCTATTTCAAGCAAGCTTTTAATTTTAACAGACTTGCCAGAGATTCTGCTTCAATTAAACCTGGCCAAATATGTGCTCCAAGTTGGATTTGCCAGCAGAGTTCAGCTTTTTCAAGCAAGAGCGGCCATGTTCCACCTCTACCTGTGATTTGCAGTGAACCCAACACAATAAATTTAAAAATAATGTTCATTATAAGCATTAATGTGTCTGGCCAATGCATTTTTTGTTTTATTGTTACGGATGTCACATAAATGTTCGCTAATTCTACATTTAAGCTTGCGCTCTGTCTTGCCCACATAGAAACGTGGGCAAGACTGGCACAGAGTACACTAGACTACTTTTGTAGAATTGCAATAATTTTTACCATAAACAATGATGTTCGTGTTGTTTATACATACTTGTCCAACATCTAGAATAGGTTTACACAAAGTGCATGCACCACATTTTCTCATATGTCCTGCATTTTTGTTTATTTTACTAGACTCTATTAGCTGCTTAAAGTTGAAGCCTCTTCTGTAAACTATAACAGGTCTCTCCCCCATTTTTTTCTCTAAAGAAGATGTCATTCACTAAAACCTTCCAATTCTTAGTAAAGTTTTAAAAGAAATTTTAACAATCAGTACAAAAGGTAGTTATAAAAGCTCTATTAGAATTCCCAACCCCATTAAAATTGCTTGTCTCTAAATTAACTCCATCGTTACCATTGACCGTAAATTCATTAGACTTTGTCAAGTGGGGAAGGGCATTATTAAGTAAAGGTGTAAAATGTCCAATTTCTCTTTTTTATGCCGTACTTCACTGAGAAGCTCATTTACTAACCATACGGGATGGCCTCTATTAATGAACATATTTTTCATTAGTTCACATTATTCCTAAAATCTGTCCCATTTAGTAGTCATACGGGCTGCTTGCACCAGCTTGACCCTTCACAATGGCTCGTTTCTGGGCAAAAGGGTAATTGCTTTCAAAGTGCAAATATGTGTTAGAAAAAGTTGGTTTGTGAAATATTTCAGCAGTAAAACACACCCTTTTTCCACATCCTTCTTAACCAACACTTGTAAATAGGAAATTTGTCCTGAATATAAGTGAGTAAAACAAAGGAAATTGGTAGTTTGATTAATGAACTCAATAAACAATTGTATAGCATCTACAGATCCTTACCAAAGAATAAAGATATCATCCTGAAAACAAATGTATAAATCACAGTTGGAAAAATGTGTGGAGGAAAATAAGAACTTGTGTTTCCACATTAACATCACAATGTTAGCATACAAGCCCCCACAACAGGAACCCATGGCTATGCCTTCATTCTGGAGATGAAGCTTTTTCTCAAACCAAATAAAGTTGATTTTAACACTAGGTCTAGTAAGAGCTCATAAGTGTTAATCTTTGCTCAAGACCTTTGAAGGTCAGGTGTTTGCAAAACCACTCTTCTCCAATAGCATGTGGTATAACTGTGTATAAATCTTTTATGTCAATTGTAATTAACACGTGTTTATCGTTGTACCCTACACCATTAAGCCTTTTCAAAAAATCTCACAAATCAATGCAGATGTTTGTTTCTGCAAACACATATTTTTTTAAGTTCAATATCTAACATTTTAGCAAGAGGATGTGTAATCGACCCCCTTGCATCCACAATTGGGCACATAGGGGGTTGATTCACATCCTTATGGATTTTGGGAAGCCCAAAAAATGGTGGGGGTGATAGGAAATCCAACTGCAAGGTAATTATACTGATGCATGTCATTTAAACCCTGGATAAATCATGTAAAAAAATCCTGATTCTTCCATACACCGTATTCATTTCACTTGGCAAACTTTTTTTCAGATGTGGCCGAGTGTAATAGACACTCCATTTTATTGATGTAATCACACTCATCTATTGCAATCAAACCCACCCTTATCGGGCTTAATAAATCTAACACCTGATATTCCTTTCAAAAAATCTAACACTTGTTTTTCATCATAGGTTAGATTATTCACACTAGGCTTCCTAGGGCCAGAATTACATAAAGTTCTAATATCCAGTTCACATATATTCTGAAACACCATTAGAGAATTATGCAATGGTGGATTGTAAGTACTAGCTACTCTCAAAGAATTTTCCACATATACATGATTTAAAAATAATAAATGAAGATTTAATTTTTGTGTATATAATTTCAAATCAATGAGAGTTTCAACCAAATTCATTTTCCTTGTAGGACTAAAAGTTAATCCTTTGGAAAGCAAATCACATGACTCAATTGGAATGTCCAAAGAAGAAAAATTATATATTTTAATGTCTTTAGCAGTGTTAAACACAATGTTCAAAGGAGGTAGTAGAAATGTAGGAAGTAGTCTCTCATCACATTCATTATTTATTGAAATCGTTGCTTCCTCCTCCATGAATTCCGACCATTCCCCTGAATGTTCCCTCTGTTGGCTTGAGGGGTTGCATAGTACCTGGACATTTGCCCTTTCTGGTTGTAATTCTGAATTTTCAGATGCTCCGAGCGCCTGGGGCCAGTCCCATTCCCCTGGTCTAAAAAATCACCATTATCAGTTGTAGTTAATACACAGTCAGCATCATTAACGTTTTAATTCAAATATTCATCCACATTTATACGCTGATGCCAACCTTGGGAATTGGGGGGGTGGGGGTATGCTTTGTTGTCTCTATATGCATCAGTGTCTCTAGTTAGCTTTTTAAGCTTCCTAGATTTAATAGATTCCATCTGTTCTTCGATGGAATGTAGAATACGCATGTATTCGAATTTATTATCACTAAAAGAAATGTCCTGAGTGATATTCCTATCTAATTCCACCACTTCTTTGGTAAGAGACTCAGTGGTTAGGTTGTTGTGTTTAATAACAACTTCCATGTACTCTGTCCCATGTTTGTCGAACATCTGCAGCAATTCATGGTGAAGACTAGAGTTATTAATCAATCCAGTGGGAAAGCGCCATACTTGCATAGCTTTAGGCACTATATCTCTGTTTATGCATTCTCTAAAATAGTATCTATTTGTAATTTCTTACTCTTTAACAAGCATCCATCAACTTCACTAAGCTTGTCACATAAGCTACTCTTGTCTCTTAGTGTATTATCATTAAACACATTACAACATTTAAGCATGTCGTTCAAACATAAACAGTCAGAGGCACTAGGCCCATTAGTAAAATTACGGCTAGGATTAGATACACTTTGTCTCTCACCTGCAGTAGTATTTTTATTTGCAAACAAAATGGGAGCTGTATTTAAATCATCAGTAGTTCCCCTTCTCGGCTCCTGGGTTGAAGAATTAGTCATGTGGTGCACAGAAAGTTGAGATATAACCAAGGTTTGAGAGAAGAATGGTGATTGTTCATTCCTTTCCATTCTTTTATTTAATTGCTGTATTATGTGGACAAGACAGAGTGCAAGCTTAAATGTAGAATTAGCGAACATTTATGTGACATCCGTAACAATAAAATAACAAATGCATTGGCCAGACACATTAATGCTTATAATGAACATTATTTTAAATTTATTGTGTTGGATTCACTGCAAATCACAGGTAGAGGTGGAGCATGGCCGCTCTTGCTTGAAAAAGCTGAACTCTGCTGGCAAATCCTACTTGGAGCACATATTTGGCCAGGTTTAAACGAATCAGAATCTCTGGCATGTCTTAAAATTAAAAGCCTCCTTGAGATAAATGCCAAGTGTATTTGCAACATGTTACTTTGAATAGAACACAAAATGTTTCAATGAACTATGTTTTGCTACATTGTGTATATAAATTTGAAACAAGTTGCTTTGCGAGTGAAGACTGTCTACTGGGGGTGTGTTATGAGGCTAGTTACTGATTGGTCTCTGAGGAGGTGTGTATTTTAATTGAATTTTTGATTGGTTTTCTTTTTATTTAAGGGTGCGTATTGGTTCTTTGAATTTATCTGATGAAGTTCCGGTTTTGTTAGCGGGACAAAATCTTGTACTTCTGGTTTTAAGGATAATTTTCTAAATAAACCTGCATTTTCTACATCCAGTCACCTATTTGTTTTTGATTGAGTTTGCTGACTTTTGCTCTTGCTGATTTCTAAATAACCCACATATTTTATTTTTCTGTCTTTACTGGAATTTTTTTTCCCCTTTGTTTTCTATTTTTACTGACAATATTTACTTTTGTTAATCCTTTCCAGTAAATGCTGCTGTTTTTAATTTTCTTCACCGATCTTATGCATTGTGTTAGAAAAGAATCACAGCTGAAAAAACTGTGTAGTTGCTCCTGCTACTCTCTGGGGTTGGGGGGAGTTGGGTCTCAAAATCTGTGTAGCTGTGAATGCTGGTCACATTTGTATTGTCATACACAATGTCTCGTAATGATATTACTGTGGATGGTCATAGATATTTGGGGCAAGTGCTACCTTGAGAGATTGATAAAGAGTTGCTACAGTGGTAAGTACTGCTAGATGCTGGAGATACCTTAAAAGTCGGTGTCCAGTGCTGCAAGACCTTTACCTTGACTGAGGGATTCTACCACATGATGTATAAATCTGCCAACACTCAGCTGACTAAGTCATGGAGGAAGCCGCATTCATGAATGCTACACCTGTGGCCCATGACCAACATGGCTGGCATACCTGCCCTCTGCCATAGTCACTTGTGTCACAAATGTGTGTCTGGTAAGTCCTCACAAGTTTACAGACAGAGGCTGACATGGATGCTGTGTGAGCAGCCAAGTGCCACACTAGGATCATCCTAGCATTGTCCCTGACCTCCACCTTTCCCTTGTATTAGCATGAGGGTCATCATGGCATTGTCCCCGGCCTCCACCATTCCCTTGTATTAGTATGAGGATTGCCATAGCATTGTCCCTGGCCTCCACTCTTCCCTTGTATTAGTGTGCTTCTTCATGTTTTCCTTGCACTCTAACCATCTTTTCCTGACTTCCATTTTAAATAGCTTGCACTCAGACAATTTCTTGACACATTTGTTGTTGTGTGGCCAATGCCTTATGTGTCTCTGAAGCCATTTCGGACTGATGCCATTTAGTGGTGGCTTCAGGTTTCCTTTCTTCCTGGGACACAACAGGGGCACAGTACCTAGATGGTGGGGCACGTCTGACATCTAAAGACAAACAAAAAGTATAGACTGCATGATAACAATTCAACCACAGTCTATAGGTCACTTAACCAGACAGCGATCCCAGGATGAAATGGTCTATGTAGGTCAGTGCTGTTCCCAAGTTAACAAATGCAAATAATTGTTCTTCTTCTTTCAGCTTTTCCCAGTCGTCACAGTGGAACAACTGTCTGCAGAACAATTGGCAGTGGAGGTTTACAGAGTCGAGTCACCAGCCCGGTGCCCAACTTCCCACATAAGGCACAGACACATATACAGACACACATGCACGTGCACACAGACACACACAGACACACCTATGGTCAATATAGTGTCCAATCCACTTACAGCATATCTTTGGGATGTGGGAGAAAATCCACGCGACTGCAGGGAGGACATGCAGACTCCACACACAATGCACCCTAGTTGAGAATCGAACAGGAGAACCTCTTGCTGTGAGGCAGCAGTGCTGACCGCTGCACCAACACAGCCACAAATAATTAACTAAATAAAGCATGAAGGAGAAGGGCAGAATTTAAATAATCATGTTGTATACCTAGAAAGTTGCTAGAAGAATAAGATTTTGAATTACCTTAATTTTCTGAAGCATATGCAGTCTGAAACTCAAACTAATGTCTGTTATTAGTGACTGCCTTTTAGATACAAAGGCATTAGACCTTTGGATGTGAAATATACCGGTCTCCTTGTATGCTTAGAAAAATGTTAGAATAACATGTTTTACATCAGCGTATCATTTCAGAAGAATATAAAGTCTGAAACTCAAAATGTCATTCATTTGTTGACCACAGCGTTAGTTTGTCAGAAAGCCACACATTTTATGAGAGACACTCAGAAAAAAGAAGGCAAAAATGGAAATTATGTGAAATCGGTCAGAGGCAGTCCGTTTTGTCATCACCAAAAATGAGAAACAGACCAAAATACATGGTAAAATCCGACAGGAATGTTCTGAAATTTAGGATAAGTTGAGATATATGGTCAGTCAGGGGCAGTTAATGATATTTGTTATCACCAGAAAAAAAAACAAAACACAGATTTTATTAGAAACAGGCCTAAATATGAGGCAGACCAGGCAGGGACACTGAGAACTCCGGTACAGTTAAGATGTATGATATGAAAATTTTACCTCTTAATACAGAAAGCTGTTAACTCACACAGTCACAGTACTGTACATGATCTAAAGCAGAAGTTTCTGGTGTACAGTGTCACTCTGTTTCATTTCTTTCATAACTTCCCACCCTGGCTACATCCATTAATGTTTCCCTCTGCTAATCTACCTTTAGACCCCTTGAGACTAGCTATTAATTTCAGACTGGAAGTAAAAGTTGAAAAATCAGGAACAAAGCCAAAAATAGTAGGAAGACAAATACCAAAATCAGGGACAATGATATAGCTTCTCGTACAGGTTGTGCTGTCAGTCATTAAGTATCTGATGGTGAAACCTTTCAGACTGGTCCTGCATTCCATCAAACCAGTACATGCTATATTTTTAAGACCATTCTGCTTGGTATCACTGACTTGTCACAACACCTGTTTGAACATAGTGCTGATGACCCACATTGACAGTATTTGTACCACCATGAATACCATCAGTTCCATCATCCTCTGCGTTATAATCTTCTCTGTGTATGGATAGCAAATACTCCCACTGTCCAAAGCCAGACACCCAATGAGAAGGACCACCGCCTGTCATGTTATGAGCAATTGCCAAGAGCAAACTACAGAAGAATGCATGTGGCATCGTACTGTTGCTCTCTTCCTACACTGTGCATGCATGGTTTCTTCCCCATTGCCGTTTATATCTGCTAGTACTTTAGCTCACATTGCCTTTCTCTGAACCCCTTTTCCAAGCAGATATTTTCCATACATTTTAACTGCATCCTCAAGAGTTTGATTCTCCTCAGGAATGAAATTCTTTCTCCTTGTGTCTTGTTCCATGATGCTGTCTCGTTTTCCCTAGGTGTAACATAAATGTATCAATGCCCTCCTCTTGGCATGACTTTCAGACACTGTAGTGTGAATCTGATTATTATTCAGTGGTACAACTGCATTCTTTTGTGAACTTGTTATAAAATGCCAGGTTAGTCTTCGGCGAAGCTGCATAATTGAAGAAATGTCGCCGTGATTGCCTCGATTCTACCGCTCAACTGGAAGCAGTTAAACCTAGGCGACAAAGCAGTTAAAACCCAGGCTAGAGGAACCGCCAGTACCGACGCCGGGTTCTTAGAGGTGTCGGTGGAGCCGGTGGTTCCGGGGAGGTTTCTTTGGGATCCCAGGAGACCTCGTGCAGGATGGATGTATTGCAGGCCTCTCACGGCCTCAGGAGCAGTGGCAGGCCATTTTGGGCTGAAGTTACTATACTACTATATCCTCCCTCCTGGTGGTTAGGCCTTCCCTCCTTCTGTTTCCAAGGCTTCTCCCAGGGCAGGCCAGGTTTAGCTTCAGTTGGTGTTACTAGTTTCAGGAACTGTCAGTAGCATATGCTTAAAATGGCAGAAGATTTGATTACTTTGATTAGGGGTTCTATGCCTCCTGATAAGAGACCTAGGGTGGAGCCTGAGCTAGGGAGTTTTGAGCAGGTTTCAGATATTTCATAGTCTTCGGTTGAAGACTTGCAGGAGTACTTCCTTATTCTGATTCTGATGTGGATGATTCTACTCCTTCTGCTCCTCCTGAGGATTTTTCTTTTCAGAAACTCTTCATTCCATGAGGAGCATTTTAAGTGGGAAGGTCAGGACTCTCTGATTCCAGGAAAAGGCTTAGGGAATTTTGTTTTTACCCCAGCATAGGCCTTTGGCTATACCTCCTGTTTTGGATGTAGGGGAAGATGTTTTTACAGAGGCTTCTCTTAATCCTGATTCTTTTCCTCCTGCTCCGGTTAAACCGATAGGTATTACAGGTGCCTGAAGCTCATTAGTATCTTTTTAAGAGTCCTAGGGCAGACCCAGAAACTGTCGGCCAGGGGCCTAAAGGTCTCAAGGCTTCTGTTGTATAGACTCCGGTTCCTGCAGACAAAGAGGCCAGGGCCTTGATAGATGGGAAAGAAAGTTTATAGTAGTTCCACTCTTGCTATGAGGGCTTTGAATTGCCAGTTCCACATGTTGAAATACCAAAACTATCTCCTTTCACAATTGAAGTCTAAGGTTGATGCTCTGGCAGAAGGTATTGATTGTAAGAGTTGCAAGATTTAGTACATGTTTCTGAACAGGTGGGTAAGCATTCTTTGCAATGTGGTTTTGATGCTGCACAGGCCTCGTCTAGGGTGGCTGCCACTGGGTCAGTTCTTCGCAGGCACGCCTGGTTGAGGGATCAAAATTTATCTGAACATGTTAAAACAAGGATTTTAGATGCTCCTTTACAATCTGACATGTTGTTTGGTCCTCCTGTTGAGGCAGTTTTAAAGAAAATGGAAGACAAGGCTAAGTCTATGCAGACTGTTAAAGATTTTTGCAGGTCCATCTTCCAAAGTTTAGTAGAAATTGGCCTACTAAGGGTGGACGATCCTTCTTATGATTCCCAGTCTAGGGGTAGATCTAGACGGTAGGGGTAGAGCTCAGGGCTCTTTTCAGGCCTAGAACAGAGTTCTCCTGCACAGTCTTCGGTGAGGGCAGGGTCAGTCCTTTCGTAAACAGACCCATGACCTGCCTTTTCAGCTGCCAGAGCCTTCGCCTGGCAGCACCTTTGGGAGGAAGGTTGGCACTTTTCAAAGAAAATTGGAGTTTAATTACCCAAGACAGATGGGTATTGGATATCATACACCACGGTTACAGGTTTTATTTCCATACCTTGCCTCCTTTCAGCATAGACGCTCCTCCTCAACAAAGAATAGAGGCTCACAAGCAAGTTTCTCTGTTACTCCAAATAGGGGCCATATAGCCGGTCCCTATGCCAGAAGTGGGCCTAGGATTTTATTCTCGCTTCGTTCCTAGTACCAAAGAAGGGAACACGTGGAGACCAATTTTGGATTTATCTACCCTCAACACTTATCTGGACATTCCCAAGTTCAAAATGTTGACGTTACAGCAGCTTTACCTCTGCTGGGCAAAGATCATTGATGGTAACTTTGGACCTCAAGGAGGCTTACCTTCATGTTCCTATCAGACTAAGTTGCAGGAAGCATCTGCGCTTCGAGCTGGGACTTCTCACTATCAGTTCTCTGCATTGCCCTTTGGCTTATCTACTGCCCAGAGTGTTCACGAAAGTTCTGGCTCCAGTGATAGCTTTTTTCAGGCTAAAAGGAATACAGATCTATCCTTATTTGGACGACTGCCTGATTCTGGCTCAAGGAAGGGAAGAGCTTCTTCGTCATTTGGAATATGTGATAGCAGTGCTAAGATGCCTGGGGTATTCTGTGAATCGAAATAAAGTCCAGTCTAGTACCCTCTCAGGACATGTGCTTTCTGGGTGTGAGACTGAATACAGCATCCCAGATGGCCTTTTAACCCCTGACAAACAAAAGAGTCTATCCCTTTACTTCCTTCAACTATCTCATCAGTCCGGGCTGACTGCAAGGACAGTCCTTCAAGCCTTAGGGTTCATGGCATCTTAGATTCTGGTGCTTCCCAATGCCAAACTGCATATGAGGAAGCTGCAATGGTATCTCAAAATGTATGGACACAGCACTGCCAGGATCTGGACACTGTCATTCAAATAATACCTTGCATTCAAAAAGGAATTTTTGTGGTGGGCTCAGGAATGTCACCTAAACAAGGGACTCCTCTGTGACCCGGCCAGAGGCGAGTCAGATTTTAACGACAGATGCCTCAGACAAAGCTTGGGGAGCTCATCTAAATGGAAAGTGGATACAAGACAAGTGGCCTGCCAGACTACAACCTCTACATATCAACCTGAAGGAGATGTTAGCAGTCCAGTTTGCATTAATAGCTTTCAAGGATTTACTTTTTCCAGGGCAGGTGTTGATTCTAACAGACAACACAACTGTCATGTGGTACATCAACAAGCAAGGGGGAACGCATTCTTATCCTCTATGCAGGCAAGCAATGATTTTGTGGGAGACTGCTCTCAGTTTACAGCTCAAGCTTCAGGGCAAGGTTTCTGCCAGGAGCACAGAACTCCTTAGCAGATGTGTTGTGCAGACGAATTATGGATCCCCACGAGTGGAAATTGGATCCTCATGTATTTCAGAAATTGACAGTGTCATGGGGAACTCCAGACATAGATCTGTTCGCTTCTCCACTAAACCATCAGCTGCCAAAGTTTTGCACAAAAAGGTTTCATCCCACAGCTTGAAAGTGGATGCTCTTTCTTTCAATTGGAGCAATCTTCATGTGTATGCCTTTCCACCTCTGCCTCCTCCCAAAGGTACTTCTGAAGGTCAGACAGGACAAGCCAAGGATGACTTTAATAGCTCCAGATTGGCCTCGACAGCACTGGTACCCATTACTGAGAAGTCTGTACGGAAGCCTCCATGGCCTTTGCTCGATTCCACACCTGTTCTCACAGGAGGACAGCCATTTGCTCAATGTCAAACTTCACTCTTCACCTAACAGCCTGGCATATTCTGTTTTGAACCATAGAAGGGTCTCAACTTCCACAACAAGTTTTGAATGTGATTTTGGAAGCTAGAAGGCCTAGTACGAGGAAAGTGTACGCAGATAAATGGAAGAGATTTTTATTTTGGAGTGCAGCAAAGATTTTGATGTTTCTGAGCCTAATTGAGTGTGGCTTTCAATATCTTACTGGAGTTACTGGACAAAGGTTTGTCTTTCTCTTCTATTAAGGTTCATGCTGCATACTTGCTCACTATGATTGTGACCCACCATTGTTTTCTCATCCTTTGTTCAAGCAATTTCTTAGAGGGGCAAAGAATATAAGACCCTACCTAAGAGCTCCTACTCCTGCTTGGGATCTCAATTTTGTGTTGGAGAAACTCACTCTACAACCTTTTGAGCCTGCAGCTACTTCTGAGTTGAAATATTTATCATGGAAGACTGCTTTTTGTTGGCAATTACCTCTGCAAGAAGGGTTTCTGAATTGCAGGCCCTTATGGCGGTTGAGCCTTTCTTAATTTTCCATAAGGATAGGTATCTCACGCACTAATCCTTCCTTTATGCCTAAAGTGGTTTCTAGTGTGGCTTTAAACCAAACTATTCATTTGCCTACTTTTATGCAAATCCCCAAAATAAAGGGGAAAAGATTTTGCACACTTTAGATGTACAGGCAGTTGCGATATTATTTGGACAGATCTAAGGGGTTCAGGCAGTCTCAGCAGTTATTTGTTTCTTTTGCTTTGAGTTCTCAGGGCAAGCCTGTGTCAAAACAAACTATTTCTAAGTGGGTTGGGTTTTGCATTGCTTTCTGTTATTCCCATCATGGCAAGGAGATTCCAGCCGGATTAGGCCTCATTCCACTAGAGCTACTCGCCACTGGACAGCTTTTAAGGGGTGGCAACCAAGGATATTTTGGAGGCAGCTACTTGGAGTTCAGTGCATACTTTCTCTAGGCATTATCACCCGCCACTTTACTCTAAATCCAGGGCTGGTTTTGCCACTGCTGTTTTGCAGGGCATTTTGGCAGCTCCTGCTTCCTTATAGTTTGGCCATCCTCCCATACCTCTGCTTTGGGATTCTACCCAAGTGTAAGGACTGCAGCAATGTGAGATGAAGAACATAGTACAGTTTTGTACCTACCATAAATGTAGATGTTCAAGATCCACATTGTTGCAGTCCAATTTACCCTCCCTCCTTCCCTCTGTAGTTAGAGGTGGTTGTGTGGGTTGAGTTGTACATATTGTGTATATAGTGTATATTTTGTACATATAATCAGGGCAAGGGTGCTTGGATGTTTGTTTGCTGTCTTTTGGGTTTGACCTTTATTTTTAGGGTCTTCTGACATCTGGGGCAAGAAAAGACTGAGGATATGACGTCGGCCATGCGCATTTGTACCCTGACGTCCTGATGTCAGTCAAATGCGCCTTGACCGACGTCAGCCTTATACTTTGATATTCGGGCCGACCGAGGACAGCGGACTACCCAAGTGTAAGGACTGCAGCAATGTGGATCTTCGAACATCTACATTTATGGTAGGTACAAAACTGTACTTTTCATTTCTTTCATAACTTCCCACCCTGGCTACATCCATTAATGTTTCCCTCTGCTAATCTACCTTTAGACCCCTTGAGACTAGCTATTAATTTCAGACTGGAAGTAAAAGCTCAAAAATCGGGAACAAAGCCAAAAATAGTAGGAAGACAAATACCAAAATCAGGGACAATTATATAGCTTCTCGTACAGGTTGTGCTGTCAGTCATTAAGTATCTGATGGTGAAACCTTTCAGACTGGTCCTGCATTCCATCAAACCAGTACATGCTATATTTTTAAGACCATTCTGCTTGGTATCACTGACTTGTCACAACACCTGTTTGAACATAGTGCTGATGACCCACATTGACAGTATTTGCACCACCATGAATACCATCAGTTCCATCATCCTCTGCGTTATAATCTTCTCTGTGTATGGATAGCAAATACTCCCACTGTCCAAAGCCAGACACCCAATGAGAAGGACCACCGCCTGTCATGTTATGAGCAATTGCCAAGAGCAAACTACAGAAGAATGCATGTGGCATCGTACTGTTGCTCTCTTCCTACACTGTGCATGCATGGTTTCTTCCCCATTGCCGTTTATATCTGCTAGTACTTTAGCTCACATTGCCTTTCTCTGAACCCCTTTTCCAAGCAGATATTTTCCATACATTTTAACTGCATCCTCAAGAGTTTGATTCTCCTCAGGAATGAAATTCTTTCTCCTTGTGTCTTGTTCCATGATGCTGTCTCGTTTTCCCTAGGTGTAACATAAATGTATCAATGCCCTCCTCTTGGCATGACTTTCAGACACTGTAGTGTGAATCTGATTATTATTCAGTTGTACAACTGCATTCTTTTTGTGAACTTGTTTTTCTGTTTTTGCTTTTTTTGTGAGTGAATGTCTGTGTACACGGAGCAATGTAAACTGAATTACTAGATAGAAACTTCTATTTGAGGAGATGTGTGATTATAATGTTACATGGTATGATTTGTGGACGGGACGAGTCTTTGTCCTTCAAGCTGATTAATGTTTTACTTCATGACGTTATAATATCTATGTAAAATGGCCCTATGAGTTGCTATTGCCAGGTGCTGTAAGCACCGACTAAAAAAAAAAAAAGAATACTAAATGCAACATACAGAAGTTAAGAACGTATATGGTGTCTGAACTTGTTGATTACTTGTGATCTGCCAGGAAATTCTCCATTTCCAGTACCGTGGAAGCACTTCCTGTACTATTGTTTATATTAGAAGAACCAAATTTTTTCACCGTTTTATACCACACACTTCACTTTACTTGCACAGTTTCCTTTAACTTTGGCTTTCTGATGATCTTCATAGGCTCATAATAAGCACTGAGGCCTTTTTAAGCCTAATCATGCAACCCAAATGAATCCCACATGTTTTTGTGCATTACAGTTTATTTTAAGGGGTGTATGTTAGGGCAGGATTTAAAAGCTGCCTGTGTCCATCAAAGACATGCATGTCAGACCGGGGGTGAATTTCTGATCTCCCATACTCTGGTCCAGGTTGCATTTGGATAAGAGTAGGGAAGGACTCTGCTTTATATGGATGGGAAACTTATTCCACGGAATGGGGAGTCACTGAAATGCATACCTGTTCCTCCATCTTGTCCTGTTTAAGTCACAAGCAATGTTTAAATCCTTAGATGTAGCAACTCTGGTGCCATTCCTTTTATGGATATGTAAAAGTCCCATCAGAGCTGCATCCAAGGATGCCCTGTATGCCAGGCATAAATTGCCCCTCAGAAGTCTGTAGGAAACGGAGTATAGAGACAAGGCTTTGAGGCAATCTGCATAGGACATTGTGTTTACTCTCTGTATGTATGTATGTATGTATATGTGTGTGTGTGTATGTATATGTGTGTGTGTGTGTGTGTGTGTGTGTATGTATATGTATGTATGTATGTATATGTATGTGTGTGTGTGTGTGTATATGTGTGTATATATATATATATATATAAGTAAGATCAATTTTTTTTTTTTTTGTAAGGAACCTCCATGGATTTTCCAGTTGTTGCATATGTCTGGTCAGGTACGTACCAAAGGGGTCATTATATTCAGTGACAGATTTGATGAGGGCTGAGTACAGTGGCAGGATGACTTCTCTGGACCTAGATGCCATGCCTTTACTTATAAGTTGAGTGACACAGAATGATTTTCTTACTGCCTTTGACATGTTGGTTGAAAGCCAGGTTCATAAGTCCCCATATCTCTGACTACTCTGTCTACTTTTAGGGCTGTTTTATCACTGGGGTGGTTTCCCTGGGTGGCCGACTTCCCAAAACACTTCTTGGCATTGTGTTTTAAGCCATGGCTTTGCCACCAGTCATTTGTCTTGTTACATCTTCCTGTAAGAAGTTAGTATCGGGTTGGGGGTGAGGGGTTCTATGATTGCTCCGAGCTTGCAATAATCTGCAAACTTGGTAAGCTCAAAGCTGTTGACATTGGCCTTGACTTCTGAAAAATAGATACCATAGAGGAGCAGACCCAGCATAGACCCCTGGGGGACATCAGAGATCAATTTTCAAGGTCAAGTACTAGGCTAGCTGCCCCTGTGGTCCATTTTACTCATAGCTAATTTCCCCAAAGTGAGAATCAAACTCTGTACCTTGTGTCTGCGAGTTGCACCTTAACCATTATGCCACCCCCCCACAGAAATGTAATAACTGGCACACAAACTGTCAGTGCTCACAATACATTAAGAACGTTTGTGAAGCTCTTATGTAAATGAGGCTTTTAGACACACTGTTCTTTGAATTGCATTATTGTGCATGTGCAGCTGTAGACATTGTCGTAAGGAAGTTTGTTCAGTCGTGAACACAGTAATGAATTCTCACATTCATGTACAAGTGTCATTGCACTTTAGCTACCCAAACTGCTTATAGTCACATTGCATTAAATGTGGTTCACACATTAGGTGTCTGAGTTGCACAGAATATCATCTTCACTTTGGCATCTATCTCTATCTTCTATATCTCTATCTCTATCTTCTGTGAGAGCTCATGGTGGACTTCCAAGGTGGTGTGCGAGAAAGGTGAAAATCTTCCTTTACTTTTACTTCACCTGTTACAGGGCAAGGTTGCAAGCTGCAGCAGGATGACCTTTTAAAAGGATTGATGTGTGGACAGACTTAGAGGATAACTTTGTCATCCATGGCTAGAATACCTCATACAGGTGAACAGTGTCACTACAGGTACAATGACTTGTAACACCGGCAGCCTAAACTGCTTTCCTAGTGGGTGACAAAAGTTCAGGAGCAGTACCTAGAGATATTTTGTTAAGTATTTCTTCATTAGGCTTTCAGTAATAAAATTCTGCAATAATACCATAGTTATTTATCATTGCTGCACATTTTGCCAGCTCTGCACTATTGCCATTTAAAGTATTAAGCAGAATAGACTCTGTGGACAGCAGCAGCAATCAGCATACAGTACATTTTAATTATGCAGCTCTAATGTGTTGTTATATATACGTTTTCCTTTTAAATACAAAAAAACTTGTCAACGTACTGAAAACTTCCATGTACTATAGAACCTTAACTGTATAATACCTACAGGGCTACTTTATTCATGTACTACAGGCAGCCACCATGTGGGGATAGCATATACTTCTCCTCAGGTGTCAGACTTTGGCTAATGTAAGGACTAATGCATGTGGTGTACTATGCAGTTGCATTTTTGTGCACTTCTATCATGCGACTGCATACTGTTAGCCCTCTTCTAGCATGCGACTGCATACTATTAGCCTTCTTCCTACACTATGCACATATAATTTCATTCTCCAATCCCATTTATATCTGCCAGTACTTCGTTTCTATACCTTGGCTCACGCTGCCTTTCCGTGACCCCTGAAGAACCTTGGTTACAGGCCTTCATGCCAACCAGTGTCTGATTTCCCTCCACAGCAAATTCTGTCTGCTTTGTCTGGGAGAAATGGTGCTGGCAGCTTGGGGCAGTGCTGCTGAGGTGGATATGCAGAGGTGGTGTGGCACTTATGAATTATTCCTGCTGCATATGAAAGACTTGGACTACTGAGGCCATCACCCTCAAAATCCGGGTCTGCCTGTCCTGGCACCCCTGGTTGAGGATCTTAATGATGGTCTCCAGGATGGTATGATTGTGCGAGTCCACCACCATCTGTTCATCCACTCTATTGTGTCATACCTACCCCTAGTACATCTCCACAGTTCTTCCCCATCACCATTTGCCATGCTGCTTCTGTCTCTTCCCTTCCCTTTGTGAACACTACCTTACTGTGTGATCAGTCACACTTGTCTCTCTTGTCTGCTTGTTTTTCTTCCATAACTCTCCTACCATCACTTTCTTCCCCTTATCTATCCCTCTCTGCATATATATTTCAGAAAAAGGGGATCTGTCCCTACAAAAAAGTAAAATAAAATGCCCTTCTCTCGCACCTCATCCAGCACAACTGTATTTTGTCATCCTGCTGTGTTTTCCTTGTCTGCCTTCTCTTCCAACTTTCTTATTCACTCCTTTTCTATTTTTATAAGCGAGGTAAACTGGTATTCATCAGTTGACACCTGCAGAGTAAAGCTGCTTGCATAGTGGCTGTAATCACTAGTCAGCAGTCACCATCACCTCTGCCCCCCCCTATCAGAGTCAAATATAAAATCTTTTCCAAAGCTGACTACAATCTCCTCAGAGCAGGTATAAGCTACTTCATAGCCACTGTCCCTTCAGTTGGAACTAGCACTAATGTCAATGCCTACACCAAAAAACTATATGAGCACCTACATAGCTGTATGGACTCAGCAATACCTGACAGGACCAAATCATCTTCCTCAAGGAAGAGTAAACCTGTCTGGTGGACAGCAGCAATAAGCAAACTCTATAATAAAAGTAAACAATCGTTGTCCAGGACCAAGAAGGAGCAGGTGCCAAGTTGGAAGCAGTGGCTCCTTTGTCTGAACAAGCAAATAAGGTCACTGGTGAAATCCTTTAAGACTAACTTTGAGTCCAAATTGGCCACATCCACTAAAGACCATCACAAGGCCTACTTCACAGGAAGGTGGCCTAATGGTTAAGGTGTTTGCCTTACAAACACAAGGTACAGGGTTTGAGTCTCACAAGGGATAATTGGCTAGGCTTAAAATGGCTCACAAGGGTAGTTAGCCTAGTACTAACCTATGACCCTATGTCTGCAATCTCAAAGGTAACACCCAAATCTGCTCTGAACTGGTGGTCAATAACACCACATGCACAAACACCATAGATCTAGCCAACTTGCTGGCAGACAGATTCAGTGAAAACTTCTCACCCCCTGCCCCATCAGTAAACCAGGACATCCCCAGCACCTGCCCCCCTCCCTTCATCACCAGGGAGCAGGTGTTTTAATGCCCTCTCCACGGCAAAAAATAGTCTCCATAGGACCAGATAACATCCCTGGCTGTATCCTACATGAACTCAGGCATGACCTCTCCGTTCCATTAGGCACCCTATTCAACCAAAGCCTGAGCACTGGTTTCATCTTAGCTGAATGGAGGACAGCCACTGTCATCCCTCTACACAAAGGTGGAGAGTCCACTGACCCAGGCAATTATAGGCCCATCAGCCTAACTAGCCTGATCTGCAAGGCCATGGAATGCCTTATGGACCTTATAAACAAGGATATTGGCAACCTCCAAACGCTTGACCCCACACAGTTTGGTTTTGTCAAGGAGTGATCATGCCTGCTAACTTGGTTGATTTCTTTGAAGCAGTCACCAAAACCATGGATGAGGGAAGATGGTGCACACCACCTACCTTGACCTAGCCAAAAACTTCAACACTATTCATCACTCAGGCATAATAGATACTCTCCCAGCTAGGCATCAACCCGTATGTTACCAGATATGTAGCTAACTGATGGAACCCACTCAGTCAAAATAGGGGAAGCCACCTCTATTAGTAAACCTGTAATGAGCGGTGTACCCCAAGGATCGGTCTTGGGGCCTGTACTGTTTGGGATATACTTTTCTGAGGTGCAAGCCAAAACCAGTGGTCTGTGGCTGACCAAGTTTGTAGATGACTGCAAGCTGGGCGTGGTCTTAAATTCCACTAGTGATGTGAACATCCTCCAAGAGGGCCTTACCCAAACTAATGAGTGGTGCCAGAAACATGGTCTCAAACTGAATGTCAAGAAATGCATCATTATCTCTTTTGGGGAAAATGGCATCCCCACTAATTATCACATTAATAACAATGTACTAAGCATGCAATCAGTCGTGAGGGACTTGGGCACCCAGGTTGATAGCAACCTGACTTTTGACCACCACTTTGCCTCCATTGTATGGAAGACTTTCTACATGGCCCACATCATAAATAAGGGCTTTCATCCAGGAACAAGGAGGTCATAACATCCCTGTACTCCTCCTGTGTTAGACCCATTATCAAGTACAATGCCTGCTTCGTCATGTACCTTGCCAAGCACATGCAGCAGCTGGAGAGACAATAGAGGTTGCTGACCAGAAAAATCCAGGATCACAAACACCTGTCCTATATAGATAGGTTAAAGGCCCTGTCCCTCTACTTAGTCTCGTACAGTCTGCTCAGAGGTGACCTGTGTCTGGCATACAAGGCCATCTCAGACCCAGCCTTGATAGGAGTTGCTGCATATCTGTAAGTCATAGTCCACTCACGCAACCCGCACACAAGGCCTTAACCTGGTCTGTGACATTAATAGAACTTGTTGACAGGATAGATTGTGTCCCAAAGACTCTTCCCATCTGTGGAATAGACTCCCACTCCATGTCAGAGTACCTCCCTAGCCCTCTTTAAGATGAACCTGGATGACTGGATGGGAAACGGAAAATACACCCCTGGGATCCCATCTGTGTCCCTGCTGGACCAGAAAAACAGGTGCTCACTTTGAGGAAGCATGGGTGAAATTCTTGACTGGGCTTATAAGGACCTCTTGGCCAATAGCCTAGTGTCATCCTATGAACCGAAGTAGCCTTGAGCTCAGGTACACGCAGCTTGTGACAGATATTAGTGCAAAGTGGAAGTTGCTGGTAAACCTAGGAGTTGCATATATGTGCAATTAGTACACACACACACACACACACACACACACACACACACACACACACACACACACACACACACACACACACACACTCCTGCACATTTGTTAGCCAAATTTATACCTTTCCATCTCTGCACTGATTGCCTGTCTGATTATTTGCTGGTTGCACATATGTGAAAACCAGTGCCACTAGTTTGTGCTTACTGCATTGACATACTGATCAAGTGCCACAAATTCACCTAGACACTTGTGTACTACAGGGCTGTGGTTCTTCCCAGGCATACCTCTCAACCTCTTAGTACACGAAATCTGGACAAATCCCAAGATAATGGGGGGGGGGCCCAAAATCAGGGACAGATTTTAATATCACTCCTATAAACTTAGTTGCTAGAATAACAGGTTTTATATCGGTATGCATTTTCTGAAGGATACAAAGTCTGAAATTAAGTTCATTGACTACTATCCTCAATAATTTGCAAGAAAAACACAAATTTTCTGGGGAACAGACTAAAAATCTGAGGCAAAGATGTGGACATTTTGTGAAAATCTGGACAGTTTAGAAGTATGGTTCCAAGATATTTCATAATGCACCCATAGCAGAGGACATTGTAAATTAGCTTTCTTTTCATTTCTGTTACGGTTACTATACAGTGCCTTAGCATTTTCAGACTTGATTGCATTATTTGAGGGTACTAGTGAATATGATGTTCCTGTCATAGAAAATGGTAGGATAAAGCAGTATTTGTGGTCTTTGGAAGAACACCAGGATGTCCTTCTAATCTATATCACTGTTGCAGTATTCATTACATTAGGGATCCCCTGCCATGGGTGGCCAAATGTCCTGCCAGTATACCAAAGCCTTTAGGTTGCTTTAAGGTATGCCAGATGTCACACACATGCTCCTCACATAGTGTAGGGCATAAAGATGACATCCAGACATTACATTTTTAGAATTTTTTTGCCACCAGTCCGAACTCCATCTCTGATAATCAGTCTGATTGCTCGAGTTGTTGCTGGTGTACCTAGCTGTTCAGATGACTGCCCCATTGGGGTTTTTTTTGCTCATCTTCTTTTTGCTTTTTTACTTTTTTACTTTTGTGTATGTTGTGGGGTTTAATGTCATTCAGAAAGGGTAAATGCCAGTGTGGAAGACAGTGCTTGTTTTTGTGTAGGTGCTTCTCATGATATTATTTGTCAGGCTTTTGTTCCAAAGATCTTGTATTCCTCTTTCATCCCTCACTATCTGTCTTGAAAACCAGCATCTAAAGCTTTTAGTGAAAGATGCTATGGAGAGTAATTCCTGGCCTGAGGGTCAGCCGTCTTCACACAAAAAAAAAGTGAGGTCTGATTATTTGGCTGTGCCTCCTACGTCGCACATCTCTCTCAAGGCTGATGACAGCTCTGAGGTTCGCCCATTTCCTGGGTTGGATTCTTTTGCCATGACCGTTTTTGTGGCCGGCATGAATCCGTCTGCTTGCACATCCTCAGAGGCCTTGCAGATGTCTATTTTGAATGTTCAGGGGGAACTTCTGCTGAATATCATGGAAGGGCCTGGGGGAGGGGGCTCTTTTGATCCTGGTGAGGGAGGAAGTCCTGACTATAGTTATTGAGTGTAGGCCGACATTGGAGCGGACGTCCTCTTAAAAAGGAAGCAAAAGACAAAACATGTTTCTTCTGCTCCTAAGGACCCTTAAAGTAAATGGCAGAATTTTGCACAGGGCTTATTCAACGTTGTTATTGCCTTGAAGCCTGCTCAAGCAGTCTCTGTCCTGGCTTTTCCTTTGTCATCTTCCCCTCTCAAGAGATCTAAGGATCAGGATTCCTGTGAGGAAAATGAGGAATCCTTGACCTATTGTACCCAGATTCCTTCCCCTCTGGAGTATGGCTCTGAGGAAGAGGAGCCTATTAGTCTCGAGTCCCCTTTTCAGGGGATTTCTTTTGGGGATACCATTGCCAGGATTGATGGAGTTCTTTAATGTTCCCAAATGTCTGAAGTGCAGAGGAGATATAATGAGCTCCTTCAAATAGTCTCCTAGACCCTCTGCTATTCCTCCTGTTTTGGCTGCTTTATTGGATGCTTTCTGTTCTGCCTCTTAGGCTGCAGAATCTCAGCCCTCAGCTCCTAAGAAACCAGACCTTTTTTATAATGTGCCCAGTGACTGAAAATTCCTTTGTGTCCATCTTCTGACCCTTCAGTGATCTCTTTGGCATCCGACAAGCTTTTTAAATTACTGCCATCGACTAAGCTTGTTTCTTCTGATCAGGACAGCAGGACCATGGAAAGGCTAGGTAAGAAGGTTTATACTTCAGCCACCCTAGCCTTTTTGGCTGTTAATTACCAGACTTGTATGACCAGATATGTTTTAGCTGCCCTTTCAGGTTATTTCTGACCTTCCTGATTTGGAGGGTAAAACTTCTACCTTGTCTCTTTTAGGGGCTTCTTCTCAGGTAGCTCACCATTCCATTAAATGTAGTTATGATGCAGCAGATGCTTCCTCTAGGACTGCTGCCTCTGGCTGTGTGTTGAGGAGATATTCCTGGCTATGGCTTCAACCTCTGCCTGATGATGTTAAGGCTAAGTTAATGGATGCTACTTTGGACAGCAAATGTTTGGTTCTGCCGCAGCTGATTTGTTCAAGTTCCTGCAGGAGAAAGGCAAGGAGTTGCAGTATCTGAAACATATTTTTATTTCACGAGAGCCTAAGTTCCAGAGAAACTACCCTACTTAAATGAGCTTTTGTTGGAAGGTAGTCTCGTCATCCTCCTAAATGCAAGAAAGGTGGTAGGAGGGTTCTCGCAGCTATGTCTACACAGACCCCTCCTGTTCTTCCTTTACTGATAAATGAGGTGCTGTCTGACTACTTGATTATTCCCAGCCGCATTTCTCTTCCTGTCTTGTTAAGCATAACTCAAGATTCTTGGGTTCTTTCCATCATTTGCTAAGGGTGTTTTTATGTTTTGGAAATCTCTCCCCTCTTCATGGGCATTCCTCAGCCACTGCAAGAACAGTTACGCTTTTTTCCAAAGGTGTTTCAGGATCTTTTGACTTTGGGGGGGGGGGTATTCAAGAGGTTCCAGCTGCTTAAAGGGGAAAGATGTTTTATTCCAGAATGTTTTTGGTCCCCAGGAGAGAGGGCACTTGGAGACCTGTTCTGGATCTTTCTTACCTGATAACATTCAAAAGGAAGGTACCTTCAGAAAAGTAATCTATTCAGACCTTTTTCCTTTTGCTACTTCCTCAGGCTTTTATGGTTTGTCTGGATCTCAAGGATGCTTACTTCCATATCGCTATTCATCCCCTTTTCAGGAAGTTTTTATGTTTCTCTGTTGCTTCCTGGTATTTTCAGGTCTCTGCTTTGCTCTTTGGCCTCTCTAGTGCCCCAAGGGTATTCATCAAATGCTTAGCTCCTGTGATTGCTTTTTGCAGGATTAAGAGGATCCAAGTATTTCATTACTTGGACAACCTCCTGTTTCAGGCATCCTGTCCAGAGATCCTCTTACAAAATCTTAATTTTGCCATTTTCCTTCTACAGAGCCTGGGGTTCACAGTAAACTTCAAAAAGTCTTTTCTGACTCCTTCTCAGGACCATGTTTTTCTAGGTTGCAGGATTCATATGGTGCCTATGCTGTCATCTCTGCCTCCTCCCAAGGTCTTGACACTCCTTTCCTTTTTTCCAAAATCTTTTTCCTTTGGCCTCTATCACAGCCAGGGAGTTTGAGAGTTCTGGGATTCATGGCATCTGCTACTCCTATGCTCCCTCTGGCCAAACTCCACATGAGAAAGATGTTCATCGTGCATACAGCTGCAGTAATCACAGATGGGTTCTCTGCCGTCAGGCGGGTCCTCGGTCGGCCGAATTCCAAAGTCTAGGACCGGCGTCGGTTGGTGTCGCTTTCTCTCCTGACGTCAGTGAGGCCAGAGTATATAAGACACAGCCGACGCCATGTTCTTCAGTCTTTTTTGCCACGCGGTGCCCGAAGCAGAAGCAGTTCGCAAGTGCCGGTCGGCCAGCTCCTGAATTACGAAAAAATTGGAAACTGAAGTCTTCATTAAAGCTAAGTACCCCGTTGGGGAAACTTTTCTTGCCTCAGACCGATGTCAGAAAAAGTTAATAATTGTATTTCTTGTGGGAAGCAAATACCGCTGTATGATTTCCATTCCCTCTGCATACCTTGTTTAGGCCCAGACCACGACGTCTCGGGCTGTCGCTTTTGCGCTACTTTCAATAAACGCACTATTAAGCATTGGGCGGAGTTCGCCCAACACTTTTTTGGTAAAGCCTTTGATTATAAAATGTCGTCGGAGTCTCAGACTACCGTTTTGTCCAAAAAAATGCAAGGACAAGGACCGACACCACGCCAAAACCGGCTTCACGTGGTCCGGTTCTCAGCAAGACGCCTTTGAAGTCCCTGACTACCGATGACACTCCCTTGGCGGTGTCCTCTGTACCCGAGACCGCAGGTATCTCGGCCCTTTCCCAGACTACAACCACCGAAGCCATTGCTAATGTTGAGCCTCCTAATGTGGACAGGTCCACTTCCACCCATGGTGTCTTTAGACCCTCATCTTCTTTTTCTATTAAGGCCTTTACTAAATCCAAAGCAGCCAGGCATCCCAAGAGGCCTGTTGCACAGGGCCCTTCTCCAGGCCCCATGCCTAAAAAACGGATGCTTAAAATGGCTGAGGATTTAATTACTCTTATCAGGGGTTCTCAACCCCCTCCAGACAAGAGACCCAGAGTGGAGGAAGATTCTCCCTCTTCTGATCAGGGCTCCATTTTATCAGAACATTCTGATGTAGAGGAACACTCTTACTCCCCTTTTGAAGATTCGGATGCAGAGCAGTCCATTCCTTCTGTATCTCCTCCTGAGGATTTTTCCTTTGGGGAAACCTTGCACACTTTAAGGGAACACTTCCATTGGGAAGGCCAAGACTTTTCTGATTCCAAGAAAAGACTTAGGGAATTTCTTTTGTTACCTCAACCCAGGCCTCTGGCGATGCCTCCTGTTTTGGACATACTTGATGATGTTTATTCGGAGGCTTGCCTTAACCCAGATTCCCTGCCTCCTGCACCAGTCAAACCTGATAGGTACTATAGAGTTCCTAACTCTCACCAATTTCTCTACAAAAGCCATAATGCTGACCCTGAAACCATTTCTCAAGGCCCCAAGGGATTGAAGGCCTCTACTGCCAAGAATCCACTTCCTGCCGAAAGAGAGTCAAGATCCTTAGAAAGGTGGGGGAAAAAGGTATATACCTCGGCCACCCTAGCCATGAGGGCCTTAAATTGTCAGTTTTATATGCTTAAATATCAACAGTTCCTGTTATCACAATTAAGGAATAAAATGTCTCAACCTGAACAACCAGATTTGAAGGAGTTACAGGATATGATGCATAGTGCAGAGCAAGTGGGTAAACACACCTTACACTGTGGCTATGATGCCCTAGAGGCCTCAAGTAGAGCGGCTGCTACAGGATCAGTCATTCGTAGACATGCCTGGCTTAGGGAACAAAGCTTGCCTGATCATGTGAAAGCTAAACTTCTAGATGCTCCTTTACAAAAGGATGTGCTGTTTGGTACTAATGCTGAGGAGATATTACGGAAAATGGAAGAAAAAGCCAAATCGATGCAAACTGGCAAAGCTTTTTTACAGGTCCAACCACCACGTTTTAGCAGAAATTGGCCTTCAAAAAACTGGTCCTTTCCAGCCACTGACAAGCCCCAAAGAGGTAGATACAGACGCACAAGGGGCAGAGGGCAATCACAAGGATCATATAGAGGCCGACAATGGCAAACTCCAGCACCAAGAGGTGGCGAAGACAGTGCACAACAATACAGGAAACAAACCCAATGACTCCCTCATTTCCATGCCAAGCAGGTCTCAGCTGGCAGCACCTTTGGGAGGAAAGCTAGCATTATTTGCAAGAAATTGGCATATTGTCACAACAGACAAATGGATCCTGGACGTTATAAACAGAGGCTACAAATTCCAATTCCACACTCTTCCAAAAATGAGAGGCATGCCAAACCTGCCACACAATCAAAGGGCAGAGGCACAACTACAAATTTCAAAGCTCATAAGCATGAGAGCTATACAAGAGGTACCTACTCACGAACAAGGTCAAGGTTTTTATTCAAGACTTTTTCTGGTAACAAGGAAAGGAACCGACTGAGACCCATTTTGGACTTATCCATCCTAAACACATTTTACTGTACCAAAAATTCAAGATGCTCACATTACAGCAGCTTCTTCCCATGCTGGGCAAGGAGTTTTGGCTGGTTTGGCTGGGGTAATGGGGCCCATCCTGCAAAGACCTCAAGGGAGTGCATTATGCCTGCATGTCCCATACTTCAGACCCTTAGAAGCTGCAGACCAAGATTACTTCTCTCCTTATGAAGATTCTTGCAGGACTCATTCCCCTTCTCCTCCAAGAAACTACTTTCCTTTGGGGCAACTTTACACAGAGGGAACATTTTCACTGGGAAGGTCAGGACTACTCTGACTCAAGAAAAGGCTCAGAGAGTTTCTTTTACTCCCCAACACAGACCACTTGCCATCCTCCAGTTTTGGACATTGTGGATGATGTTTATTTAGAATCCAGTTTGAACCCAGACTCTCTACCTCCTGCTCCAAGCCTGACAGATACTATAGAGTGCCTGATTCCCACAAATTTCTGACCCAGAGACTATCTCCCAGGGTCCCAAGGGGCTAAGGCTTCTATGGCTAAAACCCAGTACCTTCTGAGAGGGATTCCAGAGCACTAGACAGGTGGGGGAAAAGGTTTACACCTCAGCCCACACTAGCTATGAGGGCACTGAATTGCAATTTCACATGCTTAAGTATCAGCAATAATCTCTCAGTTAAAGCAAAGAATAACCACTCTCCCTCAACAATCTGAATTGAAAGAAGTACAGGATCTGTTGCATCCACTGACATGGAAACATACCTTACAATGTGGGTTTGATTCTTTGGAGGCCTCCTGCAGAGCAGCTGTCACTGGGTCTGTTATTAGGCATGCTTGGTTAAAGGAACAAACTCTGCCTGATCATGTTAAAGCAAAACTACTAGATGCTCCCTTACAGCAGGATGTTCTTTTGAGTTAAAGCAGAAGAAGTTTTAAAGAAAATGGAGGATAAGGCAAAATCTATGCAGACAGTCAAAGATTTACGGTACAACCCCTCGCTTCAGCAGAAACTGGCCAACAAAAATTGGTCCTTTCCAGCTACTGACAGACCACAGAGGGTAAATACAGATGCCCAAGGGCAGAGGACAACCACAAGCCCAGTATAAACCTCGCCAATGGGGCACTACAACACAGAAGGGAGGAGAAGACAGGTCTCAATCACCAGAAGGCAAACTCAATGACTTGCACCTCATCTGGCCAAGCAACTACTCTTGGCAGCCCCTTGGGGAAACACACTTTTGCAGGCAACTGGCACATTGTCACAAAGGACAAATGGGTCCTAGACATAATTTTGAGGATACAGATTCCACTTTCACACCCTGCCAATGAAAAGAGGAATGCCAAACCTGCCACAAAATCAATGGGCAGAGGCACAAAAGCAAATTACAGCTCTCATGGACATGAGAGCCATTCAACTGGTACCTACTCGAGAGCAAGGCCAAGGATTTTACTCAAGACTCTTTCTAGTGCCCAGAAAGGACAATGCCTGGAGACCAATTCTGGACCTTTCAATTCTAACACTACTTACAAGTACCCAAATTCAAGATGCTAACACTACAGCAGCTACTTCCATGTTGGGCAAGGAAGCATGGCTAGTAACGCTGGACCTCAAGGAGGCATACCTGCATGTCCCTATCAGACAAAGTTGCAGAAGATACCTCCATTTCATTGCAGGTTCAACCCATTACCAATTCTCTGCACTGCCCTTGCTTATCTACTGCGCCCAGAGTCTTCACAAAATGCCTGGCACCAGTAATTGCATACTGCAGACAGAGGAATTCCGATATATCCATACCTGGATGACTGCCTCATCCAAGCAGAAAGCAACATTCTCTTACATCATCTGGCTTTTAAAGCATCTACTAAACTTCTGGGGTACACAGTAACGAAAAGAAGTCAAAACTAGTACCCTCACAAAATGACATTCCTGGGTGCCAGCTTGAATACAAGGGCCCAGAAGGCTTATCTTACACCAGACAAGCAACTACAACTGACTCAATATTTCAAGACAATGGCAACAAAGACCCAATTAACTGCAAGAAAAATTCTGCAGGCCTTGGGCTTCATGGCATCTTGCATACTAATAATACCATTTGCAAAGCTGCATATGAGGAAATTACAGTGGTACCTAAAAGCGTATGGTCTCAACACAGCCACAGCTTGGAAACAATAATACCAATAATTCCATGTTTGCAAAGGAATTTCTATGGTGGGCCCAAGCATGTCAAGCAAAGACAGGCCTCCCATTCTGCAAGCCTCAAGCAAACCAAGTCATCACAACAGACGCCTCAGATTACGCCTGGGGCAAAATGACAGACAGGTGCATTCAGGGCAAATGGTCCCAAAGGAAAAGCACCTTCACATCAATCAAAAGAAATGCTAGCAGTAATAAATGCAATTACAGCTTTCAAGGACCTCCTGCATCCAGGACAATTACTGATAAGAACAGACACTACAGTAATGAGGTACATAAACAAACAAGGAGGAACACATTCATACCCCTTGTGCAGACTAGCCATGACTCTTTGGAACTTGGCTCTGAAATGGCAAATCGAACTTCAAGCACAGTACTTGCCAGGATTGGAAAACACGCTGGCAGACAATCTAAGCAGAAATATGACAGATCCACACGAATGGAAGTTGCATCCTCAGGTGTTTACAGAGATAATACAAGAGTGGGGGAGGCCAGACATAGATCTTTTTGCCTCCCACAGAAATCATCAATTGGAAAAGTTTTGTTCAAGGACCTTTCATCCAAAGGCCTGGAGAGTGGACGCCCTTTCATTCAGTTGGACAGCATGGACAGTTTACGCTTTCCCACCTCTGCCTCTTCTGCCCAAGGTGCTCTTGAAAGCAAGAGCAGACAGACCAGATGATACTGATTGCTCCAGTTTGGGCCCAAAGGGCAACACTGGTACCCTCTGAGGAGCCTAACACATACTCCTCCCTGGTCCCTACCTCTAATGCCTCTTCTGCTGACTCAGCACAGCTACAAAACTCTTCACAGTCAGCTGAAAACACTCAATCTTGCTGCATGGAAAATTCCTTAACACCACAACAGACCCTACTCTCCAAGGAGGTGCAGGATGTCATTTTGGAGGCCAGAAGGCCATCTACTAGAAAGGCTTACACCGCAAATTGGAAACGGTTCTGCTCTTGGAATGAGAAAAAAGGCCAGGACCCTAGAAAACTGAATTTGCCTCTCATATTACAGTATCTAGCTGAGCTACTGAACAGTGGACTTTCATTTTCTTCCATAAAAATCCATGCCTCAGCCATTTCTGCAGAATTCAACACGGAAACCCTTTATTTTCTCACCCACTCTTACGACAGTTCCTCAGAGGGGCTAAGAATATAAGACCACCAAGGAAACAACCAGTACCAGCCTGGGATCTTAATTACATTCTAGAAAAATTAACATTGCCTCCTTTTGAACCAGCTGCATCAACAGATTTGCAATATTTGTCCTGGAAAACAGCCTTCCTTCTGGCCATCACTTCAGCTCATAGGGTTTCGGAACTACAGGCCCTCATGGCGGTGCAGCCCTTCCTCATCTTTCATCAGGACAGGGTTTGCTCTTCGTACCAACCCGTCATTTATGCCTAAAGTGGTATCGAGGGTAGCTTTAAACCAAGCCATACACTTACCTACCTTTTACCCGAATCCTCAAAACAAAGGGGAAAGGTTGCTACACTCTTTAGACATCCATAGGCAGCTACGTTATTATTTGGACAGAACAAAGTCCTTCAGGAAATCAGAACAACTTTTTGTGTCCTATGCTGTAGGGGCTCAAGGGAAGCCAGTGACCAAGCAGACAATTTCAAAGAGGATAGGCCACTGCATACGGTTCTGTTATTCATATCATGGGAAATCTGTCCCCACAGGCATCAGATCCCACTCCACCAGGGCCACAGCTACCTCTACAGTTCCTACCAAAGACATTTTGGAGGCAGCCACTTGGAGTTCTGTACATACCTTCACAAAACACTACCACCTGCCTTTATATTCCAAAACTAGAGCAGGCTTTGCCACTGCTGTGTTGCAGGGCATTCTGGCTCATCCCAGTTCCACCTAGTACCTACCACCCTGTGTGTAGCTTTGGGACTCTACCCATCTGTGATTACTGCAGCTGTATGCACGATGAACATAGTACAGTTTTGTACCTACCATAAATGTAGATGTTCAGCGACTTTAGGCGTTTGCATTCTGGAAAACATTGAAGAACTAAGGAGGTCCTAACCAATTCCATGAAGGATCTTCATGGGATTGTTCTGACATTGTCAACCATGGGTTATCCCATAGATCAATGCCTCCATCTAAACAGACAACTGCCTTGTGCCAAAGTTCAGGTCCCTGGTTTGGAAAGTGGACACCCATCTTTTTCTGAAGGAGATTTTCTTTAGATTCCCTCCTTCCCATGTTCCAAGCCTTCAGTTGCTGGTAAAGAATTTGCTGTCATTTTAAGGAAGCATTGGTCTCTCTTTTGCAGGATTCTTTGAAGTTACATGAGAATTTAGAACTGGGAAGTACTCCTAGAGACATCAAAGATTCTAGGTACTTCACCCCTTCACCGAACGGCAACAAATTGCATTCTAGTATCTTATCCACAGACTTACTAAGCCATGGGATCGCAAGCCAGCCCAGCTACTCGCAATGGCTTTCAAGGAGAGGTGTAGGCTCTTTTCAAGAGGAACTATTCTTGCATCCTTAGTCCATCCATTCTTGTTATGCCCATTGGGAATTGCCTCTTTGTATCACTGGCCAGTGTCTTACAAAATGCCTGCACAATTTTATGAGATAAGAGGCAATTCAATTTCCAACCTGATGAGTTGCCTCCCAGCAAAAGCAGATGTTCTTGGACTAAATTCTTTTGAAATGGCATAATCCTTGGTACAGCTACTAAAGCATTGCAAGATTCCTCAAAAATGACTTCTGGGTCCAACTTAATGGGCCATTGGCTTTCTTAACACACAAACTTACAATACTCAATTTTAATGCAAGCAAAGACTAACCATTGCAAGAAAATTCTGCTGTCTTTGGCTTTGGCCTCTTGCATACTGCAATACCATTGCACAAGGATTGAGGAAATCAGTTTATTGAAAGCGTCAAACTCTCAGTGGCTATTGATTTTCCCCTCTCACAAAGTCTTTGGTGGTCCAGGAATTCATTTCAAAAGGATTCAAATTTACCTTCCTAGCCAGGAAAGCAACATCTTTTAGGTTCTGGACCTTCTGAGGCAGCTATCAAGGCTTTGGGTAGTAAAGAAACTCAATAATAAAGTTATCTACACTGAATTCTGGCCTTCTTGAATCATTACCCAGGCATTTGTAAAACCACAAGCACCACACTGACTGGTATAAACAATAGCAAAAATCCACCACTTGACATGAGCAATTGCCTAGGATACAGCTTCTCACCAGTATTCATCTTCAATTCCTTGGACAATTAATGATGCCTGACAGCTATGAGAAACCAGCCACCCCTTGATGAATAAGATCCCATTATTTACAATGAGAACTAAATGGGCTTACAGCATAACCGTTTAAGTCCAGAAAACACTACAACAAATGGAAAGACATCCACTTCAGCTTGGAGTGGGCCTGCAGCAATTCGAATCCTGTATAGTTCTACAAATTCCTCTACAAAGGTATTCTGAAGTAAAGGAGACACCTTAATGTCATCGTTCCCAGCTGCCACTCACATGGGACACCTATTGAATGTGGCCCACACCACCGGAATTGTCCAAATCCCTTGTCAGCAACAAATGATCATTCTTCACAGCTGCAACTTATAATTGGCAAGCTTCAAATTACTGACAGCAACAGTCCTTCCAGCAGAAAGGAGTAGTGGACCAGGAGGAATACCACGAAGCTTACAAAATCAAAAGGTTTTCCAGACCAGCTATAGCAAGTCACAATAGTCACTGCCATTGTACAGATTTCAGCAGTTGAAAGACTATCTTCTTCATTTGGAAAAACTTACTATTTCACTCCTCAGTCTCACCTATTTTTGAATCAAAGGAGTGACCGAGGGAATACATAGACCAGCCGGAAGCCCTCGGAACTGAGACTAATTTTCTGAACACAGACCCCTTTGAACCCTTTTCGCAAATCTTAATCCAATTGAACTGCCATCTCCTAGCTGAACTTGCGAAGGCATCAGAGTACATCACAAGCAGTGGAACCTATCGTTATGTTTATCGAGGGTAGCAAAACCTGTATGCCTATTCGGTGATTCAATGGTTTATTGAACCATCCCTTACCCACTCTTACCAAGCCTCAGAAAAAGGTAGATTCCTGATCCTTGGTTTGCACAAGAACTTCTTTTCCTGAAAAATCAGCTTCAGAATCTCACCATCTTCTGTGCCTATGTACAGCTTCTAAGGAGGTATTAAAAAACCATTTCAAAGCTTGCATTGAAATTCTGCTTACCAGGACGAACCTGTTCCTGTAAATAAGGTCCCTCCCATGGGCCAGCTCCTGAGAGCCTTCTAGGGTTCCAACAGGCAGTTTAGCAGCTTCAACTTGGATGAAGATCGAGAGCTTACCAAATGGAGTGACTTTCATTTTCCAAACAGGGCAGCTTGGCATGGCCAGTCTGGGGCTATGAGAATCAGTCGTGGTCTCTCCTTTTTGACTTTCAGAAGAACCTTTATGAGGAGAGGCAATGGAGGGAAGGCATATACTGTCAAGGTTTTTCCAACTGAAAGAGAGTGCGTCCACTTTCCAAGCTTGATGGTGAAATGTCCTTGTACAAAATTTTGTTAGCTGATAGTTTTGAAAGCTGGAAAGGACCAATTTTTTGTTGGCCAGTTTCTGCTGAAGCGAGGGGGTTGTACCTGTAGGAAATCTTTGACTGTCTGCATAGATTTTGCTTTATCCTCCATTTTCTTTAAAACGTCTTCTGCTTTAACTCCAAAAAGAACATTCTGCTGTAAGGGAGCAGCATACTATAGCAGGGTGAACACTCTAACATCTACATTTATGGTAGGTACAAAACTGTACTTTCAGCTTTGGTCTATTTGAGATCTGTTCAACCTGTCCAGCAACACATTTTCATGTGAAGGGATGTAAGCTGCTGTCAGTCATGCCAACCTCTCTGGCTATCTCCCATGCTTGTATAGCAAGTCTCCACAGTAGATATGATTGAATTTCTCCCAGTTTATTGATGTATCACATCAGTCATATTGGATGCCATAATCTGGATTGCCTATTCTTTCCATGCCTGGCTGAAGGCCTTCAATACCAGAATGACAGCCTTCCTCTCTTTTATGTTATGTGATTTTTCCCTTCATGTTTTGGTACAATGTCCTCTATTTAGAGTGTGCCCACATGGGCCTCCTTATGCTAGATTTGAGGAGTCTGGTATGAGAGTTATAGTGGGCTGGAGTACTCTGAATAGCAGTTAGACTAAGATGAAGCTGTCCCTTTCACCATGAGATCTCCTTCCTGATGCAAGGGAGGGAGGTGAGTCTTTATCTCCAGAGGTTGATTGTGCAAGCACCACCAGAATTTTCATGTGCAACCACACTAGCGGCAGCATTAGAATTAAGGAAGCCATATAGGACAGCTCTGTGAGAAATTGTCTGTTTGATGCCTACTGCTGAAGAACACTTTTTGTAAGGAGGACCAAAGAAGAAACTTTATCCTTTGATTGGAAAAAGTTCATGTTTAGATGTGCTTCCAAAAAGACCAGGCTCTTTGTGGGAATGAGATTCGACTTCATTAAATTAATAGAGCCAAGGTCTATGAAAGTTTATAGTCCCTAGCCTTGCATTTCATATCCAAAGAATCTGCATGAATGAGACAGTCTTCAGGTAAGAGTAGATATGGATGCCCTTTGTGCCGCAGAAAGCTATTGCTGAAACCAGGCATTTGATAACGACGCTGAATGCATTAGACAAGCCAAAGGGAATGGAAGTGAACTGGTAGTGCTCCCTCCCCTATGCTGTGAAGCGATGACCGTGGAAGAAAGCTTTGAAGGGTTAAAAATTTGAGCACTGGAAGGATGAGAAATGTATTTATATGAGGTAAGTCTTGTATGGATGTCTGTGTGCCTTCCTTTTCTTCATACCATGACCAGTCTGGAATCTTACTCGTGCTTTTCTCCTGAGAGTACGCTTTCTTTGGCCCATTCCTCCAGAATTTCTCAAAGAAGATACCAGATAGAGCTGGTGTTTTCGAACAGAGAATTCCCCTGCACTGTTTTTTGGGGTTTGTTTTAACTAACTTATAACCCTGATTGTTCAAAACCCATTACTCCTGGGTAATATTTTTTCCAGTTTTGAACAAACGAGGTAAGCTCCCTATTGCCTTGGGGGATAATGGAAGTGATGGTGATGAAGAGGGCTGAGTTGAGGTGGGCCTAGTGGTGGGGTGAGGGGTGGCCTGGCAGAGCCATGGTTCTTTCCTCTAGGTGTCACAGCCCTGAAAGCTGCCAGGCGTCTTAAGCTTTAATTACCATTCTTTCCTGAAATTTCCTTTTTTTATAATTTTCCTGATTTGTTCTTGTTTCACTGAGGATATAATGGCCAAAACTGAGACTTTGGCACTGATTCTGAAGATGGTTTCTGCAAACGTGCCTCACTGCGTTTGAGTTGCCAGGCCAAGGAAGACTAGAGTCTTTCAGTCGGGCATCCTTGATCTCCTGACATTTCTCCCCATGGTTTTTGTTGGGATATTTGCACTTGGAAAGTTTCCAGAGACTTTGTCTGATGCCACAGCAGCCTAAAAAACAGTCCCACACAATGTTTCCAGAAGTAGAGGACACGTGTTGGAGATGTGCGGATAATGAAAAGGGAGACTCGAAACCTATTTTTGGGGAATTTTAAAAACTAGAGAATTACAAGAGAAAACTGAAGGAAACGCTGCAGGAAGTACTAGTGCTAGAATGGGAGATGGCTGTAACACATTTATATTTTAGTTGGACAGAAGGGGTAAGGTAAGGGGACCAGGTAAAAGCAGTGGCAATGCTATTGATAATACTAGCCAAAAAAGGAATAACTAGAGAATGGTAATTGACCCAGGAACCTTCAATGAAGTAAGTATTAAAACATTATTCAAGAAACTGAACAGATAGAAAGGGAAAAACTAAAGTATAATCCAAGCAAACTACATAAGAGGAAGTAGGAACAGTGGGAAGGGAGGAAAGTTAATAGAAAGAAAAAGCACTTTGAGGAAGGGAAGATAAAAAGGGAAGGATGAAAGGAAAAAGGCGTTCCATGACTGGAAAATGGAAAACTTCTGAAATGTGAAGAAGAAACTATTGGAAATTTTGGCCAGCAATGTATGCCATGTGTGAGGACTGTATGGTAGTTGCATGTATGGTAGTTGCATGTATGATGGCAAATAAAGCAGCATAAAATAGGTATGTGCCCCTTTTTTTCACTGTGGACTCCAAGAGAGATTACATTGTGCCGTCTTCCCAATTGCCATTAGGGGTGAAGCTGGCGCAATGGGAACATGTGTCCATGTAGTGCTGTGGGCTGAAGTTGAAAAAATAGAGAGCTTTATGAGAGAGATTTTTTTCCACATGCAATAGAATTGTTTGCTTTCTCAGAAGCCATAGCATCTCAGATGCTGTTAGACATTATCTATCAAAATCGCTGTACAACAAAATAGACCAGAAGGTCCCTTAATGGGGTATGATGTGGCTACTGTAAGCAGGCTGACTGATGGACTGAATGGTTATAGCATTCACAGCTGGAGACCTACGTGATAAGAAGGATCTGAAAAAAAAATTTTGTGGGACATACCTGCAGTGTGTCACTTGGATTACTAGGATACACTGCAATGAACTTGTTAAGTGTAGTATACTGGCTGAGTCTATATTACGTGATCAAATGGTCAAATAGTTGAACACGTAATAGTCAACCCATAATAATCGAGCCGCCACAATGCTGAATGGTTCAATGGAGATCTCTGTACAGTGCAGAAATGAAAGTTTTCTATTGTCTGCACTGTAGTGCGATCTCGGAGTTGGTATATTTAAGTAGCAGGGGGTGTGGGGGTGCGGGGGGCTTGTCCCCTTGTGTAGAGCATTTAAATTGTTTATTTGGGTGGGTTTTTCTTTTTTGTTCCAGATTGTGGCTGTTCAATTTATTACGAGTATTACGCGTTTGACTATTTGACCATTCGATCATGTAATATAGACCCTACTGGCTAGTACGAGGCAAACTTTGTTTGACATTTGCTCTTTATAAAGATCCTGTACCACAGGCACCAAGTGTTTGGAAACTCTTTAAAATGAATTATTAGAACTGCTGATGTTTGTCCCCATGAATAGTAACAGGAAGCATGACATATTTATAACCTAGTGTGGTAAAGTTATGGAATTGTCTCCAGATTGATGTATGCATTAGTTGAATTTGAACATACTGAAGACCCATTTTGACATATGGGCTAGTCTAAGTGACTTTGCTTCTTGAAGGCCTTCAGGCCTAAAATACAGGTATAGATGAACTTTTAAACCTTCAAATTTGATGGCTCCTGAATATGTCTAATTTCAGTAAAACTGCATGCAGTGACTAATTTAATGCAATTTTGTTTGTATCTACTTTACTTGTAACTTGAACTTCACTTGGTAAATTTGTGGGAACCATTTCTTAAAAAAATGTTCTGTACTATAATGATGGAATTGTACATCCATCAGCACACATTTTGATGTTTTGTGTCACCAGCTGTATGTTATTGCAGAAGTTGTAAGAATACAGACTGTAAGGGAACAGGGTTAGCCTTAAGTAAACTGGTGCCTTAGGTGGAGAGGCTGCATGGAGCCCCCCACCAACACATCTCGGCCTACTCTCACTATGCAGATTACTCTCGTCTTCCTTTTTCCTCACAGTGTGTCTTACTATTAGTTTCCTGCATCTATTTAATTCCTTCAACATTTATGCAAGACTGTAGTCTGATAGCTGTGAGGGAAACATTTGCATCAAGCCATGGAGCTTCTAGATGATCTGAGATGCATTTCAGAGTTTAAGCAATTTAGTCTTACTTTTCAACTTTGTATTTTTTTTTTTTTTTTTTGTTCATTTCAGGACACCCTAATTGACCAACACTAGAGTGCACTAATGGAAGTGGATTAAAACTCATTCCCTCCAGTACAGCTCTTTTGATTGTTCACCTTTAACTCCTAGTGGGCGTGGCTTGAGCCTTTAAAAAATAAAGTTATCACCTTACAATTCTAACAAATACTCATTGACATAGGTCAAATATCAATACAATTGTGTTTGCCATCATGTATGCTTAAAGATAAAATATTCTGATACCTTGTACAGGGCATGGTTTTGGAGTTATTAATGCAAATATGAACAAGCAATATTTGACGCCTAGAGGAGCAGTAGGATGTAACTGCAGATGCACCTGGAGGTGTCACTCTGATGTAATGACATCTCTGAGGTTGTAGTATCTGGCATCTGCTGGCTGGAGTATACTGTAGTCTGGTCTAAAATCTCTGCACCACCAGAGCTAGATGAAACCTGTAGGATATGTCCGTAGTTTAGTAAGTCTAGCTGGTATTGCCCATGAAAGGCTTTGGAGAAGTTAATGCCATAGGTTGGTCATTGGTTAGCACAATAGGCCTTCCTGCACAGTGTTCTCTCCTCAGTCCTCCCTTAGGAAAGAGTACAACAAGGGGTATGGAACACACGAAGTTAAGGTAACACGTGCATAAAAACAAGGGCTATCATGAAGGCAAAAACAGTGGAGTTGGGCTCTACACAACTGCTATCTTCAGCTCAATAATGTCTTGCACAATTACTAACATCGTACCAAGTGATTTAAGCCTGGAATCCACCACTTCACTGGGCATTTAATACTGATGATTGCAGAGGAACTTGTAATCTGGTCCTACTTTCCCTCTGAATGCATTTTTTTTCCAGAGGAAAAAAAATTGGGTTTGTTTTTTTGACTTTGCCTTCCACTGTGGTGCGAACTCGGAGTTGGTATATTTAAGTACGGGGGGGTTAGGGGCACAGCCCCCCACTTTATTTACTGTTTTGGAGTTTTGTGTTTTTTTTGTTTTTTTTTGGTGGAACAGCAATTTTTCCCCCTGGGAAAAAAATCGCTGTTCCGGGTGTTTGGGATTTTAAGCTTTCGCTTAAAGAGGGTCGATAAATCAATGTTCGCTTTTTTTTTAAGCGTTCTCTGATTTAACATAGACTCGAGAAAGATGCTTAGATTCCCAATACTATCTCATTTAGTTACCTTCTTGGTCCCGCTAAGTCTAATCACAGCAGCTGTGGTCCACAGATATTCGTACACACTGCAGAAGGTCTCCAGCCAGTAGTTTGTTCCGGTCTCCTATGCTGTCATTCTCAAGGCAGACTTGTAGGTCACCACTGTGGCTGCTGGTCTCCATTAATCTAGAGTGCTCTCCATATTTTTGCGTCATGGAGCTCAGCTTAGACCTTTTCTCAAGATGGTGCTTTTAAAACACCTGTTCTTACCTTTGTGTGCCTGGTACCAGAGCAGAGGTAGATGAGAAGATCAGGTGAGGGTAACACAAGATGCTGTGTTATCACTGAAATGTTGAAGTAACTTACAGCGAGTGCTTGCAGCCCAAGTGGATACCTTATTCAAAGTAGCTGAGCTATGAGGCACTAATATTTCACAGAAAGGGCTGTAGAGTGGTGCGGAAGGTCAGAATGGTATCGGAATTCAAGGGTATATGGGCAGTTCTTAGCAATGGAGTAGTTAAAGGAGGAGGCATATGTTTTCTATGTATGCAGCTTGTACATTATTCAGGAAAATGTGTAATCTCATCAAATTCTAGTCTGCTAATACCATCTGCTTTACTTAACGATTATTACCGTGAAGGTACAGAATGCTGAACTCATGCTCTTTACTGCCTGAACTGTACCCATAATGGAATTTTGCATTGTCTTTGCAAGTGGATAGCAGCTGCTGTCACTGCTAATAGTCTGTTTATTTTTCCATGGTCTGTACTACTGTCACTGTGGTTGACTAGGAAGGCAGAGATTGTAGTTACAGTGGTTATGTGTTCCGTTTCATGCTTTATGAATATCTGCAATGTAGCATTTGAGGAAGGGAGAGATCTGCATAATCATCCCTAATTACTCTACTCACAGAGATAAATATTGTAGTGAGACAGGCACAGGAGTTTGGAAAGTTCAGGCATTTTTTCTTTAATGAAAAAGACAAGTATCATTGAGACTAGGTTCAGTTCTAGCCATTTCACAGACATGTTTACTTCAGTAAATATATATAAAAAGTTCATTGTCTGTATATTAATTGATGCTTATTTTTGGCCAGACTTTTCTTGATCTTTGGCCTTTTTCTTACTGGTAGGAAGACATATGCCCGATACATCAGCTTGATCAATAAATACTGACCTATGTGATTGGTTGGGGACACTAGAAAGAGGGTTAATGACTGTCAATTTTGATGATACCACCTGAAATTGTAGGCACTTTGCAAGTTGTGCTCAGTAAAGAGTAAGGACGACCGTCATCCTGCGTCCAACTGCTGAGGTTTGCTGAGTGTGATGTGTAGCATTTCTGTCCATTGAACTAGTGCAGAAGTTGCTTACTAGTATTTTTACATATTCATGCCACTGCCTTTAGTACTTAGCTCTGTGTGTATCACTGCTCCAATGATAATGTTGCAGAGCCCTTATGCTTGAGATAAGTATATTACAGTTGTATACTAACTTGGATGTGTTTTTTGCGGCAGAATGCTAATGTAGTTATACAACTAAGAAGGTGCAAATGCAAAATTAAGTAGTTTTCCTTAATGCATGCAACAGTAGACATGCTGGCTGATATAAACATAGCATACTGGCAAAATGTGACAAGACTGTAAGACCTTCAAGTTATTATGGAGTCTGCGTGGTACAACTGTTCAGTCATGAAAGACTTGAAGACCCTAGAGGTTTCAAGGATATTGTATTTAAATTATTCAGTTGGTATATTATGCTATCTATACATCCTATCAGTTGTAAACAGAGCAGTTTTCCCATGTGGCATTATTTATATGCATTCTTGTATTAAACGATGATAAAAATGGAGAATGCGTATTTTTTATTTATGTCTCTTTGAAAGTCTTATGATAACTGTGGAAGCCGAAATGTGTGTGTCTGTAAATGTAAAAGCATATATTCTGAGGGCAGGTGAGAACTGCCTGTCTCACCTGCTTTGCCAGTGTTCCTATCTTCTGGGTAAGCCGCAGCTTCTGCATGGGTGGGAGGGTGGTGTAATGGTTAAGGTGTTTACCTTAGAAGCACAAGGTGCAGGGTTTGAATCTCGCAGGGCGTAATTGGCTAGGCTTAAAAATGGTACATGAGGGCAGCTAGCCTAGTAATAATCTATGAATCTAAAACCTGAAGTTCATAGATTTATTAGCATTCCTAAGCCCCAAGCTGTTACACAAAAGTATCAGCAAAGTCTGCGAGTGTTACAGTAATGTATAAAGGTAAATATAGAGCTGATATGACGTGTCATTTAACACCCACTAGCACACTGAGTAAATGACATTTCACTGTAAACAATAAACACAGAATGTTACTAATAATCTCATAAAAATATATCCTATTCATAGTCATTTTATTTTGAATTTGTTAACGGGTAGCTCAGTAATCCCACTGAACCTATTTCAGTCTTATCCTGGGGTAAATACAAAAAAATAAAACCAAAACCAAACCAAGTAGAATAAAATAAAGTCCAGGACACAACCGTAGGTACAAAACTTCTTTATATTTCCACAAAATACGACAGATGAGCACTTTCGTCTAATGGTTAGACTTCATCAGATAAAAGCACTGGTACCAAAAACAGCTTTTATACATCAAACCTCGATCAACAAATACACCTAATTAAAATTTAAAGTGACACACCTATTCACCATTAACTTTCCTATTTTAACGTATCATGTGAAAAACTAAATGTCATGTTAATAGTTTAAATGAGTAAATTTAAACACATTTATGCAATTTCCACGTTGTAAAGTTACTTTTAAAATATAACTCAAACTACTTACACATTTTCAGCTTTTTTATGTAATACAGATTTTATACTAATATAATCATTGAGACCTGGTGGGGTGTTAGATTTGAACCTAAGCTGCCATAACAGTTCCTTGTACAATAAAGCATTTTTCATGTCACCCCCTCCACCAAAAAAATCCTTTTTGACTACGTCAATTATACCAAATTTAAATCCTAAAAAAGGGGAACAAGATACACTATGCTTATACAAATCACGTGTTTCCTTGTGGGGCCTAATATCGTATAAGTGTTCATAAATACGGTCCTTAAATGTCCTTTCAGTTTTTCCTATATAATATGCACTGCATTCAGTGCATAAAGCCATGTAGACTAGCATTTTGGACTTACAGTTCCCTTTGATAAATCTTACTGTACTGTTCAGGCCATTATTTAATTTAACAGTTGCCTCACCACATATGTATGTACAACACTGCACGCTCCAGAAGGAGTAGTTGCCTTATATTGCAAAGATTCCCTTTTTCCATTTTCAAAGGTCCTCTTAAAATTCATTCCCACCTTATATGTGAAAATAGGTTGCGCACCCACTACCTCATGTACCTCTTTATTTATTTTCATTAAGTTCCAGTTAGTTCTTATTATATGTGAAAATGACTCAGAAAACATGCTATATTGGATAATACATGCTGTATTGGATAATACATGCTGTATTGTATTTTCTTCTCTCATCCACTACTAATTTTGTGCTCTGAAGTGGTTGGCCTAAAAGGGCCTTATATTTAATACCCCATTCATTCATAACCTCATTTAAAATTTCAGTGACCATTTCAATATAGGGTATTCTCTCTCGATGAAACATTTACCTAGGAAAATCAATTCTTGCTCTAAATCACAATAGTCGGAGGTCATCCTGGCTATCCTTACTGCTTGACCCTTGATTAAACTTTTCTTTTGTGCAATCGGGTGGTGACTACTAAAATGTAAAAAACTATTGCACCAAGTAGCCTTCCTATAGATATTTGATTTAAAACCACTAATGGTCTTGGAGATGGTAACATCCAAATAGTTAATATTATGTTCATTTTGTATATGTGTAAATGAAAGGAAATGTGTACATGAATCCAAGTACTCCATAAATTTGTGCAATTCTTCTTTAGTCCCATCCCATAGCACAAAAATGTCATCCAAAAATCTCAAATACAGCTTGACATGGCTGTAAAAAGTAGAGGGAAAAACAAACCTGTTTTCCCATTCAAGCAGTACCAAGTTAGCATATGTTGGAGCGCATGCTGCTCCCATAGCTATACCGCTGATCTGTTGATAATATTCTCCTTGGAAATGGATGTAATTAGAGTCCAGAATGACCTCCATAAGTTCTAACACCAAAAGAATTATATCTCTAGGTAAGGTGGAATACTTAAATAAACATTCACTGAAATAATCATACCCCTCTCTTCTAGGAATACAAGTGAAGAGATCCTTCACATCAATGGTGAGGAAAATACAATCTGCACTCCAGAGTTGCTGGGTCATTTTACTCAAGAATTCCCACGAGTCTTTAAGTGTGGAGTTTGGTTAATTATATCTTTGATGTGTCTGTCCACAAATAGAGCCAACGGGTGTGTTTTACAATTCTTTGCAGTTACTATAGGTCTGAAGGGCGGTGCTTGTATAGATTTATGCACCTTCGGGACTCCAAAGATGTTAGAAATATTTGGGTACAATTGTTTTAAAAAATTATATGTTTTAGAATCAATCCTATTTTCTAATAAATATTCTTCCAATAGGGAATCAATTCTACTGTAAGCTATATGAATTTGGTTAATAGACACAGGTGTGTATGTAGCACTATCTAGTAAGATGTTTGTAATAACATTGTTATAATCTTCTACGTTGTAAATTATCACCCCCCCCACCCTTATCAGGTTTCATAATGCGCAAATAATTTTGCATCTGTAATTCATGTAACAAAGTATTTTCTTCCATAGTTAAATTGGAATGTTCTCTCTGCCATCTATTGTTAACATAGGATTCATAAATTTCCTCAGTGACAACTTTTTCAAATAATAACAAGGTGGGGTAAAGTGGGGGATTGTACGTACTTTGTCTTACCAAAACTCCATCCCCCCTGTTATTGTCAGTGGTGATATCTTTACCTTGATTGAATATAATATTTAAATTTAATTTTCTAAGATATAACTTCAGATCCACTAGCATATTTGCTATGTCACCATACTGTGTCTTGACAAATTTAAATCCCTTAGAAAATAAATTAAAATGTACTTTAGTTAAATTGTAACCAGTATAGTTGAAAATTTTGAATCCCTTGTATTCATAAAGAATACCATAACTATCTTCCGTTTGTACTATCTCATCCTCTTCACTGCCTTTTTCCACCTGTAGTTTGTGTCCAAATGTCCTGGATCTGGTGGGAACCTGTTCTTGCTCGCTATCCTTTCCGACCTCCTGGGGAGAAAAAAATGTCCCCCCTCCCCTCCAAAAGAATCAAGTTCATCTAAGGGTCTGTGTCTGTTGTTTTCATCCAATTCTTGGTCAACGTATTCAGGGGCCTTATCAAAAACTGAATTGGTTTCCCAGTGTTCCTCTTCACTATTGACTTTATACAGGTAACCTTGTGTCCTATTCGTTCTTTTAAAAGGACCTACATAAACCTTACCCATTTCATATTGTTTTTTATCCCTTAGAAATTTCTTTTGTTTGGTAGTGTAAATACTTTGAATTCTTTTCTCAGTTTTAATCAGTATACTCTCATACAACCTCTCATATTCACAAAATAATAAATCGTTAACAATATCAGCATGAAGTTTGCTTATTTCCGCAGTCAAAGTCACTAAAAATGCTTCATTACATTTCACCATACGTTCAATAAGACCTAAGCCACATGAATCAAAGAAGCTATGAAAATCTTTAATGTTAGCTTCTGTGTATATAATACTGAAAGGGTATTTAAACAACCTGAACCCTTGTGGCACTATTTTATGAACCAAACAACATTTCAAGTAACTGTTGTCCATTTGTACACGCTTCAATTTGAATAACTTTTTTTCAAATAAAAATGTAATTTCCTTAAGCGTAAGTGCAGTCTCATAGTCCTTCCCACCATCATCGTGTTTAGTATAACCATCCATATCAGAATTAAAATGATAAGTTTTCTCTTAAATATCTTTTAAAACAGGTACCCTGACGAGTCCCAGAGTTCGTATATGCAAAAAGTCCATCGCCATTAGGTGTTTTAGCACCTATACAACCGGACCGTTATCCAGATTCAAAATCAGTTGAGTTATATTTTAAAAGTAACTTTACAACGTGGAAATTGCATAAATGTGTTTAAATTTACTCATTTAAACTATTAACATGACATTTAGTTTTTCACGATACGTTAAAATAGGAAAGTTAATGGTGAATAGGTGTGTCACTTTACATTTTAATTAGGTGTATTTGTTGATCGAGGTTTGATGTATAAAAGCTGTTTTTGGTACCAGTGCTTTTATCTGATGAAGTCTAACCATTAGACGAAAGTGCTCATCTGTCGTATTTTGTGGAAATATAAAGAAGTTTTGTACCTACGGTTGTGTCCTGGACTTTATTTTATCCTGGGGTAAACTCAACAGATGCATGACATTGTATACACAATGAAAGACAAATTGCAATATATACATATATACAAGATGAATATCAGAGTTGGCTTGAGGGTTTAACTTCAATATATACAGAGTAACTGGCAACGTGCAATATATACATGCATTATATACAAAGTGGATATCACGTTGAAAAAAAAATCCCCAAGAAAAGTAGAATCAGAGCAAGTTATGTATGAGTCATCCCATATAATCACCTAAAATTCCTCAATATTGATATTATTAAAAGGTAATAAGCAATCCAGGTACAGAATAGCAAGTAAATAAATCAGCTACTAAGTGTGACTATGGTCTGCACTCTCATTTCCTCAAGATCCCAGAATGTTAAGGAACAAAACAAAAAATGGCTGTAATGATGCAAACCTGCAAACTGGTAAGTCAGCTGTCGAGTGCAGCCATGATGATCAGTCTTGTCCCACATATGTATTAAAGCCTCAGAATACTACAGGAGCAATGTGATAAATAGCATTGAAACAGAGTAATTGG